>NC_090266.1:219193598-219809491 GCF_040414725.1 Anabrus simplex
CTCCCCTTCTAAGATTCTTTATTACTGTCCAGGAAAGTTTCCCTGCCGCTTGACTTAGCCTTTCCAGGTTATTACCGAAATCTTCCCAGGACTTCTTCTTGGATTACACAATCACTTGTTCCGCCATGATTCTTTCATATACGTACCATTCCCTGTCTCCATCTGTCCTTTTTTGGAGCCATTTCTGGTACGTCTTCATTTTAATATTACGAGCTGCCCTCACTTCTTCGTTCCTAGATGATCTTCAGTTTTCCCCATCTTGGATTTGGACAAATTCGACCATTTTCGGTCCTTATTTGTCCGTATTGACTAAGTTCATATAAATCTACTATGGATGATGGTTTGGTCCGCTCTGTCAACATATTATATTCATATACAGTAGTATATTTATATTTCCCCATGTTTACACACAGTTCTTCCTAGGCATTCTCTTGCTATTTCTACTACAACGTCCCTGCAAAGTAGGAAAGGGGTATTCTAAAGGCGAAATCAAGAGTATTAGCGAAAAGGAAAGCAACATCCTCTTAAAATTGTTATTATTACAGCTGACTCTGTGGATTGGTGGCAGAATTTCCGATTCATGATTTCAAGTTCGCGGGTTCGGTCCAAGCTGATGAGTTCTGAAGAGCGGTCAGAAATCTGGGCATTGCATTTCATTGTTTTAAGCATGTTAAGTGATCCCTGCTGGGTGCACTCTGTATCATCAGACAAAAATTAAATTAACTCAGGAGATGAGATAGGCGATTGACTTCGTCGCTGGCTTTTCACCATGGTCCGTAGATCAAATCCCGTAGAAGTTCATTTATGAAATGGAAAGTCAATTCTTGTAGTTCGGATTTCACACAAATCTCCAAGTCTCAATGCTATGATAACAATATCCCCAGGAAACTCTTGGTAGGCACCACTGGCCTACCAAGCAACCGCTGCTCAGCCTGAAGACCTGCAGAGTATAAATGACGCGTGGTCCACTGGGCGAATCCTCTTGGCCATTTTCTTGGCTTTCTATACGTTCTTCTCCCTTTAGGTTAATAATAGTTAATTAGGTACAGCTGCCAAACAAGAGGAGCATTTCTATATTCGTGAGTGGCAATATTTTACTATCTCACCGTCAGATAACTCTTCGATTGTTCTAATGTATGTTGAGTGGACCTCGATCGGTCTCTCAGATCCAAGGAAAAATCCCCAATCTGCTCGGGAATCGAACACGTGGCCTCCAGTAAGAGGCTCTTTCGTTACCGCTAGACTATCGGCATCACAGTATCATCATTCGCATAAAACTACAAATGTACTTGTTTAAATTAACTAAGCCGTAGGGCCCTTCTTGTACAGTTCTACTTTCACTGCTCGACAGCAGCCCCATCACTATATCGTTGTCTGTTAGCAAGTCATCTTGATGGAGCCACTTGAGGAGATCTGCAGTTCGATAGATGTACGCATACGATTCTTCTTATTACTATTATTTTACATCCAATGAAGAAGGCTCAGCTTGTGCCAGTAACATAATGTGCTGACTCGGCGTAAGCAAGGAGAAATAATTACAACATATATACAACAATAATGTGCACAAATTATGTCCCTAAACACTTTTATGGAATCTGTCCTTCAGTATCACCAGAATTGGGCCCTGGATCCTCATGCTGTTTGTTGTAACTCAGAGGAAAAGTCGTTCCTAGAAAAGTCCTCACAATGTGACGGGTGCTCAGGAGGGTGGCTTGCTGCACTTCAACGAACGTGTGGCGGTGCAGTTTTAATACGGCCAGAGACCTGTGCAAGCGTTTCGGAATAACACCAGTACATTATGTTACTATTGGGATTGTGATGATTGATTCTAGCTTCCACAGAGGTTGTATTTCTACTGCCAGTTCTGTGCATTTCGTTACGTTCGTGGCTATTGTTGTTTGCGGACTGGAGGTGTTTGGAGAAGCAGTTTCTATAAGTGTTGCGGATCTTATTGATTTATCGATTAGAATGATTTCTGATCTATTGTTTCTGAGCGTGACATCGGTTATGACATCTTGTTCCCATAGAAGCTTGTATGAAGAGTTTTCGAAACTGGGTGGACGTGTATATTACCAATATGCAATTGATAACTGAAGAAATCCACAATTTACAGAAAAATGTTGGTTGAATTACACTGACTGACAGAGCAAATGCAACACCAAGAAGGAGTGGTCAGAACTTTATGCCAATTGCAGGGTAGACTGACGTCACTGAGGTATGCTCATGATGTGAAATGCGCCGCTGTGCTGCGCACGTAGCGAACGATAAATGGGACACGGCATTGGCGAATGGCCCACTTCGTACCGTGATTTCTCAGCCGACAGTCATTGTAGAACGTGTTGTCGTGTACCACAGGACACGTGTATAGCTAAGAATGCCAGGTCGCCGTCAACGGAGGCATTTCCAGCAGACATACGACTTTACGAGGGGTATGGTGATCGGGCTGAGAAGGGCAGGTTGGTCGCTTCGTCAAATCGCAGCCGATACCCATAGGGATGTATCCACGGTGCAGCGCCTGTGGCGAAGATAGTTGGCGCAGGGACATGTGGCACGTGCGAGGGGTCCAGGCGCAGCCCGAGTGACGTCAGCACGCGAGGATCGGCGCATCCGCCGCCAAGCGGTGGCAGCCCCGCACGCCACGTCAACCGCCATTCTTCAGCATGTGCAAGACACCCTGGCTGTTCCAATATCGACCAGAACAGTTTCCCGTCGATTGGTTGAAGGAGGCCTGCACTCCCGGCGTCCGCTCAGAAGACTACTATTGACTCCACAGCATAGACGTGCACGCCTGGCATGGTGCCGGGCTAGAGCGACTTGGATGAGGGAATGGCGGAACGTCGTGTTCTCCGATGAGTCACGCTTCTGTTCTGTCAGTGATAGTCACCGCAGACGAGTGTGGCGTCGGCGTGGAGAAAGGTCAAATCCGGCAGTAACTGTGTAGCGCCCTACCGCTAGACAACGCGGCATCATGGTTTGGGGCGCTATTGCGTATGATTCCACGTCACCTCTAGTACGTATTCAAGGCACGTTAAATGCCCACCGCTACGTGCAGCATGTGCTGCGGTCGGTGGCACTCCCGTACCTTCAGGGGCTGCCCAATGCTCTGTTTCAGCAGGATAATGCCCGCCCACACACTGCTCGCATCTTCCAACAGGCTCTACGAGGTGTACAGATGCTTCCGTGGCCAGCGTACTCTCCGGATCTCTCACCAATCGAACACGTGTGGGATCTCATTGGACGCCGTTTGCAAACTCTGCCCCAGCCTCGTACGGACGACCAACTGTGGCAAATGGTTGACAGAGAATGGAGAACCATCCCTCAGGACACCATCCGCACTCTTATTGACCCTGTACGTCGACGTGTTTCTGCGTGCATCGCCGCTCGCGGTGGTCCTACATCCTACTGAGCCGATGCCGTGCGCATTGTGTAACCTGCATATCGGTTTGAAATAAACATCAATTATTCTTCCGTGCCGAATCTGTTTTTTTCCCCAACTTTCATCCCTTTCGAACCACTCCTCCTTGGTGTTGCATTTGCTCTGTCAGTCAGTGTATTTTAGCTACCTGATCATGTCGCTGCTTGTAAATAACCAGTGTTTATTATTATTATTATTATTATTATTATGATTATTATTATTATTATTATTATTAGGGGCTGCCTGGCTGAGGCGGTAAAGGCGTACTCTGTTAGCCCGGAAGGACGTGGGTTAGAATCCGCTTCAGGAAGTCGTAAAATTTAAGAAATGAGATTTCCACTTCCAGAGGTGCAAATGGTCCTGAAGTTCACTCAGCCTACACCACAAATGAATACCAGGTTAATTCCTGGGGGCAAAGGCGGCCGGGCGTAGAGCTAACCACTCTAGCCCATCAAGTGCCAAGGTTACGAATGGTGGAAGCCTTTACTTTCCACCACCCCCAGGGCCTTCATTGGCTGTACGGAGATGACTTTGCTTTTTATTATTATTTTTATTATTATTATTATTATTATTATTATCATTATTATTATTCGCTGGGGCCATCAAGGACCACGTTAAGTCTTGTTGCATTTGACACTGAACTTGGCCTTCTTTAGAGCCCAAATTTCCCTCATTCTTTGTGAGTGGGCCTGCTTACGCTCCTCTGTCCAAGGGGCACCGTGTCTTCTCTTCGGTTGCTCGTCTCGGTTTAGCCCGTTCGTCAATATTTTCTTGCGGAAGGGATCTCTGTTAAGGGCGTCTTCAGCTGAGATATGTAGCATTTGCAGGTCTTCTTTGGTATTTCTAAACCAGTGAATTGTGGTTTTGGAGTTTGAATGAAAAAAGTGAAACATTTCTTTAATTAACTTTCTTCCGTCCATTCTTTTCAGATGACCGTAAAATCGTGCCAGTCTTTTTCTGATTGTATCGGTAATTTTCTCTATTTTGCTGTAGACTTCCTTGTTGGATCTCTTTTGATGGATTCCATTTCTGTACTTTGATCCCAAGATTCCTCTCACAATTTTGCGTTCTCTTTTCTCCAGTTTTCAAGGAGTCCTTTGTTGGCATTTAGAGACAGGGTTTCGGCTGCATATAGAACTACTGGATTCAGAACTGTTTCATAGTGACGTATCTTGGTGTTTTGGGAAAGGCTTTTTTTTTTTTTTTTTTTTTTTTTTTTGTAGAGTGTGCGGGATGTTTGGTAGGCTATTTCCAGTTTGCGTACTCGCTCCTGAAGTGCTTCTTTGTCCAGTCCATTTTTCATGATGATCTCACCCAGGTATTTGAATTTGTCTACTCGGGTGATGTCCCCGTATTTTGTATGGAGTTTTGGTGAAGCCTCTTTGATGTTAGTCATTACTTCTCTTTTCTCAAACGATATCTGCAAACCAGTTTGTTCGGCAATTTCTTTTGAAATTTCCACTTGAGCTCTAGCGGTTTCTATGTCGTTTGAGAGAACAGCAATATCATCGGCAAATGCTAAGCAGTCTGTTGCGATCCCCTTGGATATTGTTCCTATTCTCAATGGACTGCAGTTGGTTTCCTGTAATCTCACCGGCCAGGTTCTGATGATCTTTTCAAGAACACAGTTGAAGAGTATCGACGAAAGCCCATCACCTTGTCGGACTCCTGTTTTGATGTCAAAGGAATGCGAGAGACATTCGTGGAACTTCACCTTGGATTTTGTATCGGTCAGGGTGGCTCTAATTAATGCAAGCAGTTTCAAATCAACTCCAAATTCAATTAAGATGTTTAGCAGGACTTCCCGGTCAATGGAGTCGTACGCTTTCTTAAAGTCCACAAAGACAGACACATACTGCTTGGACCTTAGTGTACAATATCTATTGATCGTTTTGAGATTTTGGATCTGTTCAGCTGTTGAGCGACCTTTTCTGAACCCTCCTTGATAATCACCTATTTGATGTTCGACTTGTGCTTCCAAACGCTCCAGGATGGCAAGTGATAGAATTTTGTAAGTCACGGGTAGCAAAGATATTCCTCTGTAGTTGTTGATGTTCTTCATGCTGCCTTTTTTGTGTAATGGATGGATCAAAGCTACTTTCCAATCTTCAGGTAGGGTCTCCTTGTTCCAAATTTCTTCTATTTGCGTTTGCAAGATACCAGCGCTTTGTTATTTTTGTCACGGGCAATGTGGCGCTTGATTTCATCTCTGTCGGGTAGTCTGGAATCTGGGTACCTGAGTAAGGGTACCTTGGTCTCAATGGCGCTTTGCGGTTTAGAGCAATTAAGTAAATTCATGAAATAATCTGCCAGAATGCTGCAATTATCTTCATATGACGTCGCCAGTGTGCCGTCCTTTCGCTCAAAGCATAGAGATGGCGGTTTATAGCCAGTGAGTTTGCGTTTGAAGGCTCTGTAGTACTCTCTGCTTTCATTCTTCCTAAAGTTTTGTTCTATCTTTTCAATGAGAGATTTTTCTTATTTACGTTTCTCAGTTCTGAACACCCTAGCTGCTTGGGCACGTTGGGTTTTGTAGGTTTCCCAATCATTTTCTGATTTCGTAGAGTAGTACTGTTTCCACGCATTGAGACTTTCTTGGAGGACTGATTCGCATGTACTATTCCACCAGGCATGCTTTTTGCTTCTCTTGATTTCTGCAACGTCTTTGGCGGCCTCAACAAGGAGACTTTTGGCGTTGGTAAAGTCACAGTCATTTGGTGTAGCCTTCTCATGGAACTCCTCGACCCTTTGCCGAAGTTTATCATTGTCGATGCGTGTGATCTGTTTGGTTGTCTTCCTTGTGTTTGCGGGAATTGGTTTGAATTTCATAAGAGACATATAATGATCTGAGGCCACATTGATGCCTCTCTTTACCTTGACAGTCATAATCTCAGGGCTGTTTCTCCTGGAGATTGCAACATGATCAATTTGGAACTCTCCGAGAGCTTGTACGGGAGAACACCTAGTCATTTACTTTCTGGGTAGATGGCGAAAGTGGGTCGACATGACCTTCAAGTTGTGATTTTCGCAAATGGACACCAGTCTTTTGCCGTTGGGATTGGTTCTTTTGTGAGCAGGGTAATTTCCTATAACTTTCTTGTACTTCTGTTCACGACCTAGATGGGCATTAAAGTCACCCAAAAGATGCTTGACATGGTGTTTGGGGTTTTTGTTTAATTTTTCATCCAGTAGGTCCCAGAAATTACCAACTTCGTCTGGATCAGATTTGTTCTTATCGTTTGTAGGAGCATGTGCGTTAACTAGGGCGTAGGTTTTGTTCGCGCATTAAATTGTGAGTATAGACAATCTGTCATTCACAGGTTCGAAATTTGCAACCGATTTAAGGATCTTGGTTCTAACAGCAAACGCAGTTCCAAGCACCACAGCTCCATTGAGGATTCCTCTTTGCACTTTGCTCTTGAAAAATCGGTAGCCTTCGGATTCAAAAATCTCTTCATCTGGGTACCTTGTTTCCTGTAGGGCCATTATGGATATCTGATTTTCGTGAAGAGCTTTGGTGAGGTTTTCAGCTTGCCAGTTTGTGTAAGTGAATTTATGTTGAAAGTTGCTAGAAAGCTTTTAGAATGTGGCCTGAGTTTTTGACTCTTCGGGGTACACCGAGACGCTCCGACTCGTCTCTTGCATGATGTCGAGTCTCCCCCAGAATCCGAACGAAACTCGTGCGCCGTGGCGTTCACAACGAGGGATTTATCCGAAGATTTACTCCCTGGGTATGTTTCTTGAAATGTTGTGCCATCATGCTTTTTTGACTTGACTTTGCTTTGGACGGGTACCCATCCTTTTTCAATTAGGGTTGTTAGCCCTAGAGGTTGCCTCAAGATGTTTTCTGGCTTCTGGTCATTTACCAGTCTTCGCCGTAACCCTGGCAAGGGACCAGTTTTTTTTTCACAGTGGTATTTTATTTTCCTACTACCCTCTGACTCTGCTGGCGGGAGAGCCAGCTAGCTTCCCCAATTCCAATAGGACGCGCCCGATGGAGGTAACCGGTAAATCCCCACACGGGTATTATTATTATTATTATTATTATTATTATTATTATTATTATTATTATTATTATTATTTTCATTTATATATATAAGGGCACTTCACAAGTGCTGTCATTCATTCGGAACGTAGGCCTATATACTGTATGCCATGTAAGTATTTATATCCCGATCCACAGAGACTTTCGTCATCCAGCTACCAATCAGTTCTCCAACTTCCTCATGAGGTGCAATGGACTAATTTTTGTGTCAGAATTTGTTAATTTTCATCAGGTGAGTCATGACATCTTTTAAATCTTCTTCTTCTTCTTCTACTTTGCCTACCGCTTTTTCCACACCTGTGGGGTCGCGGGTGCGATCTGTGTCGCACATGTGGATTTGGCCCTGTTTTACGGCCGGATGCCTTTCCTGACGCAACCCTATATGGAGGGGTGTAAACACTATTGCGTCTTCCTGTGGTGGTAGGTAGTGTAGTGTGTTGTGTGAATATGAAGGGGGGAGTGTTGGGACGGACACAAACACGCAGTCCCCAAGCCAGAAAAATAATCAGAAGCGTTAAAATCACCGACCCGGCCGGGAATCGAACCCGGAACCCTTTGAACCGGAGGTCAGTACGCTGACCATTCAGCCAACGAGTCGGACCCATGACATCTTTTATATATTTGCATAAATTCCACCAATTAACTCGGCACCGAGTCAAATACGGCCTGTCAAACGTTTCAAAATGCGCCTGTTTTTAGACAGCTGGACTTAAGTAAAATATTATTAACCCGAAGGGAAACGTAATAGGTGCAAGTTTCAATTTTTAATTACAACACCAACGGATAACGCACGTTAAATGTTAGAGATCTGTAGACTGCACAGCAGAGATTATTAGGGTCGCCGTGTAGCACCAGAATGACGTCATTCGTTCAGCGCCCTGTCGATGGTTATGGATGGCGGATGTCCTAAGTGTTCGAGTCCTTAGTAATAATAATAATAATAATAATAATAATAATAATAATAATAATAATAATAATAATAATAATAATTGTACCGGGCGGTACACCTCCACGCCGCTAATTTAAAATTTGCGCCAGTTGAAACTCCTCTGCTGGAGGAAGTCTGAACTTTATCAACGCTATTAATTCTCTACTTTCTCAGAAGATGTCACCACGTGGAAAATTTTGAGTTTTTGAACTGTGTCATTTTTGATGTGTTTTTGTTTCGCTTGAAGTAAGAAGTGTGAACTTTCTCTTCTAGAGGACACTACTGAAGATCAACAATAGTGCACCCTAGTGCGAAGTCAAAGAACTATTTTGTTGGAGAAATTTTTATTTCAAATGTTTGTTCTTTGCTAAATTTTTTTCAGTCATTGGTTAAGTTGGCAATATTAACCCCTTCTTTCCCCTTGTTTTTAATCTAGCCTATCCCGAATTTCTTAAATTAATTTTCCACCAATTATGTGTTTCTTCTTAGTATTGTGTAGGGGGTTTATTGATGAACCAATAAAATCCTCGTGGGAGGGTGTTCTCATTCCCCTAACGCCTAGAACCTTCCGCGAGAGTATTTAAACTGCTGATTTTAGGGTCTGCGGGCCACTTCTGTTCCATCTTTCAGTGTATAAAGTACATAGCAGGAGGCGGGAAGCGCCTCTTTCCTCGGCAGCGGTCAACAACAAGGTAATGGCCAATTAATAACATTTTTTCTTGGCTAGCTCAGCAGTTTAACTCTCGGGGCGGGTTCTAAGCGTTCCACCATGTAACCTTTTCCTAAATGTAACTACTCTTTCATATATTCTCTTTTAAAGCTACATACTGGGATAGAGAGTGCTAACCCTCTCGAGCTCCCACTCATATTGTTTTGAGGTGAACTTATTTTTCTCAACCTATTCTTCGTTAACGTAAAACAAATTGTTCTCTTCTTAAGTCACCTCTTTAGTATGGGATTAGCCCTTGTATTAACGGCCTAGTGCCAAGTAGGTCTTAATCAAAGTGTATTAGGAGTGCAAGTTCGCCTCCTCTCAAATTGTTACCTTAGAGGTCATTTAATTAACCTTCTTTTCATTTTATAGACCTCAGTAGATTGGGTATTCTACCCCTGTGTTTAGGTCCGTTGAGGACAACTTGAAGGTGGAGTTTGGTGTGGCCTGGGAGAGGCTTAAATTTGAGAGCGAGTGGCTCTTTTGAAAATTGAGTGTTGTACGCCTCGTGGAGGCTTTTCTGTGTAATTTGGAGCAAGGGCTCCTAGGCATGAATGGGGTTTTCTGCCCCTCTGTTGAAACTTGTGTTTGGGGTAAAACTGGGCTGATTGCCCTAGCATTGTGGAGTCAGGGCGCGAAGCCCAAATCTTGTAAATATTGTAACTACCCTTTGGACTTGCTACTTTGTACCTGCCATGCTTGTTATTTCTTTGTTTTAAAAAAGAAAATATAACCTTGTTAAATTTTAAATTAATTTTACTTTAGTAGCTTGAGACCTGTTCACCACCCCGCACCTTCTTTCACGCATAACTACCACAAAAACTCGGTAACAATAATAATAATAATAATGATAAAAGAAACATCATCACTGTTGCTTTAGATAATATACGACGCTGGATTGTAGGAATTATGCCCTGTAGGACTTTTAAATTTTCCAAAAGCAAACGACACGAGTTGTCGCATTTAAACTTCCAGAAATGCAACTGACTTCAGTTGGGATCGAACTCCCTTTCCTAGGAATTAAAGAACAACGACTAACTTGGATAGAATTTAATTTGTCAGTCCCAGGGATGTTAAATGGCAGAATCTTCTTATTTTTCTTCTTCTTCTTACTCTGCCATATTTCCCACACTCTTGTGGGGTCGAGGATGGGGTCTTTGTCTCACATTTCAATATGGCCCTGCTTCACGGTTGAATGCCCTTCCTGACGCAATCCTATATGGAAGGATGTGTTCACTAGTGAGTGTTACTGTTGTGTAAGGTAGTGTGTTCTGTTGTTTGTATATGAAGAGAAGTATTTCGGGACAGACACAAATACACTGTTCTAAGTCAAAGGAATGAATCAGACTGGAGTACATTTTCCGACACGCCCGGGAATCGAACTCGAGATCCTCTTATCCGAAGGCCGAATTGCTGTCCATTGAGCCAAGGATTCGGACACTTATTATTAGGCTAAAAAACCACAAGATTATTGTACATAAATTGAACGTTTCAGGGTTGTATTCACACACACAATAATACTTTGCGTTTTTGTCGTGCCAAAGGAAACATAGGGAAATGCTTTACGTTTCGCAGAGACTTGCTTCCACGTGTCTCCACGAGGAAGACTTCTCTAACAACAAGCGTGTTTTCTCTTCTGAAGACGCCAAACGTAAAGAGTTTCTCTTTGTTTCCTTCAAAAACCCAAAATATTATCAAGTGTAGTATTAATGTATTATTGGAAGAATGCTGTATATTGTCACTGCTGCCATCTCAACTACGTTGTAACCGTACAACAGGGTTACAGATTCCATTCAGTATTTATTATTATTATTAATATTATTATTATTATTATTATTATTATTATTAACCCGATTCATTAGATTTTATATATTCTGTTTCTCATCATTTAGACTGTAATAATTAGGTATCACGTATATTATTGTATTTAATCATAGGTTAAGTGAAATTTGTTTGTAATTATTCTGTATTGTAGTAAGTGAGATTTGTTGGTTTCATATTGTCATGCTGTGGCTTGTAACTCTGGCTGGATGAGCTGGCATAGTATTTTGCAATCGAGGCTATGTTTAACTGTGCAAGTAGATTTTCCGGTGACGCATTCAGCTTAGTCATTCTCAATCCGCTTGGGTACGCTTAGACAACACTTGACTGATGACATCAGTGCGTGGGCACGTGATTGCGACAAAGTGTCAGTATTCGCCAGCTACTGTATGTTGAAGTGGAAGGGATGGACAGTGAGTAGGGAGATGAGTCGTCATCGCGAGGTTATATAAGTCGAGGCGATGGTGGTGAGAGGTATTCAGATCATATCGTTCAGTTCATATTATTCAGATCATATCGTTTAGATCATATCGTTCAGATCATAGGTAACAGTCAGATGTATCAAATGGAAGAAGTGGTCTTAGTGTAATGATCAGAGCTAAGAGTTGTGTTTTCAAGAGGTCTGGTAATAATCGAGGAGGTCTACAAGTGGTGGTTGTATCCGAGCAGAGACGGGTACTATGCTGATAAAGAAACATCATCTTCTTGTGAGGATGGACTTCACAAGATGTTTCAATAATATTTTCCAATTTCTTATAATATATTGAGTGGACGTAATTACATTGGAGCTCCCTACACGCGTACATGGTATGTAGGCCAACTCCTTGTTATATAAGAAGATAACAGCAGACGGCTCCCGACTTCAGCTCAGAGGTTTTCCCAAGAATTTCAAGTTCAACAGCGGTGTATGCCGACATCAGGTAATTAAAGCATCAGACATGTTATGCATTCATAACATGAAGAAGAATGTAATCAGCGGCGATATCACATCTCACTTCAAGTTCATGCCAATAGCTTTTTTTTGTTTAGATTAAACTTTCCTTTTATTACTACCGCAAATCTCACGATATATTTTTTTTGTTGAATATAAGACGTCAATGATTGTTCATTGTGACGTAAAGTATAGTCATAAACTCAGTTTTATTTTAATTATAATAAGTGATTCCAGTTCCATGTACAATCCTCAATTGTGGAAATGCAACAGTAATTTAATATTTTCCTGATCCATATCCCTGTATATTGCCAGATATGTGAGTTTATCACCTCACGCCTTGAGATAATTGATATAAGAGGTATGCTCTACCGAATTTTGTTGTTTTTCTTAAAAAAGCAACCGGCGCTCAAACAAATGTTATTTATATTGTGTGGAAGATATGAAGATATAAGAGTAGTGGTTGGAGTAGCAACAACGTGTCGCCAGCAACGTGGGACTCGAAAGGTTCAGAAAAAGTGTTTCTGAATGGCAATATACATGGATGAGTTCTTTTAATGAGTACGTACATGTTAAATTCACCCAGTAATGTTAGGAAGGTCATTTTGTTGAAGTTTGTATTTAAGGGGTAATGTCAGAGGAATTGCAAGGGGAAATAGCTTTGAGATCGCGAAAAATTAGTAGGAAACCGAAGCTGGACAAGGATAGCAATATGCAGTCAGGTGATGAGGCTGAGGTTATTGTGTCCAAGGAAATCCAAGGTGGTAACATAAATAGGAAGTTGGTGACTAAGGTGGGACCTGCTGAAATTCAGAAAATAGTAGAAACTGAGGAAAACGCTGTCACGCAAGATCAAAGTAAAGGGGTGATTGACCTTGGTTTATTTAATTTGCTGATGTCCAAAATGATTGAGCAGAATTATGCTATGAGAGAGAAAATTGAAGCGGTCATTAGTGAGAAAATTGAATCTCAGAATAATATTATGAGTGAGAAAATTGAATCTCAGAATAATATTATGAGTGAGAAAATTGAATCTCAGAATAATATTATGAGTGAGAAAATTGAATCTCAGAATAATATTATGAGTAAGAAAATTGAAGCGGTCATTAGTGAGAAAATTGAAGCTCAGGGTATTAGTATTAGTAAGAAGATCGATGATGTTAGTAATAAGATAGATCATAAGGTGTTAGAAATAAGTAAGCAAATTAATAATTTAGAAAGTAAGGTAAATAGGGAGTGTAGTGACATCAGAGGTGAGATGGAATTGGGTCGGAGCAATCTCCATGCGGAAATAGAGCAAGTTAGTGAGACATGCATCAAACAAGGGCATAAGATTGATGAATTAGGTGCCAAGATCGAGTCTAATAAAGGAGAAATCAATGAGTTAGTAGAAGAAAGGTTTGAAAAGATAACCAATACAGTGGGGCAAGAAACTAGGAAATGTATTAGTAGGGTAGAACATGTGGAAAGAAAACTTGGAGAAGTAGGTGATCTAGAGAGTGAACAAAAATCATTATCACAAAAGGTGAGAGAATCGGAAGAAAAATTACAGGAGAAATTAAGAAAAATTGAAGAAAAGGCTGAGGAAACATTGGAAGAAAAATTTCTGAGTTGCCAGAGAGTACTCCAAAAAGAAGTGCATGATAGTAGAAATGTACGTGAAATAATTGTAAATAATGGTTTAATCACTAGAGATCATGATTCACCTAAGTTTTCTGGGAAAGAATTCAACCCGATGGAATTTATGAGAGTAGTAGAGAAGAAATTTGCTGTTCAATTAAGAGACAATATTATTAGCTGGGAATCTGTATTGGAGATCTTATCTAATGCTTTCGTAGGAGAGACTAAGTCTTGGTTTCAAGTATATAAAAGCTCGATGTCTAGTCTAACTGAATTTAAGGAGAAATTCATGGCTAAATTTTGGAGTGAAGGTGTTCAGAGTAGAGAGAGAGAGAGAGTTATGTTTGGCAGGTATAATTCTAACGAGAGTGTAAGAATGACAGAATATTTTTTAGCTCATGTTTTGGTGTGGAGAAATTTAGAATGTATTGGACCTGAGGCTGATATAGTTAGACTTATGGCTAAGCACTATCCCGATAGAATAAGAGAAGCTGTTTGTATGCAAAGAGTGGAGACTATTAAGGAAATGGAGATTTTGTTGGAAAGTTTTGATGCTTTAGGTAGTAGCTTGAATAATAGTAGGACACTAAATAGGAATGTAGAAGGAAGGGGTAACCAATTTAATAATCAGGACAGGCCTATGAATAATCGTAACTACAGAAGAGAATATCAGGAGAGACCTAATAATAATTTCCACAGGGAGAGAAATTATCAAAATAGTTCGGAAAATTTCAGGACTGAGAGGCGTAATTATGGTAATCAACCAGAAGCTGGGAGGCGGGAGAATACAGGCCATAATAATAATAATAATGAAGCTAGAGGAAATAGGCAACAGGGGAGACCGACTGAGGTGTGTAACCAACAAGTCGTAACCGAACCAAGTACTTTAAACGCGCAACGGACTGTATAAACAGGTCACTGAGACAGTCCGTAAATGGTGAGTTCACGTATAAGATAGATAAGTATGTTAATGTCGACCAGCCTATAGTTGTAAGTGAACAGGATTGTGACCTAAGTAGCAATGTTTTAAGTGACGACTTAATCGTAGACATTAAATTTTATAAATGTAATTTAAATTTAGATATAAGGCAAGATTTGTTAAGTGATCTTATATTATGTAATGAGGATAATTTAAGTAGTGTTACTGTTACACCGACGATTGAACTGCTGATATGGGGCAGAAAAGTTAAGATTTTGTTGGACTCTGGTAGTGAGAAGTCATGTGTAAATTCCAAGCTGTATGAGGAAGTTTTGAGAGAGAAGTATGAGGTAGCGGAAATTCCAGTGAGGAATACGTTCATCGTAACAGCTGTTGGAAACAAGTCTCAAAGAGTGAATAAACAAATAGCTGTCCCCATTAAAATAAGTGGAGAATGTATTTTCCAACCATGCTTAGTTGTGCCTAATTTAGTTTATGCCGTTATTTTAGGTACTGACTGGTTAACGTGTCACAAGGCTAAATTAAATTTTGATCTGTGTAATGTCGATCTTATTTGGGGAAAGAGTAGCAGGGAAGTCAGGTTACCATATGATGTTTTGTCAGAAATTAGTGCGAATAAAGTGTGTTCTAGTACGGAAGGGTCTTGTGAAATTCCTAATATCAGAAAAAATATTGATGTCTGCCATGTGTCTATACAGAGAGATTCTAGAGATGAATTGTATGAGACAGTGGAGAAGTGTAATTTAGCGGAAAGTCAGAAGGATGAATTGTGTGAATTATTGATATCACATTGTGATGTTTTTAGTGACCGGCCTGGTAGAACACATCTTTACGAACACAAATTTAATGTTCTTGATAACTCAACTTTTGTAGGACCGAAATATCCCATTCCGTTAAAATACGCTAGCGCTGTTGAAGAGCAGATTGACATTATGCTAGATTATAATATAATTGAACCATCATGTAGTCCTAATTTAAATCCACTTGTTATTATACCTAAGAAGGATAACGCGGTAAGATTGTGCATGATAATTTTTGTAAGACTAAATTGGATGAATTTGAACTTGGTGACAAGGTTTTACTCAGAGTGCCACTCCCGTCATCAGCAGAAGATGGTCAATTTTCTAAGTTTTTCTTGTTATATCAGGGATACTTTACCGTAGTGAAACGGATTTGGAAATGTGCTTATTCATTAGAAGACAAGGAAGGAAATATCGTAGGCACATACAATATAAGAAATCTTAAGAAATTTATTATGTGAGTTTGTTGATTAATTTTTATTATTATGTTAATTCACCATGTTTTATGAAGCTGGCATTGCGAACAGGACTTCAGTGAAATTAGCGTGTGTTGTGATATTAAGTGAAGCACGGCTGTGCAATAAACTCCAGTGCTTGCAGAAAGTGTATATAATGAAATGTTTTCGAGAATTACTTTTGGACACTAAATGAACGTTTGAAACGACAGAAGTGAGAAAGAAATGTAATCTCTGTATGTAAATAATACTGTATAATCAAAGTGAAAATGATAATTGATCAATGTTTTATATGTGTAACAACGAACATCCAGATGGATGATACTATGTACCCAATTTGTAAAGGGCATTTTTATACATGTATATATTGGTGTACTCGATTTCAGGTGATTATGTATATATTTCATGAATCAATCGATTCAATTAATCGATTATTTCATGAGGGAGGCGTTCTGTAACCGTACAACAGGGTTACAGATTCCATTCAGTATTTATTATTATTATTATTATTATTATTATTATTATTATTATTATTATTATTATTATTATTAACCCGATTCATTAGATTTTATATATTCTGTTTCTCATCATTTAGACTGTAATAATTAGGTATCACGTATATTATTGTATTTAATCATAGGTTAAGTGAAATTTGTTTGTAATTATTCTGTATTGTAGTAAGTGAGATTTGTTGGTTTCATATTGTCATGCTGTGGCTTGTAACTCTGGCTGGATGTGCTAGCATAGTAGTTTCCAATCGAGGCTATGTTTAACTGTGCAAGTAGATTTTCCGGTGACGCATTCAGCTTAGTCATTCTCAATCCGCTTGGGTACGCTTAGACAACACTTGACTGATGACATCAGTGCGTGGCACGTGATTGCGACAAAGTGTCAGTATTCGCCAGCTACTGTATGTTGAAGTGGAAGGGATGGACAGTGAGTAGGGAGATGAGTCGTCATCGCGAGGTTATATAAGTCGAGGCGATGGTGGTGAGAGGTATTCAGATCATATCGTTCAGTTCATATTATTCAGATCATATCGTTCAGATCATATCGTTCAGATCATAGGTAACAGTCAGATGTATCAAATGGAAGAAGTGGTCTTAGTGTAATGATCAGAGCTAAGAGTTGTGTTTTCAAGAGGTCTGGTAATAATCGAGGAGGTCTACAAGTGGTGGTTGTATCCGAGCAGAGACGGGTACTATGCTGATAAAGAAACATCATCTTCTTGTGAGGATGGACTTCACAAGATGTTTCAATAATATTTTCCAATTTCTTATAATATATTGAGTGGACGTAATTACATTGGAGCTCCCTACACGCGTACATGGTATGTAGGCCAACTCCTTGTTATATAAGAAGATAACAGCAGACGGCTCCCGACTTCAGCTCAGAGGTTTTCCCAAGAATTTCAAGTTCAACAGCGGTGTATGCCGACATCAGGTAATTAAAGCATCAGACATGTTATGCATTCATAACATGAAGAAGAATGTAATCAGCGGCGATATCACATCTCACTTCAAGTTCATGCCAATAGTTTTTTTTTGTTTAGATTAAACTTTCCTTTTATTACTACCGCAAATCCCACGATATATATATTTTTTTTTGTTGAATATAAGACGTCAATGATTGTTCATTGTGTCGTAAATTATAGTCATAAACTCAGTTTTATTTTAATTATAATAAGTGATTCCAGTTCCATGTACAATCCTCAATTGTGGAAATGCAACAGTAATTTAATATTTTCCTGATCCATATCCCTGTATATTGCCAGATATGTGAGTTTATCACCTCACGCCTTGAGATAATTGATATAAGAGGTATGCTCTACCGAATTTTGTTGTTTTTCTAAAAAAAGCAACTGGCGCTCAAACAAATGTTATTTATATTGTGTGGAAGATATGAAGGTATAAGAGTAGTGGTTGGAGTAGCAACAACGTGGAACGCGGAATTTAAACAGTTGACAAGATGACAGCTGCCATCTTGACAGGTCCTAACCATGTGCACTTGTTGAACAAGTGAACATAGCTAACCTCACTGCTACCATCTTGACAGGGCTCATCCTCTTTGCTGCCATCTTAACCACGTTGGGCGGGCGGAATTTGAACAGCTGACAAGATGACAGCTGCCATTTTGACAGGGCCTAACATCACTGCTGCCATCGTGGCAGGGCCTAACCTCACTGCTGCTACCTTACCTAAATGAGGTGCGTGGAATTTGAACAGCTGACAACATGAGAGCTGCTACCTTGACAGGTCGTAAACACGTGCACTTGTTTTTGGCGCGGAATTTTTGAACGTGGCTACCCTCACTGCTTTTGGCACAGCCAGGGGGCTTAAGTACGCCTTCGCATCAAGTTTACGACACCTCGGATAATAATATAAAAATGCAAAACCATGGAAAACTATCTTCAGGTCTAGCGACAATGGGGATTCGAAGCCGCTAACTTACGTACAGTACCGAATCCATACAGGAACATCACGAATAATAATAATAATAATAATAATAATAATAATAATAATAATAATAATAATAATAATAATAATAATAATTGTACCGGGTGGTACACCTCCACGCCGCTAATTCAAACCTTGCACCAGTTGAAACTCCTCTACTGGAGGAAGTCTGAACTTTATCTACTGTGTTAATTTTCTTGTTTCTCAGAAGATGTCACTACTTGTAAATTTTGAAGTTTCTGAACTGGGTCGTTGTCGATTTATTTTTGTTTTGCCTGTAGTAAGAAGTGTGGACATTCTCTTCCAGATGGCACTACTGAAGAAATACAATTATGCACCCTAGTGCGAAGTGAAGGAACTATGTTTTTGAAGAAATTTGGTGTTCATAAGTTTGTTCCTTGTTAAATTTCTTTCAGTTATTGTTTATGTTGGCAATATTAACCCCTTCCTTCCGCCAGGTTTGAATTTAGCCAATCCCGAATTTCTTTAATTAATTTATGACCAATCAGGTGTATCTTCTTCAACTTGGATATGTTGCTTAACCCTAGCCAATAAAATTCTTGTGGGAGGGTGTTCTCATTCCTGAAACGCCTCGAACTTTCCGCGAGGTTTTATAAACTGCTGATTTTCGGGTCTCTAGGCCACTTCAGTAACACCTATCTTTGTGTAAAGTACGTAGCAGGGGGCGGGAGGCGCCTCTTTCGTCGGGCAGCAGTTCAACCACCATGTAATGGCCGTTTAATAACATCGTTTCTTGTCAGCTCAGCAGTTTAACTCTCGGGGCAGGTCCGAAGCCTTTCCACCATGTAACTTTTCCCCTAAAATGTAAAGACACTTAGTATCTATTCTATCTTTTAAACTACATATTGGGATAGATAGTGCTTAACCCTCTCGAGCTCCCACTCATATTGCATTGAGGTGAACTTATTTTCACAACCGTTTCTTCCTTAACGTAATGTAAATTGTTTCCTTCTAAAAGTCACCTCTTTAGTATGGGATTAGCCCTTGCAGTAACGGCCTAGTGCCAAGTAGGTTTTATATAAAGTGTATTAGAAGTGCAAGAACGCCTCCTCTCAAGTTGGTATTTTAGAGGCCATGTAATATTTCTGTTTCTTCTCTAAATAGGCCTCAGTAGGTTGGGTATTTTTACCCCTGTGTATGTGTCCTTGGAGGACAGCTTGAAGGTGGAATTTGGTGTGGCCGTTGATAGGCCTGAACTTAAGAGCGGGTCGCTCTTTCTTAAAATTGGTTTCTGTATGCCTCAAGGAGGCTTTACTGAGTAATTGGGAGCAAGAGCTCCTGGGCATGATTGGGGTCTTCTGCCCCTTTGTTGAAACTTGTATAGCGTAAGGTTGGGCTCATTGCTCAAGAATTAGGTGTCTGGCTCTCGGAGCCCAAATCCTGTAATCATTGTAATTGTACATTTCCGAATTGTGTTTCGGCTACTGAGTACCAGTTCTATTTGTTATTTCTTAATCTTTAAAATAAAATATAACCTTGTTAAATTTTATCTTAACTTTAATTTCGTTTTTTGGGACCTGTTCACCCCCGCACCTTCTTTCACCTCTGCCGTTCCACAGATACCTCGGAACAAGTGGTAGCAGAGCGTGGTTGAATGGGTCTCAATTTAGCCCCTTTTGACGGCTAAACATTGCCTTGTTTTCGAACTCTAACAATTTTCTCAGTTGCTGGATCTTTTTTTTTGATTTTTCCGTTTGTTTTCAAACTTGCTTTTTTTTCATCATGCCCGGCCCTCGCGATGTTCTCCGTCTTATCTATTTGCGCAAGGAGGAGTTGATCTATGAATTAACTATTAGAAACGTGCAATCTGGAGGCACGGTTGCGGTAGACACAAATAAGCTTAGAGAGTCCCTTGATTTGCCCATTTCCATCCCCACTTTTGGAGAGAAAGAAATTGACGACTCTCTCTCCACGATCACGGACAATACTACTGAGCTGGCATCTGTAATTACCTTTTTTGAAGAAAATGATCCTTCTCCCAATCAAATTAAACGTGTGCAAGCCAGGTTATTTCATTTTTCTAATAGAGTTTACGATCTGTTGTCTCTGAAGATGAATGACGTTCAGAGGTAGGAAGCTAGTGTGGTTCTTGAAAATCTTTCTGAATTGTCCAGTAAGGTTACCCAATTGTTAACTGGGGAAGTTCCTCCCAAAACTGATCAACCCACCACGGTGAATGTAGGTAGCGAGGAAGAGCCTCCTAAGGGAGAAGTCAATAGGAAAACCGTTGGAGCTCAAACAACCTCTGCCCCATTGGACAACGAGTCTGAACGCCGTACCTCGTTGAATAATGTACGTTCTGAATTAACTTCTTTGCCACTTAAACCTTTACCTACTATGTCACCTGGGTCCAGCAGCTTGCCTCATCCATTAGCAATGTTGCTCAGAGGTATCTCTAAGTTTTCTGTTAATACCACCTGTAAAGTAATTTCCTTCTTAAGGTTTTTAGTTGAGTTTCAGGACCATGCTCTTGTTTTTTCTCTTTCTCCATGTCAAATTTTGCAGATAATTTATCCGTATGCAATTGGTGTTCTCTCAGACAAAATAGTAAGAGCCATTGCCGAACAATCATCTATTGAAGACTTCCACGCCCACTTGCTAGCTAACTTCATTCCGGATAGGGCAAGGTCCTCACTTATTCAGAAGTACTGTTATCGCGTACAGCGGTTGGATGAAAACTTGGCAGATTTCATCCAAGATATTAAGTTCTATACTAGGGTGTTTGCTCTTCACTTCCCTGAGGATCAGATTGTACAGGCTATTGTGGAAGGTATTTCACCATCCTATAAGTCATATTTGTGTTTCGCGGCGTGCCCGCAAACCTTCTCTGAACTTGAAGCATTGGCCGTCTCAGCGGAAGGAGTTAGATACGCCGATTCCTTGCGTGTCGCGAAAGAACCCCCTCCTTCTTTTAGTAGTCCTCGGCCTCCACCTCGCCGACCAGTCACACCTCTTAAATGTTATGCTTGCAGGTCGTCTGACCATCTTCGCAATAAGTGTCCATTGATCAAATCTAGTAGGGCAAATAATGGAGCTGGCTCATCACAAGGCTGTTTTAAATGTGGGGCTTTCTCACATATCGCCAAGAATTGCCTAAATTCAAATAGCACCCCCTCCTGCTCAACTTCTTGTGCAACTTCCACCAATGTCAATAACAATAAGTGACTAGCGGCTTCGGCTGAGTCGACTAATTCACCTTCCCAAGGCTCAGCCCCCGGTAAACAAGTCGAAAATTCAGGGAAAATTCAGTCTTCAAATTCATCTTTTGAATGCCCCAAAGAATGTCTTAGGATTACGGCGGACTCCGCCGCACCCGTACCTCTTCTCAAAATTGAGTTAAATAATGAACCTGTAACAGCTCTTTTAGATTCAGGCAGTGTTTGTTCTATTATTTCGGCTCAATGGTATTCGAAATTGAAATTTATTTGTAAACTTCCTGACTATTGTTCATCGTCTGTTCAGTATGTTTCGGCCAATTCTTCTCCATTAGAAATTTTAGGTTCCTTATATGTCAAAATTCGTATTTTTAAATTTACATGGAAAATTAAATTGTTTGTGGCCAAGCGTTTGTCTTGCCCCATTATATTGGGAGCTGACTTCATTTCTCACACCGGTCTAGTGCTCGACCTTCAGAGTAAGTCGTGCACATTCAAATTTGCTTCCAATTGTAAAATCCCCCTGTTAAAGTGTAATTCTGTATCATGTTCCTCTATTTCGCCTACCCAGGATGAGATGTTGTTAGACCTTAGACATCTACCTGAGGAGCAGGCTGATAGTATTCGTAAGTTGTGTCAGTCGTTTCCAGAGGTGTTCTCTGATATTCTTGGTGTTACTGACCTTATTGAATACAAAATTGAGGTCACGGATTCGATTCCGGTCCGTTTTCCACCATATAGGCTGTCTCCACCTAAAATGAAGGCTCTGAAAGAAATTATTGATCAAATGTTGAAGGATGGTATTATTAGGCCCTCTAAGTCGGCGTATTCTTCACCTATTTTTCTAGTCCCGAAACCCCAAGGGGGCTTCAGGCCTGTCATTGATTATAGGGCTCTCAATCGGAAGGTGGTGTTACAATCTGTGCCCCTTCCTGACCTTCATTCTTGTTTTTCATGGTTTCGTAAGGCCAAGTTCTTTACCATCTTGGACCTGAATCAGGCCTACAATCAAATTCCCCTAGCCGAAGAGTCTAAACACCTTACAGCGTTTGCCACGGATTGGAATTTGTATGAATACAACCGCGTGCCTTACGGGCTCCCTACGGGAGCAGCTGTACTCACTAGACTGCTAGATAGGGTCTTCTCCGACATCAAATTTGAGTACTTATATCACTATCTTGATGATGTCGTCGTATTTTCGGAGACTTTCGAAGAACACCTAGATCATCTGCGAGAAGTTCTCAATCGCCTTCGTAAGGCCGGGTTAACTGTGAAGTTGTCCAAGGTTGCCTTTGCTAAGCCCTCTATGTCATTCCTAGGGCATATTGCGTCACCTGATGGTGTTGCAGTCGATCATTCTAGAACACAGGACATCCGTGATTTTAAACCTCCCAAGGACATCAAAGGTATCGCCAGGTTCATTGGTATGGTGAATTTCTTCAGGAAGTTTATCCCTAACTTCGCTAATAGAGCGGCGCCCTTGAACCTTCTTCGTAGGAAAGGCATCAAATTTGAGTGGGGACCTTCTCAACAAGCCGCTTTTGAAGATCTTAAATTAGCTCTCTGTAATGCCCCTGTCCTTGCTATGCCGGATTTCTCAAAGAAATTCATCGTCCAAACCGACGTGTCGTCGTCGGCGGTAGCTGCAGTCCTTCTTCAAGAGACTGAACTAGGGAGGCGACCCATCGCCTATGCATCTAGGACTGTATCGGCTCAAGAAGCCAAGTATTCCATCTATGAGCACGAGGGTTTGGCAGTCTTATTTGCCTTAGAAAAGTTCCGTCTCTATCTGGAACATGTCAAATTCGATCTGGAGACAGACAATCAAGCCTTAAGCTGGGTCTTAGGTAGGCCGCGTCGTACTGGTCGTATAGCCCGTTGGGCCATCCGAATTTCTGCCTTCCAATTTGATGTTAGGCATATCAGAGGTACTGAAAATGTTGTTGCAGACGGACTCAGCCGTATGTTTTCCAACGACGTCGAGACCCATGAACCGGTCGATAGTTCATCACCTCCCGAGTCCATACTATCTTAGGTTAATTCCATCTTAAGAGATGCTCCCATGCTCTTTAGGGACATTGAGAAATACCAACGTGAAGATCCGACGCTGGCTGCGATAATGGAAACCCTTTCTTCTCGGGAACATGTTGTCCCTTACGTACAGAGGAATGGTGTGTTATGTTGCCCTTCGAGGCATGATAAGATGATGAAAGTTGTCCTTCCAGCTGTTCTTGTACCTATGTTCTTCAAGTACTATCATGAGACCCCATTAGGTGGGCATCTAGGCATCTTTAAGACTCGTGAAAAGATTCGTGAAAGGTTCATCTGGAAAGGTATGGACGGTGAAATCCGTGAACTAGTAAAGGCTTGTAAATCCTGTTTGCTTAGTAAACCCACCATGTCCACCAACGTAGGCCTTTTGTCTTCTCATCAGGCTTCGCGCCCAATGGAACGCCTGTATATTGATTATGTAGGACCCTTCCCCCAGTCAAGGGGAAATGCCAACAAGTTCATCTTTGTATGTGTAGATGGTTTTACAAGATTTTCCTGGTTATTTCCGACTAAGCTGGCTACCGCTCAGTCCACCATTACTTGTCTAAATTCAATCTTTGCTTCTTTTGGTCCGTGTCAATATATTGTGTCGGATAATGCTAAGGATTTTACGTCTAATCTACACTGACTGACAGAGCAAATGCAACACCAAGAAGGAGTGGTCAGAACTTTATGCCAATTGCAGGGTAGACTGACGTCACTGAGGTATGCTCATGATGTGAAATGCGCCGCTGTGCTGCGCACGTAGCGAACGATAAATGGGACACGGCGTTGGCGAATGGCCCACTTCGTACCGTGATTTCTCAGCCGACAGTCATTGTAGAACGTGTTGTCGTGTGCCACAGGACACGTGTATAGCTAAGAATGCCAGGCCGCCGTCAACGGAGGCATTTCCAGCAGACAGACGACTTTACGAGGGGTATGGTGATCGGGCTGAGAAGGGCAGGTTGGTCGCTTCGTCAAATCGCAGCCGATACCCATAGAGATGTGTCCACGGTGCAGCGCCTGTGGCGAAGATGGTTGGCGCAGGGACATGTGGCACGTGCGAGGGGTCCAGGCGCAGCCCGAGTGACGTCAGCACGCGAGGATCGGCGCATCCGCCGCCAAGCGGTGGCAGCCCCGCACGCCACGTCAACCGCCATTCTTCAGCATGTGCAAGAAACCCTGGCTGTTCCAATATCGACCAGAACAATTTCCCGTCGATTGGTTGAAGGAGGCCTGCACTCCCGGCGTCCGCTCAGAAGACTACTATTGACTCCACAGCATAGACGTGCACGCCTGGCATGGTGCCGGGCTAGAGCGACTTGGATGAGGGAATGGCGGAACGTCGTGTTCTCCGATGAGTCACGCTTCTGTTCTGTCAGTGATAGTCACCGCAGACGAGTGTGGCGTCGGCGTGGAGAAAGGTCAAATCCGGCAGTAACTGTGTAGCGCCCTACCGCTAGACAACGCGGCATCATGGTTTGGGGCGCTATTGCGTATGATTCCACGTCACCTCTAGTGCGTATTCAAGGCACGTTAAATGCCCACCGCTACGTGCAGCATGTGCTGCGGCCGGTGGCACTCCCGTACCTTCAGGGGCTGCCCAATGCTCTGTTTCAGCAGGATAATGCCCGCCCACACACCGCTCGCATCTCCCAACAGGCTCTGCGAGGTGTCCAGATGCTTCGGTGGACAGCGTACTCTCCGGATCTTTCACCAATCGAACACGTGTGGGATCTCATTGGACGCCGTTTGCAAACTCTGCCCCAGCCTCGTACGGACGACCAACTGTGGCAATTGGTTGACAGAGAATGGAGAACCATCCCTCAGGACACCATCCGCACTCTTATTGACTCTGTACGTCGACGTGTTTCTGCGTGCATCGCCGCTCGCGGTGGTCCTACATCCTACTGAGTCGATGCCGTGCGCATTGTGTAACCTGCATATCGGTTTGAAATAAACATCAATTATTCGACCGTGCCGTCTCTGTCTTTTTCCCAACTTTCATCCCTTTCGAACCACTCCTTCTTGGTGTTGCATTTGCTCTGTCAGTCAGAGTATTTCGTAAATTCTGCTTTGACCTGTCCATCTCTCATGTGACAACTTCTGCTTATTACCCTCAACCATCTCTGGCTGAATGGGTTAATCGTAATCTCAGGTCCGCGCTTATTGCTTATCATCACGAAGATCATTCTAGGTGGGACACGTCCCTGCATTGGTTAGCCTTTGCTTTAAACTCGGCGGTTCATGAATCACATAAATTTACTCCAGCTTCGTTGATGTTCAAGTTTGTTCCCAACACGCCGCTCTCTAACCTCTGGTCTCTGAGTGACATTCTACCTGAGACAATAGATCCCGATAACATTAAAGATCTTTGCAAGAAGGCTAAAGCCAATCTTAAAGTGTCTCATGAAAATGTTAGGGAAAGATATGATCGTGGACGGAGACCCACCCATTTGAAGGTAGGTGACCAGGTGATGGTCAAGAATTTTGTTCCCGCGGGCGAGCTTACCCCAGATTTCATGGGCCGTGTACTATTCTCGATTTCCTTACTCCCGTTACCTTATTGCTAAGCAATCCAGCCACCGAGAGGATATTTAGTGTTCACCTGTCACAGGTGAAACCGGTGTAATTTCTGTGCTAACTTGCTTCATATAACTTTGAAAGAAATATGAAGGTTATATTTTTGTTTGAGGGGTTTCACTTTTTAGGCCTTCTGCCCTTGGAATCTGTTTCCTTTGTGTGTAATTATTTATTGTAAACCCTCCCCGACCAGTTAAACTGCCATCCTGTCCTTACCACGGCCATTACCACGCTCCCGTCTCCTGCTCAACTACAAACGGTGGCTTATGGGAATTAAATAAATATCTCCACGCCGCTGGCCCCTCAGTTCCACCACCATGAATGTACCCTAAAATCATTCTGCTCCAACAAAATTCTGCCGCCGAGCTTTAATGTTTCAGTGCCCCCGCAGCAGCGCGGCGCCGTTCCGCTACTGAGGCAGGGTACAGGCCCGCCCTTCTCCAGTGAGGCCAACCAGTGTACGGCGAGCCGGAGTCCTCCTCCCGGCCAAGGCTGATGTGCGGCGCACAACCTGTAATTGGCCCGCGACCTGCATGTTCGCCGCGGGCGCGGCGTGCTTCAACTCCACTACTCCTCTCATAGTGCGGGCGAGCGGTATCTCAGGGTACTTGAGGGGTCCGAGCGGCCTCCTCTGGACACAAGCAGCAGCGGCCGGTCTGGCCGTCTAACTTAATCAACCTTGGATATATGTAATCAGCTAGATGGACATTTAACATCAACAATTACTACAGTTTTGAACCCAACTGCTATATCTGGTGGACTTAGAAAATTTTTCCTCAACTTTAAAAACTAAAAGTTTCCTTCTGAATTCAACCTCTACAAGTACAAAGACATTACATCAATAGTAATCAAAGAATTTTGAAACTGGATCCAATCATTTTAAGAAAATTTGTTGGTAAATACTTCTGCAATTAACTTCTATATCAACATCATAACTTGGACCTTATTTTCTTCTGTATTTCCCCGTGCAGGAACTTTGGGGGGGAGGAGGTTTGTACCGGGTGGTACACCTCCACGCCGCTAATTCAAACCTTGCGCCAGTTGAAACTCCTCTACTGGAGGAAGTCTGAACTTTATCTGCTGTGTTAATTGTCTAGTTTCTCAGAAGATGTCACTACTTGTAAATTTTGAAGTTTCTGAACTGGGTCGTTTTCGATGTATTTTTGTTTTGCCTGTAGTAAGAAGTGTGGACATTCTCTTCCAGATGGCACTACTGAAGAAATACAATTATGCACCCTAGTGCGAAGTGAAAGAACTATGTTTTTGAAGAAATTTGGTGTTCATAAGTTTGTTCCTTGTTAAATTTCTTTCAGTTATCGTTTATGTTGGCAATATTAACCCCTTCCTTCCGCCAGGTTTGAATTTAGCCAATCCCGAATTTCTTTAATTAATTTATGACCAATCAGGTGTATCTTCTTCAACTTGTATATGCTGCTTAACCCTAGCCAATAAAATTCTTGTGGGAGGGTGTTCTCATTCCTGAAACGCCTCGAACTTTCCGCGAGGGTTTATAAACTGCTGACTTTCGGGTCTCTAGGCCACTTCAGTAACACCTATCTTTGTGTAAAGTACGTAGCAGGGGACGGGAAGCGCCTCTTTCGTCGGGCAGCAGTTCAACCACCAGGTAATGGCCGTTTAATAACTTCTTTTCTTGTCAGCTCAGCAGTTTAACTCTCGGGGCAGGTCCGAAGCCTTTCCACCATGTAACTTTTCCCCTAAAATGTAAAGACACTTAGTATCTATTCTATCTTTTAAACTACATATTGGGATAGAGAGTGCATAACCCTCTCGAGCTCCCACTCATATTGCATTGAGGTGAACTTATTTTCACAACCGTTTCTTCCTTAACGTAATGTAAATTGTTTCCTTCTAAAAGTCACCTCTTTAGTATGGGATTAGCCCTTGCAGTAACGGCCTAGTGCCAAGTAGGTTTTATATAAAGTGTATTAGAAGTGCAAGAACGCCTCCTCTCAAGTTGGTATTTTAGAGGCCATGTAATATTTCTGTTTCTTCTCTAAATAGGCCTCAGTAGGTTGGGTATTTTTACCCCTGTGTATGTGTCCTTGGAGGACAGCTTGAAGGTGGAATTTGGTGTGGCCGTTGATAGGCCTGAACTTAAGAGCGGGTCGCTCTTTCTTAAAATTGGTTTCTGTATGCCTCAAGGAGGCTTTACTGTGTAATTGGGAGCAAGAGCTCCTGGGCATGATTGGGGTCTTCTGCCACTTTGTTGAAACTTGTATAGCGTAAGGTTGGGCTCATTGCTCAAGAATTAGGTGTCTGGCTCTCGGAGCCCAAATCCTGTAATCATTGTAATTGTACATTTCCGAATTGTGTTTCGGCTACTGAGTACCTGTTCTATTTGTTATTTCTTAATCTTTAAAAGAAAATATAAACTTGTTAAATTTTATCTTAACTTTAATTTCGTTTTTTGGGACCTGTTCACCCCCGCACCTTCTTTCACCTCTGCCGTTCCACAGATACCTCGGAACAATAATAATAATAATAATAATAATAATAATAATAATAATAATAATAATAATAATAATAATAATAATAATAATAACAATAATAATAATTACCCCCTGAGCAGCGGTCGCTTCAGGGCTAGCGACAGTGGGATTCGAGCCTACTATTTCCTGGATGAGGAAAGCTCAGTCTACGTAAATAGAATTAAAGAACACCGAGCTCGATAGCTGCAGTCGCTTAAGTGCGGCCAGTATCCAGTAATTGGGATATAGTGGGTTCGAGCCCCACTGTCGGCAGCCCTGCAGATGGTTTTCTGTGGTGTCTTACTTTCACACCAGGCAAATGCCGGAGCTGTACCTTAATTAAGGCCACGGCCGCTTCCTTCCAATTCCTAGGCCTGTTCTGTCCCATCGTCGCCATAAGACCTATCTGTATCGGTGCGAGTAAATCAAATAGCAATTAAAGAACGGAAAGATACTGGCCCCCGGTCTAGTAAATATCATCCTTAAGGATTTATCATGTTGACCACACGACGACACCTGTGTCTGCCTGCACATCGCTAGAGGCTAGACCGGATGTATGAGGCTGCAACATGCAATCAAGTACACTACACTTTAACTTACTTTCAGTACCAAATCCATACAATGACACCTCGAATAATAATAATAATAATAATAATAATAATAATAATAATAATAATAATAATAATAATAATATGTACCCCTCTAAGCAGCGGTCGCATCACGGCTAGCGACAGTGCGATTCGAACCCACTATCTCCTGGATAAGGACTATAGCGACAGTGGGATTCGTACCCTACTATCTTATAGACGAGGACTACTCAGATTTGTCCCCTGGCCTACCAAACGACCGCTGTTCTGCCCGATAACCTGCAGATTACGAATGGTCAACGTTGTTCTTCAATTCCCAGGAAAGCGAGTTCGATCCCAACATAACATTCCCGTTCTAGCGACAATCGGATAGGAGACATAAAGCTGTAAAGCATAACTTCGGAATATTTTCATGCAAACAATGTACTGCTACATTTAACAGGCGTAATAATCTCACACGACATCTAAATTCTAAACACATTTGTTTTAGTAATCTACTAGTAGTACGCTTAAAAATTTGACAAAATGTCGAAAGCGTGATCCAGACGATACAACATCGTCTCAGCCTGCTACAAGTACTGTTACAATCCTCACACCACCAGATAAAGAGAAGTAAGAAGAGAAAATGCGTAAGGGAGAAGAATTCAACGTTTCTTTACAATCGGAGGTTTTTCATTCTAATTTATTTTCCAAGCCGAATACACGTTCTACTGCTGTGCAAACAACTCAAGAAGAGTAGCAAGGTGTAGTAGTAGAAGATAAAGAAAAGGAAGAAGATTTTACCACTTCTTTTGAATTAAACCGTGTGAAGATTTTATCTACTGATAACATTGCAGAAGCGCATACTACATCAAAACAAGTTCTTCCGTTTCCTACACATCAACTGTCTACACGTATTAGCAAAACTCTGTTACTCTATGCAGATGTAAGATACTGCAAAGACAGTAACTTACTCGTTGAACGATTACAACTTCAAAGAGTTTATCGAGTTGCTGGATACACAGTGTATGAACGAGAGATTCAAGAAATAGAAGACGAATTACGTCGTAGAGGTATTATTGTATAATAGCTCTTGTAGGTGAAGACGCACATCAGTTACAACAACGAATTCATTGTACCAACCGTTGTACGGTAACATCACATGTAGAAATAAGATAAAACCAGTAGTAGTTTATAATTAAATATTTTATTAAATTTAAATCGTTCTACTTATTATATTCCCTTTACACCTATCGTAAAGACTCGAGTTTACGAGAGAGTAACTTTGATAACGAACATGACAAAACATGCATAACTATAACGATGTGATCGCTGTCGAGGAGGAGGAGGGGTTATGGTGTCCTTCGTAACGTCACGCTGTCGGATACAGAATTGTCAGGAGGAGGAGGAGGGATTGTGCTGTTCTCCGTAACTGTAAAGAGGAGGAGAGGTTGTTCTCTGCTCCGTCACGTCACGAAGAGGAGGAAGAATATAGTGCCTGGGAAGGGAGATGTTGTGAAGGGCAGCCTTCAGTGGTCTACCTTGGTTAGACCCCCTCCAAGATAGCAGCAGGGAAGTCAAGCCTTAAAACTTTAACAGTCTAAGGTTTCGTCCCCCTCTAAGGGAGGGATGTTGAGAAGGGCAGCTAGTCTCAAAACTAGGAGGAGGATTAAGCTGACCTCCGTAACTGTGAGGAGGAGGAGTAGGAGGAGGGGGGACTAAGTTGACCTCTGTAGCTGTGAGGAGGAGGAGGGATTAGGCTGACCACCGTAACTGTAAGGAGGAGGAGAGGTTGTTCTGTCCTCCGTCACGTCACGAAGAGGAGGAAGAATATAGTGCCTGGGAAGGGAGATGTTGTGAAGGGCAGCCTTCAGTGGTCTACCTTGGTTAGACCCCTCCAAGATAGCAGCAGGGAAGTCAAGCCTTAAAACTTTAATAGTCTAAGGTTTCGTCCCCCTCTAAGGGAGGGATGTTGAGAAGGGCAGCTAGTCTCAAAACTAGGCCCCTCTAAAGTAGTGTCGGGAAGGGCATCTAGCCGTACAACTGGGAAGATGTTGTTGGCGAAGAGGTATGTCGGAAAGGGAAGCTAGCCTTAAAACAAGGATCCTCTGGGTTAGACCCCTCCAATATGGTTCTGAGAAGGGCAGTTAGCCTTAAAACTAGAACCCTGTGAGGTTATGCCACTCTAAGATGGTGTCGCATGTGGCTGTATCCCGTTAAGGTAACAGCTGTGAGATTAGGGTCGTTCGAAAATTCTGCTTGTCAAAAGCACGTGGCTAAGTCCCATCAAGGTATCAAATTGCAAATTCCGCCCCCCCCCCCACGTAGTTAAGATGGCAGCAGTGAGGTTAGGCCCTGTCAAGATGGCAGCAGTGGGGTTAGCGACGTTCTCTTGTCCCAAAAAAGTGAGGTTTGTCATTTTGACAGCTGTCAAAAGCACGTGGAATTGTTTGTGGACACGACATCGTGGTCGTGAGATCACGGTCACGTGGTCATGACGTCATGGGGCCAATGACCTCCGGTGCTGACTCAGGAGAAAAAATGTTGAGGAGGTGGCCATCTATAATGCAGTTTTCATCATCTTATCCTTGTTATTTTTAATTTTTGGTTTTGGCTGGGAGTTTATGCTTGATACCCTTTCTGACGAAGCCCCCGCGGTTCAGACTGCAGCGCATCGGCCTGTCACCGCTGGGTTTCGTGGTTCAAATCCCGGCCACTCCATGTGAGATTTGTGCTGGACAAAGAGGAGTCGGGACAGGTTTTTCTCTGGGTACTCCTGTTATCCCTGTCATCTTTCATTCCAGCAACACTCTCCACTATCATTCCATTTCATCTGTAAGTAGTTAATCATTGCCCCAGAGTAGTGTGATAGGCTCCGACAGCAGGCACCCTTTCTGACAGACAAACCCCAAGGCAGTACAACCCTGAGAAGCCTTCGCCTACCAAGGTGCAGCTACTCAGCCCGAACTTCTGCAGATTATGAGGTTACCCGGAGTTAGAGCGAGGAATCCTCTAGGCTGTTTTTCTAGGATTTCTAGACAGACGCCGCAATCTCCCAACAGATAGAAACTCAATTGTTCTAATTTAAGCTGATCGGACCTCGAACTAACTCTCAGATCCAAGTAAAAGTCCTTGCCCTGACTAGGAATCGAACCTGGAGCCTCCAAGTAAGAGGCAGGCATGCTGTACCTAGACGCTTTCTGACGCCACGTGTTTTTGCGCGAGGATTTCAACCCGGAATTCACAATCATTTAAGCCCCATCAGCCTGAGAGGAAAATCAGTAGCTTATTCACTGAGCTAATTACGTCCTCGGCCCACCCACCCATACATACGCGCACGCGGGCTATATAACCAATAATACCAGACCATAACAGGCATTATCCAGCTTAATGCTCAATACGTTTTTCACCGGGTTGCTTTTACTCAGAAGTGTGAATTAAATCTAAAATTAGATCGATACTGAAGAGTTTTGGTTTGAACATCCTTATGATTTTTCATCAAGCAAGTACTAACCCCTTGGTGTTTTGCTACACCCGCAGGAGCCGGGTTCGATTCTCGAACAGACCATGGATTTCAGTCCTGGACTGAAGGCGGAAACAGGATTCACTCAGCCTTGTGAGATCAACCGAAGATCTTTCCGAAAGGAGAAGGAGGGGTTTCAGATAATGAAAAGTAAGTTATACGGTAGATAATATGGTCAAGATGACCAAGTGGCACTCCGGTATCTGTAGACTTCTTGGCTGTGTATAAATCTTAAATCTCCTTGCGAATTCTAGGACTGTCCTGTCACAAACACATATTTGCACCTACATGTTAATTCTTGCTGCGTTTTTTATTGGAGACGATCATTTCTTAAAGGAAGCAGTAATAAAGGTTCACCTGGTGTTTACCATTATAAAACAGCAGAAGAAAAAGGAGAAAGAGGAAGCACTGCAAGCTATCAGGAAAGAAGGGGAGTTAGAAAGAGAGATGTAGGTTATAGGTTGAATCCCTTTTCCCATTTCCTCGGCCGTATGTGAGTTTCACCCAGGTGGGAGATTATCACAGTCCTTTTCTTGAGCTATTTCTTACTGAACACACAGGGAAATGGGTACTCGATTGTAAGCCTCATTTTATCCCCTATGCCAGATAAAACAAAAAGAAAGAAAAGAAAAAAACAGATCACGTTGTGAAAGTCAAGTCAAGCGAAGTCAATCACTTCCCTCGCCGGAGGGTTTCCTCGCGTATTATAGGGTAGTTCCACTCGAGCTGTGACGCCTAAGGCTTTGCATGTCCGTCTGTATACCATTTGATAACGTGAAATTGCTGGAAGGATTTCAATGGCTGTAGGCCCACTTAGACGTCCTTGGGTTTGATTCCTAACCCAGAACCGTGAATAATCTTAAATCATAGAAACGTACATACTTAATTAAAACCTGTTATTTAATTCAATATTCAGTCTTAAAGCCTCTGTTGGTGAAGTAACGATATGCATGTGGGATTTTTTAAAATTAAAAGTCACATACTTGTCGCTAAGATTCCACATAAAATCTAGATGTACCGTCTCTATTATTACGATATCAACAATTACATAAAACTCTGGAATGAATAATAATTTTATAGGTTTTGCATCTTACTGATTATTCCCACAATTTTCCGGAGACTCCGCGTTGCTGGAATTTGGTCCTAGAGAAATTCTGTTACGCACCTGTAAATCTTCTGCCATTAGGGTGAAATATTTAAGCACCTTCAAATATCACCTGGTTGAACTGGAGTCGAACCCTCCAACTTGGAATCAGAAAGCCAGAGCTGTGCCATCTGAGGCACTCAGCTCGGTATTACAAGCTCTCTCCTCTTTTCTAATCTTCATAGGTAACCTATCTTCCTCTTTCACCTCACATGACTCCTTCATATTAAATTATTCATACGCACAACTTACTCCTACGTTTTCCTTCCTAACTTAGGATGTATTTCTTCATTGTCAGTATCCCATAACCCACCCACCCTGCCAGTGGATTACACATCTTTGAACCAGCAATAATACTTGGTAATTTCATTCCCGCCACATCTGGCTTATGAACAAGGCATCCATATAAGTGCGCATACAAGGCTGAAAATTATAGCCTTGTCTAACGCCTATAAGTACGTTGAACCAAGAACTCTTTATGCGATTAATTTTTAAAGCAACGTGAGTTGCAGTTGCCTGAAATAACTTACCCTCGTCCTATATTCCGATAATTATTTGTTTCTTACTTAAAGTCGACATTATCGCTGAGGAAATGGCTAGATACGATTCTGTATACAAATTGTGACTTGAAATTTATTCTGAAATACTATGTAATAATGTGGTTTTCTTGTTACAGTTTGCTTTATTTCCCACCGATAAAGGTAGGTCTTATGGCGACGATTGGATGGGAAAGGACTAAACGTTGGAAGGAAATTGCCGTGGCACGTAGAATAATTACTGTCGAACGAAATTTCGGAACCTCGGCGTCACCGACTACCGTAAAAGTAGTGAATGAGGCGAAGAACTAACATGATTTACTATTGTTGTTGTTGTTTTCAACATTGATCCTATATTTACGATAGTGTAGCTGTCCATGTTTGTTGTTCTTATTCGTTGAAGTATGATCGGTAGTGTTACAAATCGTGCTTTATTTTAGATCAGAATTACCAACTTCCTTAAATTAAGATTGGTAACGTTTTGTCGTGAAATAAGGAACCACATTTGAATTCTGCTACATTCACAATTACTTTTATAACCCTTATTTCATCGTTTCAATTTCTGATTTCACTCAAGTTTCAATCATTTGTCCATGTTAATACACAGGTGTAGCATGGTAGAGAATTTACTGAGCAAGTAAGTAGAAAATGTACAGCTTTCCTCGGAAGGACACAAAAAAATACACGAGAGGAAGTATTAATTCTATTGCAAAAATAACTCTAACTACGAAAAGACTTCTGGTGAATCAATAACTTCACTCTAGTACATTTCATTTTCTCTTTAGGAATCTGAGTAATTTATTTAGTGTTAGGTACAGGCTGAGCGAACATCAGTTTTCGTTATCAAAACAGTGCAGTATCATATGTTTGAGACATAGCAGTCTCTGTCAGTGGATTTCGTACCGATCTGTGCAGTTGTCAATGAACTGGCACAAAGATGAGGGTAGATGTAATAAACGATATCCAGCATAGCCGAGGAGTGTCGGAAGTGTGCGTGCAGTCCTTTCTAGATCCGTACACGAAGTCTTAAATTAGTGGCGTAGAACCCACGACAATAAGGTGGGAAGACGTCATAACTAATTAGGCACTCGCATTCCCTGCTATAGGTGGTACGGTCGAATCCCAGCGTTGTCGGTTGGCATATAAGAGTGCACAAATCTGATCCATATTTTTGGATACTGCCATGTTAAGGACACCTTTTCTGATAAAAATTACGACACTCCAGCTTTACAGAAGACCAATAGCAGCTGAACGAATGATAAATACATATTATGATTATTATTATTATTATTATTATTATTATTATTATTATTATTATTATTATTATTATTATTATTACCCTTCTGCCATGGTATTGCTGGATATGTAGATCGGGAACATAGTCATAATAATGCTTGCAATATTAGGGAAGAGAACATGATATTTACAGATTTATATACAGTACTAACAGGCAGTACATGTTCATTTTATTCATAGAGGGCGTTCCTTAAACGAAGATTTCACAAGAGACTTCCAGAAAGGGACGCAAGAGCGAAGTCCTGATTTCTTAATCATTAGGCCATTAATAACGAAGTTGGTGCCTTGAACTCGCGGGAAGTTTTGACAATAGAGACCTCCTTGGACGAGTAGAAAGTGTGTGGGAATTGACGAGATTGCACACACGTGTACGTACAACAGCGATAATGGAGTTTCAAAAGCAGTGGAGGTAGGGACGAGCCTGTCAGTCCTGGGTTCTACATCACTCTATCAAATATGATTAGATGGAAGCCGTGCCTTTCAGTGTCGACTTGCTAACTGCGAATGTAAATCAGTAGAGCATTATGTATAAATAAAACGGGCACATACAAGCTGAGCTCAAACAAAATCGTATTTAACCACAGAATGTCATGAAATCAAAAAAGACATCTGCATATTCTTCATATTATTGCAATGACAATCATAATTCCCCATGATTGCTTAATCTTCAGAGACTTGAGTTCCTTCATTTCTGAATTAGCACGAGCGGCATAATAATACGATTGTTTGAAAGCTATACTAATAACAAGAAATGTTTGAACATTGTAAGGGGTCAAATAAAATTTATAAATAAAATGAAGATATAAAACCTTAAGCAAATTATGCCATGTTTCATCAAATATTATTTCTGGTAAGGTGCTCACACGAGAATTCCATACCAGGCGTATTATTATTTTTTTAACTAAATATTTTGGACCTAGTTTACTTTCCTGAAGAAGCTGATCAAGTGATCAGTGTTCTAGCCTCCAGTGCTAAATGCTTGAGGCACAGCACCTCATGTTCCTGTCCGCACATGAAACAGCTTTCGCACCAGTGAGGAACCTCATTTCAATTCCCCTGTCAAGCAGTGCCCAGGAGCATGAGACACACTGCATCTCCAGTGGAATTGCGGAGGAGGACCGCCCATATGCCAGGAATCACCAAGCGATGAGCTGGAATTTGGGATTAGGAAGATGGCGGACGTAACCGGAAGTTAGGTAACATCGCAGAATTTACCTGCAGTTGAAGCAGAAAACCACTTCAAATGCTGAAATATCAACCGTCCTCTACTCAGTTGCCCTCAGAAGGTTTTCTGTACGCCGTTCCAGCCATAGCATCAGATTTAGCATCGTTGGCTGAACTGAGAATACAGCTCACGACCCTCAGGTCCTGACACCCAATACACACAAGACCACGAATATTTCCAGTCCATCTAGACCAGAGGTCAAAAAATCGGCGCAAACAAAGGAGCTGTAACATAACGCCTAGGCCACTCCCTTCCCGGTCCCAGCTCCTTCTTATCCCAAATAAACCCCATGGCACAAGTACCCTGACGGGCTTTGGCCTACCAAGCGACCGCTGTTCATCCCTACGGCCTGAGTATTACGAGGTGCCCCGTGGTTAGCGTAATGTATTCCCTGGACCGTTATTCTTTGATTTCTAGACCGGAGTCGTTATCTCACCGTCTGATAGCTCCATGGACTTAATTGAACTACAGCTCCAGCAAATGTATGCTGTGGAAACGGAGTATCACTGAATATCTTCAGGGCTACCGAGAGGCAGCCCACGAATGTAACCTTCGAACTCCACGACCGGTATTGCATGGCCAACTCAGTGATACCTTTGTGCTATCCTGGTAGGTAAATGAGCTACATCTTTAATCCCAAAAGTTGAAAGGGAAACACACTATTCTCCAATATGGAAACTTAGGCCACGCCTATCTGGCTGCGTATCTGTGTGTCCGTATGACTTTGAATGGAATGCATTTTGCTGTACTTCTTTTTTTGCTAGTGGCTTTACGTCGCACAGACACAGATAGGACTTATGGCGACGATGGGATAGGAAAGGCCTAGGAGTTGGAAGGAAGCGGCACGGCCAACTCACCCTGTTTGCTGTGCTTCAGATACATAAATACTATACTTGGTAGAAAATAGATTTATATTATAGAAAAACTGTGGACTAATAAAAGCAAAAGGGTTGAAGGTAATTTACTGCCATAAACAATTTATCTTTTATTTAGATACAAACCTGTTCACCAATATTACAAATTTATGGGCGAGCGCACTGAATATGTAACGTATTATCAGAAGCAGAGGAATGTATAATAAACAAAATAAATAAATCGTTTTAAAGAAACCAGATATTGAAATTTGCTGCTGTTGTTGTTGTTGTTTGAGCCATCAGTCCATAGACTGGTTTGATGCAGGCCTGCATGCCACCCAATCCTCTGCTAATCTTTTCATTTCTGCATAACTGCTGCAGCCTACATCTGCTCTAATCTGCTTGTCATATTCATACCGTAGTCTACCCCTACCATTCGTACACCCTACACTTCTCTCGAAAACCAACTGCACAAGTCGTGGCTGTCTTAATTGTGTCCTATCATTCTATCTCTTCTTCTCCTCAAATTTAGCCACAATGATCTCCTCTCACCAATCCGATTCAGTATCTCTTCATTCGTGACTCGATCTATCCACCTCACCTTCAGCATTCTTCTGCAACACCACATTTCAAAAACTTCAATTCTCTTTCTTTCTGGGCGAGTTATTGTCCATGTTTCACTTCCATACAATGCAACGCTCCAAACGAAAGTCTTGAAAAACATGTTTCTAATTCTATATCAATGTTTGAAGTGAGCAAATTTCCAGGCCTTTCCTTGCTTGTGCTAGCCTGCATTTTATGTCTTCCTTACTTCTGCCATCGTTAGTTATTTTACTACCCAAGTAACAATATACATCGACTTCCTTTAAGACTTCATTTCCTAATCTAATATTTCCTGCATTACCTGAATTCGTACGACTGCACTCCATTAATTTTGTTTTGGACTTATTTATTTTCATTTTGTACTCCTCACCCAAGACTCTGCCCATACCATTCAGCAACTTCTCCAGATCTTCTGCAGTCTCAGATAAAAGAACAATATCATCGACAAATTTCAGGGTTTTGATTTCCTCTCCTTGGATTGTGATTCCCTGTCCAAATGTTCCTTTGACTTCCTTTATTGCCTTTTCTGTATAAACATTGAAAAGGAGGGGGCGGGAACTGCAGCCTTACCTCACCCATTTCTGGATTGCTGCTTCTATTTGATAGCCCTCGATTCTTATCACTGCAGACTGATTTTTATAGAAATTTTTGATAATTATTCTTTCTCCGTACCTGATGCCGATTAACTTCTGAATCACAAAGAGTTTAGCCCAATCAACTTCGAAATTCCTTTTCTAGATCTACGAACGCCATGTATGTAGGCCTGTCCTTTTTAATTCAACCCTCTTTTTTTCTAGTGGTTTTACGTCACACCGACACAGATAGGTGTTATGGCGACGGTGGGATATGAAAGGCCTAGGAGTTGGAAGGAAGCGGCCGTGACCTTAATTAAGATACAGCCCCAGCATTTACCCGTTGTGAAAGTGGGAAACCACGGAAAACCATATTCATGGCTGCCAACAGTGGGATTCGAACCCACTATCTCAAGTATGCAAGCTCACAACAATTCGATCTTCTAAGATCAGACGTAAAGTCAGGATGGCTTCACGTGTTCCTACGTTTCTTGTGAAGCCAAATCGATCTTCACCCAACTCAGTTTCAACTTGTCCTTCCATACTTCTGTAAATAATACGTGTTCGAAATTTTCAGGCGATACTAAACTAATGGTGCGGTTGTTTTCACACTTTTCAGCACCGGCTTTCTTGGGAATAGGTATAACAACATTCTGCCGAGAATCGGATAGCACTTTTCCTGTCTCATACATCTTGAACACTAAAAGAAATAACCTCGCCATACTGGTTTCTCCTAAAGCAGTCGCTAATTCAGAGGGAATATCATCAATTAGAGGTGCCTTGTTCTTATTTAGGTCTCTCAAACTCTGTTCAATTCTGACCTCAAAATTGGGTCACCCATTTCTTCAGCATCAACAGCCTCTTCTTGTTCCAGTACCATATCATCCACGTCCTTACCTTGATACATCTGTTAGATGTGTTCCTGCCATTTTTCTGCGTTGTCTTCTTTATCAAGAAGTTGTGTTCTATCTCAGTTCTTAATATCCATACGCCTAGTTTTCCTTTCTCCGAAGGTTTGCTTGATTTTCCTGTATGCAGCATCTACTTTACCTAGGACCATACAACTTTCAACATCCTTGCACTTCTCCTTCAGCCATTCTTCCTCAGCTGCCCTGCACTTCCTATCCACTTCATTCGTGAATCGCCTGTTTTCTTTTCTGTCCTCTTCATTTTTTGCATTCTTGTATTTTCGTCGTTCATCGATCAGTTCTAGTATCTCTTGAGTTGTCCACTGACTCTTTGTTGACCTTTCATTACTTCGTAACACCTCATCAGCAGCCGTAATGACTTCATTCTTCATGACTGTCCGTTCTTTATCTACTGTGCTTCCTTCAGCCTTTCCATTTAGCCCTTGTGAAACATGCTCCTTGAAACAATCCTTCACACTCTTTTCTTTCAACTTGTCTGGATCCCATCTCAGTGGATTCCTTCCCTTCTTCAATTTCTTCGACTTCAGATGGCATTTCATGATCAACAAGTTGTGATTTGAGTCCACGTCTGCTCCTGGGAAAGTTTTGCAAACCAACACATGGTTTCTGAATCCCTGCCTAATCATAATGAAGTCTATTTGATACCTTCCAGTGCCTCCAGGTCTCGTCCATGTGCACAGCCAGCGTTTGTGGTGTTTGAACCAAGCATTAGCAAGGACTAAAGTGTGATTGGTGCAGAATTCAGCCAGCCGACTCTCTCTTTCGTTCCTTTGTCCCAATCCGAATTCTCCTACTGCATTTCTTTCTCATCCTTGGCCCACCACAGAATTCCAGTCTCCCATCACAATTACATTCTCGTCACCTTTTACATATTGTATTAAATCTTCTATCTCTTCATATATTCTTACGATTTCCTCATCATCCGCTGAACTAGTAGGCATATAGAGCTGCACTTTTGTGGTGGGCATTGGTTTGGTGTCTATCTTGACAACAATAATCCTTTCCCTATGCTGGTCGTAGTAGCTTACCCACTGCCCTATTTTCTTGTTCACTATTAAACCAACTCCTGCATTTCCCCTGTTTGAGTTTTTGTTGATAATTCTGTAGTCGTCTGACCAAAAATCCTGCTCTTCCTGCCAACGTACTCCACTTATACCAACTACAGCTAACTTTAGTCCATCCATCTCCCTTTTCAGGTTCTCTAACCTACCACAACGACTCAAACTTCTAACATTCCACGTTCCGACTCGCAAAATATCCGAATGGGGGACTATTTTACTTTTGGAATATTTTACCCGGGAGGAAGCCATCATCAGTACATTATTCACACAGAGAGAGCTGCATGTCCTCGGGAGTAAGTTGCGGCTGAAGTTTTCCGTTGCTTTCAGCCGTGCAGCAGTATCAACACAGCTTGTTTTTGTGCTTTCTTGTTGTTTAATGGGGCCTAACATCGAAGGTCATCGGCCCTCAACACAGCTAAGCCATGTTGAGTATTATTACAAGGCCATATCAGTCAATCATATAGACTGCCGCCATTGTAACTTCCGGAAGGCTGCTACCCCCATTTCGATGAACCATTCGTTAGTCTGGCCACTCGACAGATACCCATCAGATATGATTGTACCTGCGGCTTAGCTATCTGCTTTATTGCGACGCGCAAACCTCCCCACCGCGGCAAGGTCACATGGTTCGCAGGGGAGGATTGAAATTCTACAGCAACTGGAGAATTGAAATTTAACAATTAATATACTACTAATCTCAATTTTATTATATTCTCCGCATACTGGGCTCTATACTCATCACAAATAAATTCAATTCACTGTAATATTTCTCAAGATTTTAATGTTTTTACAATATTTCAGAGGATAGACAACTTCCGTTGATCAGATGGTGTATGTTCAAGGAGCGCACAATTCATTGCCCACCTATGTATAGCAGATATCTACTCAGAACCTGCCCCGAACCGAAGACTTGTAATTGCTTAACATTTTATTTTAAGAATGATGCAATAGAGCCTTCTTTCTTCGTTCATACGGACTGGAAACATAGCAGAGCTGGTTAAGTATTCGATTTGTATGTTGAACCTTTCGGTATTAAATCCTATAGCAGTCATTTCTCATTCGGGTGATAGGGAGTTCGGACCCCAGTCCTGAAGATGGTCTCCATCGGTTACCCATTTTCGCACCAGACAAATGGGGGGCTGTATCTAAATTAATGTCAAGGCTGCTACCCTTCCCAGCCCTAATCATTTCTATTTCCTTCCACTGTAGTCCAAAATCTTTCGACCGAGCTCGATAGCTGCAGTCGCTTAAGTGCTGCCAGTATCCAGTATTCGGGAGATAGTAGGTTCGAACCCCACTGTTCGCAGCCCTGAAAATGGTTTTCCGTGGTTTCCCATTTTCACTCCAGGCAAATGCTGGGGCTGTACCTTAATTAATGCCCCAGCCACTTCCTTCCCACTCCTAGAGATTTCCTGTCCCATCGTCGCCATAAGACCTATCTGTGTCGGTGCGACGTAAAGCAACTTGAAGAAGGAGAAGAAGAAAGAAGAAAATATTTCGTGTTGTAGTGCGAACCGGACTATCAGAACAAAAATTCCTTAGCAAGAAAATAAAGTCTACAGCAACTGAAGGGGGTCTCAAACACGTAGTAGCAGTCCATAATACCTGTTACGTACTCTTCTTCTCTGTTGTAAATTACAGATTATATGGCCATATTCCATGCTAATTTTACCACACTGTTTAATTCGGGCCTCCCACACAGATTCTCCACTTCTGGGTTGCCTTATATGTTATATTTTCGTTGGTTACACTGCATTTCCTCAAAGTGAATTTTTGCCTTAATCTCATTCATTTTCAAAAGGATGTAAAGACTTTACTCATTGCCAAGAAGATTTCCATTTATATTGAGGAGTCTACAACACATTCCTTCCATCTGTCGAATAATTTCCAACTAAGTAGTGGGTTACCCATTACCTATTTAAGTGGCTACACGTTCCTCTTTAATTTGACATAGCTCGATGAATACGTCTTACGCCTTAAGACTGCCCACGTGGCACAGTTAATTGAACACTCCACTTCTGTGCTCAAGGTTGCTATGCCCTACCCTCATCCAATCAGCCGTAATTTGAAGGACTGTAAATCAGAGTAATTTGCGTTAGCAGATTTATTGCTCGTTAAAGAACATGCAATTTAGTTCAATATTCCGATATCCTAGTTTCTGTTAATATCCCTAGAAATTAACGGAAAATTATCTTCTTCTATTTCTTCTCTTGTTAATAATAATAATAATAATAATAATAATAATAATAATAATAATAATAATAATAATAATATCCGCCTCTGTGGGGCAGCGGTTAGTGTGATTAGCTGCCACTCGTCGCAGGCCCAGGTTCGATTCCCGGCTCTGAGACAAAATTTGAATAGTGGTTCGAGTGTTTGAACAGCCTCGGGAGGTCAACTGAGTAGAGAGGGTTCGATTCCCACCTCAACCATCCTTGAAGTGCTTTTCCGTGGTTTCCCTCTTCTCCTCCACGCAAATTCCGGGATGGTAGTTAACTTAAGGAAACGGCTGCTTCCTTCCCTCATCCTTGTATATGCCTTCCAATCTTTCCACCGGGCGAGTTGGCCGTGCAGCTGTGAGCTCGCATCCGGGAGACAGTGGGTTCGAACCCCACTGTCGGCAGCCCTGAAGATGGTTTTCCGTGCTTTCCCATTTTCACACCAGGTAAATGCTGGGGCTGTACATTAATTAAGGCCACGGCCGCTTCCTTCTCATTCCTAAACTTTTCCTATCCCATCGTTGCCATAAGACCTATCTGTGTCGGTGCGACGTAAATCAACTAGCAAAAAAATAGCCAATCTTTCCATCACCCCACAAGGCCCCTGTTCCACATAGCAGGTGAGGGGATCTGGGCGATGCACTGGTCCTCCTTCCCAGTTATATTCCCCCGACCCAAAGTCTCACGCTCCAGGTCGCTGCCCTTGAGGCGGTACAGGTAGGATCCATCGCTGAGTCCGAGGGAAAAACTAACCTTGGAGGGTAAACGGATTAAGAACAATAGAAAGAATAAGAATAAGAATAAGAATAAGAAAAAATAAGAATAAGAATAAGAATAAGAATAAGAATAAGAATAAGAATAAGAATAAGAATAAGAATAAGAATAAGAATAAGAATAAGAATAAGAATAAGAAAATCTACCGGGCGAGTTGGCCGTGCGCGTAGAGGCGCGCGGCTGTGAGCTTGCATCCGGGAGATAGTAGGTTCGAATCCCACTATCGGCAGCCCCGAAAATGGTTTTCCGTGGTTTCCCATTTTCACACCAAGCAAATGCTGGGGATGTACCTTAATTAAGGCCACGGCCGCTTCCTTCCAACTCCTAGGCCTTTCCTATCCCATCGTCGCCATAAGACCTATCTGTGTCGGTGCGACGTAAAACCCCTAGCAGAAGAATAAGAATAAGAATATCATACTTTTGTTATCGGTTTAACGTCACACAAAGAATTAAAAATTCTGTGTGATGAAGAGAAATATGAACACTGCAGACCTAACATTAGGAGTTAGTTTAGAAGAGAAGCTTTCAGAGATATGATGCAGTACTATGCACAAAAAGTAGGAAAAGCAATTTATATCCGAATTTAAACGTTCGAACAGGATACCTCAATGGAACAGAATTTAAACGATGTACACAGTTACAAGTTTACTATTATGAGTGCTTAGGAATGGAATTGCTAGTGGGTAGATTTTAGAAGTATTGTAGATAGTTGTATTAAACATCTGACAAGCATATTTTGTAACTTATTTATAATTAAACCGAGGAGTGCGTATTTGATTGCTGGACCAATCGAAACAATCAATAACTCTTTTCCTCTTTAATTTAAATTCCAGTGTATACTACCTAATGTATGTCTTCATCTTCACATGAGGCGAGTTAGCCGCACGGTTAGGGGCGCGTAGCTGTGAGCTTGAATTCGGTAGACAGTCGATTCGAATACCATTGTCGGCAGCCCTGAAGTGGTTTCTCCGTGATTTCCTTTTTTCACACAAGGCAACTGGGGTTGTACCTTAATTAAGGTCACGGCCACTACCTTCCCCGTCTTAGATCTGTCCCATCCTTTATTCGCCGAAAACCTTCGAAGATTTAGTGTGACGTTAAACCAGTAGAAAAAAGTGTCCATCTTCCATGTGTTAGTCTCTTTTGTGTTGTTTATACTCGTATTAACTCTCACGCCCCTTGATGTCTTTCAGGTCACTTTTTGTCAGCCAGTTATCTAAAAAATGGAGTTATTAATTTTATATTACATTTCTACATTGGCATGGCTAAAGTCACGGGATAACTAATTACGCATTGGGCCCCTTCTAGCAGAGTAAAATGTGGAAATTAGACTTGGCACGGATTCCAAGAAGCGATACTGTTTGGATTGATAGTTCCTTGGGATTTGCAAATGTGGGATCTTGGGTACGAATGTACCCTTCCACAACGTGCTGTAAATACGTAATTAGTTTCATGTAGGGTCTACGTGATAGCTACGCCACTTGTTGGAAGAATACTACTCTAATAATTTCTGAAATCCCATTAGTGGCGAAATATTAACATGAAGTCCATTGATAGCTAAAAAGTAGCCACCAGAAGAAAATTTGTAACAATAATTGTTCGAAAACGTTGTTTCATGGACCAATGAAGCTAATCCATGGCCTGGGAAAACACTTCATACCAGTACGAAACTACCAAAAGTCTACACGTACCGAAGTTGCCCAGAACAATCTGTATTTCATTTCATCAGATTATGCCACACAGGGTACTCTGGTGGGTATCGTACTCTCACATGGTTTGGGCCAGTTTTGCAGCTCTGGTTCCACGGATAATTATATCCAGTATCTTCCGATCACGATCATTAAAACACTACGGTCGGCCCCTACACGGTCTAAGGTGGATCCTAATCCCTTCAAACGAAGTATTTTCCAAGAACGAACATTGACGGCACGATCCAAAGGATTCTGCATGTCTTCAAACCTCCAGAATGTCAAAGTCCAATTTCTTTAACAATCACCATCACACTCCGTTCGAGCTTGGAGAGCACACGACACCATGCCCTGAGCTTGTAGTGATGTGCGGTACAACATGTATGTCTCAACCGCATACTCACAACTAAAACAGAAGTGGATATTCTCAAATCGTTCTGCGCTGACGGCGACATTGAACACATACATACAGCTATTCCATGACTTCGGCATTCCCTTGGACTTTATCTTTTTTACATGCTTTAAATTGACAACGTGCCCAGAATAAATCTAGAAATCTGGGATAAAAATGAAGGTTAGGTACAGATTGTAAACAATCTTACCATTCATCCATTCATCCTCCAGGCTCGGCCGATTGCCTTTGGTCTTAGCTTGGGGGGGGGGGGGGGGTGAGATCTCACATCCATACCATCCTCAGACAGGCAGTCTCCTAGAATTTCACACACACGCACACTGAACGTTGGTGACAACAGAGAAGGGGGATTGACCTCCTGAAATTCTAATTCTGGCCCACAGGATTTCTTCAACTTACAGGAACCCAATGGTTCTGGATTGTTATATAAACACCACTGATATCAGAATTGTTCAAAACCATTTCCACCTTTATTACTTGAAAGTAGATTACTGCACTGTATTAACACAGCCCTAGTCACTGAAAGTTCAAAATTAACTTTATGAATGAGTACCGTATGTATAATGTACTTAATACTATTCTTCTGACTTACGGCAAAGGTAGACCGACTAAATTTTGTTGTATTCTCGTTTTCATTAACGCAAATGGCACCTAAATATCTGAGAATCTCTTGTGTTACAGGTGGTATTCGATGAAATTTTAATTGAGGTGGATTACTGTAGTCACGTCCTAGTTCGTGAACCATGGGCAACGGCTGAGTGGCCTAGTAAGTGGTCCTGAGAGTCGGGATACCAGTTGCTATGGAATGGGAGTGGGCATCTCGGACATATTCTGAGTCGTGGCCCTTCTTGTGCTCAGGCGGCTAGGACTATACAATTCACCGGTGGTCCATAACCCGTTAGAGGAGAGATCCTCACTTGGACTATGTGCAAGTAGGGTAGCATCCTGCTTCATGAATTTACCGAGCTCAGAACACTTTAAGCAAGCCTCGGACCTATGGGAGTATCGGAGTCCCACTCCCATTTGACAGGCCAGGGACTCCTTGGAAACAACTTGGCGAACGAAATGGAATTCGATGGGGAGCTATCAATATTAATGGGGCTTATGGAAGAAAGAAAGTAGAACTGGGTGAGTCAGCAAAGAGGATGCATTTGGATGTGCTAGGAGTAAGTGATATTAGGGTAAGGGGAGATAACGAGGAAGAGATAGGAGATTATAAAGTGTACTTGACGGGTGTTAGAAAGGGAAGGGCAGAGTCTGGGGTAGGGCTCTTTATCAGGAATACCATTGCGCGCAACATAGCTTCTGTTGGGCACGTAAATGAGCGAACGATGTGGATAGATTTGTCAGTTGCAGGAATTAGGACTAGAATTGTGTCCGTGTATTCACCATGTGAGGGTGCAGATGAGGATGAAGTGGACAAGTTTTATGAAGCATTGAGTGACATCGTGGTCAGGGTCAACAGCAAGGATAGAATAGTGCTAATGGCCGATTTCAATGCGAGAGTTGGGAATAGAACTGAAGGATACGAAAGGGTGATTGGTAAATATGGGGAAGATATGGAAGCTAATGGGAACGGGAAGCGTTTGCTGGACTTCTGTGCTAGTATGGGTTTAGCTGTTACGAATACATTATTCAAGCATAAGGCTATTCATCGCTACACATGGGAGGCTAGGGGTACCAGATCCATAATAGACTATATCTTAACAGAATTCGAATTCAGGAAATCTGTTAGGAATGTACGAGTTTTCCGCGGATTTTTCTATGATACAGACCACTATCTGATCTGTAGTGAACTAAGTATCTCTAGGCCTAGGGTGGAGAAAGTGAAATCTGTCTGCAAACGAATAAGGGTAGAAAATTTCCAGGACGAGAAAATTAGAGAGAAGTACATGGATATGATTAGTGAGAAGTTTCAAACAGTAGACAGTAAGCAGGTTCAGGATATAGAAAGTGAATGGGTGGCATACAGGGATGCTGTAGTAGAAACAGCAAGGGAATGCCTAGGAACAACTGTGTGTAAAGATGGGAAAAGGCGAACATCTTGGTGGAATGATGAAGTGAGAGCAGCTTGTAAACGTAAAAAGAAGGCTTATCAGAAATGGCTCCAAACAAGGGCCGAGGCAGACAGGGATTTGTACGTAGATGAAAGAAACAGAGCGAAACAAATAGTTGTTGAATCCCAAAAGAAGTCATGGGAAGATTTTGGTAACAACCTGGAAAGACTAGGTCAAGCAGCAGGGAACCCTTTCTGGACAGTAATAAAGAATCTTAGGAAGGGAGGGAGAAAGGAAATGAACAGTGTTTTGAGTAATTCAAGTGAACTCATAATAGATCCCAGGGAATCACTGGAGAGGTGGAGGGAATATATTGAACATATTCTCAATGTAAAAGGAAATCATCCTTGTGGTGTTGCGAACAGCCAAGCTCATGAGGAGGAGGAAAATGATATTGGTGAAATTATGCTAGAGGAAGTGGAAAGGATGGTCAATAAACTCCATTGTCATAAAGCAGCAGGAATAGATGAAATCAGACCTGAAATGGTGAAGTATAGTGGGAAGGCAGGGATGAAATGGCTTCATAGAGTCGTAATATTAGCATGGAGTGTTGGTAAGGTACCTTCAGATTGGACAAAAGCAGTAATTGCACCTATCTATAAGCAAGGGAACAGGAAGGATAGCAACAACTATCGAGGTATCTCATTGATTAGTATACCAGGCGTGGTATTCATTGGCATCTTGGAAGGGAGGGTGCGATCAGTCGTTGAGAGGAAGTTGGATGAAGACCAGTGTGGTTTCAGACTACAGAGAGGCTGTCAGGATCAGATTTTCAGTATGCGCCAGGTAATTGAAAAATGCTACGAGAGGAATAGGCAGTTGTGTTTATGTTTCGTAGATCTAGAGAAAGCATATGACAGGGTACCGAGGGAAAAGATGTTCGCCATACTGGGGGACTATGGTATGGAATTAAAGGTAGATTATTAAAATCAATCAAAGGCATTTATGTTGACAATTGGGCTTCAGTGAGAATTGATGGTAGAATGAGTTCTTGGTTCAGGGTACTGGCAGGGAGAGATTCAGTTAGGTGGAAATGTAATAAGCAGTCTGGCCTATACTGACGACTTGGTCTTAATGGCAGATTGTGCCGAAAGCCTGCAGTCTAATATCTTGGAATTTGAAAATAGGTGCAATGAGTATGGTATGAAAATTAGCCTCTCGAAGACTAAATTGATGTCAGTAGGTAAGAAATTCAACAGAATTGAATGTCAGATTGGTGATAAAAAGCTAGAACAGGTCGATAATTTCAAGTATTTAGTTTGTGTGTTCTCCCAGGATGGTAATATAGTAAATGAGATTGAATCAAGGTGTCGTAAAGCTAATGCAGTGAGCTCGCAGTTGCGATCAGCAGTATTCTGTAAGAAGGAAGTCAGCTCCCAGACGAAACTATCTTTACATCGGTCTGTTTTCAGACCAACTTTGCTTTATGGGAGCGAAAGCTGGGTGGACTCAGGATATGTTATTCATAAGTTAGAAGTAACAGACATGAAAGTAGCAAGGTGGGAACAATGGCAGGATGGTACTCGGAATGAGGAGATAAAGGCTAATTTAGGAATGAACTCGATGGATGAAGCTGTACGCATAAACCGGCTTCGATTGTGGGGTCATGTGAGGCGAATGGAGGAGGCTAGGTTACCTAGGAGAATAATGGACTATGCTATGGAGGGTAAGAGAAGTAGAGGTAGACCAAGACGACGATGGTTAGACTCTGTTTCTAACGATTTAAAGATAAGAGGTATAGAACTAAATGAGTCCACAACACTAGTTGAAAATCGAGGATTGTGGGGACGTTTAGTAAATTCACAGAGGCTTGCAGACTGAACGCTGAAAGGCATAACAGTCTATAATGATAATGTATGTATGTATGTATGTATGTATGTATGTATGTATGTACAATATTTCGGATTATGTTAACTTCGAGAACATGAGAAGTGAACCCACAGCTCTCCGTGTTAACATTTCAGATGTTCTAGTACGATTCTTCAAACAAATATCGAAATAACTTACTCAAATACTGACTAACAAGCTGTCACACTTCGAGGTCGGAGAAGCACTATGTTGTTGGTATTCTTCATAGTGCCACACCATGTATAGCTAGCAAGCACAATATTAGCGTTTGATGGAAGTATTCTCCACGGCAGAACGATAGAATCCTTCTCCTTAAGTGTTATAAAACGCCGCCGTCAGAGTTCATTAAATGATCAGATGCGCAATCAGTCTTATAGAACGCATATAAAATTATGAAGATGTACGAATATGATATTCATGAACAGTTTACCTCACAGAAGGCATTCGCTTTTTATTTAGATCGAGTGAACTTCTATGCCCAGTGTAGTGGCTAGATCGCCACTCACTGTTCATTTTTCACGTTAAAATTATGATTTGATAATTGTATCAGATGAAAGACGTACAAGTTAAAAGTTCCTGTACCGCGTAGGTCCGTTCACAGTACGATGTGGCATCCGCCGCGGTCCTAGATACATGCACAGATTATATTCGGAAGAGAGTCGTCCCATTCTCTCATGAGGAAGTCAGCCTACAGATGTTGTACTTAGCTCTCTATAGGCATTTCATGTAAATCAACATCGAAGATGACCTCACACAAGTTATATTGGGTGCAGATTGAAAGTCAAGCAAGCTTGTTGTGTCCGGAACTGTATAAATCATGCTCATATGCACGTAATCTCCATTTTTACATGCAATCCGAAACACAGGTGCATGACACTAAATTTCAGAAACACAACTGACAGTCAGGTTTCGAACCACAGGCTCCTTCGTGAGAAACCAGTGACGATGCTTTTCGGCGAATTTGTTCCAAGAAGAGAGATAGAGGGAGGCCTTTGCTGACCAGGCAGGACATCAACACAAGGCAATCAATCCATAGACCATGTGTCGTATGCGGACGAGCGTTTTAATGTTGAAGACTGAGGGTAACTCATGAGGACACAGCGTGACTCTAACGTACTGTACATTTCTGCAGCCGAAGTCCCCCGAATCACTTACAGAGGCGATCGGAAATCATATCTATGGCTCCCCACATCATGACACCGGGAGTAATACCGATCTATCTCACCACAACATTGATACTATATTTCTTCTCCCCTCAAGGTCACCATATGTGCACACTATGGTCATTCGTGGTAACGCCGAAATGGGATGTATTTCTGAATATGTTGGTACACCACTTGGCATCAGTCCATTTTACCCGTTTATGGCACTGCTCTATACGTAGCCATCTTCACTTTGGTGTTAACGGCAGCCAACACTTGGAACGGTGAACTACGGGAAGTGGGACTGATTATTGTTGTTGTATACAACCCAGAAGCTCTGAACAGGCGCGGTTGTCATATGGTTTTGACATGTTTGGAACGTGGTCTGTGTCGATCGACTGGAACCTCAGAACATGTGTGGATTACCTCACGTACCTTCTGAATCCTACATCGCACCACTCCAAGGCCTGGATGCCCCCCATGCTCGCCAACTGCACGATACGACCAGCCGGAGCTACATCCAGGCTCACAGTGTGACCCACCTCAAACTAGACCAAGTTGTGGAGATGCTGACTTATGCGTCTGTGAAACACATTCTGTGTTCAGTGAACTTCCGCAACTGCGTTAACTGCCTGACTCTCCGCATATAGTTGATAACACAATCGCCATAGTACTTGTAGCACCCCATAAATGTATCATTGCAAATCTAATCATGTACGCGTCCATCGATGGTTTACACGAGTAACAAACTGCATCCAAATTGGACATTCCCCCTGGGCAGTAAACCTCCTTTGTCAGCGACTGTATTTTACCATGATTGAGAAACCTATAGCTGGAAGATTTGTGAATCTAGAACAAATATTATTATTCAAGACGACATTCATGTGAATTTGGCTATAAATTTGGGTCATTAATAGATTTCCTTTCAACCAGTCCACATACACAATGGAAATCGAAGTACAGTAAGATAATAAATTTTGCCGTATTCTGTTTTGGGTTTCAGATATTACACCAACGGCATATCAATGGATATAACTAGATGGCACGTCTAACTGTATTGGGAATAAATTTGTTGATGTTTGTTAAAAGCTACATTATATATGAAATCACATGCAAGGTTGTTCCTTTGAAGCGTATGTTATAGGATTTGAAAAGATACAGAATATATTTTAGATTCAGGAGTTAAGATGGCCTGTAGCGCTACTGACCTATACGAGGATTTTCATAGGGAAGGTCATAGTAGACTGCTGACAGCAATGAGAGCTATTGGACTACACAAAAGAGTCATTGAATGGGTGACTAAATTTCCAGAAAATAGAACTCAGGGAATTAGAGTAGTTGAAGCATTACCTGATCTAATAACAGCTATAAATAGCGGTGATCCCTCAAGGCATTATTACTGGGCATTTGTGTTTTATTATGCATATAAATGAAATGAGTAAAGAACTGGATTCACAGATAAAGCTTTTTGCATATCATGTTATAGTGCATTGAACAGTAAATACTTTCCAGGGTTGTGAGCGACTGCAGAAAGGCTTTGACAATGTTGTGAGATGGGCAGCAGACAATGGTATGGTGGTAACAAGGTGAAAAGCCAGGTCGTGAGTTTTACCAAGCGGAGAAAAATAATCTCAGTTTCAATTACTGTGCTGATGGGGTGAATGTACCTCACGAGAATCACAGTAGGTACTTTGGTGTCAATATAAGGAAAGATTGTGAAAGGGGCAATCACATTAACAAAGTTGTAAATAAAGGTTACATATCACTTCTTAAGGTTATGAGGTCATTTATGGATTGCAGTAAGAATGTAAAGGACAGGGCGTACAACTCACTATTAACATTGAAATTACAGTACGGTTTCAGTGTATGGGACCCATACCAGAATTACATGATACGTGAACTCGAATATATCTAAAGTGAAGCCGCACGACTTGTTCTAGGTGATTTCGGAAAAAGAATACTATTACGAAAATGTTGCAAATTTTGGGCTGGAAAGGTTTGGGAGTAAGGAGACAGGCTGTTCGACTATGCGGTATGTTCCAAGCTGTCAGTGGAGAGATGGAGTGTAATGATATTAGTAGACAAATAAGCTTGAGTGGAGCTTTTCAAGTTAAGAAGAATCATGCTATGAAAGTAAAGTTGGAGTGCACGAGGACAAATCGAGTCTAATATTAATTATAGGAAACGGAAGTAGACATTGGAATGTTTTATCAAGGGAAATACACAATAAATTTCCAAGTTCTAAGAAGGGACTAGGTAAAGAATTAATAGGGAATCTCCCACCTGGGCGGCAGCCCTAAATGATAATCAGTTGTGATTGATTGATTGATTGATTGATTGATTGATTGATTGATTGATTGATTGATTGATTGATTGATTGATTGATTGATTGATTGATTGATTGATTGATTGATTGATTGATTGATTGATTGATTGATTGATTGATTGATTGATTGATTGATTGATTGATTGATTGATTGATTGATTGATTGATGAAAGACCGAAAACAGGAATAGCCTCATATCCACTCTCCTTGGATTTACAGCTGTCCTCAGTTATGTGGACTGGCTTTTTAAATATTTGAATCCAATAGCCGTTTCGTAGTAAAGTATCTTTCGTGTAAGGAGAGATGTAAACACGTTCAATACATCAATACTACAGATGATTTATTTGGTATTGTACGGAAAGTCCTGAAACGTTAAGAGCGTTTTGAAATACACGGCATAAAATGTCAAGAAATAATTTGTACATGGATGTAAGCAGTATCGTATTAAATATCACAACATTTAAGAAGTCGACTAAACTGACCATCGTGAAGGCTGCAAATCTCTTGTCTTGTAAACACATACGCTACTGATGTAAAACTTCCTTGAAGAAGAGCCTGCTCAATTTATTGATTAACCATGGAGTAGGTATCTGAGTAAGCTGCCTGTAGTCTTTCAGTCCATAATCTAGGATGAGAGTTTTCCATTAGGCAAACACAACTATGTGCTTTATCGAGGGTTTCATGAAATGTAGTTGATTTCCAACCGAATGAGCCTAATAAGTTAGATAATCGATTCATACATTTCCTTGTATTCCGTTCCAACTAGTTAGTGATATATATACAAGTCTCAACGTATCCTCCCCAGTAAACTTTTATTCTATGTCCACAAGATCTAGTAATCCGTTACTCAAGCTCTAAGTAGTTCTTCACCCTGTCACTTCCTTTGCCGATGCATGTACAAAAGAAATGGAATGGATGCTATTGGCGTTATCCCTGTACCAGAGAATGATCGCTTCTACAGGGTGTCCTACTTAAACATTTCCCCGCAGATATATCTGGAACAACAAGAGACATTTAAAAATGACTTTCACGGGCATGAAGGCAGGGAAGGGGCTAATTAAAGTAAATACTATGAGCCAGTCAAAAACGTAGGAAAATAGTATTTTCAACATCAACTTACGTATTTTTAAATGGACACCCTGTATTATTTCGTGCGCAATCGTTAACATGAAAAATCACATAATTAATGGCGTTTATTTCATCGCAATAGGTCAATTACATCCAGAGATATTGCAACGTGAAGTTGACGCTTGAGATAAACGAAACGCGCAGCAGTTGCACATCCCGAGAGTCAAGCGCGAAACTCACGGTCCTCTTACTCGCGATATGATTGCCGTACTACGATGCGACAGGCACTGTACTTAATGTTATTTGCACTGTTATTAAGATGGATGAAAATAAGAGAAGGGTTTCCTGCCACACCAAAAGGATATGTAAATAACTGTTTCTCCCTTGCGTGTTTTATTTGCCTACACAGTACAGTGCAGTACTCTGTCTTGCACTACTTCAGAATGTACATAATTCGTACAGCAAAGTTACTGTAACGAAATTCTCTTATTATCATCCCTCTTGATTACAGTGCAAATAGCATTAAGTACAGCGCCTGTCGCATCGTAGTACGGCAATCATATCGCGAGTAAGAGGACCGTGAGTTTCGCGCTTGACTCTCGGGATGTGCAACTGCTGCGCGTTTCGTTTATCTCAAGCGTCAACTTCACGTTGCAATATCTCGGGATGTAATTGACCTATTGCAATGAAACAAACGCCATTAATTATGTGATTTTTCATGTTAATGATTGCGCACGAAATAGTACACGGTGTCCATTTAAAAAAATGTAAGTTGATGTTGAAAATACTATTTTCCTACGTTTTTGACTGGCTCATAGTATTTACTTTAATTAGACCCTTCCCTACCTTCATGCCCGTGAAAGTCATTTTTCAGTATCTCTTGTTGTTCCAGATATATCTGCGGTGAAAGTTTTAAGTGGACCACCCTGTATATTCGAGAAGAATATTCCTGAAATGTATTATTCTGCTCTAATAATACAATATTTTGCAATAGGCCACTAACTATTGCCTCACTGTTGGGTGACAATTGTCGCTCCTATGCCAAAACCACGAATGTGACAATGCTCTTCCTATCCATTATTTCCCATAAGACCGGTCACACCTCCCAGCCGCCTATTGATATGCAGTCCATCAGAACAATTTTCGTTCAATCCATTTTCTTATGCGAGTGTGTAAAGGAAAATGAACGTTACTGTACCGTACTGTAGGAGTGTATGTTTGCATGACATATTTACCCACTCCTATTTAGGATTGATTTTCCTTTACACATGCGCATAGGAAAATGAACTGAACGAAAATTGTTCCGATGGACTGCTCATCAATATGTGGCTTGGAGGCGTGGTCAGTCTTAAGAGAAATAATTAATTGGAAGAGCATTGTCACATTCGTGGTTTTGGCATAGGAGCGACGAATTGTAATCTACTTAAAAAATCTGCCCTACTGTTGGACGATAATTGTACTGTAATATCACTAAAATATAAAATTTCGTTGATCACAATATTATTTTTTGTACCATAATTAAGTGTAAATATCACTCGCCGACGTCCAATGAAATATAATAATAATAATAATAATAATAATAATAATAATAATAATAATATGCTGCAAGAAATCCAGCGTGGGATGTGATATGTACCATGACAATTTCTCGAAAAGCCTAGAAATAGGACATAGTTGGTTAGAGATACGTTTATATAATACACATTAAATATCTGTAGGCGGGAACAGGATTCCAACCCGGGTTATTTCCGTCAGACTCGCACAATCTTAACTACTTGTACGCAAATAAATGCTTCGGATATATAGGTCAATGTCGCTCTCTAATAAATGATCTTGAGATTTTTTAGTTGTAATGAACTAGACATATTATTATTATTATTATTATTATTATTATTATTATTATTATTATTATTATTATTATTCAGTCATCGATACGGCCACTTCAGGGCCACATTTACACAATCTACCGACCTTTCTGCCACCCAGACTAATGCCTTCTTGTTTGCAATCTCGCCAACATTCTTAACTCTTTGGCTTCTCCTGTCTCGTTCTTGCGCCGAGATGTTCGGTGGCTTGGCCACTGGATTTTCGGGTGCATTCATCACTCCCGCAACCTTTTTTTCCTTAAATGTTGTTCTCTCTTATATCTCTTCCTCCTTGACGCCCACTTCTGCTAGGTCTTTGTGCATCTATGTAAGCAACCAGGCTGCATGCACAAGGAGTGCTTTGTCTGCCTATCTCTCTTGATTGATCCTTTTAATGTGTCCATTATTATTATTACGGTGTATTTTATTAGTATTCATATTATTAATAGTATCGTATTATACAAATTAACAACAATAAATATACGTCCGTGAAATCGATGTAACAATCAAAGCTAGACGTTAATTTTGGGGGCATCCTGTAAGGATACAAAAACTCACCCTGTTGAATAATGAACATAAACATTTTGGGCTTTCTGCGCTATTTTTAGAGAGAAAAATTATTTGATAGCATTTTGTAGAACGCTATGGCAGTAAAACTCTACTGAAATTGTTTTTGTACAACACGCGACAGTTAAAGTTCTGAAGGGATTAAAGCAATAGATCCTTCAAACTTCCATTTATACTCGTTCCGAATCAGCAACAAAATGTGTTTTACTAGCGGTTTACCGTCGTATTAACGATTACAGGTTTTTAGCCACAGTGGGATGTTAAACTACTAAGGCTGAGAAGGTACAACCTCGGCATTTGCCTAGGAAACAAAAGAAACCCATCTTCAGTGTTGCAGACGGTGTACTCCTAATATAATATCTCCCGAATGTAAGTTTACAGCTACACAACCGGTTCTGCGTCTGCATCTCACTGAGTGAACAAATAAGTGTTAATATTTTACTATTTATGAAGAATTAGAAAGCGATTCGTACTATGATTTGCACGTTGAGTCCGAAAGTAATAGCTCTGGTAATACAAAGGCTGGACACATATTTCCCACTAATAAAATTTAATGTTATAAACCAAGTAGAAACGTAAATATATTTTATGTCTTCTTCCAGTTTTCACTTGCAAATAAGTTAGGAAAGATTTTTTTTGAATTTAACATACGATTGACAATTGACATTCGCTTAATTTCAAAATATTCACGGCTTCGAATTCAGTGATTGTTCGTAGTATTGTCTCGATGTATGCACGTGAAATTGTTGTTGGTAGGTCTAATTCTCAGTTTATGAGACATCTTGTATAGTTAAAGGTACTTAAACAGATAATATATATCAACAGAGACCAGTTATATAGTCACTTTCTACCAGAAGAGTTACTGAAAATACAAATATTCAGAAAATATTTTCACTAAAATTCAAATTAGCAAATTATCGATTAGTTCGTCCATATTCCCTGTTGTTAACTGCGTCGTTCAGCTTCCCACAGGAATGTGTACTGGCTAACCGGGAGAATGCCGTACAAATACCTAACTTCGCTTCATAATGCCACGCATTTTAATTCCACTTACATTAGCTGAACATGTACCACTCTCATCTCACAAAATCCGTTTATGATAATTGAACGGTTGTGTACACATAGTGAGGTGTCAAGATAAACTTTAATGTTATAAACTAAGTAGAAACGTAAAGGTATTGTATGTCTCCTTCCAACTTCTTTAGACTTGTGATAGGTCACTCTCCCTGTGGGTGAAATAGATATTTTAAAAATACCGAGTGAGTTGGCCGTACGGTTACGGGGGCCCAGCTGTGAGCTTGCATTCGGGAGGTAGTGGCTTCGAACCCCACTGTCCGCAGCCCTAATAAACGTTTTCCAGAGTTTCCAATTTTACACTCGTTTTAACGTATTTTACATAATAATAAGGCCACGGCCGCTTCCTTTCTATCAAAGCCCTTTCCTATTCCATCGTCACCATATCTGTGTCGGTGTGACGTAAAGCCAATATTGTAAAAAAAAAAGAAATATATTAAAAATGGAAATTCTGATTCTGATTTCCTACATAGATATCAATGAAGTATTAAATTATCCGAGACGAATAAAAAAAATGTGTAAATATAAACTGCAAATGTTCTAGTTATCATTGAATTAGGCAATTGCTGTGATCGATAAATTACACTTGATATCTAATTCACCATCAATTGTAACCAACCATGCAGAAAAGACTGATACAGGACTGACAATTAAATACTTATGTAGAAGATAATAATAACTGTTATTACTCTTATTGAACCTCCGTGGCTTAGGCGGCAGCGCGCTGGCCTCTCACCGCTGAGTTCGTGGTTCAAATCCCATGTGATGTTTGTGCTTGACAAAGCGAAGGAGGGACGGATTTTTCTCCGGGTACTCCGGTTTCCCCGTCATATTTCATTCCAGCACTCCTACATAATTTCGTTTCATCTGTCATTGATTAATCATTGCCCCAGAGGAGGCTACGGGCTTCGGCAGCCGGCACATTTCCTATCATTGAAGCTAGATGGGGCTTCATTCATTCCATTCCTGACGCGGCCGAATAACTGGAAACAGGTTGAGGATTTTTCATTATTACTATTATCATCAGTTTTACGTTCCACTAAGTATTTCTACGGTTTTTTGAGATGCCGAAGTGCCAGAATTTTGTCCCTTTGGATTGTTTTCACGTGCCGGTAAACTGCCAATGCGAAGATGAGGTATTTGAACACTTTAAAATTACACCGGGCAGAGCCAGGATCGAACCCGCAGACTTGGACTGAAAAGGCAGCCCTTCTACGAGCGTGTCATCTGGGACATTCAGCCCGAATATAACGAGCGAATATTGAAGAATGAACACCGAATGTGTTCCCACATTTCCCTTCCACGTCGAAAAGATTTACCATTATACGACGAGGATTTTCTCGTCTTCAAAAGCTAACTGACCTCGGATGGGATCGAACCCATTATGCCGGTCATAGGAAGCAAGTACGATTACAATTTGACTAGTGACATTACCAATGATGAGATACAAGCGTTGTTGTGTTTACGTATTGTCAATAATTCATGAGGATGTGGGATATTTCCTATGAAGAAAATGAGGATTTAAACAATAAGAAGCGAAACAGGCCATAAAATCCTTAGAAAAGTGGAAGGGAAAGTCTACCTCTACTAAACATCGTCAGTAAGTGGGATAGAGTAGTTAACATTATACCTAGTCCATACAGTCATGGATATGAGACTTTGTTTTCACTTTATCCATGCTCAACCCGATGTAGCAGTGTGGACAGTGGTGCTTGTCGACAAATTCCTTTACAATGTGGTACTAAAATAGCTATTTAGATAACAAGTAACCGTGAACATGTGTTCTTAAGTAGGATGTGAAGTGATACAATTTGGAATACATTATTTAAATCAGTGTATTCATTATTGTAGCATTTCAGGATTGTGAATTTCATTCACTGATCCATGACAGCGCTTACTTACTTCCTGTTTTTTGATGCTAAGTTAGATTAAAAAATCCTAATTTAGAAAGGGATCGGAAAAAGAAAATCAGTAGGAAATATTACAATTATTAATGAAGTAACTATATTGCTTCAGAAATTGATTCGCCAGTAACTTTATCCATATCTCAAATATTTATGGTCTAGTAGGACTGAGTGATTTTCCATAAATTCACCATGAAACTGATTACTTATCGAACTCAGCTGTAATGTTTAATTATAACCTGAAACGAAAAATGTTAACTGTTATAATGTACATTTTTTTTTGCTAGGGACTTTACGTCGCACCGACACAGATAGGTCTTATGGCGACGATGGGATAGGAAAGGCCTAGGAGTTGGAAGGAAGCGGCCGTGGCCTTAATTAAGGTACAGCCCCAGCATTTACCTGGTGTGAAGATGGGAAACCACGGAAAACCATCTTCAGGGCTGCCGATAGTGGGATTCGAACCTACTATCTCCCGGATGCAAGCTCACAGCCGCGCGCCTCTACGCGCACGGCCAACTCGCCCGGTGTATATATATATATAATGTACTTTGTATACGATATTTCATAAGAAATGTTTTAGGACTATAGAGACTGCCACATAGGCTAATTGTCATGAATATGCCATACAACATGTAAGTCCTACATAAAAACTTCATTCATGTGATATGACGCCCAACTTAGTTATGAATCGGACCGGTACTTCTCTTCATATTTATTTAAATGGACACTTTTGACATTTTCCGGATATGTTTTGCGGTCGTACTACTTCTTTTATTCGAAAAAAAATCGGCATCGCATGCAGTCAAGAATTAATTTTAGAACCACCTCCTAAGCATGCTTCACTAATTCAGGGTAGATCATTCCCTGGAAAAAACTTTCGACTACTTGGTGAACGGAGGTGGATCTTTCCGTGATAAAATGAAATGTCGTTTATCATTAAATTTTTCACAATAATCCGAATAGTAAGCCGGGATATACCTACCTATTTGTGGGCGTATTCAGGTGCGGTCGTTATTTGAATCAAGTGGCGAAATACAAGTCCTACTTTCCAGCTCACAAAAAATAACATAAGCTATCTTGGGTATTTACTATCATCGAAAAAAAAAATGATCGGAGAATGTTTACAAGCACACTGCCGCTTTAAGCCAACAAAACCCGCACCTCCTTGCCTTCGCAGCGACAACAGCGCTGCCGGAGGCGGAGAACATTCACACCCTACCTATTAGCACTTGATTCAGCAAGAGTCGCCCGCCACACTAGTCGTCCTGTCGATATGCTGGCTCCAAATCCAATCCAGGATTTCTACCTATTTGGCATATCGAAACCTGTATGACTGCGAAGAAAGCAAATGAGACAAGATGGCAACCAATAACAGACATGCTAATGGTAAACTCATTATTATTATTTCCTTATGCCACTTCTTCTGGCACGTTTGATATTTGTTCTGAACACAATCATGTAATGTACGATTAATATTCCCCGTTCAATAGAATATATTTCCATCAACTTTCAATATGAATATAATTGCTGAGACGTACGTGTCTATTATACTGGGTATGCTGAATCCACTGATTCTCAGGCAATTAGACCATGGCCTCCAATAATTATAGTAACAGGTTCATCAGCAGTCAAAGCATTTACAGAAAGATGAAACATTGGATCTGATAATGGACAAGAATATATATGAAGTAGAAGATTTTGAGGAGAATGAATCTGAACAGCAGCATGAAGAGAGGCTTTCTAACCAAGATGAGGATGATCAAGGCATGGCCTAATGATATCTAGTTACTTATTTTCATTTTCATATATGAATATTTGGGATAAATGTGTCAGATATGATCAGCACTCAACTCTCCATACCTCTCCGTGTCTTTCTGTACCTAAATAATAAACAAAGTTATTGCCTCAGAAACATTGGGGCCTTACCTTTGTATACAATTTTCGCTCAGTCAGTATTCATAATAAAGGAAGTGGAACTACAGATTTTTACATACCGGTTGCTGTTTTACATACTGAATCTGAAGATGGCTCTGAGGCAATTGCATGTTAGGACTGCCACTTTTCAAAGAGAACATGGAATTTTAACAGAATTTTCAAACTCAGGAAAGCTTTAAATGTTGTAAATGATATGAAAGTTGGCATAATATGAAATTTGACAGCAATGATATTGATCTATTGTTCAAAGTAAGACCTATTAACTATACGATAAGGTGCTTGCGACTTCCATGAGAACTGTGTGTAGATGAACACATTGTTCCTTTCACAGGGCAAATAAATGTAAAGCAATTTATCAAATTAAATCCTTGCCCAGAGGGCATTAAAATTTTTCATCTGGCTGGTAAAAGTGGAATATTTTATTACTTTCTCGTATATATGGGTGATTCAACTGAAATCAAAAGGGGTCTACGTAAAGCTTTGGGATTTGGCGCTGCAGTTGTGCTGAATTTATCTGATCGTATCATATAAAAGAATCATCAGCCCTATCTCGACAACTACTTTAACTTTCTACTCCAAATATGCAGAGGAAATCACATCCTTGCTTCAGATATTGTGAAGGTGAATAAATTTTCTAAATCCATCTTAAGGTCCTAAGTAAGAAACTTCATATTTGATACGTATTGACATAGTATTCAGGAGAATATGGAAGGAATTATCTACCTTCCAATAAGAAATTAAATGGAATAACTAACACCATTTCATACATATGGGATCGGTTTTGACCCTTGTGTAGGGTCACCTAAAGCCATGTAATGTAGAATCGGTAAGTTAATAAAAGTATCCTAAACATTTAAAACCTAGAAAGATCACATCCATAAACATAAAAAACGCGTTAAAATACTACATACACTGAGCTTAATAACAACATAAATTACTACATATCAGCCGATAAAAGCTTTGTCAAATTTTGTTTATGTTAACTTATTTGAAAGTCCCACATGAATGGTTGTCATAAAAGCAATTTTGGACCTATCCAACCTAATTACATCACATTTTATTTTAATAAGAACCCCTAGATACATCTTACTGCCTTATATCGGATATATTGTTTATAATCCAACATCAATCCAAGAAGACAAATCACTCTAGAGCTGAACACAGTATCCACCATATCAAGCAGGACATACATGCCGTGATTAAATGTGATGTGGAAAGGGTCGAACCCGGTTCCATATACATGAAATGTTGTAACTTTTAGTTATTTCATTTAATTTTGTATTGAAAGGCGGATAATTACTCTCAAATTCTCCATCTTAAGGTATGAAGAGGAAGAAAAGAAGTTAGTGTGAATAAGTGTAAAGTAACGAGGGGGGTGTATTGCTGATGGCATGGCAAGCCAGTAAAGCGGTGATGGTGCGATTGAACTTTGTTAGTAAGGGGATTATGGATACGGCTCGAAGACAGGACAAGAAGACGAGTGTATACGTGTATACCAGACCAGAGGTTCAGGAGGGATCTTTCAGCCCCCATTCCAGATGTAAGATATAATGGCTTAGACCACGTACCTGATATGAACGCAGAAAGAGAATTATAGCGCTGTAAAGTTGAAGGGTGCAAAGGGATAACGCTGTATAACTGTTTCATACGAGGATATGATTAGTTTGAATTTCTCATAACCTAGTTTTTTTCGTTGGGCTGTAAATTCCGGATCCATTGCTAAATGGCTAGCGTGCTGGTATTTGGTCCAAAGGGTCGCGGGTTCAATTTCCGGCCGAGTCGGAGATTTTAACGTTCATTGGTTAATTCCGACGGCTCGGGTGCTGCGTGTGTGTGCCGCCTTCGGCATTGTAATTCATCATATATAGGGCCCCATCGTCACAGACCCGTAGGTCACCTGTAAGGCGTCAACTCGAGAGACCTGCACCAGGCCTCTCAGAGGCCACACGCCATCACTATCACCAAGTCCAAAACCGTTCAGGAGGGATTCCAGATGTAAAATATAAAGGCTTAGATCATATACCTGAGTTGAACGCGGAAAGAGAAGTATAGCGCTGTAAAGTTGAAGGGTGCAAAGGTATAACGCATGTCAATTGTTCATCTCTACATGAATAAAGACAAGATCTGCTTCCACCATTGGCAGTAATGCACAGGGAATTGGAGCTATGTGTACAATTTTTAGAATTTAATTAATTATTTGCTATAATAATAATTGCATACATTCTATTTAGCGATAAACTTTAAACAATTACTGTGAGATATAAAATATAAAACAATTGTAAAAATGTATGTAAATATTTTTGAACAAATGTATCATTGTCACCCACTGCATTCCTTAACTTTAACTATGAAATGTCAGATTATTATTGTAGCAAAACTATTGTAGACTGAATAATATCAGACATAGATATTCATCACAATAGACTACCATAGAGTGAGAATGTCCATAAAAATGGCGGTGATATTTTCCTATACTCTGCCATACACAAAGCTGATGCCAATTACTTGAAATGAATTAGTCTTAATAACAAATAACATAGCAAAAAATATTTTTCTCTCATCCACAATAAATCCTGACCGATAATGCTAATTACCATTGTCCCCAGGAATTAAATAGGTATTAATTTCTGATGTAGGCTGAGTAAACATCGGAGCCTCACGCCTCTGCGTAAGTGACAGTTCTGCCTCTAAATGTTTCGACCTACGGAGAACTGAGCCCTCGTCGGTCCTCGTTAACCCAAGAACACTTTTACTGCTGGGATTAGGCATCCCTCCATTAAAAAAGGATAAATCTAGAATACTCATATTCAATTCTTTCGACACAAAAGAAGGGAGATAATGGGATATCAAAAATGCAATAGGCTACGCTGTATAAATTACTCAGTCTAGTTATTTATAGTAAGAACAAAGCGATCATTACAATGTCACGTAACAGAAAAGCTTGTAGATTTACTTGACTGCTATTTTTTCAATGACGCATGGCACACAGTTTACGTGGATGAGGAACCACGGCAATATGTCAAAAATGTTCACATGGTTTGGTCGGGATTAGAAGCACAACAGCTAAGGTATTTGTGTGAAATGACACACGGTAACGATTACGTCATATTCATGTGGTCTCAACGGTTCTAATGAAGTAACAAATTTATCACTGTGCATTAGCAGACGCTACATTTACATTTTTCCCGTCAATAACTGGACAAATGCCGAAGCCAGAAATGCAATATGTCATCCTGTGATATGAGTAACTTACTTCAGTGATAGGGTAACGAACGTGATCGGAGGCAGCTCCGTAGCGAGGGTATGCCATGCGCCAAGCGAGATAAGTATTGATTTTGATACGTCAAACAAGTGGTTAGTTAGCAGCGGTTCCGTGGAAAGCCTGATGATTTCAGTTCAGAACGAAGTTTTACGAACTGTAAATAGAACAGCTTTAATAAAAACTACATGTAAATATATATTTATTGGAACTAGTGTATGTCATAAAATCTGTGATGTGATTTATAAGGATGTATTGTATCCGTCACGCACTGGTTATGTTCGTAAGGTGGGAATCATTTGTGCCATGAAATTGCTTCAGTAGAGACAAACTAGGGTACATTCAATCAGGAATTCGAAACACCATTAATTATTCTCCAGTAAGTTACAAATTGAATTTTATTTAAAGTTATTATCAAATATGGCCATAAGTTCCTTTAGTTGTAACTGCCATGTCAACTTGGATGATTCACTTAGTATCACATAGTATACACCAGTAAATGGAATTTGAATTGTACCGATTTATAAAAGCAGGTATGAGAAGATTCATGAGTTAATGAAGCATTTTAAAGTACCCTAGAACCTTAATGATTGTTTCTAAAGAAACTTATATCCCCAACATTCCTATAAAGTTGAAAATACACAAAACTACACGAAGAGGACGATCTCTGGAATTTGGAGTCAAGGCCCAGAAGCAAGACAGCGTACGTACTTAAACGTTAGCATTTTTCACCCAGTGGGAAGCTCTTTTTCAAAAGCGTACACCTATAGCTATCGTGTACTTTTAATTTTCCTGGATCTCTAAACGCATCATTAACACAAAATATAAGAAATTATAGCGGGAAATTTATGAGGTATGAGGAGGTAAGTAAAAGTAATTAAGCAATAAAGGAAATGCCATTGAAGTGATCCCATTGCTTGCCTTTACGCGAGGTGACCTGCTAATTAATAACGTAGACAGTGGAACATCAGTAATCTAGATTACTTAGGGTCATTGCTGCCCGGATCAAAACTGTTAAAGCTACATAAAATAACCTCCTTACATGGCATAATGAGCATTGAAACCATGCAGTTAAGAACAAAACACGTGTATTGACACTTTAAATACAACAAGTATTAAATAAACCTATGGGAATGACATAATGTAAATACATACATTACTGATTGTATTTAATTCCTACAGTTAGGAAATTGTTATGGACCCAGTTCACCTTTAATATGAACATAATTATATATCACAGACCATTCCATTGGTAACGTGTATTTATCGTAGAACTATTTTATAAAATCATTGTGATTGATACATATAGCTAGTATAAATAATAGCTAAGGATTATACAGGTATAAATATCTTAAGCATAACGTTTAACCGTGAAGCCAGTATTTAAACATACAACACACCAACCGAGGCGTTTTGACTGATTTTGACATTCCAGAAACTTAAATTTGTTGAACCAGAATACACTTACATGGCTTAACATATTGAAAGAAAGTGGTGTTTGAGAAGTCTAATTTGATGCCCGACAATTCTTAGCGCTGTTTCAGTTCTAATGTATTGTATTACAGAGGAGCAATTACAGTACATGACTTACTGTACCTTACCGTTCGAAGCTGAAAAACCTGGTGAGTGTTACCGGTAAATCTATCTTCCTGATCATGAACTTAACTCATATGACTAAAGGTATATGAGATGGTATTTGTATTAAGTTTTGAAATTCCAAGCAAGAAGAAAGCAGCTCAATAAAATAGTTTGTCTTTAAGTTTCATTAAGCCTGTGGTATATTAGTACGATGTGACAATACATTATTTGCGAATATCGAAGACAAGGCATTCTGCATTCATGGGAGTCTAATATAACATGTTTTTACTTAAATATCGGAATTGTTAAAGCTCAGTAATCCAGATTAGGATATTCCACTGTTGGATCAACATCGTTCAGACGGTAAATTCTGACTGATATGATTCAATTTCTTCATACAATATTGAGTAAATTTTAAGAGATTTTTCGATATTCTGAAAACATTATTTATCCAAGATTTTGTTCGTGTTTAATTAAAGATCATGGTCACTTTCGATATCTGAATTGTTGCTCATTCATTCATCGACGCAATTTACAGGAAAATATTTGTAAATTGGCAGTTTACCGGTACATATAGGGTCTCGTGCAAAGTAAAATTATTCGTAAAATGAAAACAACTGAGGGCCAAATCACGTGCCCGAGGGACACTAGAGAATACATTAGACTAGTTAGATAAATTTCCTCTATAAAATATTACTCATAATCCTCTCTTTCACGAATGTTTCAAACTATAACAGAGTAGATTGGACTATGTATGTACGAGCAATTTAGTCAGAAGAGTATCGGATAAATACTTCAGTGATTTGTGTAAGATTAAAAGCGTCAAATGTACTAATTACTTTTTGTCCAATGCATACGTAATGATGTCTGGAGTCCCATACTAACCTCGATAACTAATCTACGTCGAGAGAATTATTCAAAATAATGCAATAACATAACCCATTTTCAAATCTTAAACCACTCCTCATCAGCCAGGTAACAGTATCTAACGGTTATATCCCACATTAACTTCTAGATCCAACGCCTACGTCTAAGAGCCTTTTCCCAAAAAATGTAAGGCGCTTCAAGAATAGACTCCTGCATTTTCTAACTTGTGTTTAAATTTCTGTTAGGGTGTCATATTTTAATGCAACGCTCAACCCAGTGTAAAGTTTAGTATTAAGACATCTGAATTATTTAAGGCATGTGTGAATTTGTATATGAAAGTGCTAACATAATGGTTAGTAATTGGACCGCTCAATCTACTGTAAGTCATAGTGTAAAATTTTGAAATACTTAAGGTTCGTGTGAATTTGTGAATGACGGTGTTATAATGTTAAGCTAGTAGTAAGCTGTAGTGTTAAGCACTGGAAATACTTAAGTTGTGTGCGAATTCGTGTATGATGAATGCTCGATATAGAATGTTAAACTAGTAGTGTTTCTTGTAATATTTCCTTTCCATGGAATTGCTTGTTGTACTTTTGTTGTTGTTCGGTAATTTTGTTTTAACTTTACTTCATTATCACACTACTGTAAGTGATCATTGCCACAGGGATATTTGCCAATTGCGAGGTGTTTGTTAATAATAATAATAATAATAATAATAATAATAATAATAATAATAATAATAATAATAATAAATCTGTCAACCTCCTCAACATCGTGTCGTTCAGGAGAGAGTCCTTTCTCATATTGCTCCCCTGATTATTTCATAGCCGCATATTTACAACACAGGGAATTTGGGAAGTAATAGTCAACATGCAGGGTCTCCCATATAAAATAAGACCGTCCGAACGGCGATTTTACTCTCCGATACGTAAGCTGCAGCATTCGAGGCACGCGCATAGTTCTTGACATTGCAAGCAGCATGCACGAGTTCGAGCTCGCAAGCGTCAGTCGCCCGTCCGAATCTCACCTGTTAACATGGTGAGGCAGTTATCATTGCAGCACCTTATTTCCGTATGTATAAGTTATTTTAAGTCCGAGCCGACTCGACGGATAGGCGAGGCATGAGCTTAGCAGTTTCCTGATGAAGTACCATCTTCACCAACACAGATTCACGTAATTGTAAATAAATTTGAAAGTACTGGCTCAGTGTTGAATAAAATAAATGCGGGCACCTGAACAGTTTTAACAGAAGGAAAGCTAGATGACATTGGAGCAAATCTGGAACGGCCAACGAATAAATCACTCTGAAATTTAGCGCACCAAGTAGGGTTTTCGGTTCCTTCTGCACACAGAGCTACAAAGCTGTAGCACATCAAGCCGTACAGGTTTACAGCGGCCATTCTTTAATACCTGCTGATCCAGCCACAAGAGTGAGATATTGTGAGTGGTACCTTGAGTCAGTGAATGATCGTTTATTCGACCAACAGCTTGTGTTCTTTACGCATGGGGCCTGGTTTCATCGTAATGGTCGTGTGAACAGTCATAACACTCGTTGCTGGTGTGCAGGAAATCCTAATAGTGTTTATTAAGTCCCGATTATGATAGGAAAATTAGTGTTTGGTATGCTGTTAGTGCAAGACGAATAATTGGGCCTACCTTTTCGAGACGACAGTAAATACAGAAAGGTACCGAGATGATATTTTGACACTGTTCTCCCATCAATTAACGGAAGAAGAAAAACCACGTTGGTGGTGTCAACAATCTTCACCCCTGCTCATACAGCAGAATATTCCCTTCTTGCAATCCAGGAAATGTTTGCAGACAGAGTGAATAGTACTGGTGTTTACTAGTACTGGCGCGTGATTTTTACTTGCGGGGTAAACTGAAAGAAAAATTGTAACGAACAAATCCTCACACATTCGAGGAACTGAAATAAAACATTACGAATTAAATCAGAAACATTGCAGTGAGAGAACTCACTCACATCAGCCAGAATGTGGTTACCAGATTCATTGTCTGTATAACCCAGGAAGGACGATACTCCCAGCATCTTTTATAAGGTAATGTATACACTCTTAAAGCAACATCAGTTCGGCTGAGGCAACTGCCGTAATCTACGGAACAAACACCGTGCGTTCAGTCAGAGTTTATTTGGGAGACCTTGTATATACTTAATAATCATGAATCAAAGACCTTGAGAGTGAATTGGTAACGCGGTACGGTCCTACAGATGTAAGCTTGCATTTGGGAGATGGTGGATTTGAACCCCAACTTTAGTAGCTCTGAAGACCTCCGTAGTTTCCCATCTTCACAACAATGCTTAATCCATACCATAGTTAAGGCTACGGCTAATGACTCCACGTACTTCATAGAATTTAGTCTGTTCTAAACTGGAGAGAGGCGATTATCTCACTCAGCAGATGATTTTGTCCTTCACTGAAAAATTATTTAGAATCGGACCTAGAAAGAGATCATTGACAACTGTTTATTCTATTTGGTGAAGTTTTCTTTCCTTGTCATCTGATAATCGAGATGATCTCCTTTATTTACTCCATATTTACGGGATAAACAAATTCATGTGTCGTCTGATGTAGTACGACGCACGCTATACTCAATTTTGTTTTTGAGTTGACAAATTAATAATAAAATCCAAATAATAATAAAATTAATTCAAGAGGCCCTCAAATACATATCAGCAGACGCAACAATGGATGCACTTCCTATAGGCTAGAATCACTTTTCAACCACTTTGTACCTTGCCAGATCAGTCGGTCACCCGCAAGTTCATATCTCTCTCCAAGTCAGTAATTTCAAAATATGCACGAATTTTTACAACGGTCAATCGTTTTAAGAATGCCGGTTTCATCTTCAGCCTGGGATCATCTTTGAACATCGAAGGGAATTTTCTGTGCGATCGGAGATACTCTGACTATACAGACAGATGGTGGAGTTGTATAACCAGATTTTTATTATATTAGTTTACGCATGTCTCACGGAACGTGATTTTGATCCACAATCAGCTGTGAATGTGTCACCTACTACCAATATCATTCTTAACAGGAAAGCTACTTTGACGAAGAAATTGAAGCATTAATTCAAAACTCGAAGAGAACTGATCGAACACGCGTATGAACTCTCGTTTATTTAAAAGAGTAACCTAGACTAAAATATTGGCGATAGTGAGTAATAATAAATTGATTTAAAAATTAATAATATTTTAAGAGCAGTGCCTAACATTAAAATTGACGGTATGATGAAATAAATTTACAGAAATTCAGTTCAAATCACGTGTTATTACATGACTTAGTGGAACCTATAAATGAAAGTTGATATTACTTCCTGGCTCACTTTCTTCTTATCTGTTAGCAGAGCAACTACATTCGTATCTGTTATTAGAATACCTCACTTCTCACCAGAACGACGCACATGTCAGACGTCTTTCTACAAACGTCTTGAGACAAAAAGTTACGTATGATTTTTCTTTTTTGGTACAATTTGCCTTACGTCGCACCGACACAGATAGGTCTTATGGAGACAATGGGGAAGGAAATGGCTTGAAGTGGGAAGGAAGTGACCGTGGCCTTAATTAAGGTACAGCCCTAGCATTTTCCTGGTGTGAAAATGGGAAGTCACGGAAAAACAACTTCAGGGCTGCTGACAGTGGGGTTCGAACCCACTGACTCCCAAATACAAGCTGACACATACGTGTTCTTAGAGCATGGTATACGATAATGGGAACACAGCCTATGTCTTTCTTTCAAGTTTCAGATACTTCAAGAAAATATAACAACGGATGGAGACTACATCACCGTATGAAGAGAACTAGGACATTTTTCATCATTCTTGACGTGGGATCAGTCTGAATTGAGATGGATAATCCAGCCAGCATCGCAGCCAACACCATGACCGTATTAACGCAGAGCCAGCTTAGACATCGACCAGAATGTGATGAGTAGCCCCCTACCAGCTATCAACGCCACCAACCCAGATGATCTACATGTTCCAGGTTACTAAAAAGATAAGTCGACTCAATAATTTATTTCATATTTGTTAACATTTTGTAGGTTTGAGCATGCATTCAACTTTCGTAACATGAGATAATGTACCACATCCCTGAGAATCATCGCCATATTTTGATGATATTAAGCCTCATCCAACATTTAATTCTTATAAATATTTCTTTCGAATTACTGTGTAATTTCAAGTTCGTTTTCAAGATGGAATGGCAAGTCACGAAGATAGTTAAATCTTGAAATTAAATCCTAGATTTCTGACAAGAGAAGATTAGTTGAGATCATAATAATCATTCAGTTAAACATAATCCGTCCAAATCGCATAAAATATTAGTGGGTAAATAATTATGTGTGTGTTTAATTAATTTCTTGGGATATCAGTTATTTACGGCTATGACATAGGATTGAATATTCGAGATTTTTTGAATCCTCTTTGTTTGACATAGCAGACGGTTATACTAAATTAATACTTTTCAATTAATGCGAAGTAGGATCTAATAATAATAATAATAATAATAATAATAATAATAATAGTCCTCTTAGTTTTAATTATTGTGTTTATGATTTGTTAATAATAATTTAAGCATTATTGTAAAAATTACTAGCTTCCCACTTCAATGCTTACTTCATATTGCTTATTAATAACAAGTAATACAGTGAATTGTAGAACATGGATTAATAATAACAACACTTAATTACAGAAATATAGAGAAAAGGGAAATAATACCAGTATTACTTCAAGACAATCAATTATTCACAAGGCGCTATGTATATCGTACAAGACAGTATGTTACAAGCTATCACCAGATTTAGCAAACTGGGTGGTTCCCGATACGTTGAAAATATCTATTCAGGTCGCTGCACTTGATTATACTGATAAGGACACCCTTGACCTCGAACGCTGTGAACCACACAAAAACATGCATAGAATATTGATTGTTCTTCACAATAACAGTGGTCTGAGTCATGCCCACGTAGAACGGTGCATTCTGCCTCAAGAGGCATCTGAATTTTAATCTATTCAAGTTTCAAGGGGGGAACTACAGTAGGAGAGAGTAACGCTAGGCAAATTAATATCAATATAATGAGAGGAAAAGAGCCGTGAGTATATTGCCACATTTCCCATCAGCAGTGTCAAAAACATCACATTTTGTCTTAAACAAAAACGTTGTCCTGAAATGTAAATGCTAATATGTTATTCCTCCGAATGTGTATAATTGAAAACAAATTTTGTTTTACTGACTTGAACTCCATATATTTTACTGCGATTGCGTTTTCATATTCAGCACGTCGCAACTTCATTTCTAATATTTTAACATCGTTCATGATATTAATTCTCCTCATGATGCCAATGGACGCAGTTTGGACTGTAACCTCCATTCAAACACTCCAAGAAACGCACTCGTACTGAAGCCATGCTTGTCAGTGCGGACACAACATGCCACCGTCTGCTGACGCGAGCAGGCAACTACTGAGTTTTGCATGAAAACGTAACAGAATACAGTTTTTCTGACTGATGATCTATATACTTAGTCAGTTTCCATGAGGTTTAGATCGTCCGAGGCCAAGGGAACTTTTTAAGCCATAATTCTGTATACTGCAGAATTCTTGTTTGATTATGTATATCTTTTCCCTAATCTTTGTAAGTATTATTGAAAGAGACGAATCTCGTCTGGAGCTGAATAACAGGCTAATGGTAATACTTAACGAGATGAATGATAACCCTGAAAAATAGGTCTAAATTACAATATCTGTTATTTCTCAGAATGTGTATAATTTAAGCAAGTGTTCTTTAGAATGCTGAAATAATTATTTTCCAGCAGTGTATTTTGTACTCTGTTATCGTTAATCCATTGTCCATTGAGATCTAAATGAGCACAGTTTCAAAGGGGCATGCGTTGTTCCGGAATTACGCACACGATAACTGAATATTGTCAGAAGTCGTGATCCAAAGTTAAAGAAAGGCATAGAAAGCTTAAAGAACTAAAAGACCTTCCGTCGTGTCTGATCTTATACAGTTTTACCACTCGCCTCTCTATCATTAAATTTTCTCTGAACGGAGCTTATCTACATTTAGATTCAGCTTATCTGATTTCGAAGCTGGAATCTTCTACGGAACCCTTGACGATAAGGACGGCGAAGATTTCTGTTTAAGATATACATAATGACACAAAAGTTTTCTGTCTGCGTTACACTTTTGATTGAAAATAAAGAGCACGATGATGAGGAGAAATATTCCTAATAAAAGAAATATACAAATATAATTCATTTCACGGAATCTCATGATGCAAGATAGCTTTTCTCTCTCGAAGAAATGTGAGCGCAATCTGTGAAGAAATGGACCAAGTCGTAGCTTTCTGGAAGTAACATACCGGGTGACAGAAAACTGTGTTAACATTTGACGAGGCAATACTTCACGGAGGTAGAGAGGTAATAATTGACACATCTGATTGGCATGACATGGAGTTTTATTGACACCAAAATAAAGTACAGTAAAGCTTCCCTAACAGTGCCTTTTCTGGTAGAGTAACGTCAATATGCCGCAATTGCAGGTGCATCTGACGTCCTCTCTCACGACAGCTCCTTTTATCCCGTACACGGGTCTCACGTGGCATCACTGACGTGTTGCTGTCCAGCACCATCTGTTGGCCTGTTTGTGCACTGGTTGTTGGTGTCAATAGAACCATATATCATGTCAAGCATGTGTGGCCATTTTTACCTAACGTGTTGCTGTCCAGCGCCATCTGTTGGTCATTTTGTGTACTTTATTTTGGTGTCAATAAAACCCCATGTCATACCAATCATGTGTGTCAATTTCTACTTCCCTACCTTCAATAATACGCGAAGTATTGCCTCGTCAAAAATTAACGGAATTTTGGGTCACCATGTACTATTTCATTCTGAAAGGTTTGCTCAGAAGTTTACACTTTCTGTGCTACCATATTATAAATAACAGAAGTTTGGACTTTCAGTTGGTCAACACGTGATGAAATACTGAAGTGTGTTAATTTGGACAAGAGATCAATGTGAGCACTCTATAAAGTCTCATTAAATTTAAATTAAATCTGAAAAATAAGAACGTAGATTGTACAATTACCAACCGCAAGGCGTGCAGATAGCATGTCCGCCCCTTGCCCGGAGGACCCAGTTTGAATTCGTGGCTTATCCACAAATGTTAATTCTTGGCTGAGAATAGCATGGGGGTTCACTCAGCATCGTGAGATCAGCTGAGCAAATGGCGTATATGAGAGGTGACGGACTCGATCAATAAATCCAAACAACGTGACTGAGGATGTCATCACGCTGATCATGCGCCACTCCAATATTCGCAGACTGTATGGTTGATAAGCGGTCACCTTAGCAATTCAAGGCTGTTAATGAACTGCATGTGCTAAAACGTCTTTTGGGACTGTGTAGATTGCAGTCAAGAAAGTGGAATAGATGCCTTTTAAGAGTGTGGCCGATAATCAGTGATGTGCAACACACAACAATGAATGCATAAACGCCAGGAAGCGTAATAAACAGTCTGCATTAAAGGATATACACTGAGTTGTACGTCCAGTGCTTGTGTCTAATGGCTGAGACTACTCAGTGCGTCGGTGGTCACTTAATGCTTCGAGAGAAATACCGTCATCAAGGAAATGATTACTTAAGCCCAGAACCCTGCTTCACAAAAACTTAATGATTTTGTTCACAATGTAAGAAGAAGAATAATAAGAATGTAATTATTATTATTATTATTATTATTATTATTATTATTATTATTATTATTATTATTATTATTATTATTATTATTATTATTATTATTCAATTTAGCTGTTTGATTGCACTGCAGGGTCAGCCTACCGGTCTTTGATTCATTTGTGTGAGGAGGTCTTGGGGGATTTCAGCCGCTTCTGGTTAATTCATCTGATTTGGGGACTAAATATGTAATACACAACCCTTCATTTACACACACCTCACCACAGCAAACAGAATAGTAGGCTATAATGCATCCTGACACGTAGGGTTGGTGGCGTCAGGAAAGGTATCCGGCCACAAAACTGGGCCAAGTTTACGCATGGGTCGCAGAACGCACCGGCAACTGCATTGAGGTGCAGGAAATAAGCCAAATAAATAATAATGCCATTAGTTTTACGTCCCACCAATTATTTGGAGGATTTTCAGACACACCAGTAGGTCGGAATTCGGTCCGATACGTAGTGGTAAACATAAGACCGCTCTTAAAGTATTGCTCTAGTGTAAGAGACACTCACCAGAACTACTTGATACGAGAACTGTGCAAACTTTGAGCTGGGAAGACTTTGGAGTAAAGAGAAGACATGCTCAACTATGTGGTATGTTTCGAGCTATCATTGGAGTGATGGCGTGGGATGACATAGATTGACGATTGAGCTTCAAAGTACCAAAGGTCATAGAATGAAGATAAAGTTGGAATTCAAGAGGACAAATTGGGGGGAAATGAATTTATAAGACGAAGAGTAAGGGATTCGAGTAAATTTTCAAGGGAAATGTTCGGTAAATGTCCAAGTTCTTTAAAAATGTTTTAAAAATCAATCAACAGATAGGGAATCTGACTCCTGGGCGACAGCAGATCATTAATGAATTATTTGAATGATGAACGATACCAACAAAACGCTGACGTATTTGAGCTCCACCAAATACAATACTACCGGACTAAACGAGCATAGAACCCACCAACTTGTGCTTAGAATGCCATCTGAGCCAATCAGCACGATATCTTTATTATCTCTGATCATGTTTGTGGGTTACTGTAGTCACGTCCTAGTTCGTGAACCATGGGCAACGGCTGAGTGGCCTAGTAAGTGGTCCTGAGAGTCGGGATACCAGTTGCTATGGAATGGGAGTGGGCATCTCGGACATATTCTGAGTCGTGGCCCTCCTTGTGCTCAGGCGGCTAGGACTATACTGTGACCGTGAGGCCACAGAGGAGTGAACAGGTGTTGGTGCGGCTTGTGTTCGCTTGTCGGCGAGATGGGGTGCGCGCGACCTTGGACAAGGGCGAGAACGAGTTTTTTTGTGCAGAGGGCGGCCAGCTGGCTAACGGAATAAAAATAAAAAAATGAAGGTTGGTGAGTGAAAGAAGGAGGCCAGCGTGTGTCACCTGTAATTGCGAGGAACGATATGAATGAAATATTTGTAATATCTTTGGTGGCGACATGCATAATTACGGAAGGCTCAAGGACTAAATTAAAATAAACTGGATAAAAGAATAGCACATATGGAGGATATAAATTAAAAACTGAAATTTTGGAATAATTTACACGACCTTGTGGCTAAAATGGTGATGAAGTTGTAGATTCGTACAGTAGAAGAATTTAGTTCCTAAATTGACTTTACTTCCGTGCATGTGCACCAGACATGATATTTAAGTCATGTGATACGAATACTCATTCTCACACACTCTGGCGTGTCTTGGACTATCACCTTCAGTCGCTCAGCGTGGAACGTCGTGAATACTGGCTTCACTCCTGTGCTCTACACCTCTGATAATTGGATACAATTTAGAACAGTGCTGTGATCAGACGTCGAATGTGCAGATATTAATCCCTTAAGTACGTGTCACTTCCAAAATACAGTTACGTGTGTGTTTGGAGTTTATGCTAAAACAGTTTGTGTAAGTTTCAGCTTTCTTACGAGTGGACGCGGAAGACGTGGACGTGAATATTTCCAGAAGAGGACGGAATCTCACATCATGGATTACCAGTGCTTCACCATGAGGTTCTAAACCTTTGACCATCGTCAGCGGCGTCGGGATGCAGATTCTTTCATCCTGGCATGGCTGATTAAGAACCCAGACTTCCAGACATGAAGATTTCTCTATAAGTTAAGTCGATTACGTCTCATTTATATCTGTTCTATGTAGTTTTGTTCTATTCTTTCTTTCTTCTTAGTAAGCTATTTTGACACTTTTTATGGTTGTTTATTTGCTCGAATACGTCGTAAAACTGACACATGTGACTACTTAATGACCATGTGGCCATGAATATGACAGTGAAGGGTTCTGATAGTTATCCATGTGTTATCGACACCATCTTTGCTTATTGGGTAAATTTCGTCACGAATATGAATTAATTTATGTCCGATGGATTTAATGGTAGGATATTTCGTCCACATTTTCTATATTTTCCTTGTAATGGAACTTCTACTTGTACCTCGTGTCTGAGACAACGTGTCATCGGGATATTGAGTCCGAATTCTATGGACGAATTTAATGTGAACATGTGCATTGGGAGCATGTGATAATTAGTTGGAGTAATTAATCATCGAGACACTTTTAAGTGGATATTATGTATTTGTAGGACGATGGTAGGTCCTGATATTTCACAGCTACACATATTTGAGATTAGGGTGCGACAAGTTAGGGTCGTCATTGTGGTACACTGTACGTGTAGAGTATATGAATAATTGTGCATGACACAAATCTTCGTGAAACTGAGCTTTTCACATGTTAATGGATTATTCGCGATAAATGCAGTGTAGCCTAATATTAGTGTCTTCAGATGAAGAAAATGAAAGTCCATGTTAATTGATGTACTTTTTAATTCGTGGGAATATCCCAACTTTTCTCAAGTAATCCAGTAATTTCAAGCTCAAGGTACAGATGAATGTTCGAGAAGGCCTTAGGTCTGAAGAACAGGTCTTCGACGAAATATCTAAATAATATCTGATTCGTGACTATATCAGCTCATTCGTTGATGCAATTTTTCGCTCTCATGTGATAACTCAATCTTGCTGTAACTCAATAAATTCGTTAATAGGAGAGTAATACGGTTGATCGACACTCGTCGACATGTACATAGTGTAAATATTTTCTTCTTGGTACTCACAGTCTTCTTGCCAATTTCCGTAGTTAGTTGTAGGAGTAGTAATTTGTTAGTATTTAGAGGATCATTTTTCATGTGTTCTGTTCTGAAATATGTGACACTGATATTATCGATTGATAGTGGACAGGATTTCCACATGGATGGTATTCTCCCCATTTACTTACGTTTGCAAGCCCAGGAGGCGTTTTATTTTGTTTAATTATTGGTCAAATACTTAACGTTCAGTGTAATTCTCACGGAAAGAGATGTCAGACGACGTGAACAGGTATATCCGACGTCTCGGATTAACTTAGAGAAAACCAAGGCAAATTCAACTTTTCATTTTATTGTTAAGACAACGACTGTAAATTTTATTTTTGCTATGAGTGTTAACTTTTGAATCTTGGATATTTCTTTATTATACTCGTTCTTACAATTACTGCATTTTTTCCAGATTATCGATGAAGGCTTGGCCCAGACCTCATTTTTCTGAATGAAAATTTTAATTCAACTTTAAACCAATAATTTAATAACTTTAAAGACGAGAAAAAAATTTTTTTCACAATGTAAATACTCTGTTAGAATGTCAGGGAAATAACTGTCGTGTACCATCCCATTTGATTGTGCCTAGGTTTGTTACATCAAGAGCCATATTAAATTCCGTAACGTAACGATCATAATCATAATCATAGATTTCAGGATGGCCAATACTGCCTTTAATTGAATAAAAGTGTCATATATATTCTATACTTGGAACGTGCTTATTTGATGAACCCTATGAAAATCCTGCCACATTCATTTATTTTATAAGCCTACAGCCACCGAACTGAGCACCCCTGGGGTGTCTCGTGTTCGCTGACTGACTATGACGGGCACATCTTAGTGGCTAGTCCCTTCCGTGGGGCTCGATTTGTGGCTTAAAAGGTGGCTTAATCCATCGTGGAATTTGATTAATTGCTTCTCCACGTGGTTTAAATTGACTTGCTCAAATTCCTATTATTCAAGGTTCGGCAGGTTCATTTCAGATTTAATGCCATCCCAGTTAGGTAAAATTCTAACAGAGTACGCGGAATTTTCAGAATATTTTACTTATGATGATGTGTTTCACATGGAAAAATGAGGGTTAGGAATCTTCTTCATGAAACTTGAATTTGCCTTATCACAATCAACATGTCTGGGGGGAAAGTTTCTGCATTTCGGCGTTTGCTGACACAGGTCACTTTATGAATAATAGAATGGATCTCGAGGAGATTAGGAAGTTATTAGAGACTCTGACAGTAGAGAGTAGGAGAGCACAGGACGAGAATAAAGAGGAACTCAGAAAAATACAGGAAGAGAGTAGGAGAGCACAGGAAGAGAGTAGAAAAATACAGGAAGAGAGTAGGAAAATGCAGGAAGAGAATAAAGAGGAATTTAGGAAAATTCAGGAAGATAGTAATGAACGGTTGAGTCAAAAAATGAACATTGTGGGTGCTGCGATACAGGAAGAGGCGAAAAAGGGTCGTGACGAACTATATGCAAAACTGGAGGAAACTAGTTGTCGGATTGACAATATCGTGTTAGAGTGCAGGGAAAATCAGAAAAAAACCCTGGAACAAGTTGTTACTTTGACGAGCCAGATTAAAGAGGATAATAAGGTTATCACCGGGAAGGTCACCGCTCTTCAGAGTGACGTAGTCCTAGTCAGAAATAACATTGAATCTGTGAGGAAGGAGATAGATGTTATAAAGGTAGAGATTTCTACGGCACAAGAAGAGATGTCAGAACAAGTGAAAAATCTTAGAGGAGAGGTCACAGAAGACTTAAAGAAAATAAAAGAGAAGGTCGACGATGATCTCCGTTCCGTAAAGGACAGTATCTCAGTCAACCAAATGGAGATACAAGATATTTCACTCCAGTTCGATGATATCAAGAGCATGATTGACAAAGACAAGTCGGAAATACTCGAGCAAATTATTAATCTTGCCGGAGATATCAAGTCCGGGAGACAGAAAATGGAGGAAAATATGGACGCCCTCCAAAAATTAGAAAAAGAAGTAGGATTTTTGAAGTTGCAGGATAGGAGCACTAGAGTCTTAGTGACATCATTAATGGACCGACAGAGTAATGTCGAAGAGGTCGTACAGGCTAAATCTACTGTAACAGAAGGAATATCGCCCGTAGCTGAATCGTCCCAGAATATTACCCATATTGAACAACCCACAGTAAATCTCAGTACTACACCGGCACAAAGCGTACCTCAAATCATTAATTTTATCCGAATGAGCGAGGACAGGCCGAGAAAATTCAACAACTTAAACGGGGTCACACCTAAAAATTTCATTAGGGACCTTGATGAATATATTCGTGAACAGAAGATCCCTACTGAAAAACATCTGCGAACAGCGGAGAAATTTTTAGAGGGAGACGTGCTCAACTGGTACCATGCATTCCGTTATACGTTTGAAGACTATGAAGGTTTCAAGCGCTTATTCCTACAGAGATACTGGGGAGCGGATTTGCAACAAGCACTACGGTTGGATTTGTATTCACGAAAATATTCCACAGATGGGCAGACGCAGTACGCTAATTACTTCTGTAATCAAGTACGACGAATGAAAGATCTCGACACTCCACCATCTGAAAATGAGTTGGTTCAAGCGATAACAAAGCAGTTTCCTGTGGAAGTACAGCGTTTACTCATTGCTGCTAATGTTCAGACCGCCGTGCAGGCTGAGGCTATCCTCAGACAGCTCGACCACACCATGAATGTCTCAACGGTACCGAAAACTCAAAGGAGCAATACTTATCAGGTCAACGTAATAGACACTCCGAAAAACCGGAATTCGACTCCAATGCCTGAAAACGGAAATCAGAGTGGACCTAAAGAGTACAAAAACCATCCCAGAGTGTACGATCGTCGATGGGAAGAGAGAAGAGCGAGACCCAGAGAGGACAGGATGGAAGATCCGAAGAACGTCCGAAGAAGGGGAAGTTACAGGACACGGGACCGACCACAGGACTACAGACGGAATAGGCCCTATGATAGACCTAGATATTATTCAGATCGTAACTACCGGAATTTCAGAGATGAAATGGAGAACCGTCATCGAGAAAGCATGAGGTACATTGAAGAATTAAGGAAGGAAACTGAAAAAGGCTCAAAATGGAAGGACGCCATCCATAATCAAGACACTGATCCAGATGTGATGGGAGCCGAGAGCCCACAGTTCCAGCGACACCGGAATTCACCTCATGACGATAGATTAAATCCTTCGGCACCACAATATCAACCTGAAAATCAGGGTGCCAGAAGAAAGACTCCACTGTGAAGATATCAAACTATTACTCTCCTATGAACTGTTATATTCAATGCCTCGAACCTAAGACTCTACCGTAAAGCAGAAGAGTGAAGAAAGAAAAAAGAAAAGACCCAGGGCGGCTATCGAAGAAATACCAGTTTGTGTCGTGCAGAATGATTACCGTTCAGACAACTGACAGATGCTTGGAAATTATAAATACCATGGAAAATCAAACAGTGAAGTAGACAGCATACGGACCACATTTTAAGGAATGAACATAATCTAAAAATTTTTAACCTTGTTTAAAAATTTTTGTCCCAGTAAGAGGTGGATGTGACCGTGAGGCCACAGAGGAGTGAACAGGTGTTGGTGCGGCTTGTGTTCGCTTGTCGGCGAGATGGGGTGCGCGCGACCTTGGACAAGGGCGAGAACGAGTTTTTTTGTGCAGAGGGCGGCCAGCTGGCTAACGGAATAAAAATAAAAAAATGAAGGTTGGTGAGTGAAAGAAGGAGGCCAGCGTGTGTCACCTGTAATTGCGAGGAACGATATGAATGAAATATTTGTAATATCTTTGGTGGCGACATGCATAATTACGGAAGGCTCAAGGACTAAATTAAAATAAACTGGATAAAAGAATAGCACATATGGAGGATATAAATTAAAAACTGAAATTTTGGAATAATTTACACGACCTTGTGGCTAAAATGGTGATGAAGTTGTAGATTCGTACAGTAGAAGAATTTAGTTCCTAAATTGACTTTACTTCCGTGCATGTGCACCAGACATGATATTTAAGTCATGTGATACGAATACTCATTCTCACACACTCTGGCGTGTCTTGGACTATCACCTTCAGTCGCTCAGCGTGGAACGTCGTGAATACTGGCTTCACTCCTGTGCTCTACACCTCTGATAATTGGATACAATTTAGAACAGTGCTGTGATCAGACGTCGAATGTGCAGATATTAATCCCTTAAGTACGTGTCACTTCCAAAATACAGTTACGTGTGTGTTTGGAGTTTATGCTAAAACAGTTTGTGTAAGTTTCAGCTTTCTTACGAGTGGACGCGGAAGACGTGGACGTGAATATTTCCAGAAGAGGACGGAATCTCACATCATGGATTACCAGTGCTTCACCATGAGGTTCTAAACCTTTGACCATCGTCAGCGGCGTCGGGATGCAGATTCTTTCATCCTGGCATGGCTGATTAAGAACCCAGACTTCCAGACATGAAGATTTCTCTATAAGTTAAGTCGATTACGTCTCATTTATATCTGTTCTATGTAGTTTTGTTCTATTCTTTCTTTCTTCTTAGTAAGCTATTTTGACACTTTTTATGGTTGTTTATTTGCTCGAATACGTCGTAAAACTGACACATGTGACTACTTAATGACCATGTGGCCATGAATATGACAGTGAAGGGTTCTGATAGTTATCCATGTGTTATCGACACCATCTTTGCTTATTGGGTAAATTTCGTCACGAATATGAATTAATTTATGTCCGATGGATTTAATGGTAGGATATTTCGTCCACATTTTCTATATTTTCCTTGTAATGGAACTTCTACTTGTACCTCGTGTCTGAGACAACGTGTCATCGGGATATTGAGTCCGAATTCTATGGACGAATTTAATGTGAACATGTGCATTGGGAGCATGTGATAATTAGTTGGAGTAATTAATCATCGAGACACTTTTAAGTGGATATTATGTATTTGTAGGACGATGGTAGGTCCTGATATTTCACGGCTACACATATTTGAGATTAGGGTGCGACAAGTTAGGGTCGTCATTGTGGTACACTGTACGTGTAGAGTATATGAATAATTGTGCATGACACAAATCTTCGTGAAACTGAGCTTTTCACATGTTAATGGATTATTCGCGATAAATGCAGTGTAGCCTAATATTAGTGTCTTCAGATGAAGAAAATGAAAGTCCATGTTAATTGATGTACTTTTTAATTCGTGGGAATATCCCAACTTTTCTCAAGTAATCCAGTAATTTCAAGCTCAAGGTACAGATGAATGTTCGAGAAGGCCTTAGGTCTGAAGAACAGGTCTTCGACGAAATATCTAAATAATATCTGATTCGTGACTATATCAGCTCATTCGTTGATGCAATTTTTCGCTCTCATGTGATAACTCAATCTTGCTGTAACTCAATAAATTCGTTAATAGGAGAGTAATACGGTTGATCGACACTCGTCGACATGTACATAGTGTAAATATTTTCTTCTTGGTACTCACAGTCTTCTTGCCAATTTCCGTAGTTAGTTGTAGGAGTAGTAATTTGTTAGTATTTAGAGGATCATTTTTCATGTGTTCTGTTCTGAAATATGTGACACTGATATTATCGATTGATAGTGGACAGGATTTCCACATGGATGGTATTCTCCCCATTTACTTACGTTTGCAAGCCCAGGAGGCGTTTTATTTTGTTTAATTATTGGTCAAATACTTAACGTTCAGTGTAATTCTCACGGAAAGAGATGTCAGACGACGTGAACAGGTATATCCGACGTCTCGGATTAACTTAGAGAAAACCAAGGCAAATTCAACTTTTCATTTTATTGTTAAGACAACGACTGTAAATTTTATTTTTGCTATGAGTGTTAACTTTTGAATCTTGGATATTTCTTTATTATACTCGTTCTTACAATTACTGCATTTTTTCCAGATTATCGATGAAGGCTTGGCCCAGACCTCATTTTTCTGAATGAAAATTTTAATTCAACTTTAAACCAATAATTTAATAACTTTAAAGACGAGAAAAAAAAATTTTTCACAATGTAAATACTCTGTTAGAATGTCAGGGAAATAACTGTCGTGTACCATCCCATTTGATTGTGCCTAGGTTTGTTACATCAAGAGCCATATTAAATTCCGTAACGTAACGATCATAATCATAATCATAGATTTCAGGATGGCCAATACTGCCTTTAATTGAATAAAAGTGTCATATATATTCTATACTTGGAACGTGCTTATTTGATGAACCCTATGAAAATCCTGCCACATTCATTTATTTTATAAGCCTACAGCCACCGAACTGAGCACCCCTGGGGTGTCTCGTGTTCGCTGACTGACTATGACGGGCACAATACAATTCACCGGTGGTCCATAACCCGTTAGAGGAGAGATCCTCACTTGGACTATGTGCAAGTAGGGCAGCATCCTGCTTCATGAATATACCGAGCTCAGAACACTTTAAGCAAGCCTCGGACCTATGGGAGTAATGGAGTCCCACTCCCATTTGACAGGCGAGGGACTCCTTGGATACACCTTGGCGAACGAAATGGAATTCGATGGGGAGCTATCAATATTAATGGGGCTTATGGAAGAAAGAAGGTAGAACTGGCTGAGTCAGCAAAGAGGATGCATCTGGATGTGTTAGGTGTAAGTGATATTCGGGTAAGGGGAGATAATGAGGAAGAGATAGGAGATTATAAGGTGTACTTGACGGGTGTTAGAAAGGGAAGGGCAGAGTCTGGGGTAGGGCTCTTTATCAGGAATACTATTGCACGCAACATAGTTTCTGTTAGGCATGTAAATGAGCGAATGATGTGGGTAGATTTGTCAGTGGGAGGAATTAGGACAAGAATTGTGTCCGTGTATTCACCATGTGAGGATGCAGATGAGGATGAAGTTGACAAGTTTTATGAAGCATTGAGTGACATCGTGGTCAGGGTCAACAGCAAGGATAGAATAGTGCTAATGGGCGATTTCAGTGCGAGAGTTGGGAATAGAACTGAAGGATACGAAAAGGTGATTGGTAAATGTGGGGAAGATATGGAAGCTAATGGGAATGGGAAGCGTTTGCTGGACTTCTGTGCTAGTATGGGTTTAGCTATTACGAATACATTCTTCAAGCATAAGGCTATTCACCGCTACACATGGGAGGCTAGGGGTACCAGATCCATAATAGACTATATCCTAACAGACTTTAAATTCAGGAAATCTGTTAGGAATGTACGAGTTTTTCGCGGATTTTTCGATGATACAGACCACTCTCTGATCTGTAGTGAACTAAGTATCTCTAGGCCTAGGGTAGAGAAAGTTAAATCTGTCTGGAAACGAATAAGGGTAGAAACTCTCCAGGACGAGGAAATTAGACAGAAGTACATGGATAAGATTAGTGAGAAGTTTCGAACAGTAGACAGTAAGCAGGTTCAGGATATAGAAAGTGAATGTTTGGCATACAGGGATGCTGTAGTAGGAACAGCAAGGGAATGCCTAGGAACAACTGTGTGTAAAGATGGGAAAAGGCGAACATCTTGGTGGAATGATGAAGTGAGAGCAGCCTGTAAACGTAAAAAGAAGGCTTATCAGAAATGGCTCCAAACAAGGGCCGAGGCAGACAGGGATTTGTACGTAGATGAAAGAAACAGAGCGAAATAAATAGTTGTTGAATCCAAAAAGAAGTCATGGGAAGGTTTTTGGTAATAACCTGGAAAGGCAAGGTCAAGCAGCAGGGAAACCTTTCTGGACAGTAATAAAGAATCTTAGGAAGGGAGGGAAAAATGAAATGAACAGTGGTTTGAGTAATTCAGGTGAACTCATAATAGATCCCAGGGAATCACTGGAGAGGTGGAGGGAATATTTTGAACATCTTCTCAATGTAAAAGGAAATCATCATGGTGGTGTTGCAAACAGCCAAGCTCATGGGGAGGAGGAAAATGATGTTGGTGAAATTATGCTTGAGGAAGTGGAAAGGATAGTAAATAAACTCCATTGTCATAAGGCAGCAGGAATAGATGAAATTAGACCTGAAATGGTGAAGTATAGTGGGAAGGCAGGAATGAAATGGCTTCATAGAGTAGTAAAATTAGCGTGGAGTGTTGGTAAGGTACCTTCAGATTGGACAAAAGCAGTAATTGCACCTATCTATAAGCAAGGGAACAGGAAGGATTGCAACAACTATCGAGGTATCTCATTGATTAGTACACCAGGCAAAGTATTCACTGGCATCTTGGAAGGGAGGGTGCGATCAGTCATTGAGAGGAAGTTGGATGAAAACCAGTGTGGTTTCAGACCACAGAGAGGCTGTCAGGATCAGATTTTCAGTATGCGTCAGGTAATTGAAAAATGCTACGAGAGGAATAGGCAGTTGTGTTTATGTTTCGTAGATCTAGAGAAAGCATATGACAGGGTACCGAGGGAAAAGATGTTCGCCATACTGGGGGACCATGGCATGGAATTAAAGGTAGATTATTAAAATCAATCAAAGGCATTTATGTTGACAATTGGGCTTCAGTGAGAATTGATGGTAGAATGAGTTCTTGGTTCAGGGTACTTACAGGAGTTAGACAAGGCTGTAATCTTTCACCTTTGCTGTTCGTAGTTTACATGGATCATCTGCTGAAAGGTATAAAATGGCAGGGAGGGATTCAGTTAGGTTGAAATGTAGTAAGCAGTTTGGCCTATGCTGACGACTTGGTCTTAATGGTAGACTGTGCCGAAAGCCTGCAGTCTAATATCTTGGAACTTGAAAATAGGTGCAATGAGTATGGTATGAAAATTAGCCTCTCGAAGACTAAATTGATGTCAGTAGGTAATAAATTCAACAGAATTGAATGTCAGATTGGTGGTACAAAGCTAGAACAGGTCAATAATTTCAAGTATTTAGGTTGTGTGTTCTCCCAGATTGGTAATATAGTAAGTGAGATTGAATCAAGGTGTAGTAAAGCTAATGAAGTGAGCTCGCAGTTGCGATCAGCAGTATTCTGTAAGAAGGAAGTCAGCTCCCAGACGAAACTATCTTTACATCGGTCTGTTTTCAGACCAACTTTGTTTTACGGGAGCGAAAGCTGGGTGGACTCAGGATATCTTGTTCATAAGTTAGAAGTAACAGACATGAAAGTAGCAAGAATGATTGCTGGTACAAACAGGTGGGAACAATGGCAGCTGGGTACTCGGAATGAGGAGATAAAGTCTAATTTAGGAATGAACTCGATGGATGAAGCTGTACGCATAAACCGGCTTCGGTGGTGGGGTCATTGAGGCGAATGGAGGAGGATAGGTTACCTAGGAGAATAATGGACTCTGTTATGGAGGGTAAGAGAAGTAGAGGGAGACCAAGACGACGATGGTTAGACTCGGTTTCTAACGATTTAAAGATAAGAGGTATAGAACTAAATGAGGCCACAACACTAGTTGCAAATCGAGGATTGTGGCGACGTTTAGAAAATTCTCAGAGGCTTGCAGACTGAACGCTGAAAGGCATAACAGTCTCTAATGATAATGTATGTATATGTATGTATTAGTTATATTAAAATAATAGCCTCGGTAGCTCAGGCGGCAGGGCGCCGGCCTCTCACCGCTGGGTTCCGTGGTTAAAATTCCAGTCACTCCATGCGAGATTTGTGCTGGACAAAGTGGAAGCGGAACAGGTTTTTCTCCGCGTACTCCGGTTTTCCCTGTCATTTTTCATTCCAGGAACACTCTCCAATACCATTTCATTTCATCTCTCAGTCATTAATCATTGCCCCAGGAGATTGCGACAGGCCTCGGCAGTCGGCACAATTACTATCCTCACCGCAACATGGGGGATTCATTCATTCCATCCCCGATTCGGTCAGTGACTGGAAAACAGGTTGTATGTTTTCATTTTTATATTCAACTATTGTGAATTATAAATTTACTGACTAATGCTCTCGATCTCTTATATCATTTGTTAGTTTTGTGATGATTTATCATGATGTAGCCTACATGCAGTATTTAAGTGCTATACCTTAAACTATTTTTCTGAAAAAATTTGCCCTATTGGGTTCTTTTTAGCTCAAATTGACAAGTATTATTTTACTGGTTTTAATGTTTTAATGGTAATTGTGATATATCATGTCAAGCTCATAGTTTGACGTGCATGTTTAATTTTGATTACAGCCACTGGACCTCCCACTTTGCGTGCAATCAGAACCACAAGGCCGTGACTTTTCATTTTTAAACTAACGAGCAAGTGGCTGCGTGGTTTGGGTCACGTAAATATCAGTTTGCATTCGGGAGTTGGTGGGTTCGAATCCCCCACTCTCGACAGCCCTGAATATGGTTTTCCTTGGTTTCCCACTTTTACACTTGCAAATTCTGGAGCTGTACTTTAATTAAGGCTACACTCGCTTCCTTCCCACTCCTTACTCTTTCCTATCCCATCGCCGCCGTAAGTCCTACCTCTAAAATATAATTGTAAAAATATCGTTATTCCCTCAGATTCAAACCGCGGGTGTCACTCGGCTACCACGCCCTTGGAGTAAAATTTGTTGTTTTCTATGTGATTACCTTTATATATGATTTGAGTCACTACAACTTCTCTAGAATTTTCATTTCGATTGTTTAATTAGCGTGAATAATTCTACTGACAAGCCGGTTTCTCAACGCTGGACCCCGTGGTTCAAATCCCGGTCACTCGATGTGGAATTTGTGCTGGACAAAGCGGAGGCGGGACAGGATTTCTCCGAGTACTCCGGTTTATCCTGTCATCTTTCATTCCAGAAACACTCTCCAATATCATTTCATTTCGTTGGTCAGTCATTAATCATTGCCCGAGAGGAGTGCGACAGACTTCGGCAGCCGGTACAATTCCTTTCCTCGCCGCTAGATGGGGGCTTCATTCATTCCATTCCTGACCCGGTCGAATGACTGGAAACAGGCTGGTGATTTTCATTTTTATTTCAATTTTACTGACCTGGATTTTGTATTTCGACCAATATGGGTTTCAGAGACTAATTGTCGTGATGAATTCTTGAGAGAAAATATAAACATGAACTTAAAGACTGAAAATAACTGAAAGAACACCTAAGAAGTGGCAACAACGCATGTATTTGTGTTTGTAATAACAGCTAGGAACGTGGTCAGTCTGATAGATGCTTCCGTCAGAGGAAAAAAAATTGTTTAAGCATCATTCTTGTTTAATGGTTACTTCGAAACGAATAAAACGTGGCATGATCCAAATCTTGTGCAAAAAAAAAAAGATGCTTGCCAGGGAGGACAGTAACGAAGTGTGCTTGTGCTCCGTAGTAAAGCATGTCAACAAGATGGCAACGCAAAAGTAGACTGTCGGATCGCTGGCGTCTTATGTATCACCCGCATTACTGCTAAATTATCCCCCATAGCAACAGTCACGCTTTTGGTCTGCTGAAGAACAAGCGTTTCACCACAAATCACGCGGTTCCTGACGCAGTGTTAGAGTGGTTCACCAGTAACCTGCGCCCCTGCATCCGTCAGGTTGGAGAGGGTAGTGAAGCTTGTTGAGCGTTGGGAGAGGTGCCTGGACGGTGCTGTGTGATTAACTGTAGACTCTCTCCAACTATTATCAGGATGCTGACGTAATGCTATAGTGTAATTTTTCAGACACATACTGTATTTCTTTATATGCTATCATATAGGAGAGATTAAGAGAAGTACTCCCCCAATGCTGATTGGGCATTGCTACATAGGACTTGCAAGAAGAGTACAAGTTTCTCATTCCGCTGACTGCTCTAACTGGGTTATACTGACTGTACGAACATGCAGACGGTAAGGCATTTATCGATGCGTGCAAGCTACGTAACAGGCAATCAGCTTTTCTATCTGACTGCTGCCCTCTGAGGCGTTATGCAGGTGGTGAAGCAAACGACATCTAATTTAAAATGAAACAAGTCGATCTGAACAATTACTGACATGGTCATCGAACGTGCTGGCAGGAGTACCTCATCATTCACATAACAAAGTGAAAAGCAAGGCTGAGCGGCTTAGTCCGATGGTAATTTGAAGGTGGTCAAATAAGCCAGACTCGTGTCGGTAGATTTATCGGCACGTAAAGGCACAGATACCGGGACGTTCATGTCTTCATAAACTGTAAATATAGCCAGCGGGACGTAAAAGCCAATAACGTCATACAAAGTGAAGACCATGTGACCTAAAGCTATTCTATGTCCGATTCGCTGACTGCTTAGCGCCTTGGCCTTCGGGCCTTGAGATTCGATTCCGGGCCTTGTCGTGGAAGTTTAACCCTGAAGAGTTAATTTCCGTGTCTTGAGGACTGGTCATGTGAAGGGCCCACAACATTACAGAAATTCGCACACATCCTTGCTCCCCACTACCATGTTGCTTCCAACATATGGCAGATACAGTCTACTCTCGTCTGAGTCCTCGTCGGACTCCTTTACCATCATACAAGGAATACCAGGCATATAAAAGCCACATGGAATAATAATAATAATAATGATACAAATAATAGTAATAATAATGTTAACTCACGTGATTTACCAGTTTAAATGTCCTTATCATCATAATTTTTATTACAATTGCAAAGCCATCTCCGTACAGGCCATAAAGGCTCTAGAAGTAGAAGGCGAGGGCTTCTAGTCTGCGTAATCTCAGTGCTAAGTGGAATAGACAAGTTAACCCAATTGCGGGTAACGTTTGCCGCCAGAAATGAAGCAGGTACACATTTTTGGTGTAGGCTGAGTGCATTTCAGGGCTATGTTCTTCGCCAGAAGGGGAAATCTCGTTTCTAAATTTGTGAATTCCTAACGGGGAATGGAGCCCACGCCATTGCCAGTGAACTGAGTACTCCTTTACCATCTAGGCTAGTAGCCCCTTAGGCTAGTAATAGCCACAATGTATTATTATTATTATTATTATTATTATTATTATTATTATTATTATTATTATTTAAGGTATATTTTCTTTCTTTCTTAATCGGTTTGTCCTCCAGGGTTGGTTTTTCCCTCGGACTCAGAGAGGGATCCCACCTGTACCGCCTCATGGACAGTGTATCGGAGCGTGAGACAATGGGTCGGACGATAAAACTGGGAGGGAGGACCAGTACCTCGCCCAGGCGGCTTCACCTGCTATGCTGAGCAGGGGTCTTGTGTGGGATGGTAAGATAGGAAGGGATAGACAAGGAAGAAAGAAGGAAGCGGCCGTGGCCATCCCGGCATTTGCCTGGAGGAGAAGTATGTAAACAGGGAAAACCACTTCGAGGATGGCTGAGGTGCGGTTTGAACTCCTCTCTTTTCATTTGACTCCCGAGGCTGAGTGGACCCCGTTCCAACTTTCGTATCTCTTTTCAAATTTCGTGGCAGAGAAGGGAATCGAACCCGGACCTCCGTGGGTGACAGCTTATCATGCTAAGCACAATACCACAGAGGCGTGTATTTTAATTGCCGTACATTTCAGACAGGGAGCTTTTTGACGAGCTCTCTGATACAGCTCCGCCCGCAAAGGAAAGCTGGTACGGAAGATCAGGGCTTACTCCCCGACATATTTTACAGGATCAGGTGGGAACGCTTCCTTGCCGGATTGTTCATACTGTAAAGAGTGTCTTAAGTAATTTTTTCCTTGCTCTGTCTTCAGAAGTGAGCCTTCGTGATTCAGGAAACAGCACGTCTGCCTCTCACCGCTGGGTTCCGTGGTTCAGATCCCGGTCACTCCATGTGAGATTTGTGAACGAAGCGTAAACAGGGCAGTTTTTTCCCTGGGTACTCTGGTTTTCCCTGTCATCTTTCATTCCAGCAACACTCGCCAATATAATTTCATTTCATCTGTCAGTCATCAGTCATTGCTCCAGAGGACTGCGTCAGGGTTCGGCAGCCGGCGCAATTCCCATCCTCGCCAAAAGATGGGGGCCTTCATTCATTGCATTCCTGACCCAGTTGAATGATTGGAAACAGGATGTGGATTTCCATTTTCCTATCAAATAAGGTAACTTAGGGAGATCCCGACATGAGGGAGAACTCGACACTTTTAAGCTTAGCGCCACTGGTGACCACAGTACTCTACAGGTCGAACTAGTAACTACATGTATTGGAGCCGTAGGGTGTTGTGCTCATTGTGATCCTGGTAGCAGACGATTATCACTACAAATACAAGACATCTGAATAGTTGAAGGTGAGTATGTAAGTGATATGTGATGGAAAAGTAACGTACTATAAGATAATGAGTAGGTTGTATAACGAAAGACGTAGATATGCGATATTTTTAAGACAATGTTTGAGGTTAGGCGCACAAAGCACGTTTTGGAGAAGCGGCCATGTCATTTCCAAATCGCCAATCATTCAGCGTGGTAAGTGCTGCCACCTCTTGCCTGCCAATGTAACTCGGGGAGATGTCGACATGACAAGCGTGGGAGATCCCGACACTCCCGGGAAAAGGGATCACTAAAGATAATTTTGGAGACCTTCTAAGATGGCTTGGGACAAATCGGCAACAGCAGGAAATTTTGCCGGCGGATTTAGGAAATGTGGCATTTATCCGTACAATCCCGATATCCTCCAAGAAGACATTTTTGAATACGACCGTGTGCAAGACGAAAATGGTTCAAATCACGTACATGTTGGAGAAGATATTGCTGTAGAAGCTAAGGCCAGTAGTCCTACATTATCACAGGAACATGAAGCCTCACCTGCATTTACACCTCCGAGTTGCTCAGTGCAGGAGTTATCTGCTGTTCCGATATTAAGACTCCTATCTGGAAAAGGAAGTGTAAGAAGAGTGCAAGAATCCGCCATGGTGACTTCTCAGGATTAGTTCCTCAAGCAGTCGTAATTGCTCGGAGAATTACTGCGCAGTATGTGATGGCTATTTCTATGACGACAACCGAAATGAGGCATGGGTCCAGTGTAGTGGGGAATGCAGGAAATGGTTCCACGAGATGTGTGTGGAAAATGGAAACGACGAACAGTTTATATGTGCCCACTGTGTACAATAGTTGTGTAACTCTTCCGAGGTCCTACCTAGTGTCAGGTTCTCCCTAAGTGCGGGAGAAGTGGACATTTTTGCATCGTTTATTTATTTTCTAATTTACAATGATGTGAAGTGTTATTTTTTGCCATAAATAATAGAAAACATACACTAACTGTGTACAAATTCACCAGGTAAAAATTGAACTATTTTGCAAATAAAGCATGATCAAAATTACAGGTTTTTGCTTAGTGTGTCGAGATATCCCTAAATGACCTTAATAATAATAATAATAATAATAATAATAATAATAATAATAATAATAATAATAATAATAATGTATGCTGATGTATGCTGATGTATGCTGGGTATTCGGCCTGAAGGCTGGTTTGATCCTCCACAGATCCACCAACAACTATCATAAATAGCCTAGGCGTCACTGAAGAGGCACACTAGGGAAATGAGGAGTGAGGTAGTTTCTCTTTGCTTTCCTCATCGGGCCAGAAGTGCCTATTATATATCAGTCTCCAAGCCCACTGAAATGCATGCACCAACCGACGCTATGAGCGATATTTTCACACCATTCATAGCAGGACCTGGCTGCATAAGGAATTGTATTACTAGCATCACTCACACCTCAGTCACTTTCATATTGTGAAAGCCAAGGATGAGACTGAGACAGATCAATGAAAGTAACAAATTTATTCTAGCCCATACCAGAAGACATAGTGCACTGTAAACACTACAAACCTCGCCAGAAAAGGCATATACTAATAATAATAATAATAATAATAATAATAATAATAATAATAATAATAATAATAATAATAATAATAATAATAATAATAATGTTTGCTGTACGTACCACTACCTCTTTTTATAACTTTCAGAGACACCGAGGTGCCAGAATTTTGTCCCACAGGAGTTATTTTACGTGCCAGTAAATCTACTGACACGGGGCTGACGTATTTGAGCACCTTCAAAAACCACCGAACTGAGCCAGGCTCGAACCTGCCATGTTGGGATCAGAGGGCCAACGCCTCAACCGTCTGAGGCACTCAGTCCGCCATTTTTCTCCTGTCTTCAGTGTTACTAATATGGTAAGAATTAGGATTTTATTCACTGACATATGTTTCAACAATAAGTGAGGGAGTAATGCAGAGGAAAGTTTCGATTTAAAGTGCCCCGGTCTTACTGCATCTGATTCTTCATGTTTAAAATCAATTTCTATATTCCGAACAACATGTACACTCTGGAACAAGAAGATAATTGTGGTGATCTAAGATAAAATAGACAGCGAAATGTTGTCTTCAAATTTCCCCTCGTAGTTCCCTTAACACTTTGAGTACCAGCTTATCTCGCATATTCCTCTCCATACACTGCCATGCTACCTTACCATGACACACTGACACTCGTACTTTTTAATATCTTGAATATCTGTTATCAAGCGAGTTAGCCGTGCGGTTCGGGTCACGAAGCTGAGAGCTTGGGTTCGGGAGGTAGTGGTTGCGTGTCTCACGGTCGGCATCCCTGAAGATATATTTGCTTGGTTTCCCATTTTTACACCAGGCAAATGTCCGACTCCATGGCTAAGTGGTTAGCGTGCTGGCCTTTGGTCACAGGGGTCCCGGGTTCTATTCCCGGTAGGGTCGGGAATTTTAACCATCATTGGTTAATTTCGCAGGCATGGGGGCCTGCTGTATGTATTGTCTTTATTATCATTTCATCCTCATCACGACGCTCAGGTCGCCTACGGACGTCAAATCAAAAGACCTGCACCTGGCGACCCGAACCTGTCCTCGGACACTCCCGGTACTAAAAGCATACGCCATTTCATTTTTACCAGGCAAATGCTGGTGCTGTACCTTAATGAAGACCACGGTTAATTCCTTCCCATCGTCGCCGTAAGACCTATCTTATGTGTCGGTGCGACGTAAAGCACATTAGATAGATAGATAGATAGATAGATAGATAGATAGATAGATAGATAGATAGATAAGGAATGGGTGAGCCCTGCCTTCGTAGGGCTCCACACGTAGGTCTGTGAAGACCCTTTATGTCCCTTAAACAGGTTTGCCTAGTCCAGCCCTAGTGCTCCTATAAAGGATACCAGTGTCCGGATGTTGACATTCCTGACGTCTTCCAGGATCACAAAATGTGAGCCAAGATATCGATGTCTAGTGCTTGCAAGAGCCTCGCACTGTCACAACACATGCGCGGAAGTCTCTTCCTCCCTACCGCATATTCTACACATCGGAACGTGACTGATTTTCATGATGTGTAGGTGTCTCTGTAAGGTATTGTGGCCTGTCAACAGTCCAAATAGCATTCGCATTCTGGTCTTATTCAAATTTATTAGGACCTTTTTATAAGTTTGGCTAGGCCCTTCGATAAGTTCACGTGCCTGCCTTACTGTGGTTAGCCTCTTCCAAATGTCTAAGTGAGACTGGTTTGGCCACTGGGATATTACCAGTTTCACTCTTCGGAGTGATACTCCCAGGAAGGGCTCTGGTCCTATGAAAGGACCTTTTCAGCCTTGTTTCGCTAGTTTGTCAGCTTCTTCATTTCCATTGATTCCTGTGTCCCCAGGAACCCATAACAGGGTAACTGGGCTAAGAACACACAGCTCGTCTAACATCCTTTGGCACTCCCATACCATTCTGGATGCTGTTCTAACTGCGCATAGTGCTTTTAACGCTGCCTGGCTGTTGCTGCAAATGGTAATGCATCTTCTACGTCCAGGCATGTTCCATACATGTACAGCACAGGCCAGTATTGCATATACTTCGGCCTGGAAGACAGTAGCATATTTACCCATGGGAAGGGAGAGCCTTGTCTTAGGCCCCCAGACCCCGGCGTCCGTGCCCGTCTCTGTCCGCGAACCATCTGGGTACCACGTACAGCCCCCAGACCTAAGAAAACCGAGCTCGATAGCTGCAGTCGCTTAAGTGCGGCCAGTATCCAGTATTCGGGAGATAGTGGGTTCGAACCACACTGTCGGCAGCCTTGAGGATGGTTTTCCGTGGTTTCCCATTTTCACACCAGGCAAATGCTGGGGCTGTACCTTAATTAAGACCACGGCCACTTCCTTCCCAATCCTAGCCCTTTCCTGTCCTATCGCCGCCATAAGACCTATCTGTGTCGGTGCGACGTAAAGCCAATAGAAAAAAGAAGAAAGACCTAAGACGGGCCTCAGCATCTGTGGCCCACTCCTCCCTTGTGAGTATCACCACTGTGAACTTATAATTCAGGTTAAAACTAGGCTTCATCCGGTCCTCGATCATCATTGTCGTAGGCCAAGTCTGGTGAAGCCTTGTAAGAATAGAAGCATGACCTCTATACGGATTCTTGAAAGACCATCCTCCGAATGACGTAAAGCACATTGTTAAAGAGAAAAAACCGCCCTCTTGTGAGTGAGAAACGGAAGTTAGAATGGCAATGAAAACACTTCTTTCCTAATTTCGGAATCACAGTGTGATTTTTATGTCACCAATTTCTCCTGAACTATTACACATCTGTGGTTACCAACTTGAATATCGTCGTTGAAGAAGCCAAACCTCGTAGGTCAAATTGCTGTTCCTATTATAATAAATTCTCCTTAAGGATGGTCACGCCTCCCACCCACATATGGATATGCAGTCCATCAGAACAATTTTCGTTGTGTTCATTTTCCTAAGCTAAGTGTAGAGGAAAATGTACCTTACCGTACCGTACTGTAAGAGCGAATGTTTGCGTGACGAGTTTACTCACTCCTACAGTCTACACAACATATTTTCTTCCTTTACGTCCTATATGTTTTTCCGTACCCTGTTTTTTTCCAGTTGCTGTTTTATTGATTTATCTATTTATTTTATCCTATCACTATTTACGAGTGTTTGTGTATCATTTGAATGGAGAAGCCAAGTATGTTTCAACCGCAGTCAATTTTACTTCTTTCTTTTTCATCTTGGCCTGCCTTTATGTGGGGGCATTTTGGTTTCTGCTTCAGTTTAGGGGTTTGATTAATTTAACGTATGGCTTTTAGTGTCGGGAGTGTCGGAGGAGATGGTCGGCTTGCCTGGTTCATGACATTCTATCTCACGGCCATGGGCGACTTGCGCGTCTGGGTGTTAATTGCTGAGAATAAGGTAGAGAGAGGGTGGAACCTGGTGTCGACACATACACTACTCCTGTGGAGTAAAACTAAGGGGTCTGCTGACGGCTTAAAGTCTACATCCGACGGATGAATCACCATCATAAGTGTTATGTGCCCTCACCATGTACGAACACTGCTGAGATGTTTTGAATTAAACCCAGGCTTTTGGCACGCAATCTAATGATTAGAAATTTTATTCTTTCACCTGTTCTACCCTGCCGCCCAACATTCTGATGGTGAATTTTTTTTTCACCAACTGGACTGAAACCGGCTGACCTCGATGTCAGACCTTATAACCTTGACATCATAACGGTCATACGTTTGCCTTCTAGGAATGCATTTGGACAGTAAACTCACTTGGAGTATACATGTAAACTCTATCCTGACACGGGCAGGGCGTGCCCTGAACATAATCCAGTACTTAACTTGTACTTGGTGGGGAGCCGCGCCTGTAACTCTTCTAGCCCTTTATCGCACCTTAATACGGTATATTAAGGACTATGGAAGTATTTTATATGCCAACGATCCACTAGAAAATTGAATGTTTTACAAGATCGTGCTCCGAGAATCCGTATTGGAGCAATGCCATCAGGACCTATTAATGTTCTCCTAGTAGGAACTCACGTAGTTCCTTTAAAACTTAAACAAAATGATCTGGCAAACAAATTTGTACTTCAGCCATAGAAAATAACGCTCTCATAAGTTGTCTGTAGCGTCTCACTAACCAGTTCGATAATCAGCATCGTACGTTACGAAAACCACTACTCCTCCTCGAAAACTTTCAGGATCTGGAATACTGTATACCCCTAACTTTGAAAGCACCAACGATCCCTGAACATCAGATCACATTCAAATGTTCAGTATGTGAGGCACCTACATTTATCTATCTATCAAATGCTTTCATTCCCCACCCTGAAGGGGTGTGGCGGGTCACCTAGATGGTAACGCCCTCTCTCAGGCCAGGAGAGGTGACGGGATGTGGAGAAGTGTCGGAAGAGGGAGAGGGTAAACGGCTGTGTAAATAAGGAGATGTGAAGGAGATTAAACGGCTTCTTGGTTAAGTAGTTCAGAAGAGATCGGTCTTTATTGAGAAGAGATACAATGCCGTAATTCTACAATACCTACATTTATTTTTCCTAACTTCTTTCAGCAAGGAGCTAGCGCAAATCAAAATGTGGTGATACATATCAACTCCAAAAGGCCGGATCACATTCAAATATACACAGATGGAGCAAAATTTGAGAGCTTTGTTGGACTTGCTTACTACTGCACACCAACTAAAGAATATGGGTCCTTCTCTGTACCCAATGAAGCAATCATCTTCACAGTTGAAGTTTTAGCTAAACGACAAGTATTACTGTCGATCCAGAAACTTTTCTAAAACGACTCACAAAGTGTAATTATGTATTTAAGTCAACCTGAGAAAAATATACACACTAATGCATACATCTTGGAAATTTTGGAGCAGTGTTTACGCCTGAATGGCGTAGGACAAAGCGTTGACTCTTTTGTGGATTGAAGGATATGTAAGAGTCATATACTGTATAATAATTTTGTTGATAGACTGACAAACACGAGGCTCACAATGGATCATTTCTCGCAATTCGCCTCCCCTATGCAGAATTTTATGCTAAAAACAAGCACAAGCTCTACACCAAATGAACAGCTTTATGCAATACTGCGGCATGATATTATGCCATTCGGCCAAATATACCGAATTAGCCATGATATACAGACGTACGAAGGGCCAGGGGGCGGATAACTACCATCATACGGATAAGATTTAATCATAGTTCATTTCCGGCTCATCTGAACAGGAAAGGTGCCACCGCTACATCCAGTTGTATGTGTAGTTATATGGATAGTGGGGTTGTAAGCCACATTTTTTTAAAGTGCACGAAAACTGAACACCAAAAGCCAGACATCATCTAACCTCTCGTGCAGCTTGGAGCTCCAGCCAACAAGTGTCCAACTATTCATGGGAAATGTACTAATACACTCGGAAATGACCTCCTATCTGAAGAAAAGTGAGGTTAAAATATTGCACCCATATCCTTATGTTAAAGGGAACAGGTAGTGGTGGTGATTTCTCTTTTAAGAGGAAGTACAACTAGGCAACCATCTTCTATATAACACTAATCAATGAGAAAATTGGAAGGGATACGACACTTCGAAAAATGAAGGTATCGGCCAAAGAAAGACACGGGCCACGAAGGGCGTGGAAATGAAAGAATCCCTAGCCCTAGGTAACTTAATAGCGTTGGTGTCGTAAAAGAACAAGAGTTGACCAAGGAAGGTCGGATAAGATAGATGAAAGTGAGGAGCCTGACACAAGTAACTGGAAGCAATACCAGGACTCAACTAAGGGCCCCGTGGTCACAAATCCACGCTCAAACGTTCAGAGTCCCTGGGGCCACTTTTATTCGCCTCTTACGACGAGCAGGGGATACCATGGGTGTTATTCTACCACCCCCACCCACAGGGGTTTGAAGGGCACAATATGAAGTAATCCATATTCTCCAAACTGAGTAGTGAAGTGTGTCTTTCTCTCATTACTATTACCTTTGTGTTCGTGCTATTCTTTTACCATGATCTCACCTGAGCAGTTATTTCAAAATAACTATGTAGGCTAATTGCCTGTGTATTGTGTGTAATTGCGATGCTAAACTCTTAAATTTCTATGTACGGTACACAGTTGATGATCAAATGTCCACTGGACAAAGATCATGCAAATAAAAATATGTTAATGGCCACTAGGTGGGTTAGTTTAAGATTAATTTTGCCGTAATGTATAGTTTCATTTGTGTTGTTGTTGTTGTTGTTGTGTATTGTATATTCATCTTCTCTTTTTTAGATTGTTGAGTTTTGTCCCTTACTCAATATTAAGTTCATCATCATCGTCTGTTTACCCTCCAGGTTCGGTTTTTCCCTCGGACTCAGCGAGGGATCCCACCTCTACCGCCTCAAGGGCAGTGTCCTGGAGCTTCAGACTCTTAGTCGGGGATACAACTGGGGAGAATGACCAGTACCTCGCCCAGGCGGCCTCACCTGCTAAGCTGAACAGGGGCCTTGTGGAGGGATGGGAAGATTGGAAGGGATAGGCAAGGAGGAGGGAAGGAAGCGACCGTGGCCGTTAGTTAGGTACCATCCCGGCATTCGCCTGGAGGAGAAGCGGGAAACCACGGAAAACCACTTCCAGGATGGCTGAGGTGGTAATCGAACCCACCTCTACTCAGTTGACCTCACGAGGCTGAGTGGACCCCGTTCCAGCCCTCGTACCACTTTTCAAATTTCGCGGCAGAGCCGGGAATCGAACCCGGACCTCCGGGGGTGGCAGCTAATCACGCTAACCACTACACCACTGAGGCAATATTAAGTTTTCGAGTAATATTTCTATTTTTTCCATGTTACAACTTTTGGGTGAGGCACTTTAATGAATGTATTTTATTACAGATAATATTTTACAGGGTTTATTTGCCCACAGTTTTCTTACTCCTGGACATATTTTTGGAATGACTGCAGCCAACATTTTCTTCCCTTTTTGCTATTATATGTTGCATCGACACAGACAGGTCTTATGATGACGATGGAATGGAAAAGTGCTAGAATTGAGAAGTGCGTCACCGTGGCATTAATTAATGTGCAGCCCCACCAGGTGTCAGCCTTGGAAATGGGAAAACACGGAACAGCTTCTTCAGGGCTACCAACAGTGAGGCTTCGAATCCATCATCTCCCGAATGCAAGCTTACCACCACATGACCCAACGGTATGGCCAACATGCTCGATATAATTTTACTTTAGCCCAATATTATGTTTCTTTAAATGCTATTTGTTCGGGGCTTCGACCTAGAAAGATCTTTTGCCCCTACTTGCACCATATGTTATGAACCTGCGTGTATTTGGAAATTTCGGAAGTTAAAAGTCTGAATGTGAGGAAAGGAATGTTAAAGACGACACACACACCTAGTCCCCAGGCCAGGAATATTAATCATTTAAAATTAAAAACCCCTGACCCGGCCGGGAATCGAACCCGGGGCCACCGAGTGACAGGTGAACGCGTTGCCCCCTATACCGCGCGGCTGGTCCGAGTGTTATATTACTCACTGTTTTCCTGCACACACCATTATATTACACATTGACATTTTGCCCGCTGCTAATTTTGTCATAGCCTTTACCCTCAATGTGGACAATTAATTAGGAAGATGTGAAGATGTTAAAACTGAAATATGTTGATACATGAATGAAAACACTAATGATATAAAGTTGGTGAAATTGTTATTAGTTCTCCTGTTCATCATTTACTTTCAGTTTATAGCTTATGGTCTCAGATCATCATCATCATCATCTGTTTACCCTCCAGGGTCGGCTTTTACCTCGGACACAGCGAGGGATCCCACCTCTACTGCCTCAAGGGCAGTGTCCTGGAGCTTCAGACTCTTGGTCGGGGATACAACTGGGGAGAATGACCAGTACCTCACCCAGGCGGCCTCACCTGCTATGCTGAACAGGGGCCTTGTGGAGGGATGGGAAGATTGGAAGGGATAGGCAAGGAAGAGGGAAGGAAGCGGCCGTGGCCTTAAGTTAGGTACCATCCCGGCATTCGCCTGGAGGTGAAGTGGGAAACCACGGAAATCCACTTCGAGGATGGCTGAGGTGGGAATCGAACCCACCTCTACTCAGTGACTTCCCGAGGCTGAGTGGATCCCGTTCCAGCCCTCGTACCACTTTTCAAATTTCGTGGCAGAGCCGGGAATCGAACCCGGACCTCCGAGGGTGGCAGCTAATCACGCTAACCACTACACCACAGAGGCGGTCGGAATTTTGTCATTGTTGTTTTATTCATGGTAAATATTTACAATGGCATCAGTTTATGTTTGCCTGAGGAAGTAATTTTTGCTTATATAATTTTTAAAGTTCCTATGTCCCCTTTGCAGCTGCGTAATGTTGAAGGAACTGCCATTTTCATATTTTTCAAATGTTCTAAAAAATGTCTTAGCGACGCTTGGTATGTAACTAATAACTTCTGAAAATTAGGGTACCATCCATCAGCTACATTATTTGTCCACCCTGTCTACTGAGTGTCTGTTCGTATACATTACACACGTTGCTGCATATCGTAGCGCTACAGATCTGTGCCTTCCTGTAGCAGGCCGTCCTCGAATGTATGTTGCATGCATGTTCTCCGTCACTTCTTGCACATCGTCGATGATCTCACTGTACACTAAATTGAGCACAACGTAAATATCTTGCAATGGAACTAGGGAATGACGAGAAACATATTTATTGAGTGACAGATCTGTATGAATCTCTCAGTTTGCAAAGTGTTATTGCACACCTCCATATACTTCGCGAGAAGAGGATAATGCATCCACAGATACTTAATCTGTGAAATACTGTTGTCGCAGCATTCGCCGGAGTGAGCACGAAATCTCTTAAGACAGATGCCGGCCGCAACTTCGAATCCCTTCTTGCGCCCTGATTTTGTTACTCCATCCAAACTGCCTTATACCTCGCTTTGTCTCTCCTAACTACCAATATGTACACGAATGTGAAGAAGTATTCGTGGATGATGGTATGTGTCGTATACATTTGGTCAAGAATGTTTGGTACTGTCTTCAACATCCCGTCAGCGAAACGGACATCGCTCCTTGCGAAGTAAATTAATGCAAATACCACACAGTAAAACCAAATATGGTTAACATCATTGCAGCCATAATCATGGAGAAGAAAGCATTCCGGTTGTTCTCTTATTGTCACACCTTAAAAATGTATAACAGCTATCTTCTGGAGTGTTACCAGTTCAAACTTTGTTTTCCGTTAATAGTACGCAGAGAAGATTTACTTTTTCTGGCAATTTCGTCTTTATCCGTTCGTCTCAATCTGCAAGTGCTCTTGAATCACTGCACATAGACACCGGTACTTCATTTGGATGCCTTAGTGTCCCTGCATTTTATATTAAGTACAACTTCATGCGCTACTATATCATCGGCATTGACTACATAAGTGTGAGTTATTTGTACCGTAATTTGTTCAGCTCCTTAGCGGAATGGTCAGGGCCCGGGATTGATACACTCCTCTTCAAACATACACAATACACCACAGTACCAATCACCTCAAGAACACGCAAATATGAATACATCCCTTCACATGGGGTTTCTGTCAGGAAGGAGAGTCGACCGTAAAACTGAGCCAAGTCCACACATAAAACATAGTTAGCACCCACGATCTTACTACTGTGGAGGAAAAGCTTCGGTAATAATAATAATAATAATAATAATACTAATAATAATAATAATAATAATAACAAATAGCGTGTACCGTAGTTTGTCAAGCAGGAACCGCAGCACATGCTACGCTTTTTTTCATAACCAATAGGCTACTTTGATGACCTGTTCTCGTTGATGTCATGGCATTACCATCTTTTACCTCGATGCTCCAACATGTCCTTTCCCGTGCTCGATGGCACATATTTTGCCGCCATGTTTTTGGTACGACAACTGGCAGACTGGCAAAGGGGGACCAGAGTTAAAGGGTCGCCGAATTCTTTCAAACCTTGGAAGATAGATCTACGTCAATATATGTATCTATTGTACCAGAAACGCTGATCCAAGCTAAAGTCCTCACACATCGACCTTGCATTCCGCGCTGCGCACCGGCTAAACAGCGAGCGACAGCATGCAGTTCGTACGTGACGTGGAGCGAGTGACGTCACAGCCTACCCCTCATTGTGGCTGAGAGCTTGAATCAGCCAGAGAATATTCGAAATGTTCTACTCTTAATAACTTTTCTCTGAAGAATAATTAGATTATGGGAATAACATCATCGTGTTGCCCGATTATTTTAATCTCCAATTCAACCAAGTTTGATGTGAATCCAACGTAAACCAAGGCAGATATCCAATGTAATACAATTGCTGTTTTCTTCAAGATTTAAGTATATAAGGAGGGCCACTTCTCAAGGCAGAACCCAGTGTTTTCTGAACCGCGGTGGAACGCGTTCGGTCGGCTCGTGGGGATCGCGATGTTACGCTAAGTAATAACTCTTCGTCGAGTTCCGTAGTGTCGAGTGCGGACTTATACATTTTCTTCAATTTGTGAGTGAGAGAATTATGCTCCAACTTAGAGCGGTATAAATTGTGCTTCTTCAAACTCTAATATTTTTCAAGTGTTTGTTTATTCTGAATGAATATCTAACACTACGACTATTTTTCCGAGTCTTCATAATTCAAAGTTAACGTTGTGAACAGTGGTAGGATTTTGAACAGCATTCGCTCATTACCAAGTAACTGAAATATTTCGAGAATTATCATTGACATAAATGAGCAAATATTAACAAGAGATTGAGTACAGAATTAACTTATACTTCGTGACCACGTCACTAGACTCACAATTTCCATGTTTAGATGATTCTCTAAACCCGTGTAAATATTCTTGTAGATGATAGACTGTAGACTGTGTATTTGAACTGTGCATTTTCCAACTTTACGAACATTCGAACTAAGGACTGTTAATAAATAGAGTCAATTTTATTTTATTTTTCATTAACATGCGTGAACAAAATTGACTTCGCGAGTGAAGGATTTTAATTTCAATCCAATTCAAGTGATTGTATTTTAAAATGTGTTAAGACTTAGAAATATTTCGTGTGAAATAACTTCAGTGTATGCCAAGTATCACAAACTTTAAGTGGCTATTTATTAGGTCGATTTCATTGACATTCGACGACACAAGTTTCAAGTGGCTATTCATTTAAAAGTTTGATTTCATTATCATTCAACTCAGCTTATTTCATTTCCAAGTGTTAAAGTTGATGTGCGTGTTCGATTTTATTGACATTCGGCCTCATAGAATTCATTTCAAATGATTAATGTTAGAACACGGGATAGCTTTCAGTGACATTCTACCGTGTGATATTCTTCAATTATACAATTCTTATGGGTTATAAACCTTGTAGAAACCATTACTATATCTCTTTCTCGTTTGTGCAGAAGCCGCTTTCCACATTAACACGTCCAAGGCTTGAATGTGTGCGTTCACGTTCATCATTTACGTGACCGGTTTCGCCGCCCTTACTTCTACACCGCATAGGTCTTCTTGATATTGTATAGATCTTCTAGACTTTCAAGAACGTCCAGAATTTCTACCGAGGGAGGAATCGGGAATCGTGGTTCCATGGTGCAGAGAGGGGAGGAGCAGGCGGAGTTCAAGGACATCACCAGCCCTAGGACGAGGAAAGAACTCTTCCCGGTATTTCTCCTGTATAAAGGTGATATGAAACTTGAACATTTATTAATAAATTAAGATTTTTTGAATTTGACTTCATTTTGACAAACCTCTGTCCCTGTATAAGCACGTCAGTTCAGTACCATACACACCCTACGTTGAACTCTATGCTCTGCTAGCACAAGTACAGCATTTACTGATGCAATATATTTATATTTTCACTTTCCCTTTCTTTGCTTTCCACTTTCTCTACCTTTAATTGACCTTGAAGAATTGCTGGTATTCATATTTGTTACAAAATACGCGGTATAATATTCCTCCAATTACAAGTATGTGTCCAGGTTCTAATATGAAGAATTATTAATAATGTACGTAATTGTCTGAGATCACAAAATGTCAAACCGCACTGACAAATGAATATGAACATGATTCATGGAACTGACGAAGGAAGATATAGCAAAATTGTAGTTTCTCAAAAGAATTAATACATTTGGTGTTTTTAAATTTTATTGGCTTCTGCTGTTAAACGTGAACAGATTCCTCTCTCTGTCCTACCACACCTTATTATAACTGCAGCTGCAATTACAAAAATAACAGAAAGAGCAAGGAATTGACAAGGCAGACGATTCTAAACTTAATTTGTGTATTTCCTAGTCTGCATGGACAAAGAGGAAAATAGATAAAAGCAAAAGTGATGTTGTGCTTGCGCCGGCATGTAACTTAAGGACGCTCTACCACGAGACCAGCGGTGCTGCAGTTACTCACACGTCAACTGACAGCAGTTTTGCTCGTAAATTTTAAGTACCATTTTCTCGTCAAATCAGTGACCCCCCCACGTTGCGAATAATTTTACTGGAGATATCTTACTGCAACCAGAGAAATATTATCCAATTAAGACAAAATTACCGCCTTTGTAGTGTAGTGGTTAGTGTGATTAGCTGCCAACTATGGAGGCCCAGATTTGATTCCCGGCTCTGGCACGAAATTTGAAAAGTCGTACTTTTTTTTGCTATTTGCTTTATGTCGTACCGACACAGATAGGTCTTACGGCGACGATGGGATAGGAAAGGCCTAGGAATGGGAAGGAAGCGGCCGTGGCCTTAATTAAGTTACAGCCCCAGCATTTGCCTGGTGTGAAAATGGGAAACCGCAGAAAACCATCTTCAGCGCTGCCGACAGTGGGGTTCGAACCCAATATCTCCCGAATACAAGCTCACGGCTGGACGCCCCTAACCACATGGTCATCTCGCCCGGTGAAAGTCGTACGAGGGCTGGAACGGTATCCACTCAGCCTCGGGTGGTCAACTGAGTGGAGCGGGGAGTGGGGAGGGGAGTTCGATTCCCACCTCAGCCAGCCTCAAAGTGGTTTTGTTTCCTCTTCTCTTAAAGGCAAATGCCGGGATGGTACCTAACTTCAGGCCACGGCCGCTTCCTTCCCTCTTCCTTGTCTCTCCCTTCTAATCTTCCCATCCGCCCACAATCCCCAAGTCAGCATAGCAGGTGAGGCCGCCTGGGCGCGGTACTGGCCCTCCTCCCCATTTCATCCCCCGATCCAATATCGCACGCTCAAGGAGACTGCCCTTGTGGCAGTAGAGGTGGGATCGCTCGCTGATTCCGAGGGTAGATACCAACCCTGGAGGGTAAACAGATTGAGAAATAAGGAAAAGAAAAAATTGGCAATATGCAACTTACAAAAAGTCAGTTAGTCCGAAAATCGTTGGTGAAATGAAATTTTGGCGAATCACATTGCGCAAATTGATCTGAAATGATATATTTCAATAACGATTCGCTGACAAACCCAGCTTCATGTCGCATATGATATCATCAGTTAGGCAAGCAAAATACTCTCCTCTGTATTACTTCAGCCAAGGTCAAGATAGTCTGTTACAAAGGGTTTTTGGCATCTCAATTTACAGCTCGATAACCGTAGTGTATCAGATAACCTGTGCTTCTGTAGTGTTTGTAAGAGATTGTGTACCGGTACTTGTTATTAATTGCGAGTTGGAGAGTGATGGAAGCTGTCGAACTCCTGTGTTCCCCTTACGCTGAAGTGCGGCATCATGGAAATCGAACTTTATGATGTCTGAAACTGGAATTTTAACTCATTTCATGTTTCAACCACAATTTTTAAGGCTGCATGGTCCCTCTCTAGTCCATCAAAACAGTCTTATACTCACGGCAGAGCTAGGAATCGAATCTACGCCTCCCATGTTGGAAGCGACCGAGCTAAACTCAATCATTAATCTTACATTACGGGCCATTATTACTACTATCTATGTAGTCATGGGTTTGATCCTCATCCCTGTCCGAGATTATCTCCTTGTATAGACGTCTGGATCAGAACTCCCACAGCTTCGTGGAGACAAATGACCAATAATTTGATAGGAAATGCGGATTCAAAATCTGACATTAGCTCGGTGGAACCTGTTTTGCTTTCCTCGTGACGCTAAGCTCAAGGAAGGCGGTTGACATATGGTCGTTCAAGGACGGTAGTTTAGAGGGATAGCTGTTACATCCTGTCTTATATTCAACTACTTAAGCTGTTAGGCCTGGTAACAAAAACTGGTGACTGATCATGCTGCCCTGTTACACACATCTCTCATTTCTCACGCCTGAGAAAGTGAACGTTGAACAGGGTGGAGAATCACAGCAATGTCACGTCCAATGCATTATGACACATCCCCATTAGTGGAGACATCATCCATCTCCTTGTCATGAAGCACAAAAGGCCATTGTGCCACTATGATGTTCGCATCGATATGACGAAAAAAAATGGTAATTATGCAGGCAAAGAAAATGAGGTGAATGTTTACCTTATTTATCATATCATTTTCCAAAATTTCTTACAGGAAATAAGTCATGTTTTGCATTAAACGTCCTGCAGACTGTTGAGAAATCAAAGGTGATTGTTGGCAAGAATCGCTTGTTGCTAACGTTCCTCCCTGCAGAATATGGCGTCTTGTTCAGATGACATCAAAGCAGTCATTACTTAACTGCTTTCATTTGTGAGTAGGGGCTATTCTGCACATCATTTTCTTCACTGGGACCCATATTGTCGGTTTCATTACTCTAAAAGTCCGTACGTGTTTCGTACGGTAAATGATATTTACTGAATATAAAAATAACGCCTGCAGTTGGAATTTTGAGTTGAAATTAAACAGAAATCATCGCAACATAAGAAGTCAAAATATCTATATTTATTTTAAAAATAGCAAATGCTTTTTCTTCAAAATATTTACGACAATAATTGAGGGGAACATAATTTAAGGCCTCATATCCCTACAAAACTCGATGGGACTAGGAAGTAGGATGATTTGTAAGCCAATGTGTGTGTTGTTTTGGGTTCTCTTAATTCCACACGGGAATATGTGCGGTTTTGCACTTCATTTCTACTTTAAGGTACTTATACTAATCATAGATTCAATGAACTGCAGTTGTAAACACCGACCACCGACCAATTCCTACTATACACCAGCTGGTTGGAACAGGGGGAGATACATCATGTGGACCAGTTAAAGCTGACGGTTTGAACCAAAACGACAACATATTCCTTCTCATTTTACACAGACTTAGAACTGTCCAATGCATGGTTAACAATACAATTAAACTTGGAAGCCTTTAAGTATTTCCAGAAGGAAAACACAATAGCAAGAATGCATTTGTTCCCCATGCAACACATTTAATGTACTGTAGCCGACTTGACTTTCCTTCTGCATATTAGAGTCAATAATAATTAATTTTGTCTAGTTTTCCTCTGGTTTCCATTCTTACAATATTTCATTTGCCTCTCTTAACTGAAGCTAACTGTGTGGATGGCTTAGCTTTGGATTCTTTAACTCACCAGTCACATTTATACATTGAGGTTAGCATGGAAGAATTGTAGGGAGAAGATAACGACTCTGGTAAAATCGATGTGCATGGATCATTGGTGCTTGTGGCAGTCCACAAATACGGTGGAAAGGTGGAGTTTCATTCATATGCTGTTAGTCGTGAAAAGACTGGTCCAAACTGATCTCCTTTTTCGGTCCAAACGTGCTGTTGTATGGTTTTAAATATTAAGAACCTGTCCCAAACTTCCTGTGCAGGCAAACACTACCGTGAATTTCAGAATAACAGTTTACCAGACAGCCATCAGAGACTCAACAGAACGCCACGGATGATATGCAATTGGGGCCTATAGGTAATGGTGGGCACCACCTACTAGTGGTTTCCAATGAGTATGTTCATGATGGATCTCTCACACGTAAGCAATCACAAGTCCCCACAGACTGCGTCAGTTCTCAATTCCACAACTCTGAACGTAGAAAATAAGCACTGTGCTACCCAGCTCATCATGCACATCCTAACACTTTATGGTTCTTACTATCCTTTTCTACGAATAACTTCATAAATAAATATTAAATTTCCTGCAAAATACGTTTACATTCGTAGGCGATTCGGTGTTGTGGAGAAGGCATGGATTATGACATATCTCAAATAGATCGTCCCTCGGGATGACGATAGAAACTAGAAAAAATAGCGTGCCAGCTCAGAAATATCAAATAGATCGTCCCTCGGGATGACGATGGAAACTAGAAAAAATGGCGTGCCAGCTCAGAAAAACAGCCGCGCGCCTCTAAACGAACAACCAACTCGCTCAGTAGAAAGTAGTTCCTTAATAATCTTTGATATTACCTGAGGTCGTCCTATAGTTGCCTGCTTAATTTTAAACTGTAACGCAATCCACCGCATGCCATTAGTTCATCATGCTTTCCACAGTCTAAGGGTAGCAAGGCTACCTCTTTCCGGGAGGGTCCAAGATTCGATTTCCAGCTAGTTTAGGGATTGTCGCCTGGATCTGAGGGAAGGTTCAAGGTCCACTCAACTTAAGTGAGAAGAATTGACGGTGTGATAACGGGCCTCATCTTGAAAGCCAAGAATAATGTCCGAGAGAATTCGTCGCGCTGACCACAAATCACCTCGTAATCTGCAAGACTTTGGGATGAGGAGCGTCATATTCTAGGCCAAGCCCCAACAGGACTCTAACACTATAGGACTGTGTTTCATGACCTTGTTCTATATCGATGATGTTATTGGCTTTGCGTCCCACTAACTACTTTTACGGTTTTCGGAGACGCCTTGGTGCCGGAATTTAGTCCCGCAGGAGCTATTTTTCGCGCCAGTAAATCTACCGACACGAGACTAACGTATTTGAGAACCTTCAGATAGCACTCCGAACTAAGCCAGGATCGAACCTGCCAAGTTAGGGTCAGAAGGCCCGCGTCACAACCGTCTGAGCCATTCAGACCGGCTTCTTTATACCACCATACTAATGACTGAAATTTCAGGAAAATTGTATTTATATTCTAGCTTAAATACTTAAGTTGATCAGTATATACAATATACTGCATACCAAACTAAATTGTTAAAATGGTTTCAAGTAAATGATTCTATCAACTCTAAGCTGAAATTTAAAAGAAAATAATAATAATAATAATAATAATAATAATAATAATAATAATAATAATACTTTTATTGGCTTACGTCCCACTAACCACTTTTTTGGTTTATGAAGATGACGATGTGCCAGATTTCTGTCCTACAGGAAAAATTTTACGTGCCAGTAAATTTGCCTACACGAGGCTGGCATATTTGATGACTGTATATGATATACAACCCGTAATCTTTGTAAGTAAAAATGTCACCTTCACGGATAAGATTTTCATGACGTTCCTTCTTTAGTTTTCATTCCTATGCATGGAAAGTATGATAGTAAACCATGCAAAGCTTTATTATTCGAAATTAGGCGTCTAGCCTCCTAACGTCAACGTCAAATGCACAAACTAATACATAAATTACCTAACATTAAAGGTTTAAGTCACAGCAAGCGCTGGCCTTCCGACTCCAAATTGGCAGGTTCTATCCTGGCTCAGTTTGGTGGTAGTTAAAGGCGTTGAAATAAGCCTACTTCAAGTTGGTTGATTTACCGGCAAATAAAAGAACTGCTGTGGGTCAAAATTTAAGTATCCCGGCGTCTCCTAAAAACCATAAATAGGTGGTTAGTAGGCCGCAGAAACAATAATATTATCATTAATTCATTGCGACTTAATACGATGATTATGATGATGATGATGATGATGATGATGATGATGATGATGATGATGATGATGATGATGATGATGATGATGATGATGATGGTTGGCACATTAAGGGGCCTAATATCTAGGTCGCCACCCCTACCACCTAACAATTATTCTTGCTGACTTTTGACCTTCTTTTGAATATATTTTTATTTACAACTCGGATCAGAAGTGAAGAATTTTCAGTCTGTTTTAGACGTCTGAATTAGGTTTTACGATTCTCTCAGACTAGAGCTCACTGTTGTGCATCTTGGAATACAACCAATGCGACCGATGTAACAAATGTTTAGTTTCCACCGACTCTTTTACTCAGAAGATTTATCTAACAGTAAGACGGTAGGTAAACAGTTTCGGGGGGAAAAGAAATCTTGCTTCTGGTCAGCCACCGATTCTTTTGTTGTTTTTCTTAGAATTATGAAGGAGACGCCGATATTGCACAGGAATATATTTCACTCGTGCCATGGTAACCAATCACGTTCATGCCACACTTATGTAGGATAAATTACATTTCCCGTTTATAATTGTAAAACATTCCAATAAGTATAGGGCCACCTTTGTAGTATAATATTGAACATTGTAGCTTGCCACTCAGTTTAGCCAGTTGTGATTCTGGCACTGTTATGAATGTCTGCTGGTATGGAAAGAGGAGCACCTAGTCTCGGCAACATTACTTAGAATCATCTTAAGCACTACAAAGCAGCCTAATGTCAGTGTGGCATTTAAAAATATATGTCGTCGAAATTACTTACTTCACAATCATCTGTCTGTCTGTTAGGTCATCAGCCCAGAGGCTGGTTGGATCCTCAAATAGCACCACCAAAAGTTATGCGGTTATAAGGAAACCGCAAAAACCAATGGCAGCACCAAAATGAGGCGTACTAGGCAAGACGAGGAGTGAGGTAGTTTGCCATTGCTTTCCTCACTGGTTCAGAAAGTACTATTGCAGCACGACTGACCCTGTGAGCAACACCTTTCATAACACTCAGACGCACTAGTCATGCTCTGAATGTCATTACTGAGCACCATCCATACCCCAGCAGCTTCCGTGTTGTCACAGCCATGGATGAGACTGGGACTTCGGTGAAAGCTACTCTTTACTCTGGCCTGTACCAAGAGATGGATACAAAAGTACTGTATCCATCAAGAAATGGCAACAGGCAACTTCACAATCATATCCACAGTTAATTACTAATATCCACACTAGTTTTGACGCCAAGATATACTTCACACGCATTGAGTATACAGACAGAGTTATTGACTACGATGTTCCAAGGCCATTCCATGTGGCAACATTAACAAGAGAGTTATATTCAAACACAATGAACTTGTTTTACATCGCTTATCTCATGAACGGAGATGAACGAAAAACGTAATATTAAACAGGGTGAATCGAAAGTAAGTTCGGACTTTTCAAGGGTAATAGATATGTTATTTCCGTTTAGAAGGAATTGAATAACCCTCTTCTCAAGTAATATTTTTGGAGAACTTAATCAGCATTTAAACATGTCGACTTTCCTTAGTCAAATCAATTATTTCAATCTTAAACTTGTTTAATCCAATAAAAAGCTTTTAATCATCTAATCAGGTAATTTCCTAATAGATTTCTTGTTGAAAAGAATAGCTTGTAAAATATCTCGGCTTGTTACGATGTGCTCTACCGAATTTTTATTCGTGAAGCAAGAAATTCTTAACGTTATTTGTTTAAAATCTCTTCAATTATCACATATTTTTAAGGGATACCGGGAATAAGTGTATAACAGCTAAAATAATGCACATCGAAATCACTACGAGTTTGTCACCGGGGATAAATTTAGGACAATTTAAGTACGAATTTCTGAAATTGTTGGACTCTCTTCGTGTTCTATGAAGATTCTTAAGAACTGGACTCTACTCTCTGTGTGAGATGAAATGTTGAAGTTATCCTAGTTAAAATTATTTAATTTCTCAACGAAGAAAATTATGTATTCGCACACCGTGTTTGAAGTTTACTCCACACGTGTCCTTCATATTTTTATATCTGATAATGATAACTGAAAGTCTCCATTATTCAATTCATACCTATATAAGAAAGATATAAACGGCGGTCTTCTAAAGAATTCCATTTAAAATATAAAAATATTTCGTAAAAATCAGGCTATATCTACAAACACATTTTATTGAACACAGACAAACAAAGAAATTTAGATTGAAATACAGGTACGTTAATGAGTATCCAGGAGGGTTGCTGCATCATTCTGTAGTCATCCATCGTTGTGAGAGGATTACTACATTTCAGTCGCGTGCTTTTCAGAGCACGAGTTATGAACAACTGTATCAATTTGTGTGGGGCTGCTATAATAGCATTTGCAACCGGCATTTAGTAACACGCTTTTATTTCCATTGTTGCGAAGATAAATCTGCGTCAGAACATTGCGTGCTTCTGACCATTAAGTCATCCGAACTGTTTCGAGTCGCGGGTACAGGAAGTTATACATGTCAGTCTTAGGGATTTATCTGCTCCAACGTGTTCCCAGCCAACAAGGTGGCGAGTCATCTCCTTTATTATTGATCGATTTAAAAGCTACGCGGGATAGTACATATCGGTCTGCTACAATGTAAGCATATTTTTCCGTAGTAGGTGGTCGTACAAGGAATCAAACTCCAAGCAGGATTCCATTGCTTTTATGGAACTGATCTAATTATACCCATGTTCCTAATTTATGTTTGTTTCCTGTTTACCCTCTTTGGTTCGTATCAATGTAACAACTGGATGCCAAGTTTGTGTTATATAGAATGGAACTAACTCTCGACGTTGTTAGAGGGAGAAGGGAACCCTTGCACTATTTCTAGGATCCTTCTCTAACGGAAAAATGACTAAGAAACGCACGCCACCGCAATATTAGCTGCAGCTCTGCGTGGTAGGTGGACGAGGTTCAAGGCATAACCTAGAACAGGTAATCTCGGCATGATCGCTATTCAGGATTGCTCAGGTAACGTTTCATTACTGACCCCACCATCAGAATGGAACAGAATGTACACTAGCCCAGTCTTCCACGAACAGAAGTGTCAAATCTACTAAAATCTATTACTCCAGCACCCCACACTGCCAGGAAGAACATGTAAAAATATTTATGGAAGTAATAGGTTAAGAGGGATATTGCCTGTCAAGTTTTTCAATTTCTGTTAACATTTCAACCTGAGATACACTATGATTATGTCTGACTATTGTGACCTTATCGGTCATGTACATATTTATTTATTAATTATTTGGCTGTGAAAAACCTTTGTAAAGCTCCCTCGTACTTGTTACAAAAAGGTTGCATTAGGTTGCACATGCTTACACAACCTTTGTAGCCTTCTAAACACCACTCCGTCTTAACTAAAAGGATACACAGATAGAGAGAGAGGGAAGAAAATCTCAAGCCAGAAAAATCGATAATGATACCGTCACCCGTTGAAAAAATGGCCGAACACGATGTTGCCAGCTCGCGAATCGCATTATTATGATGAGATTTCGAGACATGCATAATATTTAATATGGGAAACCTCGGGATGTGATATGATTTAATTATAGACATCTGCCAAAATTCTAATTCTTTATAATATATTAACGTGTGGAAGAATACGCAATCGTTGCATTATATAACACGCTCAGCGTCCCTTGTACGCAGCACCTTCGTGGAAGACATTGTTGGGGCATTATTTTGATAATTAATTTAAAATAAATGGCCGAACATTTCAGGTTCCGCACATAACCAGACTACTTAAGAATCTGAGTCACACGTTTGAGTGTATTACCGATGTCATATGACACATGGAACTATTAATTAAAAAAAAGTAGTGGGGACTATCCATTGTCTCCTGCATGGAAGGGGGAATGTTTATAAAAGGAATCAGATGATGACAACAGTATCCATTTCACGCGAAGAATCCAAAGCAGAACCACGGTTTGATGGTGTTCTGTTCTATTTAGTGTTTCAGACTGTAAATGTACAGTTTATATCTTCGAGAATATTGTAATTGTCTACAAACAATAGTATTTAAAAACAGGTTGAAGTTATGTGATCGCAAGAACGGTATAATTGTAACTTTTTAAGTGATGCAACAAGTATTAATTTCATTATAGTGCTATTAATTGTATTTTTTGTGTTAAAGTGACGCAACAAGGCTTAATCTCATAAAAACTGTTATAAGTGTAGAAGATAACCATTGGAATATGAACGTGCTCACCGGGAGTAGCAACGGACATGAACCCGTGACCAACGTCAACACCATGGAAGCTTAAAAGGAAAGAATGAGGGTCTTACCCGGGACCCGAACCTTGGATTGTTACGACATGATGATAAGTACTAACATGAAATAATTTTTTTTATAAATGCGCGGTTTTTCATTATGCAGATCACGTAAACTAGGTTAGACATGTAAATTGCATGTATTTTTTTAATTAGAAAGAGAACTTGTGAGTGGTCTTCATATTCATTTATGTTCATTTCATGGAATTTATAGTCTACTCCATGGGCTTAAATATATATATATAATTAACGTAATGCATGTATTTGACGTGATGATAAAATATTAGTTAGTCAGAGTGCTTAGATTAGGTAAATGTAATAGATAGTGGATTTGTTTTTGGCACTGAGCCAAGCCGTAATTTTGTATAATTTATTTACGTGATATCCAAGCTTATTATGATAATGCATGGTGATTATGCTTGTAAAAATGGATTATCGACTGTTAACATTAGGATAGCAAGGCACTCTTATTTTCATGTAATTCGCATGATGAGATATCTGTAGATGGCTGTATTAATTATATGCGTAACTTGTGACATGCCTAGACATCGAACAGACGCCCTCCTATTGAGATCAGCGTTTTCCTTTTATGTGAAATATTCTCCCTTTCTATATATGCGAAAAACGTTATGGATATGTTTAAAATCCATATTTGATTTTATTGATTTGATTTTAAAACGTAGGAAAAACCTAGGCTGTATTCTGTAATCGGATGGAATCGAAGCCGGTCATTCTGAGTTGATGGATGTGAATATAAGAAAATGAACAGTGGATTGATATTGTATTATAGAATTATGGCAGGACAGTGAATTTATAAGCCAGTGGAGCTTTGGAAATATGATATGAGAATATATAATGAAATAAGATTATTTAACAAATATGTGTTCCAAGGGAAATGATATGCTTTCACCTTGAGATGTTGAAAGGATATTTCTGCCACACTGGCCCATTATTTACCCGGGCTTTGACGTCCAGAGATTTATGATGAGGGGAGAGTGAAGAAGGTTTGTCCCTTTTAAAGGATTACTGTATGCTGTATTGTTCGAGCTATTCCACTTAGAATGAAGGCCGTGCGACACTGATTATTGTTTAAAGGGTTCTTTGACTTTTTCATGTATGATCTTATAATAATATTTAACTAACTGGAACGCCAGTATTATCATTTATTTGTTGACCATATGATTAATTAAGAAAGGCAGTTTTTTTTAGTCCCGTTTGTCGATGCTATCTTGGATATCATTGGTTCGAGTTCTGAGGCAACCATGGATTTTTGTTGTCACATTTTTTTTATATACAGCCAATTGCATGTGTATATTGTTATTGTTTATTTTCATACTGTGTACATATTTTCTTTTTTTATACATTCTTTTAGTCGTGTTTCACTCTTTATGTGGATGACAAATCGGGTTTATTTTCGTAATTTTTGTCATTGGATTCATTGGGATGTGGGTTCGATTTCTGGACCCGACATCAGTCATTTTATTTTGATTAGGATTATATCGACTAGCATTCATTTATTCTTTGTTTATTTTTGTAATATAATTAATTTAGCTAGGTGACCACTTCAAGTTATCTTCAATTTAATTTGTTGTATAAATAATTGCTTCTTCTGATAGTGAAGAAAGTTATTAATGATAACCGTCGCATTTATAAGGATATTTCTGACTTTTTAAAAAAATGTATGTTATACAAATTATAATGTAATATTTATCATCATGTCGGGAAGAAGAAAGAGGTAAAGGAGAAATAAAATTTTTGACACTTTACAATTTGTATTTAGTCCATTGGACATTGCATATTCAATATTAATATACTATAAATATTCAGGATCAACCTTTAATTAATTTGATTTATCAAGGCTCAATAAATAGGTATTTAAACTTTTGTCTGCCTGTCATTTTGCCGAATAACATTGTATCCCAGGTTTCCTTCCGTTCATTTATGCCTTTAAGCTAGTTAGGTGATATTTTCTTCGATCTTCTGCCGCGAACGCACCATGGCCTTGGGAGGTCGGTGGTTTGATTCTTTGGAACGGAAGGGTGCAGTAGACCCTTGCACGGTCGGAAGAGCATTTGCTCACCCATCATTCTGAATTTTTTTTGTTCCTTCCTGATGAGGTGGCAATTGACTCTAGACTAAAAAGGTCCCTTTCCATCAGGCGCTTTGGCGTATGGTGCTATATGGCGGTATCCCGATTTTTTAGGGATTATCATGCAGTCATTTGGTTCTATGCGGCAAATGGCGTGGGGTGGAAAGGTGGCATTTGGCGCCCAGCGTTTTGGCATTTTCGGCATTTTTAGGCATTTGGCGCCCAGTGTTTTGGCATTTTCGGCATTTTTAGGCATTTACAATGGTAGGCATTTTCGGCATTTTCGGAATTTTTGAATTTTTCGGCATTTTCGGAATTTTTCGATGTTTTCGATAGAGATAATTTCAAATGATAACTTTTGCGAAAATGGGCGTCAGACATGGTAATGCCATATTTAGGAATATAGGACTGACCAATTATTATATGAAGGAACACGATGGTTGTTCAATTTATGGGATGCTGATAATTGGATCAGAATGATAAGTGAATGACAGATTAAAATTAATGTGATATTTATGGCAAAATGAAAACATAGTCGTGGTTATAGTCTAAGTGACGATAACCAGGACAGTCATTCATAGTAATTGAGGTACCCAAAATCATGTAGGGATTTAATTAAATCCCGGGAAACAATAAAATGGTTTTCCCAAATCTGAGGAAAAATGAATATCGATACCCTTCAGGTAATCGTATTCATGGGTACTTGTCAGGAGGTACTGGTTGTAACAGGCCTCATTAGGCATAGTGAATCATTTATTAAATTTGTGTTAGTGTTTCGCTGTAGGTAAAGGTGACCTCAGGCCTTTAGTGTTTGTTGTTAAGTGGCAGTAAGTTAGGATTCATGTAGAAAGTTTTGGGACGATATTACCCAGTGTATTAGGTGTATCTGCCTCAATACTGGAAGGATGGCCTAATTTATTGGCATATACCACCTGTGTTGGTATTTAACTTGCGATATTTTTATTATACGAATTTATTCAAAATTATTAATAATAATAATAATAATAATAATAATAAATATAATAATGATAGGCTACGTATTCAAAATATTGTGATGAAAGGTACCCTTGATAAATTATACTGTTGAATAATTTTGAGATAGCTGTATTCAGGCTATATAATTAATTCAAGTCACATTGTTGTGAAAATTTTATGATTTTGGATTAAGTTGACCTTGAATTGATTTCATTTTCAAGTTGATTTCTCCTAATCCGAGGTTCGAGTTAAGGGGGGCCCACTTAATTGAAATATTGTGTAGAATGGATATGGAAGCCATGAGGGCTCTGATAGAGGACATGGAAGAGGACATTAATAAAAATATGAAAGTGATTGATCAGAAAATAGGTCAGAATAGTGAAGACATTAAAAAGAGTAGTGAAACAGTTAAGGACATGATTGATCAGAATATAGATCAGAGTAATAAAAGGTTTGAGGACATGAAAGACGACATTAATAAAAATATGAAAGTGATTGATCAGAAGATAGATCAGTGTAATGAACATATGGAGAGAATACAGAAGGAGTGTAAGGAAGGGAGAGATGAAATTAATAAACAGATGGGGAACTTTAACGTACGGTTGGAGGAAACAATTGAACGTTATGATGAACTGGTAGGACAGATAACGGGGTACCAGACACAATGTGAAAGGAACACAGCACAGTTAGAAAACCGACTGGATAATACGCACGAAAAACAGAAACGGCTAGAAAACTCGTTAGGCACGGTAATTGAGCGCGTCGAACGTGTTGAGGCTCAGACATTAAGTATGGCGGAACAAATCGATGTTCATATTCAAACGGTGACAGATCACCAGGAACGTACAGATAGGATAATAGAAGATGTTAAGAAGGAGGTCCATCAGACTCAGGTCGATATGCACGACATTCGGAACCAAACCAATGCGTCGAAACAGGAAATTGTTACCAACGTGGATAAGCGAATATCTGAGGTCAGAAAACAGGCATTCGATGGAATAGTCACGGTCCAAGAGGAGGTACGGAGGAATGAGGATAGGACGTCAGATAGGATCGAGGAATGGTCGCATAAGATGCAAAAGACGAAGATAAAAGTAGATATACATGACGACCTTATACATGAGTTGAGAGAAAAGATTGTGAAACTGGAATTACAGGATGACTTTCAGGATTTAGGAATAAAAACAGATCCAATAAAAAAAAGCTACGTTAATCCTTATGATCTTAAGACAGAAGGAGAAGGAATGGGTTTATTCAAGGGTGTGAATAATAGTGCAGATCAGATATCGGCGGCACAGATGCATAATTCTACAACATTGCCGATTGAATCCATACCGTTTTATAATGTAATTCGGATGAATGAAGATAAACCGAAGCGATTCAAACCAGGAGATACTGTAACACCAAAGAAATTTTTGGCTGAGATGGACGGTTACATGGTTGACCATCAGGTAGCTCCGGAACGTAGATTAAGGGTCGTGGATAAATTCTTAGAGGACCAAGCCTTGGTATGGTTTCAAGCTTTCAAATATTGTTTTGATAGCTACGATACCTTTAAGAGAATGTTTCTCGATAAATACTGGGGAATGGAAACGCAATTAGGATTGCGTTTGGAGTTGTATTCACGTCGTTATTCCATGACGGGCCCGACACGATTTTGTGAATTTTTCTCTGGGCAATTAGTGAAAATGAGGGAGTTGGATAACCCTCCGGCTGAAGTGGAACTTCTATCGGCCATTACCAAACAGTTCCCAGCTGATGTTCAACGAATCTTGATTGCTGCGAATGCAAAGACGGCTGAGAAGCAGAACAGATTTTACGACACCTCGACCAAACATCGAGTGGACATCAAATTAGGGCTAGACAATCAGAAATGGTGAATACATTGGATTGTCAAGAGAAAAAAAGTACAATAGTAGTCAAAGATCAAGGCACGAATACCACTCAGGGATATGTTGGTAATCGAAATATTAGGGACACCCGATGGAATTTTCGTTCTTGGGGAGAACCTAGACGACAATATGTCGAACAGCAGTACAGGCAAAGGGGCATTAACAGAGATCGTCGGCCCTATTCTAGATGGCCACGTCGGAACGATCAGAATTTCAGGCACCAGAAAGAGTACTACCAAGGAGATCTCGAAAAAAGAAAGAGGGAATCTCTGCAATACGTTAGAGACTTAAATGGGTCTAGACAAGGGAAAGACATATGGTAACAACCCATGCGGCGGCTGACGGAAACGGCGGAATGCCAAGGAGCCGAAAGTCTCGCTTTACAGAATCATAAAGCTAATCAGAACAGGTTAAATCCTCGTGCCCCTGAATATCAGGCTAACGAGGAAATCCATCCAAAAAAAGCGCCATTGCTAAGCGAGGAGATAGTCGGAGTTTCAGAGGTTATCAATCCTCAGACTCATACATGGACTATAGTGACGATCGACACGTGGGTGATACAGCCGGATGAGTTATTAGAAGACAAGATTCAATTGAATTCAAAGGTCGTAAGAGAATTGCCGGTAATCTACACAAGGGTAAATGGAGCACGGGTTCGATGCTTGGTGGATACAGGCGCAAGTGTCAGCGTCGTATCTAAGGCTTTGTTGGAAGAATTGAAGTTGAAAAACCACATTCCAGTCATTCCGACATCGAATATTAAAGTTCGTGGTGTGATACCCGATCGGACTACGATTTGCAATACTCAAGCTTATCTTGATTTGGAACTGGGGGACAATATTATTTCACATCCGTTCATTGTACTAACAAAAATGGAGTACAATGTTATTATTGGGTCAGACTTCCTACGAGAATATAAAGCAAATATCAACATGGACAGTAACGAGATTCGCTTTATATTCGATTCAGTCCAAAAGGAGATGAAATTGAATGACGTTGAAAATTTAGATCAAGAAGAGATGATTTGGCACAATCAATTATGTTCGGAACCAGAAAGGGAAGAAAATTTCTTAGAAATGGAAGAGATAAGTAGGAAGGTCATCGATGAATCTGGAATTATGGTCACGGCGGTGAAAGAAGAAGAAGAAGGATTGTTATTTGAATCCTTAGTCCAGAAGAAGATCAGCGAGGCCAAGATCGGAGATGAAGAGAGAATTCGTTTGCAACAAATTATTGAACAACAAAGGGAAGTTTTCGGATCAAGACCTGGGAAGATTCCAAATTTTCAATACACATTAGTGGTAAATAGCTGGGAACCTTTTCGACAGCGTCCTTATCCTGTACCAGAGAAATACCATAATCAAGTAAGCCAGATTATTCGTGAAATGGAAGAGAGCGGCCTGATTTCTAAATTCCCCACACCATACCTAAATCCGTTAGTAATTGTAGAGAAAGCGAATAGCTCATTAAGAGTATGTTTAGATGCCCGGGCAATAAACAAGCGCCTAGTCCCCGAGTATGACCAGACTCCTTGTATCAAGGATATTATGAAGAAATTTCATCTTTTAAGTTATTCACAGGGGTTGACTTGACTTCGTCATTTCACCATGTGGAACTTGATCCAAAAACTAAAATATTAACAGGTTTTATGTTTGATCAAACTACGTATGTTTTTAACAGGCTCCCATTTGTGATAATGAATGCAGGATCTGCCCTCATAAGAGCTTTAGATCGAAATTTGAGTGATGAAGTGAAAGCCTTCACAATAAGATATGTCGATGACATTTTGATTGTATCAGTGACTGTAGAGCAACATCTCAAAAATATCAAGAAATTACTTATAGATTTGGACAGAAACAATTTCAAAATTAATCTCTCGAAATCCCAATTTTGCCAAAGGAGCATTTTATTTTTGGGTCATATTATTGATTCTGAAGGTGTGACCCCAAACCCAGTAAAAATTCAGGCCATTCAGAAGTTTCCGAGACCAACTAGGGTGAAACATGTTAGGCAGTTTTTGGGTATTTGTAATTTCTTCGCGGACCACTGTCCAGGGTACACAGAGGTTGTGGCCCCTCTGCAAAATTTGATGAAAAAGAATAATCGATAGAAGTGGGATGATGAATGTGAGGCAGCATTCGTAAAAACGAAGGAACTCCTCACAAACAGCGTAAAGCTCGGGTATCCAGATTATAAAAAGAAGTTCATTGTACAGACCGACGCATCAAATGTAGGAGTAGGCGCCGTCCTGTATCAGGAAGACCCCGAAAAAGAACCGAAGATCTCATTTTTGGCATTCATGAGCCGTAAGTTACGAGCACATGAATTGAAATATACCGTAACTGAGCTTGAGATGTTAGCCATTATAACAGCCTTAAGTCATTGGCGGAAATATATTTATGGTTTCCCCATTGTATTGCGAACTGACCATAAAGCTCTTACTTTTATGTTAAAATCAACCATGACTAGCGAAAGATTTAATCGGTGGTGTTTGTTTGTACAGCAGTATGATCTGACAATAGAACACTGTGCAGGCAAAAATAACGTCATTGCTGATGCACTCAGTCGGAATCCTGATCCTGAGAGTACTTTCGTCCATCAGATCCAGCTTGTGGATGAGGATCGTGAGACATTAGAGAAATTAAAAAGCATCGGTGAGGAACAAGAGAGGTATCAGGGGACGAGTCGGTTGATTGACTTCTTCAAGCGAAGAATCCAACCAGGCACGGCAGAATACACAGAGTTGGAGAAGCGAGCGGAGAAGTATAACTATTTCAATGGCATTCTGCATAAGTTCATCGACGAAAATCATACACGATACCGAATTGTGGTACCACCAGTTCTACAGAATGAGTTGGTGTGGTTAGCCCACCGAGCCATAGGTCATGCAGGAATAGATAAAGTGTCAGCAACACTGAAAGAGGCATTCATTTGGCCTAATCTTAGAAAAATAGTCCGCCGAATATTGGTTACTTGTGACACGTGTCAAAGGGTGAAGCCTAATACCTATTTGTTGAAGCAGCTACCACGACCTTTGCTGCCAAGTAAGCCTAAGGAGCTATATTCTTTGGATTTTTACGGCCCGTTACCACGTGCTAGGCGTGGCCTGCAACATATCCTTGTGTGTGTGGACGTATTTTCAAAGTATGTAAAATTATGTCCGGTCCAAAAGGCCAATACCCGAGCGGCCATCAACCAAATTAAAACTAAAATCATTCCTAAAATGGGAAAACCGGAATGCATTTGACAGACCATGGTTCCCAGTTCACTTCTGGGGTTTTCAAGCGTGACATTGACCAATTAGGGGTGAAACACCATTTAAGCTCTATTCGTCACCCCGAATCTAATCCTGCAGAACGTATCATGAGGGAGATCGGGAAGTTTTGCCGAATCTATTGCCCCCGTCAACATTGGCGTTGGGTAGATGTCCTCCCAATTATTGAAGAGTGCATAAATGGGACTGTACACGAGTCAACCGGCCAGATCCCCAGCGTCATCCACTTTGATGAGATGCCGAAGAGACCATGGCAAAATGCCATACCGTGTCCACAAGATTCGCGATTTTCAGCAGAACTTTGTATCCAGGCAACAGCTGAATATCTGAGACAACAAGCAGAAAGAAGACTGCGACGACTTCGAGGTAAGAGATACCATCGACCACTGAGGGTAGGAGAATATGTGTTGGTAAAGAGACCAGCAGTGTCAGATCCCGCCAGCAAAATTTATCTCAAATTTGCGGAGTTGTACATTGGACCTTACAGAGTAATTGAAAACCTTGAAAATAATGCCTATAAAGTCCAAAGCATGGATGGTTTAACTGAAACCATATATAATGCAGCCAATTTACGGCCATATTACCCACCAGGAAGCATTAGAGCAAATTTGGACCAGCCAGACCAGAACTCCGAGGAGGAAGGAGAGGATCAAGATGAAGATGATGACAACATTCCACAGGATGAAGAAGATGAGAATCTTGAGGAAGCTGAAATCCAGATGACAAGGATTGAAAACCAGGAAGACGAGGATATCCCATTGTGTCAAAATTGTGAAGAATTAGAACAACGTCGAGAAATTTTGGGTCAACTTGCTTTTATACTCGAACGGGATAACCAAAGGTTTAGGGTTGAAAACCGAGAGCTCCTGAGAACAATACACTGCCGAAGAGACCACAATTAAATATATAAATGAGCGTCTCTTCAATAAATTGAAATCAGTCAAGAAATTTGTAACCCTTTCCAAATTTCTTGAGTCCGACGGAAAGGCAGATGTGACCTTATCGGTCATGTACATATTTATTTATTAATTATTTGGCTGTGAAAAACCTTTGTAAAGCTCCCTCGTACTTGTTACAAAAAGGTTGCATTAGGTTGCACATGCTTACACAACCTTTGTAGCCTGCTAAACACCACTCCGTCTTAACTAAAAGGATACACAGATAGAGAGAGAGGGAAGAAAATCTCAAGCCAGAAAAATCGATAATGATACCGTCACCCGTTGAAAAAATGGCCGAACACGATGTTGCCAGCTCGCGAATCGCATTATTATGATGAGATTTCGAGACATGCATAATATTTAATATGGGAAACCTCGGGATGTGATATGATTTAATTATAGACATCTGCCAAAATTCTAATTCTTTATAATATATTAACGTGTGGAAGAATACGCAATCGTTGCATTATATAACACGCTCAGCGTCCCTTGTACGCAGCACCTTCATGGAAGACATTGTTGGGGCATTATTTTGATAATTAATTTAAAATAAATGGCCGAACATTTCAGGTTCCGCACATAACCAGACTACTTAAGAATCTGAGTCACACGTTTGAGTGTATTACCGATGTCATATGACACATGGAACTATTAATTAAAAAAAGTAGTGGGGACTATCCATTGTCTCCTGCATGGAAGGGGGAAAGTTTATAAAAGGAATCAGATGATGACAACAGTATCCATTTCACGCGAAGCATCCAAAGCAGAACCACGGTTTGATGGTGTTCTGTTCTATTTAGTGTTTCAGACTGTAAATGTACAGTTTATATCTTCGAGAATATTGTAATTGTCTACAAACAATAGTATTTAAAAACAGGTTGAAGTTATGTGATCGCAAGAACGGTATAATTGTAACTTTTTAAGTGATGCAACAAGTATTAATTTCATTATAGTGCTATTAATTGTATTTTTTGTGTTAAAGTGACGCAACACGGCTTAATCTCATAAAAACTGTTATAAGTGTAGAAGATAACCATTGGAATATGAACGTGCTCACCGGGAGTAGCAACGGACATGAACCCGTGACCAACGTCAACACCATGGAAGCTTAAAAGGAAAGAATGAGGGTCTTACCCGGGACCCGAACCTTGGATTGTTACGACATGATGATAAGTACTAACATAAAATAATTTTTTTATAAATGCGCGGTTTTTCATTATGCAGATCACGTAAATTAGGTTAGACATGTAAATCGCATGTATTTTTTTAATTAGAAAGAGAACTTGTGAGTGGTCTTCATATTCATTTATGTTCATTTCATGGAATTTATAGTCTACTCCATGGGCTTAAATATATATATAATTAACGTAATGCATGTATTTGACGTGATGATAAAATATTAGTTAGTCAGAGTGCTTAGATTAGGTAAATGTAATAGATAGTGGATTTGTTTTTGGCACTGAGCCAAGCCGTAATTTTGTATAATTTATTTACGTGATATCCAAGCTTATTATGATAATGCATGGTGATTATGCTTGTAAAAATGGATTATCGACTGTTAACATTAGGATAGCAAGGCACTCTTATTTTCATGTAATTCGCATGATGAGATATCTGTAGATGGCTGTATTAATTATATGCGTAACTTGTGACATGCCTAGACATCGAACAGACGCCCTCCTATTGAGATCAGCGTTTTCCTTTTATGTGAAATATTCTCCCTTTCTATATATGCGAAAAACGTTATGGATATGTTTAAAATCCATATTTGATTTTATTGATTTGATTTTAAAACGTAGGAAAAACCTAGGCTGTATTCTGTAATCGGATGGAATCGAAGCCGGTCATTCTGAGTTGATGGATGTGAATATAAGAAAATGAACAGTGGATTGATATTGTATTATAGAATTATGGCAGGACAGTGAATTTATAAGCCAGTGGAGCTTTGGAAATATGATATGAGAATATATAATGAAATAAGATTATTTAACAAATATGTGTTCCAAGGGAAACGATTTGCTTTCACCTTGAGATGTTGAAAGGATATTTCTGCCACACTGGCCCATTATTTACCCGGGCTTTGACGTCCAGAGATTTATGATGAGGGGAGAGTGAAGAATGTTTGTCCCTTTTAAAGGATTACTGTATGCTGTATTGTTCGAGCTATTCCACTTAGAATGAAGGCCGTGCGACACTGATTATTGTTTAAAGGGTTCTTTGACTTTTTCATGTATGATCTTATAATAATATTTAACTAACTGGAACGCTAGTATTATCATTTATTTGTTGACCATATGATTAATTAAGAAAGGCAGTTTTTTTAGTCCCGTTTGTCGATGCTATCTTGGATATCATTGGTTCGAGTTCTGAGGCAACCATGGATTTTTGTTGTCACATTTTTTTTATATACAGCCAATTGCATGTGTATATTGTTATTGTTTATTTTCATACTGTGTACATATTTTCTTTTTTTATACATTCTTTTAGTCGTGTTTCACTCTTTATGTGGATGACAAATCGGGTTTATTTTCGTAATTTTTGTCATTGGATTCATTGGGATGTGGGTTCGATTTCTGGACCCGACATCAGTCATTTTGTTTTGATTAGGATTATATCGACTAGCATTCATTTATTCTTTGTTTATTTTTGTAATATAATTAATTTAGCTAGGTGACCACTTCAAGTTATCTTCAATTTAATTTGTTGTATAAATAATTGCTTCTTCTGATAGTGAAGAAAGTTATTAATGATAACCGTCGCATTTATAAGGATATTTCTGACTTTTTAAAAAAATGTATGTTATACAAATTATAATGTAATATTTATCATCATGTCGGGAAGAAGAAAGAGGTAAAGGAGAAATAAAATTTTTGACACTTTACAATTTGTATTTAGTCCATTGGACATTGCATATTCAATATTAATATACTATAAATATTCAGGATCAACCTTTAATTAATTTGATTTATCAAGGCTCAATAAATAGGTATTTAAACTTTTGTCTGCCTGTCATTTTGCCGAATAACATTGTATCCCAGGTTTCCTTCCGTTCATTTATGCCTTTAAGCTAGTTAGGTGATATTTTCTTTGATCTTCTGCCGCGAACGCACCATGGCCTTGGGAGTTCGGAGGTTTGATTCTTTGGAACGGAAGGGTGCAGTAGACCCTTGCACGGTCGGAAGAGCATTTGCTCACCCATCATTCTGAATTTTTTTTGTTCCTTCCTGATGAGGTGGCATTTGACTCTAGACTAAAAAGGTCCCTTTCCATCAGGCGCTTTGGCGTATGGTGCTATATGGCGGTATCCCGATTTTATAGGGATTATCATGCAGTTATTTGGTTCTATGCGGCAAATGGCGTGGGGTGGAAAGGTGGCACTATATAATGTGAAAGTTTCTCATATAATTCTTACAACAATTTACAGAGCTCATGCAGAAATCATGAATTTTATATTCACAAATGAAAAATTACATTTTGTAATTTTTTATATCATTTCGGTATCACTAAACTTGTGATACTTAAAGCTTGTTATTTTTAGTTTTTACAGCTCATTTTTGTTATTTTTGAAATTAATTTCATGTCTTTAAGAAACTAATTTCATTGTAAATTTTGGCCATTGGAGAAAGTAGAATGAAGTTCATAAATATAGTTATTTAAGAGGTTGTGCAGAAACTGGAATAGCGCAGAGAAGAGTTGAAATACAACTTTCCAATAGGAACGCGTAGTCTAGGAGGAAACCCTGTCTCAGGGCATGCCTGAGAATATAAGGAACGACATAATGGACAATTTGTCTGATTTATTTTCCCAAAATGATCTATACTCCTAAACACTTAAGAACTGGCAGTGACAATTAATGAAGTGATACCCGTTTGTGAGCACACTGGACACTACGCCTATATAATACCTGAACTGAATGTGGTGGGCGACAGTCCGAAGAGCTTCTGGAAACAACACTCGGTGCCCATTGTGTGCACAGACAATTATAATTTCATTGAACATCAGTTCAACATTGCTTCGGAATGTAGAGCATTCCAGAAAAATAAATTGGGCACCGGTAATAAAAATATTAACTATCTCGGTCCGGACATTCCTAGGATTACCATAATTGAGAGTTTTAGCCTAGATTATACGTTCCTATTCAAAAACATGTTGTACTTTGAACGCCACTAGGGGCTATTTCAGTTTTGGAATTTATGTTTTCTTATGTATATAATTGATATGAATTAGCTTTAAACATCACTGGAATCACAGACATGGATTTATTTTGCAGACGATGTTATACGGTACTGAATACGGTAAGAAACAATTTATAGGATTGTGAGCGACTACGAGAGACCTTGACAATGTTGTGAGATGGACAGCAGATGATTCTTCATGGATGAAGTGATATCTTTTAAGTTTGACCAAGAGAAAAGTCCTATGAGTGTTGGTGGGGTGATAGTACATCATGGGGATCACTGTAAGTCCTTAGGATTTTCATTGAGATGTTCACATAAACGGTTGTAAACAAATGTTGCAGATATCTTAAAATGGTTATGAGAGTATTTAGGGTTCGTAGTAAGAATATAAGGAGAGGGGGTATAAGAACCTAGTAGTACTCGAATTAGAGTACGGTTCCAGTGCATAGGAACCATGCCAGGATTACTTGATTGAAGATCTGGAAATGATTCAAAGGAAAGAAACAATGTTTGTTCTGGGCGATTTACGACAACAGAATAAAGTTACGAAAATGTTGTAAACTTTGGATATGGGAGTAAGGAGACGAGCTGCTCGACTAAGCGGTATGTTCCTAGCTGTCAGAAGAAAAATGGCGTGGTATTACATTAGGAGACAAATATGGCTGACTGGTGTTTGTAAAAGTAGGAATGATCACGATATGAAGATAAAGTTGCAATTGAGAAGGACAAACTGGGGCAAATATTCAGTTATAGGTAGAAAAATTAGGATTGATGCAATTTATCAAGGGAAATGTTTGACACATTTCCAGGTTCTTCGGACTCTTTTAAAAAATTGATAGGGAATCTGCCATCTGGGTGACGGCCTTAACTGCAGATCAAATGTGATTGATTGATTGATTGATTGATTGTTTGATTGATTGATTGATTGATTGATTGATTGATTGATTGATTGATTGATTGATTGATTGATTGATTGATTGATTGATTGATTGATTGATTGATTGATTCATTCATTCATTCATTCATTCATTCATTCATTCATTCATTCATTCATTCATTCATTCATTCATTCATTGATTGATTGATTGATTGATTGATTGATTGATTGATTGATTGATTGATTGATTGATTGATTGATTGATTGATTGATTGATTGATTGATTGATTGATTGATTGATTGATTGATTGATTGATTGATTGATTGATTGAGTTTAGTGTTTGCCGTTTATTTCCAGTATTCTTCAGCAATCATTTTAAGGGTAAACATCTGATCAGTTGAGAATATCGCAGGTCTGAAGCCGTAGTGGTTATTGGAGATTGATCATTTAATCCTAATCCTACTGTAAATCACTCGCTCATACAGCTTCATCGTATGGCTCATTAGTTTTATTCCACGGAATTTTTGCGGTCACACTTTCTGCCTTTCGCTTTGTAAAGACGCGCAATCGTACTCAGCCTCCAGCCTTTTGGCATTTTGGCTATTTCCACCATGAGACTGAAAGATTTGGCCAGTATCAGCATCACTTGCTCTCCTAAGACCTTCCAGGTTTCAATTGGTATGCCTCAGGGCCGGCAGCATTTCCGTATATTAGAAAGCTACATGTTCACATGTTGCTACTTAGAAGGTGGTCGTAGTAACCAAGTCTTGCAGTGAGGACCTCATCAGTTTTATGGAGAAGCTTTCCGTCTGATACTTTGATAAACCAGTGTCATTTGAACTCCAAAACGTATCATTCACATGTGATACACATCGACTGCCACATCTGGAATGGCTAGACGAAAACCTTCAGCCCCGGCTTCCATTATTAATCATCGCTTAGTAATTCCAGGACTTACTGTATTTGGATCTTTGGTTCGACAATTACCCCAAATGTCATATCCAAACTAACGACAAGATGTTAAAAAGCATTGCATTCACAAGGTTTCACTTCCCGACTTTTTTAATCTGCCGACATTTGTCCAGTTGATAAGGAGGACTCCTATTGGTGATGCTGAGTTACCACTTATGTAGATGATAAGATGTTCGGGCTTTTTCTTAAAGAATGAATTTACAATAGCAAGATTGAAATTCCTTGCTGCGGAAATTATTATTCCTCCGTCTTCATTTCTGAGCTGAAACCACACCAAACTCTGACATATGCCGGATTTTTTGTTCCAATATGGTTATTTAAATCACCACCGAGGACTGTAATTCTTTTCTGGACAATTCTTGTAACGCTGTTAAAGAGTCGTCCAGATAATATCTTTCTCTGCCTCACTACAACGAGTTTAATGATCATATGCTCACACTGTACAAATGATACTAGTAAAGACCTGGAATCACTAATAACGCTTTTTGTGGATGACTCTACACTGCATACAATAAGAAATATATTCCAGGATTGTTAGCGACTGCAAAATATCCTCTACAATGTTTTTTTTACAATGTGCTTTACGTAGCACTGACACAGACAAGTCTTATGTCGACGATGGGATAGGAAAGGACTAGGAGTGGAAAGGAAGCGGCCGTGGCCTTAGTAAGGTACAGCCCCAGAATTTTCCTGGCGTGAAGATTGGAAACCAAGGAAAACCATGGTCAAGGCTGCCAACAGTAGGGTTCGAACCCACAATCACCAGAATGCAAGCTGACAGCTACGTGACCGAACCCCGCAGGCGCTCGCAAGGTTCTCTACAATGTTGTGAGATGGAAGCAGACAATTGTACAACAGTAAGTGTGGTGAAAAGTCAGGTTGCAAGTTTCACGAAGAGGAAAAGTTCTCTCAGTTATAATTACGATGTTGAAGACATAGAAGCATAGTGCACTCGAACTGGCTTAGGCGATATGGTGGAATATTTAATTCATAAATTTCTGAGTAGAAACGAAAGAGTATTCGACAATTCTAGCAAAGGCTACAGAACTTGACACAGCCCACCGACATAGGAAATTTAAGCCACCTTGTCCAGCTCCATGGCTAAATGGTTAGCGTGCTGGCCTTTGTTCACAGGGGTTCCGGATTCGATTCCCGGCAGGGTAGGAAATTTTAACCATCATTGGTAATTTCGCTGACACGGTGCTCGGTGTATGTGTCGTCTTCATCATCATTTCATCATCATCATCATCACCACGACATGCAGGTCGCCTACAGGCGTCAAATCAAAAGACCTGCACCTGGCCAGCCGAACATGTCCTCGGACAATCCCGGCACTAAACGCCATATGCCATTTCATTTCATTTCAAGCCACCTTAGCAGAGATAGAGCACGCTCGGTTGGGGCTTGTTATTCAATTATGTCATAAATGCACTTAGCAAGGAGCTGCAACCAGGCTATTACCTGTGAACACTCGCTGCACCCTGGGAACCGAAACTTTGTAAATTTCCCACGCATCTTTGTTAGACAGAGAAACCCGAGATGTGCGACGAGGACAGGGGATAGCCGAAATAATTTCATTTGTATGGTTGGACACGGTGGAAAAATGGCTCAGCCAATCAAATTGCTCCATTTTTAAGGGCCGAAATTTTCCGAGGAGAAAATTTAGTCTATCTCGTGTGTTTGTATAAGGTTGCACGTTATCTGTCTTCAAATGACTGTATCAGAGTGAATATAATTTTTGGTGGACTCATTTAAATTAAATACAGCCTTATTGGAATACAGTCAGCGTGTGCGACTGATCATGTGTTGATGGAGTGAATTGAAGCGGAAGTGAGAAAGTACCGCCATGAAACAAATGGCCGACGTTTAGTTTAATCGGACCCACGCCAAGTGAATTATACAAAACTTTACGATCGTACACCTACTTTCAGTTCCGTATCGTGATACCAGAAAACTTATTAACAACGGACCCCGTGATACACCGGAGGCTGAGTTAAAATCACGTAGTCGGACCGAAGGTTTATAACTGAAAGGTGGACCGAACACTCAGGGAGAGAGTGAGTGGTCAGTCAGTGTGCAGTCGGTGATCAGACAGTCAATGTGCAGTCAGTAAGCAGTGATTCAGTCAGTCTACTTCAGTTTCAGTACGATAGGCCGTGTGCGTGTCCAACCGACTTCGAGTGAACGCCAGGCGCCCGACTATTCAGGACTTACATCAACATAATTTGGAAATGTAAGTGAATACTCAAAAACTATATTTATTTCCTTTGAGTGGGTAGGATAGGCTCTAAGCAGATGACGTAATTTAATAGTGCGGCATTACCGCATTGACTAGGACAATGTAAGATTTCATAAGACAGTGTGAAAATACATATCCGAGATAAAAAGTAGTCAGTTTGTTTTAAAAACAGTTCACTTGAGCAGGCTAAATTTAGCAGAGGAAAAAGGAACGTTCTTAGCAGGTAGTAGAGGGAACGTTTTGCTAAATCCCAAACTTTCTTACGTATTCACCAGTCTCCAAGTTCACTAGCCTGTCCTTGAGGTCATTAAGAAGATTCCGTTAACCAGACTGGATGAGGAAAATGAATCAGAGGGAAAGATGGAAAACGGTTCCTGCCCACCCTGCTAGGACAGGTATTCCGTAGACCGAGATGTTAAAGGGCCACTTCTTTCCCCGAAGAGTTGACCAGCTGATAGGAAATTATGTAACTGCAGGACAACGTCACACCACCATAACAGAGTGAGATTTCCAACGGGCGTGTGTTAGGATAACAATTAGTATTAGAACGTAGAATTAATTTGATGAAGAGTGTTACGCGTGTGAAAAAATAAGGCTTGTGTTATCAGTGTATAAATAATATGCCAATTTTTATATACTCCAATCTTCACCATGAGGACGCGTATATTTAACATGGCGTAAGAACCCTTGAAGGTGCCGACCACACAGCATGGGACAGGCTAACATAGCAGCTCGGGTGATGTGAGTACTATATCATTGAAATATCGTTTTACTTCATCTGTAAATAATAAATTATATCCGTGACCACGCTATCATGCGATAGATATAATTTTGACAATTTTGAATCTTATGTTTTAGGAAAGACAACTGAAGTCACCTTAAAAATAAATGTTATGTCACGTACCATAAATTACGGACATGTCGTGAGTTAACGTTGAGGGTCCGGCATTAAGTCATTATACAGTATGCTTAACGTGTATGATTCCATTATAATTAGATTTTGGGACATCTACTATGTCGCTTAGTAATCTAAAATTATGTATACCCTGTGCTTTATTTCTAAATCATATGAGTATAACAAGAAGAAGTAAAATAATAATATGTTCTGGTACGAATAAAAATTTTGTAGTGATGGGTCACGACGATAATAATAGTAGTCATGATATTTTTGATGATGTCATTAAAAATAACTACTTATGAAATTTTGTGAAATCAGATAATAGTAATACTGTTGCGAGTTGCACGAGTTATTTGGCCAACTCTAAGTTACGAGATTTACGACGTTTTCAACATAACTTCCGAATATGAGGATATTGATGTCCATGGAAGCATCTGTCATTGATACCCATACAGTAATAAAGTAATTTGGAACTTCTAAGAAATAATTGATAAATATTTTGTGTGATTTAATTGATACAGTGCTGACAGGATGAGTAGAAGTGAGTTGAGGTCAGATATAAATGAAAATATCGAGCAATAAGAAATTTTTTATGCCACCACGAGAAAGTAATAAAACCCGGCAAGTGGAAGGAAATGTTACGTTGAGGTACCAGTGAAAATAATCCTGGATTAACCAGTGACGAGCTATGCGCCGTTGTGAGAGCCAATGTCTACGAGTAAAGATGGAAAGAACATAAATAAAGCTCCGAAGAAATAATTAGAGAGAAGTAGAAATAAGAATCTACGTTGAAAATAAAATATGAAATAAAGAGGGACAAGCCACTTTGTAATGCAGAAAGGCAGATGCCTGCTTATAAATACTCGGACACAGGGTATAAAGCAGCCATAATCACAACATACAGAAGCACTGGGAAGATTTAGTTGATATTTAATTGATTCCAGATTGTGTCCTCTGATATGAGACAGAGTTTAATTATTTATACAAATTATTTTTTTACTTTAATGTTACACCTATGAATAACCATAATGACAAGAAACAGATGATAAATACCTGACGCGGTAATATATTCCTAAGAAAGTAAATAATAATATTTATGTTCATATTTTTTTGATCATTCATTTATAATTTTATCTTGGAAGAATATTAATGGATATTTTACGAGGATATTATAGCCGGATGTATTTTCGTGATTTAAGTTACATGCCTAGTTATTTTCACCTGACTCTTTTGATGTTTTAGTTAAGCGACATTTTTAAGCTACAGTAGTTTAAATTGTTATAGTGACCATGATATGAGATAATTAGATTTAGCCACACACCGTCCACGGTGGGACATTACCGTAGCCACTGTGACGAGTGAAATCACCAAACATTTAGTAATATTCAGTCATTCAGTCAGTAAAAGTGCTATCTGATTCTTTCTTGTCTCATCTGGTTTGATTTGTGGTCTACGTTGGAGAATGCATCCACACAGTTATGTAAATATGAGGTCAGTAACCTTAGGGGAGGAAGGTTACGACCTCCATAACAACATTTCGCTTACGGTACCCAAGCAAATTGCAACTGAATAATTAAATCACTGAAGAGACCTCTTCTTCTTCTTCTCCTTCTTTTTCTACCGCTTTTCCCACACCTGTGGGGTCCCGGGTACGAACTGTGTCGCACATGTGGATTTGGCCCTGTCTATGGCCGGATGCCCTTCCTGACACCAATCCTATATGGAGGGATGTAACCACTATTGCGTGTTCCTGTCGTGGTTGGTAGTGTAGTGTGTTGTCTGAATATGAAGAGGAACGTGTTGGGACTAACGCAAACACCCAGTCTCCGGGTCAGAAGAATTAATCAGAGGCGATTAAAATCCTCGACCCGGCCGGGAATCGAACCCGGGATTCTCTGAACCGAAGGCCAGTACGCTGACCATTCAGCCAACGAGTCGGAGTGAACAGACATCTATAAAGTGTAAATAAATAAGACTGTCAGTGTAAAACCTTAGACTTTAAAACATTTACATTAGTAACTAGGGTTAAATATCTGCGAATCATACAGACCCGATCGGGTTAAATATTTGAGCGTGTAAAATGCTAATATGAAAATTTTAGGCAGATATTTCAGTGTGTAAAATGCTAATATATAAATGTTAGGCAGGTCTGTTCAGCCGATCTAAAGGAAAAATTATTCACAAATTTTACCCACAGAATACATGTATACAACACAGTGACCATAAGTGCCCAAAAGTGTTTACATCTTGCTCATATACAAATTATACACACTATGTTAGTTCAGTTCATATCCAACTCAGGTCAATTATATAATGTTATAAGTTGATGTAATATTGTTCGAGTATCAATCCGATGCCAGGTCATGAAAGGCCGGTTGCGGCTATGTATTTTTATGCTAAGTTAGATAACGGTAATATAAAAGGGAGCAGTAAACTCCCAAATTGTGATGTGTTCTCAGGAAAATCCTATTATTTATTGGAGCAGTTAATTCATGTAATTCGGTGTAAACTTTTTATGATTTTCATTTTGATAAGTTTGAATGAATTAAAGATAAATTAAACACTGCTCAGAGTTACACTATGGAACGATTACTGTATTTGACATTTTCAAATGAAAGATAACTAAGGTTACGTCGATCATTTATTCAATATTGCACACGTGCGGTGTCATCAATCAATTTCAAATTAATTAATCATTTCAATTCATGATCGTCTGGTAAGATAATTTAGTTTAGAGATTTATAGAGAATTGTTGCTTATGGCGTAACCTAACTATTTCGTTTTGGTTCTACAATTTGAGTAAATTTAATGATTTTTTGTCCACTTAAACTTCTGGAATTTAATTAGTTTCACGATTATAATAAAGTACAGTGGAATCTTGGATTGCGAGCATAATTCGTTCCGGCAACATGCTTGTAATCCAAAGCGCTCGTATATCAAAGCAATTTTTTCCATTAGAAACAATTGAAACGCGGATGATTCGTCCACAACACAAAATTATTTACTGTATTCGCATACCATTTCTAAAACAAAATATAACGTAAAACAAATTAAAATGCGCTTAAAATAGAATTATTGTTGGTGTGAGGGAAACGAGAGATGACATGAGAAGAGTTATTATCTGGTACGAATTTCACTAACGGAATCATTGCTATCTGTTGGCTCACTGGAATTATTTTCTTTTCGTGCAATTTTAACGAGGAACCTGTCCAATGACTGTTGCTTTTGCCTCTTTTTGAGGATTTCACGAAAATGTGATATTGCATTGTCATTGAACTGATTCATCGCTCGCCCTGCTACAGCCTTATTCGGGTGGTGTTTTCATACAAAATTTTGCACCGTTTTCCACATTTTGCAATTCTCCCGTATCTCAGCTGAAGTGAGAGATTGCATTGACTTTTCCTCCTACTCTTCCCCGGACGAGATCTCCTCCATAAACTCCTTTTGTTCGCGATGCAGGTCCATCAGTTCTCTGGTGGTCAGTTCCTGGCTATGTTCTTCCACCAGCTCTTGAATGTCCACGTCATTCACCTCCAGCCTCATAGTCTTCCCTAAGGACACAATTTCATTGGCAATCGGCGGCTCACTGTCACCAACAATTCCCTCAAAGTCACGTCCAAGAACACGGTCAGGCCACAGCTTTCCCCAAGCGGAAGTGAGAGTTCTCATGGCGACTCAATTCCAGGCTTTATCGATGATCTTTAGGCAGTTCACGATGAGGAAATGCTTTCTCCCAAACTCTCGGAGGGTAAGGTTTGTTCCTTCGGTTATTTCGAAGCATCGCTGAAATAGTGCTTTGATGTATATCTTCTTGAATTTCAAAATGACTTGCTGATCCATAGGCTGGCGTAGTGGAGTAGTGTTGGGAGGAACGAACTTGAATTCCTCCAGTAAGTTGCCTGGAGGATGAGCAAGAGCATTGTCCATAACCAGCAAGACTTTGAGCAGCAGATTATTTTCTGAAAGGTATTTCTTCACTACAGGACCAAAGACCTCGTTCATCCATTCAACAAAGGAACAGAAGAGGGGAAAACGTGACGCTCGTATTGCGGAACCTCACTCGCTTATCAAATTCGAATTTATTTAAAATGTTTGCTCGTCTTGCAAAACACTCATAGACCTAGTTACTCGCATTCCGAGGTTTCACTGTAATTAGTTAACATTTAGTGTGGCCCATTCTCATTTATTAGTGATAGTACCTGTAGTATTGAATTCCCTTACGAACCAACGTATGAAGAAGAATCCAGAACTGGTCGCGTCCCAAGCAGTTGAGGGTCTCCGAGCGGTAAGTGTATGTTATTACAGAGCGCCGTGGCAGAACAGTACACCAGATTACCGCCGCTTCAACGTTTCCAAGGGTACAATATCATGGGGATATTTTAAAAGAATAGTCACGTCGTTGTGGTTTGGATTCCGTGTAAAACTGAAGTTCTGGAAACTATGATCATCATATTAACAGTGACTGAAATTACAAGTTGGCTTACTTTCCTTATTATTATTATTATTATTATTATTATTATTATTATTATTATTATTATTATTCGTTCCGATCTGCTACGGACCAGGTTATTTCAACCGTTTGCATCCTTGAGCTTTAATTCGTCTCCAATATCCCCGCATTCGCTTTCTGTGAGACTCCTTTCATTCATTCTTCCATTTCCCGCCTGTTTTCAACTCTGGCTTTTCTTGGAATCGCTGTTAAGCTCGAAGCTTCCTCTAGCGAGGAAGACATTCCCAGATATAAACATATACACTCCCCTTGCCCAATACTGATTCGTAAAATGTCCTTCCTTGAACCAGTTTCTCCCTTAAAGTACCTCTATATACCATTCCATTTTTCGTTCAATTCCATACGTCTTCCAATGATGCTTACCATTAAACTCATCCAATGGGCTGTTTACATTTTTACTAATAGTTTTCCATCGATCATAATTACATTTTAAACTCCCTCATCCCGGAATTATCAACCACACTGTTCGGCTTAATATCTCATTTTAATGTCTTATTCTCCTTAAGTTATATACTGCGTGGTTGTTGGTGAGTGACGACTGTGAATTTTGAAGACCTCGGAGACAACGCCTAGTATAAGAATTCCTTCTGCATCGTCGCACATTCACATTGGATGAAACTATCAATATTAATTCTGCATTTCTCTCTGAAACTCAGGAGCTGTCAAGAAATTCTCCAGGGATTTGAAGATGGTTTACTGTGAAGCGGAGTAAGGTGAGAGTATGCAGTCAAGAACCAGGAACGTTTGATCTAGCTGTACAGCAACATGCCATTTGCCAGCATTGCCATGATGCAGGAGAATTACCTCAGAGATTTGTTCGCCAAAGGCTAAATTTTAACAACGGTGATAGAAACAATATTTCAGTAAGTTAATAATTTCACATAAAAATTATTAATTCATCCCCCGTCAATAGCCGTAGATTATGAATGTATTTTAAGGAGGTATTCATAGACTGCAATTGAAACATACCATTTGACTTACCCGAAATGATACCGTTACTTTGTAAATTGATTGCAAAAATCTGTCCTTCGTATTTTTGAAGTATTACTTTTCCATTTTCAGTGGCAAATTGACATGGAATTCTTCGCTGAACTTCCATTTTCATTTCACAAGCATTGAAATGGACAAGATTTGCTCTCAGATACATTATATGAGGAGTAACGTTTCAAAGCGTTTTATGTCTATTGAGCGAAATTTTAATGGAGAAACAAAAACTGGTTTTAGCCAAAATATGCAAGTAATTACGAAGCAGTTAACGTATATTTATTCTACATTATGGATGCACCCAGGAATCACGGAAAATGAAATCATTTCAGAATTGGATTTTACAAAGTTAGCTTTTTTCTTTTCTTTTTTTTTTTTTTTTTTGCTTTACGTCGCGCCGACGCAGATAGGTCTTATGGCGACGATAGGACAGGTAAGGTACAGCCCCAGCATTCGCCTGGTGTGAAAAATAGGAAATCACGGAAAATCATCTTCAGGACTGCCGATAGTGGGGTTCGAACCTACTATCTGCCGAATACTGGATACTGGCCGCACTTAAGCAACTGCAGCTATCGAGCTCGGTTTTTACGACGTTTGAAAGAGCACTTCGGACATAATACAGTGTGACCGCACGGTATGGTAGCAGGAATTTTACAATTACATTGAATTATTTAAATTACGAAACTTTATTGTTATTGAAGGAAACTGATGCTTTTCCAAGGAATGTTTTACATTATAGATAAAAATGTGCGTAAAATCCAGTGTTGATGTAAGCGAATGGCGACTAATTTGTAGAATATCCAACATAAGAATGAAATAAACCACCATTATATCCATCATAAAAAATACCTCCGAGGGCATAACATGGTTTGCTCCGGTCATTTCTGCAGACAAGATGCAATTTGGGATTAATCTTCAATGTAAAATATTAATCGTACTGACGTCCCTGTGAAGTTCATTTCATTAGTAATGTTGTGATGACTTTAATCAATATTTCTTTTCATGACATGTATTTTCTGGAATAATTAGCGTCTGTATGATATCAAAACTGACGAACATCATTACGATAGGGGAGTGATAGTATTGGTAACACCAGTTAAGTGCAGTAGCTTGGGACATCGTGTACACAAGCCTTATCCGTTTAAAAGCGGTGTGTTGATCAGTGTTGCTCTGATCTAAACAAGAGTGTATATTTGTAATTAACAGTCGTGGTGAGTAACTCAGACGGTTCAGTGCTGGCCTTCTCAGCCCATGTCCTTGGTTCCGATCCCGGCTTAGTCTGGTGATGTATATTTTTTTTGCTATTTGCTTTACGTCACACCGACACATATATGTATTATGGCGACGATGGGATAGGGAAAGCCTAGGAGTGGGAAGGAAGCGGCCGTGGCCTTAATTAAGGTACAGCCCCAGCATTTTTCCTGGTACGAAAATCTGGTGGTATTTGAAGATAATCAAAACCCCAGCTCGTGTCAGTAGAAGGAAAGGAATTTCTGTGGGACAACATCCCAGCACCTTGGGAATCTCTAAAAACCGTAGAAGTAGCTAGTGAGAAGCAAAATCAAAATTATTGTAATTAGATGGGAAGAGAAGTAGACGGATATTGATTATAGATTACATGTTATGTGCCACCCCGACGTGTATTTGAACTGAATAATTGACTGAGAATGAGAATATTAAAATTACATTTCTTTTCACTTGTAGTGGCTACTCACCAGACGATCACGGTTAGAATCCCGGTCAATTAGTGTGAGATTCTTAAAATAACATTCTCCCTCCTGTGGTTCGGATTTCATGTAAATCACACGGCTCTATAGCTATGATCATGTTATCGACACTTCCAGAAAACTATAAGGTCGCTTCTTCTTCTTCTCTTTCTGAAGCCGGGTGCAACACGTTTTGGACCTTCTAAAGTTTTTGACAAAGTCAGAGAGAGAAGCCGGGATCCTTGGCAGGACGTTACACGCTTTCGGTATCTCAAGGGAGAAAAATATATAAATTTTGATCTGAAGTACTTCGCTATTAAGGAAGGAAATTTCCTCTACAGAATGATTCAAACGATTACGCAGAAAATGATGTAGCCTACCGACGCTCACCCTTCACCGCGCCTCAAATCACCACTACGCGTCTCCTGGCCAGACGAGGTCATAACCCTCTAAATGGCCAGGATAAGGGATGGAAACTTAAATCTTATTTAAAATTTTCCTACCGCGTAGTGCGTTTCTGGAGCCGAGCTTTGCATTTACCTTAATAAAATTCCCATCCTTCGTTTACGTTAGCGTGAAAGATCTTCGAACTTTCACCTACCACATTCAATAGAGGATCGCACAATTTATGTAAACAAAATTCGGTACTTAGTGTCTAAATAGTGTCTAATTCAAAAAAAATACCTTCGTTTAATCTATCACTCACTACTGGTCTGCACTTAGGGCTGTTGCCCAGGTGGCAAATTCCCTGTCAATTGTTTACCCAGCATCTTCTTAAATGATTTCAAAGAAGTTTGAATTTTATCGATCATCTCTATTGGTAAATAACTCAAATCACTCATTTCTCTTCCTATAAACAAATATTTTTTCCATTGAGTCCTCTTGAATTCCAAATTTATCTTCATATTGAACCCTCAAGGCCCTTCGAAGGATACCTACCTTCCTTACCTTTCAGCAATCGGCATGAGATCTTTCTCTTAGATCGCTTATGGGTTCTTCGTCACATGTTTAGGAAAGAGGAGGGTTTCAGTAATTTAAAACTAATGTCTACAATAAGTAAACTCCATTTAAATGTGTAGGTTTATTGACCATTTGAAACAATATCTTAAAACTTGTGACAAACGAATAATAACGACGATGATGAGAGACGCTGGCTTTGGAGGCGTTAACTCAATTTCCCGAGGAGCATCTTCACTAGAAACCACCGTCTTAATTTAAGAATAAAATACAGAAAGTCTGGAAATCCCTAAGATTAGCTTCCATGTGAGACTTCATGTACCACTATAATGATTCGTGATAATCCAGCCCCCGTAACATGAGCTCGGGACTCTTGGTATAATTAAGACTGTCCAATCGGTATGTGTCACAGAGTGGTTGTACGGCATGGACCCTTAATTGAATCGATGTGACCTGCGACTATGCCATGGACTTCGTGATTTACGTTAAAATCGTTGTGGATGATGACTGCAAGAAGAATGATGCGATAATGGCAGATGTCCCTAATCTAGGTCATTGAGTTTGATGGCCCCATGACCATCCAAATTTCTAGGCTGAAGACTGAATAAAATTAAATTAAAGTAGTTGATGACCAAGGTTTCGACGTTAGTAAATCCCCAGCACATCTGGTGTTCAATCAAATCAAAATCAAAATAACAACAACAATAACAACAAACGCTCACCAAACTTGTGGCAGTAAAGTCCCTTGCTATCGGGCATGTCCCCTTAATCGTTACATTAGTACGTTAAATTTTCCCAGCAAATAAAACTAAGATTTCCAGAATACATTTTCAAGTTTGTCACTTAGTTTTAAGCTAATTCTCAAAATACGGTTTCACTGAATTTAATAAATTAATAAATGAAGTAATCTCATAATCCTGATCAACAACAAATTTATCTGTCCCAGGCGAAGTGTTTTCTTTAAACTCCCCAACTGTTTCAATTAAATTTACGTTATCACTTGGACATGTTTACCAGAAGGATTTTATTTAAAACATCACTTGAAATGTTCCTATCCACCACCTACGGTTTCACGTGGGATCCTAACTATGGAATAACCCTGTTCCCATAAGATTAAATTGCACAAATAAATCCTCGGAATATCTCTCTTACGCGATCCACTATGCTCTTACATAAAACAATCTGTGACAAGCTAACCATCTCTCCTCGCATATCTGAGTCGGACAACAAAATATTTCAAAACCGAAACTCACAACTTGACTTACAAAATTTTACCGTTATTTTCTCCTCGCCTATTCTATATATATTTTAATAGACATATGGAATAACACTAACCTTCCCATCCGCAAGTCATACGCCAGTTTCGCCTCGTACATTCCTCGCCAAATTCTACAGCTACGACTACATTATGACGTGTGCTCCGCAACACCTGGCGTTCCATCATTACTACACGATCTCTTTAAATAGTATACCACATATTACACTTACGGGAATTGCATGTTTAAACTGAACAGAATTTCGTGATAATTTGAGATCTTTTGGGCAAACAACAAATATAGGAATAAACGCACGGAAATAATACCCCGCTCTACCCAGTACATTCGTTTTTACAACCATCAAATCTACTATTGTACAACATTTCACGCACTAGTTTCGAGGCTTAGCTGATTATCCAAGAAACACAAAATGACCTTTCGTGGTATACTTCCGACATTTCCACGAAGGACAAGGATGACCAAAGTGCGTCACAGATACACAAATAAAATGGTGACATAATGAAATCAACAAATGCACTTTACAAAGGGTTGCTTACATACCTGGAGGTCGTACGTGGCCTTGCGCGTTATAGACCAACCAGCCTGTCTCAATCTCTTATTTAGCCATCCCAACAGGTAGTGGCTTTACAAAACATGCTTTTCCTTTCATCAGGATTCCAATCCTGGGTTTAATGTTTTTATGGATTATTTTATATCATTCAATTGAAAGTAATGACGTATTAAAAATATAAACGCCTGTCACACGTTTCTTCCTTGCACGGACAGAACACGTTTGTCCAACCACCGATGCGCACACACAATACTTTATAATACAATAACGATATTTGCTAATTCAACTGCAGAATACCGGCATTAGAATGACCGTATTTTGCCTAAACCTGAATCTGAATGACGATTACACATTTTGAAATACCGTCAATTTATCTTTTAACCTATTTCCACTTGGAGATGATGTTACAGACACCTCGGTCCAAAATATCCTTTGCGATGTTACTCTGAAATGAGTGGATTCGCCTCGAATTCACCGGACACAATAGGCAATAGCAAATGGCGCGGCGTGGTATTATACATTTTTCTCGCACTCCCATGCCATTTGAATTTACCGAAAAAAGTTTACTGATACAGTTTTAGCTCACAGAAAAAGCAACTAAGTCTGATTCTGAAATAACACATAACTGTTTAGTGTAATAGCGGTGCTGATGATAAGCATTAAGGGTTTCTCTTAACAAATTTGAGCCTTTAAATTCACTCATAAGCTAGGCACTATATTTTGGTCGATGTAACAGAGTTTAAACAAACAGGCGTGTCTTTTCGGTAATTTTCCTTCTTGGGACACTTAGCGGCCTAAAGTCTTTACCACTAACAACCAAATTGTTTCATATACGACCTCCTAATACTTACCACGGCGGTTTCGTCGCCAATTTTTCTTAAAACGGAATTTCAGAAAAAATAGTCTCGGGCCAAATTACTTTGTATCCCTCCACATATTGCACGTGTGGGTGACGTAATTCGTTTGCGTGAGAATATGAATATCACACCTGTCCTCCACGTGTCGCCTCTGGTCAGAAATAAAAATGTGACCAGGGCTCCTCATGCCTCATGTAATGAATTTAGGACTCTGGCTTCTTATGACTCAAAGTTCATGCGTTCAATATTATCTTTCAAGCATTTAAAAATTCCATTCGAACTTATTCGCTTACTTATATCATTCCACCCAATCCCTTCACCGAAAGATGGGAACATGCTGCTTAGTCGAGCAGTGGTCACCTTCCTTCTAAGTTTTCCCAGCCCACTGTTTGTAAATTTTTCGTAACGCTACTGTTTTGTCGGAAATCATCCAGAATAACAGCAAAGCGAAATTTAATTTTTGAATTACCCTCCTGTTATTCCAAACACAGCTGTTGGATATATTGTATGTACTCGCGTTTCTTACTGAGTGGCTATCAAGTACAAGTCAAATACCTTACTCATACCAAGGTACTGATATTTCTCTAACATTTCAACGCATTGCGTGCTACGTGGCTATTAGATTTGGAGTGGTAAATTTTGAGATAACAATGTAGACCATAGCTTACAGTGATAATTTATGTTTACTATATTACCCGACACATTACAAATTGATTATGATAGTATTCGACGAGACCATTAACCTCTGAATTGTATTGAGCTCATTTGCTTGAACAGTAATGACTTCCATCTTATTGCTATAGTGTGTCGAAGACGAAACTGTTCTTATTGATAAACATTTCGTATATACACCCACAACTGGAAGAATTTCACACCTGTCCTCCACGTGATAACTGTATGACACGAGTGGGTGACGTAATTTATGTTGCGTGAGAATAAGAATATCACACCTGTCCTCCACGCGTCGCCTCTGGTCAGAAACAAAAATGTAACCAGGGCTCCTCATGCCTCGTGTATTGAATTTAGGACTCTGGCTCCTTATGACTCAAAGTTCCTAAACAATTATTCCATATTCTGCAAGAAAAGAACCAACCCATTTCTCCATGTGAATGTCATCTGAAGACGAATACAGAAAACGATGGATAATGCGCATTTCTGCATTTTCAAAACGGACCCAGCTGGCCGGAAAAAGTACCAGTATTGTATTTTTTTGTTTAAAGATTGCATTGCCGTCATGAAAACCTGCAACAAGAGATTACTCTAAAAGTGAACAATTTTTGGTACACGATAACTAGAAACAGTGGTAACAAATAGAAAAGTAGATAGGAACAAAAGAAAAAAGTTCCCTGGTTGGTAGAAAATACGAGAAATAATACTTGACGAAGCAAAATAATTTCCAATTTTTGCCAGGAAGTATTTTATAGAAGAATATTCAGGCGTTAGCTTTAAGAAATGGCAAATTGTTCAACTTCACTGTAATGGAATCGAAGAATTGACACCTTTCTTATCTAATTGATGTACCAATCTTAAAACTCCAGGACCTAAATTTATTATAAATTTCATTCCATGAAGTGCCAGAGACTTCCATTTCATTTTCATAAGGTATTCTACTGTGGAGGATATTGTCGATGTTGTTTAGTGAATTCTGATATTGAAAGTGTACGAATTTTTGGAGCGTTTCACATTCTGAAATTTTACAAAATTTATACAAAATAAAATCAAAGTATGCTTAAAAGTAAGAAATTTGTTGGATTTACCTACAGAGTAGGATTGAAATAAATATTTTGAAGGCATCTCCGAAGAAGGTATTAAACAACATAGCCATTCTACAAAGAGAAACCAATCCACAAACACGTGCAATACATAAATGGTATTATTCTCATCAGGGATGCATTCTGTAATTCTAATTAGCAAGAAGCTAAGTATTTAATACATTTATTTGTGATTTTCTTACGTGTATTTTTCTTTGTTTACATGTATTGCCGGGTGGTTCCTTTCTGTAAAATGTGATATCGTAATATACAGGGTGGTCCAACAAGCGGCTAGTGGCCTATATTTTTATGCAACCCGCCGTTTTTATTACAATTCTGAAACACATCGGTCGCTCTCCCTCAACCAGGTTAATATAGCGAGATGTCTGGTTACGAGCTAGAAGACTGCAGGAATCGTGAGTACCACTATAAATTCATTACGAGTACTCCAAATGCACCCGTAAAACTAGTACAGATACGAAGAATATGTACCTTACAACAGGAGGTGCACTCATAGATCATGAACAGGAATTTAGGCCTATAGGCTGAGAACTGTCCGCCGCATGTTATGCCCCGCAATAGCTCACTTGGCAGCCACGCTGTTAGCGATATTTATATTTACCGTTCTAGGGAAAGTGACTGACGTATATCAGAAATGCAGTAAAGGTCGCGGGTTGCATAAAACTAGATCACAAGGGACGGGTAAACCACCCAGTATAGGTTAACAGAAGAATGCCTAGCGGAGACAGTAAAGAATTTAGGGGATCTAGATGTGAGAGAGGAGCCTCTGTGGCGGCAGTGCGCTGGCTTCTCACCGCTGTATTACCTGGATCAAATCCCGGTCACTCCATGCGAGATTTGTGCTGGACAAAGCGGAGGCGGGGCTATTTTTTCTCCGGGTACTCCGATTTGCCCTGACATAATTCATTCCAGAAACACTCTCCAATATCATTTCATTTCATCTGTCATTCATTAATCTCTGCCCCAGAGGAATGTTACAGGCTTCGGCAGCCGGAACGATCCCTATCCTCGCCGCTAGATGGGGGCTTCATTCATTCCATTCCAGACTCGGTCGAAAGACTGGAAACAGATTGTGGATTTTCATTCAGAGGTGAGAGAGTTATTGCACTTGTCTTCACTCAGCTCATCACAGAAATATTAGCAGCTGGTTAATTTCTCTAGGTAAAGTATCGTTTTTCAAATAAAGCTGAGGACTCAAACAATTCGATCCATTATCTTCTCTCAGGGAGAATTACATAGTTTCACTTTACCTCTAGACTGGTTTACCGGGGTCTTTTGTATAGCAGGACAAATTGGATGCTGGTAAGCATTTGGCGAGAATTTTAATAAAAGTAGAGACGCAATTTTGTCAATGTAAGTTTAACAAGGATCAGGGTAGTGTGCTTAAGATATCCATAGAGTTTACCAGAATATCTGTAAATCTGAAAGTCCTTGGACGTATTGAAATTATCTAAAGTAAGTAGCGAAAGCTTTTTGTTTCTGTAGTTTATAAGATTACGATTTGTTGCCTTAATATATATTATAAGGGAAAGGCTTCAGGTTCGTACTTTCGTGACATACAGTGCTATGACCAAATAATTCCTTCCTCTTCGGTGGATTCTAGCTCTCAAGCTGATGTTTCTCGGCTTCCCTCAACAACCTAACGTTATGCAGCTTACCGCAGCAATCCAGCAAGTGCTTCCAAGTCCAAACCAGAAAGCAACTCCCACGCGAGCGAAGTCCAAACCCCGTAATTCGACTTCACCTAAAAATATTACCGCTGTTACGAAGGAACGTCGGCTGAGAACGAAGAAATAATTTCACAAATCTAATAATGGCAAGAAAACTTGAGTATCAAAGAGTGATGAAGAGCGGTTCACCAAGAAACCGCAAGTTATATAACAGCAATCGATGGAACTGACACCTCCAAATGACAAAGAGCAACTTACGAATGAAGGTGCAGAAAATGACAGCAATAGAGCTATTATTCAAAGCTATCTGTAAAAAAGGTGGGGGGAGATGGATTTGTTCCCATTGCTGCTGATTATGGTATCACGAGCGATATGCTAGAGCTGAAGGAACGCATTTGCGGTCGTTTACCTTGAGATAATAACTTATTACGGGACAATCAGGTGTAATTAGAATTATTTTTCTTTGGTTTTGTTTCTGCTCACCATATCCTCAAATATTTAATTTAGAACGTAAAGAATAACTTATAAATACATAATTGTATTCTTATTGCAATTAATGCTCATGTTCAGTTTTATTGCCCCACCATATAACAAAATTGTCCTGTTACAAATTCCATTCTTAAAACTGAAGGGGTAAATCGGATAGTGTCATTTCGTACCTGTATTTACAAATTCTTGTTAGAATTTTGCCTAAGCATGTAAGTAGGGCTTACCCTATCATGCATCATTTTCATCAAAATAATGATCATAATGTTGAAGTTATTCAAATTGCCTCGCATTCCTGTATGTAAAATATCTCTCGTAAAGGTACAGAATCTCCAGAATTGAGTACATCTAAGTTCTTAATGATCACAGGAAATAAATAGTTTCATTTTTCCGGTGTATTAAATCATTTCTATACAGATATGTGGATGCACAATGACCATATTTCTATCTTCATATTTTCTAAATTAAGTGTACATCGTCCCTTAGGAAACATCACCGCGTATCTGACAATGCCCTTCCTCTCCATTATGTTCCTTAAGATTGGTCACGCCTCCTAGTCATATACGGATATGCAGCCCATCAGAACAATTTTCGTTGAGCTCATTTTCCTATGCGCAATTGTAAAGGGGAAATGAACCTTACTGTACCGTAGTGTTGGAATGCATGTTTGCATGACATAACCCCCTCCTAGAGTATGGTGTATTTAACCCTAGAGAGCTAACGCTTCGTCAAAATGACAACGGCCATGATAAAATTTCTCTCCCCCACCCCTTCTCGCAACTTCAGCCGCTTGGCTCCTTCAGTACCTTCATTTGTCCTTGAGCTGTGGATGATGTCACATCGGTCGCCTCGGAGACCTGTCTCGTTAGTGTGTTATGTGCTGTGCGTAGTCTTTCTGACGAAGCCGTAGCTTTGCCGCAAGTATAATTCGCTATTCGACTGAAGTTGCTGAATTATGTTTGCTATTTTATTTGAACCTAGTTAACAAGAATCCTTCCTGCTCTCTGTCTAGGTACTGAATCACACACCTTTTGGATATTTACATCTGAATTTACTGTAATCAAATGAATTGTAGTAGGAAGACAAGAAGATGGCCACTTTGTGTCCTCTTTGGTATGCTGAATATTATTCTAGTGAACTCTTATGTGATTTATGTTCAGAATAAGTTCAACAATAAAGAAAAGCCTTTGACTAGGAGGCAATTTGCAAAAGAGCTGCAGTATGAATTTATGAAGCCATGGGTGACACATCGCCTTGGAATGCGCAACTTGCCGCGCATGCTGCGCTCATCTATGGCAGAAATACTTCACGTGAATATGCCTATAGATGAAGCAGAATGTCCTGAATCAAGAAAACGTAAGATAAGTGCCTTTTGCCAAGGAAGAAACGGAGGATGACAAAAGTGTATTGTTGTCATTGCACCAGAGCTGTATGCGGGGAACATCAATCAAGATGCTGTTTGGAATGCAACAATGGACGATGAATGTAATCGGAATATTTGTGTATGCTGACAAGACTCTATCAAAGAAATGTGTCATGTAAAATACATAAATATGTACCAATAAGTCATTTTTACATAGCAATAAATTTGTTCGTCATAATGACTACGCGTTAGCTTTAACCTTCCTTGTATACCATGTTAGCTTTCTAGGGTTAAGGTTCATTTCTCTTTACACAAGCGCATAAGAAAATGAACTCAACGAAAATTGTTCTGGTGAACTGCACATCCATGTGTAGCCCGGAAACGTGACCAGACTTAAGGAAAATATTGGACATGAACAGCTTTGTCAGATACGCGGTCTTGTTTCTTGATGATGATGATGATGATGATGATGATGATGATGCGTGTTGTTTAAAGGGGCCTAACATCGAAGGTCATCGGCCCGTATTGTTTAAGGGACGATGTAATTGTATCATACATGACAGCGATAGGTCAGCCACATGGTGTAGAGTGTACCTGAATCTTATTTAGAGAATCCGGATTCGATTCCCGGGTACTCTAGAGATTTGGATTCTAAACTGAGTTCTAGTTCGGAGTTTGCCCAGCATTTCGAGATCATTTGAAGGGCCGCGGACCGAGCCGAGCCAGGAAAGTATATTAATAAGCTGAGGATGGTGTCACGCTGACCAAATTGCATTTCCGTATCTGCAAGCTATTATGCCAGGGATTTGTTTGTTTGTTTGACTGGTATAGATATGTGGAAAATTGCACTCTATTCGCTTAAATTGATACGTATACATTGAATGTTTTGCTCTAAAACTACATAGCGTGTAACTAAAATACAGGGCAGTACAGAATGAAAAAAAATTACATAAATATTTGACCAGAAATACCTGTTATCTGAGTTACATTATTCTCAACTCTGATCATCATGTACTCAGATATGGTTACTTTATAGAGTTATAATGCACTTTGTCGCCATTCTTTAAATCCAATATCTGTCTGTATACACGCCTCGGATTGTCGCCTTATCGATTTTTGAACAAACTTCAAAATTCTTCACGGAGATCTTATTTCATAATGGGCTTTAGAGTTAACTCACAGAGAGCCGATGTAGCACATCTTTTTCTTAGGCCACTATTAACATGACTTATCTTTTCTACATGGCGAAGTATATTCCCGAAATTTTGACCCGTAGATTTTTAACATGTGTATATAAAACTAGTTTTCATTAAATTCATTCGTCTCAGTCGGTTGAACTTGTTACCAAATTACCGACATCACTGTCGAGAAATCATCAGACTTCCGTGCAAGCATGGTGACATGAACTACTGCGTTTCCCCAAATGTGAGCCATCTGATAACAAATGAAGGTGCGATTTCATCAACGAAGCAACGGTCAATTTATTTCAAACCTTTCGGCATTATCGGTGTTCACTTCTGGCGAACAGATCAAATTCTTCGCGAAATCTTCCTTGCAGTTTGCCTTGTTTCTCACGGCATAAACGCAAAAAAGTACATCGTGTCTGTAAGGTGAAAGGTAAAGATATATCAATAGATATTTTTTGCGAGATGTTTAACTTCGCACTGACACATAAAGCTTTTTCGGCGACGCAATGATATAAACGAGCTAGGACGGGGAAAGTAGTGGCGATGGCTTAATTAAGTACAGTCTTAACATTTGTCTGACGTAAAAATGGGAAAGCCGGGAAACGGTGGTTTTCGGACCCACCATCTCCCGGGTGCAAGCTCGATGATACGTGACCTAAATCGCTAATCCAACTTATTCGGTGAATGGTAAAGAAATGTACTGAATGCTTACTTGAAAGATTAAAACCTTTAATATTTTCTATCGAAATATTTTGACGACCACCGTCAATTCAAGTGAAAAACTTACTCTGGTATGCTAAATGAAAAGAGTGAAAAATGTGAATGTAAAAGGAATACAAGTTGAATGAGGGGATGAGCAGTCAACTTCATTAACTTGAACTTGTCGTTAACACATAATATCGATTAAATCATGTATAAATGCCGACATTACACGCATTTCTATACATTTTGAAGCCTTATGAAAGCTTTTGTTTACCCGGCTCACTGGACGAATGGTCAGCGTTGAGGCCTTCGGTTGAGAGAGTCCCGGGTTTGATTCTCGGCCGGGTTGAGAATTTTAATTGCCTCTGATTAATTCTTCTGACCCGTGGACTGGGTGTTTTTTGTTTGTCACATCTCTTCATATTCAGACAACACACTAAACTACCAACCACCATAGAAACACGCAATAGTGATTAGATTCCTCCACACAGTTCGCAACCGCGACCCCACAGGTGTAGGAAAAGCGGTAGAAAAATAAAAAAATAAAAAGATGAAAGCGTTTCCTTAGTACAACACAGTCCACGAACTCATAACTTGGTGACAATATTATGCAGGGTTTTCCATTGACAGTGGTAAAGAAAATGTTGATGGCTCTACATTAAAAAAATGAGCCGCACATTTTCTTAGGCTACAAATCACGTCCCCTTTGGTTGAGATCCAGCAACTACCGCCGAAGAAGGGAAATTTGTCAAGAGGAGGGGCAGTACATTACTGTCTGATACAACAGGAATCCGATATTACAATATTATCAGCTCCAGATCTAGGAGAAAAGGGTGAGAAAATGCGGTAAGTGATCACAAATTGAAACCCAAAAATCACATCCTCGAATTCCTCAAGAAACAAAGGTCAACTTATATCTTACAGAAAAGTAAAATCTGCAATGGAAAACGCTAAGCAAGAATATTGAGAGAAGAAGAAGGAGAAATGAAAAGAATAAGATACATACTACGTAAAGTGATGACGATAAAGATGATTGAAAAGCAGGCCAGTAACGTAATGTACCAAGAAACAAAACAGATAGACAAATACATCAAAATATTTTCTCATTCTTCTCCTTCTTCATCCTAACGTACTGGGGTCAGCAAAATGTATTTTCTCAGGCTTTTCAAGTTATCGTATTCTGTAACATATATTTATTTCCTATATGCCTTGAGATTTGTATCAGGGCTTTACCGAACGAGTTAGTCACACGGTTAAGGTCAAGTAGCTGCGATCTTGTGTTCAGGAGATGGTATGCTAGAATCCCACAGTCGACAGCCCTGAAGAGAGTTTTTCATAATTTCCCATTTTCACACCAGACGAATGCCTTACGGCCACGCTCGCTACTTTCCCAACCCTTACCCAGTACCATCATTGCATTGCCTAAAACCTTCGATGTGTTAGTGTAACTATAAGCCACAAGCGAAAAAAAAGTATCAGAGTTTCTTTAAATCAGCTTCCACAATCAACAGGGACAGTATCAATCATACTTTTTTTAAATATGCTTATAGAGTTAGGTTTCTTTACTGTGACACCATGGCCCGGGTGCTTTTACCGGCTCTGCCACGACATTTAGAAAGTGGGACGAGGTCTGGAATGGGGCCCACTCAGCCTCGAGAGGTCAACTGAGTAGAGTGGGATTCGATTCCCATCCCAGGCATCCTGGAAGTGGATTTCTGTGGTTCCCCACTTCTTTACCAGGCAAATGCCAAGATGGCAGCTAACTTAAGGCCACGGCTGCTTCCTTCCCTCTTCGTTGTCTATCCCTTCCAATCTTCCAATCCTCCACAAGGACCCTGTTCAGCAGAGCAGGTGAGGCCACCTGGATGAGGTTGTGGTTCTCCTTCCCAATTATATCCCCCGACCCAAATTCTCACGCTCCAGGACACTGCACTTGAGACGGTAAAGGTGTGAACCCTCGCTGTGTCCGAGGGATTAACCAACATTGGAGGATAAAGGGATTAACGAAGAAAGAAAGAAAGAAAGAAAGAAAGAAAGAAGAAAATGAAAGAAGGAAGACAACGAACAAGAACATTAACCCATCAAGAAAGGCTGCAAATGATTAATATGTTCGTTCGGCTGATGGCAGTCGGGAGTTTTGTTCGCTCAACATACCCGTTGTTGCAGCTACTGTAGCTTAAATAATGTACATGCTGAGTGTTAAGAGGAAACAGTAACGCATTATTTAATATAACGTAGTTGTGAATAATGTACATTATTATACACGTCAATAAGTAAAAGTCTTGCATTCACAACCAGACAATTCTGAAAAATTTGCGTGTTGTTCGTGTTAAACACAGAAAATGCTTTCAATAGATCATAGCAGAAAAGGGAAATCGTTATCAGGATGACTGTGATCCGATAAAGTCTGAGGATTAACGTTAGTCTCTAAAGTGGAATAGGGGTTTAAATTACACGAGGAAATCTTCCAGTTACAAACATTGTTAAATACTATGAAGGTGTCTTTAACGTCTAGTTTTAACTGTTCTCCTTAATAACAAGAATTACATTTCTTTCATTAATTTTCATAACCGCCAAGATCAAGCACGTTTGTAGCTTTACGCGACTGTAGATATTTCGAACATGGCCACGGAACTTCTACCTTTAAGTGGAATCCAAACAACAGAAACGTGGCTCTTTATTTCAAAATAAATAAATAAATAAATAAATAAATAAATAAATAAATAAATAAATAAATAAATAAATAAATAAATAAATAAATAAATAAATAAATAAGACATGCATGTTCTTGGGTTTAAACCACGTCATTTTGATTATGTTCCTGAAATTGTCACTCAGCCATCATAGGCCTACTGTATTCCTCTTCATTACTACCTTATTCATGGGCAGCTTCCCAGTTTGTATTCACGTTTTCTTTTACGAGATCTACTGTGTTTTCAACATGATTTTAGAAATCAACGATTTCTTCTTCCGGTGTATCTACACCGTTAACTGTCCGCGATTCTAGGCTGTGGTTCAATTGGGATTCTTGCTCAAAATGTTTCAGCTGAAAATGGAGGGAGCGTACTCCATAAAATGCCCGGCGTAGTTACCTGTGAAACGTTGGGAGCTACAAACCCAATTAGACCCAGGTCTACAAGGCCAGAAAACTACTACATTAATCACGACGCCCGCCTATATCATTCCGAACTGTGTTTCACCTCGAGCTATGTAAATTACTTGATTCTGATAGAAAGCAGTGCTGTGTTCGCGAACGGTTTTAGTGAAAAAGCAGCAATTAACTAACACCGAAGAACTATTATTTTTCAAGGGAAAAATAACACCGAAAATACTACTTTTTTTTTTGCTAGTTGCTTTACGTCGCACCGACACAGGTAGATCTTATGGCGACGATGGGATAGGAAAGGGGTAGGATGGGAAGGACGCGGCCGTGGCCTTAATTAAGGTACTGCCCCAGCATTTTCCTGGTGTGAAAATGGGAAACCACGGAAAACCATTTTCAGGGCTGCCGACAGTGGGGTTCGAACCTACTATCTCCCGAATACTGGGTACTGGCCGCAGTTACCCGAAAATACTAGCCGTCATATTTTGTGTCTTATCATTAAAAAACTTCCCAGTCTTTTAAACGTAAAAGTATCTCCGAAAATTACAAGTTACCTCTTGATGTAAACCGACATCTTCAAATAGATGAATTCTGTTTCCAAACTGACACCATGTTAATAATATGGAAATCATACTCTTTGTATTGCTTCTATAGTCAATAACTTTAGTCTTAACGGCTGGCTGACAGAGGTGGTGAATGCGTACTCGGCTCACCCGGAAGGGCATGGATTCTTTTAAGCGTCGGCTGTCGACAAATTTAAGAAACGATATTTCCACTTCTGGAGTTACACTAAAAGTGAGTACCAGGTTAATTCCTGGGGGCAAAGACGGCCGTGTAAAGGGCTTATCGCTCTACAGCACCAATTGCCGCGGTTACGGATAGTGGAGGCCTTTACTTCCCAACCCTCCCAAAGCCTTCAAGGCCTGAACCGAGATGACTTTGCTTTGCTTTGTTTTCTGAGTCTTACTTGTCAACTAAACTGTAACATACTAATATGCCATAGTTATTTTATAGTTGTGTTCGGATCATATTTGTATATAAGGCCACGATTACACACACACTAACGAGGCTGAACGAACTTGAACGTGAACAAACAAATTGGCTTCGTCTTTGTTCACTTCCATTCACTTACGCTATCAGACTGGGCGAGCATTATTTATTTGTTAATGTTCCGAGTCCCAAAGAGATCACGTTAGAAGATGCAGTTAGTGTAATTTTATAAATATTACTACAGAAAAATAAATCTAGGAAATGTAGATCGATGAAGGAATCTGGTTTCATTGTTGAACTGTGTTCCAAGTTGTGTTCAGTTATGGCCCACAAACATGGTGTTGGCACACACAATTTGTACATTTATGGAATTTATTGAGGGCTTATATGGGGTATAATGGAGGCCAGATGTCCTTATCGAAGGAGACGTTGGAGGAGAAATATCGGCAGTGCTTACATATTGATGCAGAAGTTTTGAAGAGGATGCATACGTACGAGCACACGGTTCCGTACAGCATAACATACAGATGTATGTCAATACTATCACATCGTATGAATGACCACAGGTACCGCAGTACAGATCAGAGGTTGTAACACACCAGGTGTGACGGCTTGGAAGATTCATAGCAGTTTCTTTGATTCCGGGCTACAATCACGTGTTCTGCTAGGCAGGCTTCCACTCACGCCTCACCAAGGTACTATCTACTGTTAAAGGAGCATCTGGTGGGACGAATGACGAAACAATGTACCTACGAAGGAAGTTCAGTATATAATGCAACACATATTTATCTTAAGCCAGGTTGGATTTATTGAGGATTCAAATACAACATGTTATTCCCCAAATCTTCTGCTAAAATACCCTATGTTTCAACATAATATCGATAAATGCTACGGCCTTATGCCACAATAATGTGAGGGCCTGTATGCCTGCATGGTTCTCGCGGAGTGCATCCATCATTGGACCAAACAGATGAAAGTCAGAAGGTGCGAGATCCGTGCTGTAGGATGAATGGGAAGAACAGTCCACTGAAGTTTTATGAGCTCCTGTCGGGTGCGCAGACTTTTGTGAGGTGTCGCGTTGTCGTGGAGAAGCTAACCGTGCTTTTTAACACTGCCAGGTCTCCATAGACATTCTGCAAGTGCCTATGAACAGCTTTCATTCCCTGGTTTTCCCCCAAATGAAACTCTAAAACTGCTTTCTGTTTGGTACGCACCTCCGTTAAAGACGCCAATTTGAAGGCAAGTTATATCACTGCCACCTATTGGAAATTAATGAAACTATACGAGATGAAGCGGCAATATTCAAAGATGTTCCAAACAAAATTCCTGTTTTTTTAAACCGAAACTGGCCGAGAAATAAAATGTGTTGCATTGACCGCCCTCGCAGTTAATCAGTGTCCAGAGCAGTATATGCCTCGCTATTGTGACATCATTTGCACGTGCGGTGTAGACCAGATGAGCGACACTTTCCGTGGTGATATAGAGGATCAACGCCTGAAACCCTGGAGTCAGAAAGTAGACTGAAATGTCCGCTCACCTCTGTACAGGAACCATTAAACTGTAATCGAAGTGGCTGTTCGGTTTGGGTCATGAAGTCATCAGCTTGCATTCGGAAGATAGTGTGTTCGAACTCCACTGTTGGCAGTCCTAAAGAAAGTTTTCTGTGGTTACCCATTTTAACTCCAGGCAAATGCTGGGGCTGTACGTTAATTACGGCCACGGTCGCTTCCATCCCACTCCCAGCCCTTCACTATCCCTTCGTTGCCATAAAACCTATCTGTGTTGGTGCTACGTAAAGCAGAGTGTAAACAATTCTTTAATCGGTACATACAGCACAACGAATGTTCCATTCTGGAGCCATTGGGGTATAAACAGGGAAATGTGCCACCCACACACCACACGTTCACCGATGTCTTGACCAGCACGATCAACAGACTGTCTCTATTGGGCTGTGAGATACTGAAGTGGACGTCAATTGATCCATGCAAACTGTGTGTTTTTCAAGTTGCCTCACGTGAGGAATCATATGCGGCACGTATATCTCGCCAATGTACCGTCCAGCAGTTAATGATCCATAACGAATGATCAAGAGATTGGTTTTCGTTTCAAGACTTAAATTATGCCTGCCCAAACTATAATAGGTCCTCCTCCATAAAGAACGGTAGATTGTACAGCTGTCGGATGAAATACTTCCACACATTTCCTCCAGACTCACAGACGACTATCTGAAGTATATAACGTGGAACGGGGTCCGGCTCCATGGCTAAATAGTTTCCGTGCTGGCCTTTGGTCAGAGAGGTCCTGGATTTGATTCCAGGCAGGGTTGGGAATCTTAAACATCACTGGTTCATTTCTTTGGCACGGGAGCTGGGTGTATGTATCGTCTTCATCATCATTTCATCCTTATCACGACGCGCAGGTCGCCTACGAGAGTCAAATCAAAAGACCTGCGCCTGGCGAGCCGAACATGTCCTCGGACACTCCCGGCATTAAACGCCATACGCCATTTCATTTTTCAACGTGAAACGGAATTCTTTAGAGAACAGTACAGGATGCCAGTGACTTATAATTAACTGGCAGTGAAGACGATCCCGACTTAAATGCAGCCTCCTGCCACGACGCCGTATATCCAGTTGAGGTATTTGAGTGGACATTCAGGATCTTAAATTCGCCTCTCGAATCCTGTTCCTGACTGGTTGGTCATTAACTCGGACTCCAGAAGCCTACTGTATTTTCACCTCTGGTACAGATACTGTAACTTGGTGGTTCAGGATATCTTGTAGACGCCAAAAACGATCCTGTCCTGGTGTTCGTTTTGTTTCGTGACCCGTGCCATGGCGCCTGGTTACACTCCCAATCTCCTGGAAACGTTTCCACAGATACCAAATCGTATTTTAGCAACCCCTAGGATTCTAGCAACTTACTTTTGAGAGTAGCCTAATTGAAACAGTGTTAGTGAACGAACGGCTTCATCCGACGATTCGAGAACAACTGCTCCCCCCGTTGCCCGCCGTGGTCCGCACGATCAGCCGTGACTTGTACACAGTATAATACAACACTCTGCACATGCTTCGAATCAATGCACTCGTACATTTCAGCTGACACTAACGCCTCCAGGACTTCCATACGGCATTGGAGCCATCTATTACGTAAACAGGATATCTTCGCTGCCGGGACAAAACCTCCTATGTGAAATATTTTAGCTTGGAACTTTGGCCGGCAGGGTTCTCTCATCTAAGGTGCAATATCGTGTGCATGTTGTCAAGGCATTCTCGCTCTTCATAATGTATGTGCTGCGGGTCAGTATATCTCCAAAAATATTATCACATAGGAGGTTTTGTCCCGGCAACGACGATATGTTATTGCCGTAATAGCGTAATCCACATCCCCTATGTATTCGTACAACGATGTTAGGTACATCGAAAAAGTGACCAAATTTATTTTTCAACACTGTTATACTCGATAAAAATGCAAGAAACTGACGCAACAATAGTCTTTACAAAACGAATAAATCCTTATTGTGATATAAACTTCCCCTCGATTCATGGGGACCCGGTTTCGTTACTTTCAGGGCCGAGGAACTTAACTGCGTACCGGTACAGTTACTTCTTCTGGCTACATACACTACACACAACACTATAAATAACCGCACAAATACACAATAGCGCACATAATCCTACACATATGTTTGCCGTCATGTAGAGCATCTAGCCACAAAATTTAGCCAAATCCATGCCAAGTGTCAACCAACCCCAGTCAATTGGGAAAAGGCCAAGAATAAAAGAAGATCTATGAAAAGAAGTTGAACTGTTCTTCTTTTAATACGTATATTTAAAAAGCCATGAATCAACAGCCCCGAAAAGCCATGACCTACCAATCGACCGCTGCTCAGCCCGAAGGCCTGCAGATTACTGTGGTCACCATGACGGATCCTCTCGGCTTCCTAGACCGGGGCCGATATCTCGGCGTCAGATAGCTCTTCAATTGAAATCATGTAAGCTGAGTGGATCTTGAACCAGCCCTTAGATCCAGGTAAAACATTCCTGACCTGGCCGGTAATTGAACCAGGGGCGTCAGGGTGACAGGCAGGCACGCTACCCCTACACCTCGTGGACGACAATCTTATAACGCATTTGGCATATTGATATAAGGAGTTAAATTAATCAAGCATAATACCGAAACTTAAAATTTCTTTTCTTGGTTACGGAGTTTTTCAAAACGTGAGGTGATTTTAAAAAGGGTTATTCTTAATTCCTCTTTTAACTCTCAATTTTCAAGATAAAAGCTGGTATGCCTCAGACCGTATAGGGTTGATCTTCTGAGCCCACGTTGGGGATTTCGATCGCGGCTCAGTTCGTTGGTATTTGCAGATGTTCAAATATGCACACGACGTGTCAGTAGATTTACTGGAATGTAAAAGAAATTCTGTAGTGCAAAATTTCGGCATCCCTGCGTCACTTAATATCGTAAAAGTAGTTAGTAGGTAGGTAGTTATTGGAAGGTAAAGCTAATAATGTTAGTAGTAGTATTTCTGCTTCTTCAGCCAATAAAGTGTTGTCTGAGGGAAAAATGTTAAAAAAAATCTAGTTGAATTTTTATCTGAAACATGCTTCCATGGATCTTTTAGTTTCCTTACAAAATGGCTCGAAAAGTGGTCATATAAATATCACTAAATAAGGTCGTTCGAGTCACGCGCGCCGGCGCAGGACACAGGACACGGTAAGTATTTTCGGATTACGCATGAATCTGTATCAGTTTTATTAACATAGTTTTATTTGTGTATGGTTTACAATATCACTTTATATTCTTGAATTCTATGTATTGAACTGCGTAGTATAGAAAATAGAACTACTTTAAAGAATACGTGGACCTGGAGCGGACCGGCTTTGAGTAGACAGCACTCCATAGTCAGCATTGCCAATTCGTGCTCTGAGGTAAGCGACTCTCGACCATCTGTCGCTTCGCCGTTCCCATATCTGATAGCAGCGCTGTTTTCCTCACCCGCCTAATTCAGTGGCCGGAGGTTTAGTTATGACCTGTTCGGATGGGTAGCGGAGAATTCGTAATGGTGCTTACGCTGCTTCAGTGTCGTTCCGCGAGCACCAAGGGTGCCAGATGGGTGACAAACCTTCAGACGAGATTAATCCCACCCGTTGCTTCAAGGACATGTTGACAGTACACCGGCCAACATGAGAATGAAATATTGCAACTACGGCTTTCCTAATTGGGAATGTCAGTAAAGTTAGCCTGTTGGTATGAGAGTATGAATTAGGTTTCTGCGTGCGGCACAGTTATCTGTGTACATGATACGGAAATATAATTAAGATTATTTGCAGTAAGTTCAAAATATTCAAAATATTTTCAAAATATTTGACTGACGAGACTGGAATTATATTTTAATTATAGTTGTGCGTAACGGTGAACACAGAGAAACACGATTCATTGATGACGTCGTCTTTCGACATAGTCTCCATGTCGGTTTAGGCACTTGTCGCTTCGTGGTATGAGTTCGAATATTCCCTACTGGTAAAAATCCTATCCTTGGGTGTTCAGACACTTTGGCGCGAAGCATTTCACCTCCTCGTCTGCAGCGAATAGTCGGCCTCCTAGGTGCTCCTTCAAGTGAGAAATGAGGTGAAAGTCGCTTGGAGCGAGGTTCGGGCTGTAAGGAGTGTGGTCGATGATGTCCCAACGAAACTGCTTGAACAGTGTAGTAGTCTGCTGGGCTGTATGAAGTTGCGCAATGTCGTCGAGGAAGATGACGCGCTCGGTCAGAAGTTCTGGCCGTTTGCTCCTGAATGCTTATCGTAATCGTGTCAAGATCTCACAGTATCAGTCAACGGTTACTGTGTGAACTTTTTCCAAAAACTCCACGAGTATGATAACCGCGCTATCCCAGAACACTGTGGCTATCACCATCCCGGCATATGGCGATACTTTAAACTACGTTCTCGCTGGAGAGGTGTGTTTCTACCCTAGTGACGAACCCTTACTGCTGGGTCTGTAGTGAATGATCCATGTTTCGTCACCCGTGGCAATACTGTGAAGAAAACTGTTGCCTTCCGTGGAGAACCGTTGTAAAAGTTGCATACTTGCCCCCCCATGCCCTTCTTCTTGTGTTGGTTGGACACATTTCGTGGAACAGATCGGGTACAAATTTTTGCCGTAACCTGATCCTCCTGTTGTCTTGAGTCGCTTCCTCCATGCGAGCTGTGTTCAAAATTATTGATGCCGTGCTGGATCGGCCACAGCGATCTTCGTCGATGAAATTTTCTCCCTCCATCGGCCGAGAACTTTCGACACCATTCTGCGACATGCTAACGAGAAATTACAATCTCTCCGTAAACCTTCACCAGCTGCCGATGGATCTCAGCCGCGGTTACATGTTTCGCCCATAGAAATAGTATAACTGAACGGATTTCTTCGCGAGACAAGTTTTCCAAAAGAAATGCTATTTGTGTTTACCTACAACTCGCGCTGTAGGTTGAGGGTGGCTGAAACTCTGTACAGTTGCCAACCGCATGTATTAGAATTATTGCACACTACCAGTCTCTCTACAATAAACGAAACTCCAGGAATATCGGCCTTGTAACCATAGTTTTGGATCATCCCTCGTATTATAGTCTACTTTATAGTTTAATCTAAGAAATAAGAATGGTTGTGTTTGGAATTATGATGAGTTTGACCCCCTTTATGAAATTTCTGGTGACGCCCCTGCGTGTTAGTATGCGACGTTTATGAGCAGCGTAGTGACGTCCTTAAATGGTCTGCATTGGGTCAGATATTCGACGAGTCACTGTGAAATTTGCTGCGTAGTGATGTCCATATATGAAAAAGAAATAGCATCATAGATTCCAACTGAGGTGTTCTGCTTTGCCACTTTATCAGATATTTCTTTAAAATCCATACGAGTGTGTCATTTCAGCCAAAGAAAATTAATATCTATGCCGACTGGTGTTTCGCTATATACCACATGCAAAATTTCAAAGCAGTATTGATTACGTTTTACGTTCCACTGAGGATATTGTAATCGCTGTAGAACACTTTGGGAATCTGTAAGAATTAACAGTCCTTGTGTATGCTGTGGAAGTCGAAAGATGACTGGAGCACGAATAGTGAGCGTTCGTGCCGAAAATATGGAGGTCCTCTGAATGAGTGAGTGCTTTGCATAAGTATGCAGTATAGGACAGTGATAACCATATCCTTCATCGTCGATAGCTTTGATCCATCCGCATATATATGAAGAAAGTTGGCTCAGGTAAATTGAATGCATTTAGGCTATTGTTTCTTTTATTGGACTGGCGTAGGTAGTCTGGTTGGTAGAATACTGCAGGACGAAAAAATAATGTTTGAAATTGATAGTGGAAGCCTGAATAAGAGGTATCACATAACACAACATGTATGATGTGTTTCAATTCCTTGTAGATTTTAACGAGGTCTGGAGTTCGCAGAATGCAAGTATTCTGCTGGTTTTAAATCCAAAGTGTCTGTTGTTAGTTAGACCTTCGGCTGGAGACAAGGATTCCTGAGAGTAGCTCGCAGAAGTAACAATCTGTATGATAAAGTTGTCTTTTGATAGATAAAGCATTTCTCTTGCTTTGATCAGAAGGGCATTTGCTGGTGAGGATGTCATGGCATCGATGCAGAGCTAAACGTTCGATACTGTATTAGGTCTAGCTTACGAAGTATTGTCTGAAATGCGTTTGCGGATAAAATAATGCCATTATCTGAAATTGGTTGTTTTAGGGCTTTGTGTACTCTGAGTAGTATGGTTGGATCTGCTCCCCACCAAGTACGAGTGATAGCCCGAAAACATTCAGTAAAAGACTGGTCCCCGTTATAACGTGTTCAATACATCTTTTCTACGTAAACTTGCCACCTAAAACTGCCTCAAGTACACTGGCGGAAAATGTAATCCCACTACTAAGAAGACATTACTTTAGAGGAATGCAATTTTGGCTAAGCAATTGTCTAGGTAACATATTTATTTGATTAATGTTTCCAGGCCACAAGTTAAAGTATGCGCGAGTATAAATGTGACATAGTAGTACAATAACCGCAGTGCGGTTAGGGTCGCGCAAGTGTTAGCTTGCATCCGGGAGATAGTGGGTTCGAACCCCACTGTCGGCAGCCCTGAAGATGGTTTTCCGTGCCTTTTTATTTTCACACCAAGCAAAGGCTGGAGTTGCACCTTAATTAAGGCCACGGCTGTTTCCTTCCCACTCCTAGGCATTTTCTGTCCTATTGTCGCCATAACATCTATCAGTACCGGTGCGACGCAAAGCAAATAGCAAAAAAGTACAACAACCACTGTATAGATGCCACTATTTTGAATGTATTCATGCAAAAATGCGTGCATTGTGTCGAACAGGTGCCGCATGTTTTTTCCGGGCTGGAGTTCCACGCCTATTGCAGCTGGTCATTCAAATCGGCAACTGATAGTGCTGATATTGGAAGACGTGGGACTTGTCGTCCGACAACACCCAATACGTGCTCGATGGGCGAAAGGTCTGTTGATATCGCAGGCCAAGGCAACTGGTCGATACTCCGTAAAAAATGTTGGATATGAGGACGATCGTTCTCCTTCTGGAAAATACCCCCTTAAATACTGCGAATAAATAGCAGCACAACCGATTCATTCGCCAGTCTGACGTACAAATCTGCTGTCAAGGTTTTTGGGATAACGACAAGAGTGCGCCTACTGTCAAAGGAAGTCGCTTTCCAGACCATAACTCCTAGTGTAAATCCAGTGTGCAGACGCCGCAGACAGCTTGGTTCCAGGCGCTCACCTTGCCACGTCCCTGCCGACCTATGGCCATCACTGGCACCAAGAGAGAAACGGCTCTCATCTGAAAACACAATAGGTCTCCACTCCGCCATCCAATGAGCTCTAGCTTGACACAACTGAAGTCGCAGATGGCAGTGATTCGGAGTTAGTGGCATGAAAGCTACACGAGGTCTGCCTCGCAACTGTTCCTGAAGTAATCGATTCATTACAGTTCGTTGTGTTATTCTGGTTCCAACCGAAGCTCTAAGGCTGCTGCAGATGCAGTACAACTAACCATAACCATGCGGCGAATACGGTGGTCTTTCCTCTCCGTAGTGGCCCGTGTGCTGTCGGAAACCAGTCTTCTTGAGGGAGTGCTTTCTCGTGATCATTGTTGCCAACATCGATGCACTGTGAATACATCCCTGCAAAGTCTTTCTCTAATATCGCGGAAAGAACATCCACCTTCTCGTAGCCTTATTACACGGCTCGTTCAAACTCAGTAAGCTGCTAATATTGCCTTCTTCTTCACCTCAAAGGCATGTTTGACTCGCGCCTCTTCACAGCGTGAACACCGGACGATGACCAACGCTCACGAAGTTTACAGCACGTATTTAAAGCAAACTTGCTTTGGAAGGTCATAGTGGCCCTACAAGTACCAGTCCTCGTCGACCACCGCGACCATCTTTCAGATGTGCAAACGCACCTCCCGACTTTCGTTTACCTAGCACAACTCCTTCTTGGTGTTGAGATTTCACTTTCCGCCAGTGTACTTAGCATTTGATTTTAACGGAAGTGAATACGGGATGGAGATGTAGTAATAATCCTACGTTTTCGTGTGAAGATCTCTAGAGGATAACTTACCAGAAGATAACGTCCATCCTCTTCTTACAGTCGCATCAGGATTAAACAAGGTGTCCAAGTTCACTGTGTAAATGCTAGACAGAAGTGGACTCACTACGGCACCTTGAGAACGTCCCATCTCTCATGTAAGTTATTGTCGTGGTGGCGTATATATATATGATACGGCAGCTCAGTAATCCGTAAATTCCGCGCAGACAGATTTCAGGGAGATCAAGTAAATGCAGTTTACGGATGGGTATGTTGTCGTTAGTTCCAGAAATATGGCGCTGAGGTAATTTTGTATTCTGTATGCTCGTCCAATATCCATCGTAAATATAATAATGTTATCTAAGGTGCTTCGAGATTCCCGAAAATCCTACTGAGAAACTGTTAGTAGATTATTGTGTTCGAGCCACCATTCTAGCTGCAATTTTATAAGACGTTAATTTATCTTACGAACACAAGATGGTAGTATGCCTGGCTTGTATGAGGCTACTTCATTTGGGTCCTTTCCAGGTTTTAAAATTATAACAACTATATGTCTGGTCTATTCGAAAGGACAGCTTCTCCAAATTTCCTCCAATAGTTTAAGCAGTAGAATTTTGACGGAAATTGGCTAATGATATACAATTAGATTGTAGATATGTTCGAATCCTAAGGCTGTGTTTGAAGCATTTGAATACAGAATACAATATTCCTGCAGAGAAAACGGTTCTAGAATAATGTGATGTGGTGTATTTGCAGCTGTAGTTAACTGCGAGAATGTATGTAATACTATTTGCGGAGCAATATGTTCGGCAAAGGTCTTCAATCCAACCCCTAAGTGGTAGACGAGTAATTCTTAATGTTTCTGGTCATTACCCAAACGTTGGATAGTGGAGAGTTTTGGATATTTTCTGGCAGTAGGCCTTCAAACTATGTATTTTTGTTGCTTTAGGAAAATCTTTGCTTCAGCATTCTTTAACTGGTAAGCTGAAAAATTTCTCCGTATTGAAAATCTATATACACCGTATATAACACAACATGCCCTGACTGACTGAGAGATTAATCATCGCCGAGCCAACAGTACTGGGCATACAAAACTGAAATTTTGGGGATACGTTTATATTCGGGTGTAGGCGCTCACTGGCTAAGAGGGTGAAAAGGGGGATGAATATTTCAAATGGGAATACCTACAGAATATCTCAAAACTTAACATGTTACAGACGTGAAAATTGGTACTTTCAATCTCTTTCAAAATTGAAGATATATATATATATTGTTTCCGGAAAATCCACTTAAGGGGAATTGAAGAATTAGTTGAGTACTTTGTACAAGGATACTTATATGTCGAAAACTAGAGACGTTGCAGACGTGAAAATTGGTATTTGGAATCACCTTCATAAATAAAGAAACACGTATTCTTTAAATTTCTGAAAATACACTTAACGAGGGGTGGGGGGGGGCGGGAATGAAAGAATTGAAACAATTAGTTGAATTATTTGTATGAGAATACTTATATCTAAAAAACTAAAGACCGGGCGAGTTGGCCGTGCGTGTAGAGGCACGCGGCTGTGAGCTTGCATCCGGGAGATAGTAGGTTCGAATCTCACTATCGGCAGCCCTGAAAATGGTTTTCCGTGGTTTCCCATTTTCACACCAGGCAAATGCTGGGGCTGTACCTTAATTAAGACCACGGCCGCTTCCTTCCAACTCCTAGGCTTTTCCTATCCCATCGTCGCCATAAGATCTATCTGTGTCGGTGCGACGTAAAGCCCCTAGCAAAAAATAAAATAAAAATAAAGATGTTGCAAACGTGAAAATTGGTATTTGGAATCTCCTTTAAAAATAAAGAAACACTCATCTTTTAGGGTAAAATCAACTTGGTGAGGGGGGGGGGATGAAAACGGAGTTGAGTTATTTTTATGAGGATACATATCAGATTGGAAAAACCAGTAATTGCACCACACTCTAAGCAAGGGAACAGGAAGGACTGCAACAACTATCGAGGTATCTCATTGATTAGTCTACCAGGCAAATTATTCATTGGCATCTTGGAAGGGAGGGTGCGATCAGTAGTTGAGAGGAAGTTGGATGAAAACCAGTGTGGTTTCAGACCACAGAGAGGCTGTCAGGATCAGATTTTCTGTATGCGCCAGGTAACTGAAAAATACTACAAGAGGAATAGGCAGTTGTGTTTATGTTTCGTAGATCTAGATAAAGCATATGGCAGGGTACGGAGGGAAAAGATGTTCGCTATACTGGGGGACTATGGAATTAAAGGTAGATTATTAAAATCAATCAAAGGCATTTATGTTGATAATTGGGCTTCAGTGAGAATTAATGGTATAAAGAGTTCTTGGTCAGGGTACTTACAGGGGTTAGACAAGGCTGTAATCCTTCACCTTAGCAGTTCATAGTTTACATGGATCATCTGCTGAAAGGTATAAAATGGCAGGGACTGATTCAGTTAGGTGGAAATGTAGTAATCAGTCTGGCCTATGCTAGCGACTTAGTCTTAATGGCAGATTGTGCCGAAATCCTGCAGTCTAATATCTTGGAACTTGAAAATAGGTGCTATGAGTATGGTAAGAAAATTACCCTCTTGAAGACTAAATTGATGTCAGTAGGAAAGAAATTCAAGAGAATTGAATGTCAGATTGGTGATACAAAGCTAGAACAGGTCGATAATTTCAAGTATTTAGGTTGTGTGTTCTCCCAGGATGGTAATATTGTAAGTGAGATTGAATCAAGGTGTCGTAAAGCTAATGCAGTGAGCTCGCAGTTGTGATCAACAGTATTCTGTAAGAAGGAAGTGAGCTCCCAGACGAAACTATCTTTACATCGGTCTGTTTTCAGACCAACTTTGCTTTACGGGAGCGAAAGCTGGGTGGACTCAGGATATCTTATTCATAAGTTAGAAGTAACAGATATGAAAGTAGCAAGAATGATACAAACAGGTGGGAACAATGGCAGGAGGGCACTCGGAATGAGGATATAAAGGCTAATTTAGTAATGAACTCGATGGATGAAGCTGTACACATAAACCGGCTTCGGTGGTGGGGTCATGTGAGGCGAATGGAGGAGGATAGGTTACCTAGGAGAATAATGGACCCTGTTATGGAGGGTAAGAGAAGTAAAGTAAGAGAAGTATTTTTTGTTTTCGGAATATTCACTTAAGGGGGTGGTAAAAGGAAGTGAAAAACGTGAATTATTTTTATGAAGGAACTCATATCTCAAAAACTGAGGTTATAGACGTGAAAATTTTTACGACCAAGACGACGATGTTTGGACTCAGTTTCTAACGATTTAAAGATGAGAGGTATAGAACTAAATGAGGCCACAACACTGGTTGCAAATCGATTATTGCGGCGACGTTTAGTAGGTTCACAGAGGCTTGCAGACTGAACGCTGAAAGGCATACAATTCTATAATAATAATGTATGTAATGTATGTATGTGCATATATCTCAAAAACTGAAGATGTTACATTCGTGATAATTGTTATTTTGAAGTTTCTTCATAAATAAAGGAACACGTATTTTTTATTTTCGGAATATTCACTTAAGGGGGGGGGGGTAAAAGGAAGTGGAAAACGTGAATTATTTTTATGAAGGAACTCATATCTCAAAACCTGAGGTTATAGACGTGAAAATTTTTACTTGGGATCTCCTTTTAAAATAAAGAACTAAGGATTTTTGGAGGCGGAATCAACTTCACGGACGGGGGTGCTGTAAAACGAGTAAAATTGTTTTTGTAATGACCCTAATATCTCTAATACTGAAGATGTTACAGGCATGAACATTTGTATTTGGAATCTCCTTTCAAAGTAAAGAAACACGTATTATTTTGTCTTCGGAAAATCCACTTAAGGAGGTGAATGAACTGAAAAATTTGTTGAGTCCTTTGCATGTGGTTACTTACAGTGGCGGTCAAAATAATAGAGCCACCTCTATTGACGGGATTAAGAACTAGGATATATATTAGCTCACAAAATCTCCACCAGTGCCGTGTTGTCAGTCCGTTTTAGACAACATCAGGGAAGACGTCGCTGCTATCTGTAGTTGTGCGAAAGGAAGCGTTTGAGCTAAACGTGCGAAAAGAGGCATAAAGGTAAGAATATTATGGGTCAAAATAATAGAGCCGATTTACAGAAGTCCCGTTCAAATTGATTTTTTGCAGTTGTTTTGGGGGCTAGCGATATTATTTGTCAACAAACCTCCACTCAATATTATTTTGTATGTAAATTAACGTTTGGTTTTGTTTACATTCTTCTAGATGGGCAGAGCAAAGCATACAAGTGATGATGAGCATATAGTAATGTTCCGGATGTTCAAAAGTGGGATGTCCATGAATCAAATATCCAAAGATTTACACGTTTCGCGAAAACAAGTCCAGAACGCCATTACACTGGCAAAACAAACAAAGCCACCGATGGAGAACAGGGGGCAACATCGTGTAACTACTCCTCCCGTAGACAGACTCATCACTAGGGAAGTAAAGAAAAACCCATTTTTTTCAACACCACGACTGGAAGCCATTTTGTTTAGCGACAAAAATGATGTTCAACCATCAAACTCAACGATTCAAAGACGACTGAGATCCACAAAATTGAATTGGCGCATTGCGAGACAGGAGCCACATGTTTCAAAAGCTAATGTTCGGAAAAGGTTGGCCTTCGCCCGGAGAAATGAACAAAAACCTAATATTTGGTGGAAGAACATCCTTTGGTCCGATGAATCCAAGTATAATAGGTTTGCCTCAGATGGAAAAGTCTATGTGCGCCGCCCAGCAAACCAGGAATTTAATCCCAAGTACACTTTAAAAACTGTGAAATACGGTGGCGGAAGTGTTACGGTATGGGGATGTTTTTCATGGTAAGGCGTTGGTCCAATACACCGTATCAACGGCATAATGAACGCACAAATGTACAAAGACATCTTGGCAAATGTGATGCTGCCTTATGCTGAAGAGGAAATGCTGCTGAAATGGAAATTTCAGCACGATAACGATCCAAACCATACTGCAAGGATCATAAGGCAGTTTTTTCAAGATCACCATATCGAAGTATTAGAGTGGCCACCTCAATCACCTGACGCATCACCCATTGAGATCTTATGGGAGATCGTAGACAAGGAAATTGACCACTCAAAAGCTACATCTTTAGATAAATTTTGGGAAGAAATCCAGAGAGCCTGGTATATTATCAGCAACGACGAATGCAGGCATTTAGTCGACTCTATGGGTAAGAGGTGCAGGGGAATCCTCAAAAATAAGTGTTATCCCACGAAGTACTAATGCACTCCTATGCAAAAATGACTGTTCCTGTAAATTTCATAAGACTGAGATCAAGTACAAAATATTTGTGTCAATTGGCTCTATTTTTTTGACCCTGTCTGGTATTCTTTTGAATATTATTGATTAGTTTGAGTTGTGTTATCTATATAACTGACTGTGGTACAATGTGACTCTGTTGTAATGGTTCCTGTACAACGTAAAATTTTGTTTCCATCATAGTACAAACATGTCTAGTAATAAATTTGCACTTTCTTCCAAACCTTTGCCAGGTGGCTCTATTATTTTGACCACCACTGTATATCTCAAAAACTAATGATGTTAATGACGTGAAAAACGGTATTTGGAATCGCCATTAAAAATAAAGAAACGCATTTGGGGGGGGGGGTAATCAACTTGCGGGAGGGCGGTGTAAAAGGAGTTTAATTATTTTCATGAGGATACATGCATCTCAAAAGCTGAAGGTGTTACAGTCATGATAATTGGTATTTGGAAGCTCCTTTATAAATAAACACGTAACTTTTGTTTCCGGAAAATTTACTTAAGGGGAGTGTGTAAAAAGAAGTGAAAAATTGAAGTTTTTATGGAGGAACTTATATCTCAAAAACTGAAGATGTTACAGACGTAAAATTTTGTATTTGGAACCTCCTTTAAGAACAAAGAAATACATTTTTTGTTTTCGGAAAATCGACTTAAGGGGGGGGGGTCTTGGCAATAAGTAAAAAAGAAGTGAGTTATGTTTATGAGGATACTTATATCTTAAAGACCGAAGCTGTTACAGACGTGAAAGTTGGTATTTTTAATTTCCTTTAAAATTAAAGGAACACGTATTTTTCTTCTTTTCGGAAAGACCGCTTAAGGGGGGAAGAGTGGTGGCAAGATGTAAAGAAGGATTTGAATTCATTTTATGAGGATATACATACAGTATCTTAAAAACTGAAGGTATTACGGACGTACAGACGTGGAAACTGGTACTTGGAATCTCCTTTAAAATAACGAAATACGTATTACATTTTTGGGAAAATCCAATTAAGGGGCTGAAAATAATTGAAAAGCGGGTGAAATAAAATGAGTACCGGTGTATCTACCTTTGCCATGATGTCAAAACTTAGCGTGTTACAGACAACAAAATTGATATTTTGAATGTCTTTTAAGAGTACAGGAATACAGTGGTGGTCAAAATAATAGAGCCACCTGGCAAAGGTTTGGAAGAAAGTGCAAATTTATTACTAGACATGTTTGTACTATGATGGAAACAAAATTTTACGTTGTACAGGAACCATTACAACAGAGTCACATTGTACCACAGTCAGTTATATAGATAACACAACTCAAACTAATCAATAATATTCAAAAGAATACCAGACAGGGTCAAAAAAATAGAGCCAATTGACACAAATATTTTGTACTTGATCTCAGTCTTATGAAATTTACAGGAACAGTCATTTTTGCATAGGAGTGCATTAGTACTTCGTGGGATAACACTTATTTTTGAGGATTCCCCTGCACCTCTTACCCATAGAGTCGACTAAATGCCTGCATTCGTCGTTGCTGATAATATACCAGGCTCTCTGGATTTCTTCCCAAAATTTATCTAAAGATGTAGCTTTTGAGTGGTCAATTTCCTTGTCTACGATCTCCCATAAGATCTCAATGGGTGATGCGTCAGGTGATTGAGGTGGCCACTCTAATACTTCGATATGGTGATCTTGAAAAAACTGCCTTATGATCCTTGCAGTATGGTTTGGATCGTTATCGTGCTGAAATTTCCATTTCAGCAGCATTTCCTCTTCAGCATAAGGCAGCATCACATTTGCCAAGATGTCTTTGTACATTTGTGCGTTCATTATGCCGTTGATACGGTGTATTGGACCAACGCCTTACCATGAAAAACATCCCCATACCGTAACACTTCCGCCACCGTATTTCACAGTTTTTAAAGTGTACTTGGGATTAAATTCCTGGTTTGCTGGGCGGCGCACATAGACTTTTCCATCTGAGGCAAACCTATTATACTTGGATTCATCGGACCAAAGGATGTTCTTCCACCAAATATTAGGTTTTTGTTCATTTCTCCGGGCGAAGGCCAACCTTTTCCGAACATTAGCTTTTGAAACATGTGGCTCCTGTCTCGCAATGCGCCAATTCAATTTTGTGGATCTCAGTCGTCTTTGAATCGTTGAGTTTGATGGTTGAACATCATTTTTGTCGCTAAACAAAATGGCTTCCAGTCGTGGTGTTGAAAAAAATGGGTTTTTCTTTACTTCCCTAGTGATGAGTCTGTCTACGGGAGGAGTAGTTACACGATGTTGCCCCCTGTTCTCCATCGGTGGCTTTGTTTGTTTTGCCAGTGTAATGGCGTTCTGGACTTGTTTTCGCGAAACGTGTAAATCTTTGGATATTTGATTCATGGACATCCCACTTTTGAACATCCGGAACATTACTATATGCTCATCATCACTTGTATGCTTTGCTCTGCCCATCTAGAAGAATGTAAACAAAACCAAACGTTAATTTACATACAAAATAATATTGAGTGGAGGTTTGTTGACAAATAATATCGCTAGCCCCCAAAACAACTGCAAAAAATCAATTTGAACGGGACTTCTGTAAATCGGCTCTATTATTTTGACCCATAATATTCTTACCTTTATGCCTCTTTTCGCACGTTTAGCTCAAACGCTTCCTTTCGCACGACTACAGATAGCAGCGACGTCTTCCCTGATGTTGTCTAAAACGGACTGACAACACGGCACTGGTGGAGATTTTGTGAGCTAATATATATCCTAGTTCTTAATCCCGTCAATAGAGGTGGCTCTATTATTTTGACCGCCACTGTATGTGCCTTCTTGTTTTCGGGATAAGGCATTTAATGGGGGCGAAAAGAAGTGAAAAATGAGTTGAATTATTTTTTGAGGATACTTATATCTCAAAAACTGAAGAAGTTACAGACGTGCAAATTGGTATTTGGAATGTCCTTTAAAATTTTAGAAACATTAATTTATTTCTTTCGACTAGTGAGAAGATTTTTTCTCACATGTACAGTTCTGTGTTACATGGTCTTAGCCCCAAAAGGTAATACCGCTAACGTGGTTTACAAAGAGTTTCTGGGGTAAATGAAACTCAATTTTTCGGTGAGTTTTTGTTCTTTAGGGATTTTCAGACTATGTCCTAGTACAATGACGAGGAGCGATTACCTTTATCCAATTACGAAATCCACGCGAGTGAAGCCACGGGTAACTGCTAGTCTCCTATAATGATAAAGAGCTTGTGACCTTTTAGCTACCATTAAGGAGCACTCGGGTGTCCAACTATGAACATAGGGTTCTTTTTTTCCGAGGAGTAAAATTGCCCTTGGGAGCAAGTGATACATAATTAACCATCTTCACTAGTGGATCATATTTTTTTTGCTATGGGCTTTATGTCGCACCGACACAGAAAGGTCTTATGGCGACGATGGGATAGGAAAGGCCTAGGAGTTGGAAGGAAGCGGCCGTGGCCTTAATTAAGGTACAGCCCCAGCATTTGTCTGGAGTGAAAATGGGGAAACCACGGAAAACCATTTTCAGGGCTGCTGATATTGGAGATAGTCTTGTTACCGTCCACCTGGAAGTACGGAGCCCGTACTGTATGTTAGTTCATTATTTTTCTACAACAGAGTGTTACTAATGCGACTGTAGTTCCTACGACCACGCCACTCTTATGTGTGTGTCACTAATGTGCGCTTTGTTCGGCTCTGTTCTGCTTGACTATGTGGCTCTCGTTACCTTCTTCTTCCTCTTCTTCTACTCCAGCCTTATGTCTTAACAGGTATACTGTATTCCACCGACATCATCTGAACACGCAGTAGCGTAATCTGCTGCGATTTACCGAGCTCGATAGCTACAGTCGCCTAAGTCCGGCTCCATGGCTAAATGGTTAGCGTGCTGGCCTTTGGTCACAGGGGTCCCGTGTTCGATTCCCGGCAGGGTCGGGAATTTAACCTTAATTGGTTAAATTTGCTGGCACGGGAACTGGGTGTATGTGCCATCTTCATCATCATTTCATCCTCATCACGACGCGCTGGTCGCCTACGGGAGTCAAATTAAAAGACCTGCATCTGGCAAGCCGAACTTGTCCTCGGACACTCCCGGCACTAAAAGCCATACGACATTTCATTTCAGTGTGGCCAGTATCCATTATTCGGGAGATAGTGGGTTCGAACCCCACTCTCGGTAGCGCAGAAGATGGTTTTCCGCGGTTTCCCATTTTCACACCAGGCAAATGCTGGTGCTGTACCTTATTAAGGCCACGGCCGCTTCCTTCCCTGTCCTAGCCCTTTCCAGTCCCATCGTCGCCATAAGGCCTATCTGTGTAGGTGCGACGTAAAGGCAATAGCTGCTGCGATTTGTTATTAGCACCATCGTAGTAAAATGTAATATAGTTGTGGCGGAATCTTCTTAGATACGTTCGACATCTGTGGATTGTGTATAATTTGATAACTTATCTGTACTCATGAAAGCGACCGTCGGCCTGGCGTTCAGGTTAATAGCTACATGTCTCTAACGTGTAACCTTGTTTACGTTTCTTAGATTTGTTGATGTGTATGTTTGATATTTATAAACAATACGAGATTACAGCTGACTCATCCCCACAAGCTTGACCTGGTTATCGTCTTACGCATAGTAAGCTGTAGGTAACTACTGCGACCGATGCTAACTCACGTGACATATATTTCATCTTGTTTCCTCTTAAACCACGCATATTTTACTATTTTCTTCCACGTATTTCGGCTTTTAATGACCTGATAATAATAATAATAATAATAATAATAATAATAATAATAATAATAATAATAATAATAATAATAATAACGTTAAGTGCTTTAAGTCCCACTAACTACTTCTACGGTTTTCTGAGACGCTGAGGTGCCCGAATTTAGTCCCGCACGAGTTCTTTTTATGTACCAGCAAATCTGCCGACACGAGGCTGACGTACAGTATTTGAGCACCTTCACATAACACCGGACTGAGCCAGGTCCGAACCTGTGAAGTTGAAGTCAAAAGGCCTGCACCTCAACCGTCTGAGCCACTCAGCCCGGAAAGAGGCACGAAATGTAGGCACGTTTAATTTATTTAGTTGTATAACATGTCCAATATTCCTTTGAAACTAAACGTTCGATGTGTTTCGATAATTCAATTCCGATGCTACTCATTTGGGCATCCCATGACTGCTTTCGTTGGCGTAAGGACCTGCCATCTTTCTTCTACCTTTACGCAATGCACAACGGGGATCTACCGTATTTCACGTCCCGGCGCGCCTATCCCAACCAATAATTATATCATACGCTCGTACACGTCCCGCACCGATAGAGGTTTTCAGGTCATTTCCGTACTCACTAGACCACGGGGCTGATGATCACAGATATCCCAATCCCCTAAAGGACATAACAGAAAATGAACCAGTATTAACACTGAGAATTCGGTATGTCTCCAGGGTCCGAAACCGATGACCAGGGTTGTCTGAAGCCCCTAAGACGGAAACTAAATACTGACAACAACGAAACCAGTCTGGCGAGAATGTAACGTAACATGGCATACACTACTGTAGTTGCCACCTTCAGCTGTTATCGTAGCTCAGTTGGTCTTAAACATAAAACCAGTTTGACAAGTATGTTACGTAACATCTCGTGCATTGCATAGGTAGCGTTCAGCGGTTACAGTAGTACATTTACACGTAAACATAAACAGAAACCAGTTTGGCACGGATGGTGCGTGACTCGCCTGTTCTCAAAGGGAAGCTATTCATTCACAAGAACAAGGCATACTACCTATTCTAAAAACATCGTATCTTTTTGCTCTCGAAAATAACTTCCGAGGATTACTAAAAGTTTGTTATAAAGTGGTTCGTCACATCGTTCTCTATTGCTAGAAGAAATATCTGCAGGTATACACCTAACAACCTGTATATATGGAAATTGAAATAGAATAATTTGTTTTGAATAACGATTTACTGAACCCTTGGGCCACTATGAAGGATACCTACCTTCCTTACCTAACAGCAATTTTTCATGAGATCTGTCTCTTGGGTCGTTTCGGGTTCTTCGTCACTTGCTGAAGTAAAAGGTAGGGTTCAGTAATCCTAGTCTGTCTACTCAAATGAAAGGTCTATTCACAAATTATTTGTATTTTATTTATGAAATTACGGAGGAAAATAATATTTTAAAAAATAATATAATTTGGACTCTATCTTGTCCACTTGATACCACAATACTGTAACACAGAGGAGCAGAATACTAGTTTGTGCCTTTGACTTAACTGTCTGATGGGCATCCTTACTAGGCCCCATTGTCTCAATTACTAAATAAAGAAAAGAAAGTCTGGATATCCTTAAATTCGGCTTCCATGTGAGACTGCATGTCCCATCATAATGATTCTTTATGGTCCAGCCACAAACTCTGGATTCTGGGTATATTTAAGGCGGTCCAATCGGGGTGTGCCACACAGAGGTTGTACGGCATGGACCCTTAATTGAATCTATGTGACCTGCGACTATGTCATGGACCGACCTCTAAACTTCTAAGTTACTTTAGAGTCATTGTGGATAATGACCGCAAGGAAAATGATGCTACAATGGCATATGGCCTTAATCTAAGTCACTGAGGTTGAGGACCCGATGACCATCCAAATTTCTAAGCCGAATGCTAAATACAATTAAGTTACATCGGTTAATGACCAAAGTTTCCACTTTACTAATCCCAGCACATTTAATGCTTAATCACTCAAAGTTAAACAATACAACAACAACAACGCTCACAATACTTTGTGGCAGTAAAGTTAATTGCCTTCAGATATGCCCCCTTAAGCTTTAAGTTAATATTTGAACTTTCCCAGGAAAATAAACTAAGATTTCCAGACTGCATCTTCAAGTTATTCACTTGGTTTAACGTTATTTCACAAATACGGTTTCCACTGAATTTAATAATTTAATAAATTTAATGAACAACAAATTCTATCTCCGCGGGCGAATGGTTCCTTTCACAAGTCCCTACTCAAATTCTGATTTCGATCCTGTTTATAATTGTTACAATATTATCGTCGTTAGAAGCGTGCAACTGGAAGAACATTTACATAATTTATTTCCAGTATTATATCTCGTTTCATGTCATCACACTTTAAGTTTAATCTAATACTAACAATTATTAATACTTGGATAACCCTAAGAATTAAATACACAAACAAAATCTGTATAAGTAACTCGCCGTACAATGTAAGCCAATTACGATGTCATATCTCATCATAACATTTCCATGAAGCTTTGTGCACCCCTCACAAACAAATCAATCATCATTACCACCACTCTATATTTTGGACAGCCCTGAAATTGGCTAACCTCACTCATTATGCTCTAACTTTGTGGTTTCAAATATACATTACGATCTCAAATGAACGAAATAATAGTACCTAATAACCTACACTTTACTCCCGGATGAAAATTCAACTAGATCTCGAAAATGTTATGATCACCGTTCCACAGAATGCAATCTCAGTTTTACACGCAGCGAGCAGCGTAACCCCCGTTATTCGAACTGTCCCTCTCGATCAGCTGTTGGCATTTTACACAAACGACCCTCGCCCTCAGCTTTGATATGAAACACATTTTCAGGTGATGCTTGACTGACCTCTAAGAATGAAATCTTCGACTTCGCAAATAGAATTAAAATACGATATTCCTGACCAAACAGATATGTACATGGATTTTTACTTTTAAATGTTCTTCAGTAATTGCATACGTCGCAAATTAACACTCGCGTGGATTCTCTCGCACATTCTCATCCCAAACATTATACAAAATATCCCCTCGGGCTCACGCAAAAGTCCCGGCTACACTACAGGCTTCCAATCACCTGATTCACAAATTCTATCTCAACTCATACGACAAATCTAAAATCTTGCCTCAAACTCGACGACTCTCACTGACAAAAGAACTGGAATACAAATCCTTAGAATCCACGACGCATAATTACGCACAAATACTTTAATAATGAACAACTTCGCGTAAAATGATCTCGTATTTTAAAACTTGGATTTTCACAAAAATGACTGAAAGACTTTACTGTTATTTACTGTCACATAGACACAGGTTAAACGGTCATAGAATAGCGTTACACTTCGTGACAGATATTTCCTGACCTACATTACACAACAAAACAGCGCGCTTCCACCCGATTGAAAATGGGTAACCACGGATCTCTTGCACCAATTCCACTTACTGAACATAACATTTTTTCGTCAAATAAAACATCTTGACATCACAAAAATATAGGCAATAAATTCACGGAAATGACGATCTACTTCGGACGTGATATCACTTCGAAACCCTCACTAATAACATTTTACAACATGTTACACGGCACTCGCAATACATTAAAATTTTATCCAAGCAGGAAATAAAACAAATGACCTTTCGTCATATTTCTGACGTTCACGAAAACATATGGGTGACCAAGTGCGTCATAAATTCCCATTACAAGTACATATAAGTGTGATATCATGAAACAAGATATAATAGGCGGTAAGATGCATTTTAACCTACCTTAACTGTACGTCAGCTTCCATTTTTGGGCTCACCAGTAACCCTCCTATATTTATTTATTCATTATTGCACTTCTGGTTTCAAAGTTAATTTTACTCATGTTTCCTGAAAAATAAAGCATTAAAAATATGCCCTTCACTTCGTGTTTCGTTGATCGAACTCGACTGATTGTATTTGTTACCCGCACACGAATTACTTCTCTTTACAACACAATATTATAAATTTAAAAATACTATTTCGGTATCTGGACCGTCTTTACATTAGATTAATCTTGTGATTTACAACTACCTCCACTTGGAGTCAAGACCCAGCCACATCAACCAATTCTATGTTTGTTGGACTTAGTCTATTTCTTGAAGATCGATTTACTGAACAGTTCAACCCTTTTTCTCACGCTTCAATGATACAAATGCAGGGTTTTCAATATGGCTTCCCTTCTTATTTTATAGGAGCTATCCCCTCTCTCTAGGCATTTCTCCCTTCCCGCCAAGAAATTTGCATACTTTTTCCGACTTAGTGGAACTGTATTTGAAGGAGGTTTTGCTGTAACCGCGTACTTGCTAACTTGATATCGACAGTGTTTACGAAAATTTAAAAATTATTCTTACCAAATTAACTGGCGAAATGACCTCATTTGATAGGCACTATTTTCTGAAGACTCAGCATGGGTAAAATAGACACGCGCGTCCTTCCTGGAAAATCCACAGAAATGGCTTAGCAGTCTCAAATCTGTCTTACTAAAAACCAGTTGTCTTATAGATAAATAAAGGACCCTCATTATACTGCGTTCACTACTAATTCTTTCATTTAAATATACTTATTCAACCTAAACTTTCCTCTGTATCCATCCACTTTCGACACGTGCGGATGACGTCACATCTCATAGCGTGTGAAACACAGTAGCCACTTTCTTGCTTCGTGTCGCCTCTGCGAAATAAAAAATATGCTCGAGATTCGTATTACAATTGACATGGGGCCTCAGGTGGTAACCTTAATACTTATAATTCCTTAGGGCACAAAGGTCATGGGTTCAATACTTCGCCATCATCCGTCATATTGAACACAATGATACATAATGTTGACTCTATGCAAAAGATGATGAACATCTTGGATAGAGAGATACTGGAATGGTCCACCAGCGTCACTAGAATGGATTGTGTTTCTAACGTAGATATAAGAAAACGATCTTTAATCCACGACTCTGTAGTTGGTGTGGAAGAAGCAGAATAATAATATTTGATTTCATGAACCACAATCGAAACCACAACATTTGTAACAACAACAAGTAAATATTTAGTGGCTTGTAGAGGAAGCAAAAGTATAAACATTTTGTTAAAACATGTCACAGATCAGACGTATTCCTTCCGGAAGAAAGTTGTGATGTGTTTTGAGTCATGTGATAGCCTAATTCGTCAATTGGCGAAGATCAAATAGATTAAAATGTCATGATTACTGTTTTGAGTCATGTGATAACAGAATTCGTGAATTGGTGAAGATAAAATAGATCAAACCGCCATGGTTACTGTTTTGAGTCATGTGATAGCAGAATTCGTGAATTGGTGAAGATATAGACTAAAACGTCATGATTACTTGGATGCCGTTATGCATCAGTAGACTAAGCGCCATTTGACAAAAATTGAGATTTTAGCGCCATCTTGTAGAGGAAGTCTTGAACTATATATAAAAAATTCCCCACTGCATTACAAAAAGCCGTTAGTTGTTAGTAAAAAGGAAACCTAAGCGACAAAGCGGGAATCAGTAAAAATGTATATTGCATCAGTAGACTATGCGACGTTCCAGTTTGCATCATTAGGCCAAGCGCCACATTCCTCACATTGCGCGCGGATGACAGCGAGGGAGCCCGCGTTTTCGATAGTGCTGACATTTTTACGTGGTGATACATTGAGTGGTTTATCAAGTGACGAAGTTCAGCGATGTATCAAGTACTTCCAAAAGTAAGGAGAAGGACAATGCTACTAATGCAGCTTGCTAAGAAGGTTCGTCTGAGAATCATTCTCTAGAATTTGATGGTGAATCTCAGGAAGTAAATCTAAATAAGTGAAGACAGGGAAGACCATGGGAAAGTAGATTTCCCTTTCACCAGGCATTAATACCTTTGTGGCCAAAAGGAAAACCTATCTCTGAAGCCAAACTATGAGACTTTGGTTCGCTGATACACCTAATACCTGCAGATGCCAAACAATTTTACCAGAATCTTCAAGCAGACTCTGACATCGTGGATGACGTAGATAGGTTTAATGGAGATCCTGATTTCGAGATTGAATGAACTGAGAGCAACAATCTTATTACCTGTCCAGCGATTTGTGTGTATTTATGGGAGAAAATATCTTTAATCACATTTTCTGTCTCAAGCAGAACAAAACAAGGCTTAAAAATATCACGTCAATACTGTAAATATAATAGGCCTATCGTGAAGGAAAATCCATTCAAAATTGTATAGACTACAATGGCTCATGTCTTACCAATGTATTTGACTCAGATAAGTTGAAATTTCTCAAATGAGTAAGTCGTTATAGCAACGACATTAGGGAATAGCTTCCCTTCTAGAATTTCTCCATCTAAAACTTGAATAATGTACCGGAGTTGCGGCACGGCTCGTGGTGGATCAAGCACTTAGCGGGTCTTTTCAGACAGTAGGAGAGTCAGTTTTTAATCATGGCTGCCACCACGTTATATTTTTTGAAGTTTCGCTTAGTAGATACTCAACAGTTAGGGGTTATTGGTGTAGCATCGTGATGTATTATTCGCACTTGAGAAAAACCTTAAATTGCATCAGTAGACTAAGCGTCATTTCTTCAAGAAAATCTATGCAGTGCGAGTATAAAATGTTGAAATTTGGTGAGAAGGTACAATCTATTATCCTACAACACCAGGAATACCATATTTAGCAAAATTATGTTCGCTCGAATTTACATATAGAACCAAATTTAAACGCTATTATCTCACAACCAACTTTTGGCACTTGGTCTAGTGATGCATAACGGCATCCACTTCGTAGAGCAAAGATTAGTTTTATTGAGGTGAATGGAGATGGAGTAGAGTAGAGTAGAGTAAGCGAAAGTGCAAACATTTTGTTAAATCATGTCAGAGATAAAACGTATTCCTTCCGGAAGAAAGTTGTGATGTGTTTTGAGTCATGTGATAGCAGAATGCATGAATTGGTGGAGATCAAATAGATTAAAACGTCAAGATTGCTGTGTAGAGCAATGGCGTGCGCTGAACCCCAGCTACCCCAGCGCTGCTGGGGCAAATAATTTTGAATTATTATTATCATTATTATAATTATTCCTTAAAACTTTTCTTTATCAAGTTGAAAGAACTGCAAACAGTTAAGTAAAGACAAGTAGAGCCGTTCACTCTACCGCAATTTCTTTGCCGGCACGAAACCAGTCCAGGTCTCTCCTGCGAGTTGGGTTCTTTTGCCGGCGCGAGAGCTACCCCAGCGAAATTCAAGTCGGTTGGTTGACGTATGCATTGAAGCCTCTTTTCTCGGGGAGAAGGAGTGATAGCTGTTGGCCTCGCAAGAGACTCACATCTTCTTGCGGCGGGGGAGCAGCTAGCTTGGGTACACGTTAGTTCAGCGCCACACACCAGAGACTACAAGATAAAAGAGTATAGCCACTGGCAGATAGCTTTTCTAATAGAAATAGCCATTTCATGAAATCAAATGTAAAAAAAAACAGTATTTTACTGTTGGATTTCAGCATGTATGAAGATTTTGGGGGCGATTCATTGATGGCAGGGGTAGAGAAGTTTTTTGATACACACGGAAAAATAATCAGGTTGACCTATTTGAACACAGATCCAAGCACGAAGTACAAGAAATGTTCTGCTCGGTTGCTCTGTACGAGTGGATTTGCCGTGGTATGTTGTGAATTTTTTAGGGTTCCTCTTGGGTTATAGGTGAAGTTTTGCGAATTCTGCTGCATTCTTCGTGAATATAACAATACGGCACGAGGAACACTTTCTCTCGTTTGTCGTTGCTGTGCCTACGCTCAGTAAGCGAGTGAAATTGTAAAACTCCGGTGACGGTAAAATACCCGCAAAAGTTTTCTCGTTCAGTTTAGGTTAGGCTCTTTTTACACAAAAGATGGTTCCAATAGTATTTCTTTAAAAACCACAACTGTACTGTTACGAAGCGACAGCGGGTGAAACTGTAAGTAAAGTGTTTACAATTTGCTGTAGGTTAAGGTGTGATGGTGTCGCCACTGCCGTGAATACCGATTTGGAAATATGTGCCAGTATGTGGTTGAAAATATTCTTTTTCAAGTGAATTATAATTTCATAAGTTCTTCAGTGCCTAAATTGCCTTATTCAATTTTTGATCTGTTTGCTTGTTATATTTCCTCTTAGTTATCGAGTTCATTTATGAAATAGTAATGTTGGCTTCAGAGAGAGTGATGGGGCTGGTTTCGCTTTTTATAAATTTTAATTTTTGCAGGTGGGGTAACGAGTGTGTTCACCGCACGCGACTGGTGTAGAGCAACGATTAGTTCTATTGAGGTAAATGGAGATAGACACAGGCAATTTTATTATTATTTTTATTATTATTATTATTATTATTATTATTATTATTATTATTATTATTATTATTATTATTATTATTATTATTATTATTTCTGATCTACACCCTGATTTGCCGTAGATATATCATCTTAAAGAAAGGGGCATGCACAAACTAGAAACAAAAAATCCTGAGATATTTGAAAAGAAAGTGGGTGTATTGGGACAAGCTCCCTAGTCAGAGAAATAAAGTCTCAGTAAACATGACCGATCCAGTCAGGAATTGAACCCGGGACTCACTGAACCATACACCTCGACAGTGATCATTCAGCCAAGGAGCTGAGCCTTCAGTGAACAGCACTAGCAACTGATGTTGAGCAACTACAATATTGACCAATTTTGCAATGCTGTAAACGAGTGCACTTTTGCTTGACATTAGCAGAGTGGTGCGGCTTGAAAGGCAGCTCTCTTCCCCTTTCTCTTCCACGCATGCATTTTCAACTGTGGCTCATCTACAGTGTGTAATATCTTCACGTAAATATATTCACGAGAATCGTTAATTAACTTGTCAAATCGATTTATGCGGTGATCCTGTCATTCATAAGCTGTGTACTCTGATTTAAGGTAGACACACTCTCTAGACGTCACATCGACGTGTCTGTTACAAATAGGTCTTACTCATGCAGGGGTTTCAGCCGATATCAAAAGTGAATTGCTTTAAGAAATTCCTTTTTTTTACTTCAGAAGCCAAAGCCTTCTCCGAATATGCAGTGATGTCACCTGGAGGAGTGGACCCATTACCTCGGCATTAAATGTGTTAGAGTGATTACCAAAGTGTCTTCTAGAGTAGGTTGAGTTACTCTCAGAGCCATGAGCCTCTACAGAACTGGGCATCTCAGCCAGGGATTTGTGCCTCTCCAGGCGTGTAACTTAAGTCTGCTTCTAAATGTTTCAATGATACAATTTACTGCGACAGCTAGGCAAACCTTCATATTATTTTACAAAGTTTATTTTCCTTCTTTCTTACTTTATACATTTCTTTATTTCTTTCTTTCTTTATTTCTTAATCTGTTTACCGTCCAGGTTTGGTTTATCCTACGGACTCAACGAGGGATCTCAGTTCCACCACCTCAAGGGCAGTTTTCTGGGTCATGGGACATTTGGTCGGGAATACAACTGGGAAGCAGAACCAGTACCTCACCCAGGCTGTCTCACCTGCTATGCCTTGTGAGGGTCGGGAAGATTGGAAGGAATAGGCAAGGAAGAAGGAAGGAAGCGGCCGTGGCCTTAAGTTAGGTATGATCCCGTCATTTGCCTGGAAGAGAAGTGGGAAACCACGGAAAACCACTTTGAGGATGGCTCAGGTGGGAACCGACACCCCCCCCCCACTCCACTCGCATTCAGTTGACTCCCGAGACTGAGTGGACCCCATTCCAGCCCTCGTACTACTTTTCAAATTTCGTGGGAGAGACGGGAATCGAACCCACGCTCCGGAGGTGGTAGATAATCACACTAATCACTACAACACATAGGCGGACTTACTAACATCTTACTAAATACAGTAATTTGCCATTTTTCTCATAAAAATATTTAAGTTGATTTTTCTCGTAGCATTTATCAGAACTCCGCCACTAGTAATGACTATGATTTCCCGGTGACGGTCCGAAGTCCGGGTAAAGGAGAAGGGTCAGTGGCTGGTTGTTGATCCTTGGGGGTTGCACTGATGTCAAGTAAGTGCCGCCATTAAAATTCAAGAAATGTTTTAGTTGACAGTCTATCTGTTAATGTAATCAGCAAATCCTATCCCTCACGGGGATGGGTGAGGGCGAGTACCTGGCGCCTTAAAACTGGGTCCTTCGGCTAAGGTATAGTAACCCCTACCGAAGATTCCGTGGTCCTCCAGGTTGGGGGTTGTGCGAAGGGCTGGTAACTCTTCCACCTCACTCATAAATCTCAGATGAATAACTGGACGGATTCTATGATGACGACAAAGGCAAGATCAACGGACAAAAGTTTGGAATTAGAGATATATTAAAGTTGGGAACTTGGAACGTGAGAGCCATAAAAGGCAAAGGAGAAGAAATGGATAGAGAGCTGGATATAAAAGAAATCAATGTTGCTGTAATTGCTGAGACAAAGAAGAAATTTTAACGGACAAAATAAATTGATAAATACACAATGATATATTGTAGAGTTATACATTATAAAAGAGTTGAAGCAGGGGTCGCAGTATTAACAGACAGAAAGTGGAAAATAAAATAGAAAGCTACACCATTATAAATTAAAGGATTTTAGTGCTGAGGTTGAAGGTAGAGAGAGGGACATTACCCTTGGTAGCCGTGTATGCTCCTGAAGAAAACAAAAAGGAAGAAAAGAATCTGAATATTTTTTATTAAGTTCTTCAATCAGTGTTAGATAACGTATGTGAAAGTGACTTTGTTATTCTAGCTGGTGATCTCAATGCTCGAGTAGGGAACAAACTAATTGCAGAAATAGTGGGAAATAAAGGTGAACCAACATTTTAATGAAAATTGTAAATTATTGAAAGAATTTCCATCCTACACTTTCTTTTAGAAGAAAGGAATACATAAATTTTCATGGACTGCAAGAGGACCGCAATCATTTATTGACTAAATAATGGTCAATAAAAAGTTAGGCCCAGATATAACAGATGTCAGAGTACATAGATGCAGCGATTTATTCACAGATCATTATCTAGTCATTGAAATTCAGAATGCTTTCTAAATGTAGGAAAAGGCTGAATAGAGATATACAGAGAAACCAAGAAATTTATGAGATATATTTACTACAAGATGATGGAATAAAGTACTTATATCAAAATCGGTTGCAACAGTATTTAGTTCAGATTCAGACAAATACTGATATTAACAAATTATATATATTATACCTGAAAATGATACAGCATCGCACCCCATAAAATGAGAAAGAGTATGAAAACAGCAGGAACAAGGTCAAGTCACTAACGAGAAAACTCATGTAAGAATCATGGGATAGGTTATTAAACTCGATAGAATATGATATGCATGGTAGGAAAGAGATAGCGTATAAGTTAGTGAAGCACCTCTACAGTGATAAAAGAGAAACTGCCAACATAAATGTAATAGAAGAAGAATCATGGATACAACACTACAAAGAATTGTGGCATAACGGAGAGTATGGAGAGAGTCAGGAAGGTCAAGATATAGATAACGAAGTTGAAGGAATTGTCCTAATAGGTATAGAAGAACTTAATACTGTTCTAAAATCCTTCAAAAACAGAAAAGCACCAGGGTTGGATAATATAAATATGGACTTGTTCAAATATGGTGGGATTATTCTTAAATTTGGATTGTTATATTGTATTAATATTTGTTGGAAAAGAAGAAATATACCCAAAGAATGGAGGAAAGCTAAAATAATATCACTTTTCAAGAAAGGAAATAGAAGTCCTTGCAGTAACTATCGAGGAATAAGTTTATTAAGTGTTGGGTATAAAATATATATCCTAAAATAATAAACAACAGACTTAATATTATTGCATACAATCTCTTACTGGAAGAACAATGTGGATTTAGAAAAGGCAGATCGTGTGCAGATCATATATTTAGCCTCAAACAGATACTGGAGAAAAGAAGAGAATTTAACTTGAATGCTTATGTCGCTTTTGTATCCGACTCGTTGGCTGAATGGTCAGCGTACTGGCCTTCGGTTCAGGGGGCGCCGGCTTCGATTCCCGGCCGGGTAGGGGATTTTAATCGCTTCTGATTAATTCTTCTAGCCCGGGGATTAGGTGTTTGTGTCCGTCCCAACACTCTCCTCTTCATATTCAGACAACATGCCACACTACAAACCATCACAGACACACGCAATTATTGTGATTACATTCCCCCCCCTCACCCGAGGGCATCCGGCCGAGAAACAGGCCCAAATCCAAATGTGCGATGCAGTTAGCCCCCGTGACCCCACAGGGGTGGGAAAAAACTGTAGGAAAAGAATAATAAGACATGTCGCTTTTGTCGACTATGAAAAGGCTTTTGATGGGGTAGATAGAGAACAGTTATGGAATATAATGGTAAAAATTGGATACCCTAAATATTTTATTCAAGTCATCCAACGTCTTAAAAAAGGACGATAATTGTTTTAGACCTAGGATATAAACTAACGGAAGGAAAATATTTAACCAAGGTGTACGTCAGGGATGCAGGCTCTTTCCAACACTATTCAATAAACAGTATATAGATGAAGTCATCAGAAACTAGAAACGAACTGTGCACTCTGGAATAAAATTCAATACAGACACATACATAAATACTATGCTCTTGGCAGATGATTAAAGTATCCTGCAGGATGATGAAGATAAACTCCAGAAATCATTCTATCAGTTAAACACCATTTGTAAAAGTTAAAATCGTCGACTACCCAGAACAAAAATCTAAGTTATGGCATGCCAAGAGAAGTGTCCTATCAGAACGAAGATAGTAATCGAAAATCAACCAGTAGAACGAGTCTCAAATCTTAAGTATCTCGGTTGTGAAATCTCTTTTAATGATGATGACGAGGTGAAGAAGAAGAAGATTAATCGGTTTCAACATATGTGTAAGACAATTCGCCGAACACTGAAGGGAAGAGTAAGAGAAGATACTCAACTTAAATTCTATAAGACTATGGCTGTACCACTTTTGCTATATGGAAGTGAGACATGGGTGGATAAAACAAGCTATAGGAATAAAATACAATCATCTGAGATTCCTAAGATCAGTGAAAGGATACTCCCTAAAAGATTAAATACGAAATGAAGAGATAAGACAACAATTAAACATATTCTCAGTGAATGAAAGAATATTCGAAAACAGGATAGATTGGAAAAAAATGTTCTGACGATGGATAGCAACAGAATCCCAAACCTTGCTCTTGTATACCATCCTACGGCAAGAAGAGATATTGGCCCTCCTGTGAAGAGATGGAATGAAATCTGAGGTCGGAACAGGCTATTAGACTGCTCGATGAAGAAGTATGTAAGTAAGCATTTATCAGTGCAATTTATCAGTGCACAGCTTTCTTTTTTCGGAATGTCAGCTCGAAACATGTTAGCTAGCGCCGTGCGATTAGGAGCGCACTGCTGTGAGCTTGCATATGGAAGATAGTGGATTCGAACCCTACTGTCGGCAGCTCTGAAGATGGTTTTCTATGGTTTCCTATTAAGGCTGTACCTTAATTAACGCAACGGCCGCTTCCTTTCCTTTCCCAGCCCTTTCCTACCCCATCGTCGCCATAAGATCTATCTGTGTCGGTGCGACGTAAAGCAAATAGTATCCACAAAAAACATGTTGTTGAACGTCGCTCTAACGCATGGAGGTTTTCAGTGTCGGTAGGACAGTAAAGGGAAGGAAGCCCGGAATTTCACATGTGTTCAAATGGGGAACATCTTCAGGAATGCAATCTTTAATGTATATGACCCTGACTGGCCGAGACAGTAAAGGCGTGCTCGGTTCTCCCGGAAGGAAGTGGGTTCGAATCACCGTCAGGGTGTCGTAAAATTTAAGAAATGAGATTTCCACTTCCGGAGGTGCATATGGCCCTGAGCTTCACTCAGGTTACATCAAAATGAGTACCAGGTTAATTCCTTTGGGCAAAGGCGGCAGGGCGTAGAGCTAACAACTCTACTCCATCAAGTGGCGAGGTTACGGATAGTGTAAGCCTTTACATTCCACCACTCCAAGGGCCGTCATGGTCTCTACGGAGATGACTTTGCTTGCCACATAGTCAACTCTAAACAACTTCAGCTAAAATTTTCCCTGGAATTTACTTTGAATATCAAGACATTGGATTCACTGCCTATTTAGGTGAGTTCAATTTGGATGTGACTCAGTGATGAAAATTGCTTTATACCGTTTAGTCAGGGAAAACTAAGACGAAATTATTTCGACTCTCTCCTTGCTCTGAAATACAGCATATTGTTCAAGTAAGATATCTATTCAATTTTATGACCACATGGTAGGCTTTGATCATAAGAATCACGGCTAGGGATGACTTAAACAGCTGAATGTGTATAATTCGCCCAGAGCCTACTTGCTCTGTGTAGTTTACGGATATCTAAAACGTCCGAATCAGCACTATTACGTTCAGAACCATTATACATACAACTTAAATGTGATACTTCTTGGATAAGGAACCCTATTTCTCTTTCTTTATTTAGTCAAGAATGTGGAGTAATTGTCGTCAAGCTACTACAATAACTATTGATTACACTCAGGATAATTTATTCCTCAAGTCAGTCGCTGTATGTCGGAATGCCAATGTTTTCCTGTACCTCAGGGCCTCTCAAACGCCCAAAATCTCACCCGTGCAAACTGGTGCGCAGAGTTCCTGTGCACAATGCATCGGTCCCGCTCGACTCGGCTCGGACCAACGTTTCGTTTCTGGGCTATTCGGCTAAGCTCGGCTCAACTCGGCTCAACTCGGGTCGGATTTGGAAAGCTACGGAGCTAGTGAGAAAGAGGGAGAGGGGGGGAGGGAGCGAGCGAGACGGGCGTGGCGAAACAGAGAGACAGCGCTATTGCTCCAAATCGAACAGTGGGGGTCTGCACTCTGGTCAACAAAGCCAAGTCGTCTTTTGCACCTTGCAGAGTGCTTGCAGCAGGTGCATGCACCCTGAGAGGCCCTGCACCTCTTCTGTTTTTTCACACGTAGGCGTCAATTACATAATCATAGAGGCCCTGTCTTGTTTCCTGTGTTCAGCCTCTGTCTCTAACTATTGCTGTTGATAATTTTTAGAAGCCATGAACATTTTTGGCCATCAAGTATGGCTTCTAATCAATTGTAGTTCTGTTGAACATGCGATTTTGTGTGCTATGTTAGAAAATGACCTTTTTTGTTGTAGTTAACAGGGAGGCCATACTTTTCAGTGTCGACTCAGTTAAATGTAACTTGAAAATTCTTCAGTCTGACGGACACACTTGTTCAATGTAAGTATTACACTATAATATAGGGCCTACCTGTAAAAACAACACACTATGAAGCAAGGATTACTGTATGTTTTTATTCCTTGCTTGATAGTGTGTTCTTTTTACAAGTATGTTACAGTGTGATATTTATATTGAAATTATGTGATCGACAACCGGGCGAGTTGGCCGTGCGCGTAGAGGCGCGCGGCTGTGAGCTTGCATCCGGGAGATAGTAGGTTCGAATCCCACTATCGGCAGCCCTGAAGATGGTTTTCCGTGGTTTCCCATTTTCACACCAGGCAAATGCTGGGGCTGTACCTTAATTAAGGCCACGGCCGCTTCCTTCCAACTCCTAGGCCTTTCCTATCCCATCGTCGCCATAAGACCTATCTGTGTCGGTGTGACGTAAAAAGCCCCTAGCAAGAATGTGATCGACAGACCGAAAATCTTCTATGTTACATTTAAAATGACTTCGAAATATTAATATAAACCTAACTGTTCCTAGGAATTCAGTGTTCTTTAAGTTTTAAAAATACAACTTTAGTATATTTTGCCCAGACCAATTCTCTTTGCTATATTGATTAAAAGCGTGCTTTCCTTTTTTTTTTTTTTTTTTTTTTTGCTATTTACTTTACGTCGCACCGACACAGATACACAGATACGTCTTATGGCGACGATGGGACAGGAAAGGCCTAGGAATAGGAAGGACGCGGCCGTGGCCTTAATTAAGGTACAGCCCCACCATTTGCCTAGTGTGAAAATGGGAAACCACGGAAAACCATATTCAGGGCTGCCGACAGTGGGATTCGAACCCACTATCTACTGGATGCGAGCTCACAGCAGCGCGTCCCTAACCGCACGGCCAGCTCGCCTGGTAACGTGCTTTTCGAAAGACAATTAAATTTATTATATTCAGCCATACACTAGGAATCCGGAAATCTGGAAAAAGTGTCAAATTTGATTGCAGTATTCCGTGTACCCATCAACGTGTTCACCGCTTCTTACGTTTGCATTTTCACTCTGAATTGGCGTGAGGATCCGGGATGACATCAATATTGCAAAGGTGGAGGAGTATACAACTAAATGGAATGCTCGTACACTGCGTAGGCTTCCTGTTCAATAGACGACACATCTTAACGTTCTGTCTATCGGATGACAGCGGCGCCGCTGCGTCGGCCGCCATCCCAATGACGCTCCTTTGAAAGCAGAGATCACTCAACTCGCCACTCATTACGGCCAAGATAGCTCTCCTGGGTGTCTGATATCGCCGCTCGAGCAGGCATAACACCCACATTCCTTTCATGCGTCCATATGAAATACGTAACTATAGTTTAAATTGAAATATGTTCGGTCGTTCTGAATACGACTGGAGAAATTATCTGAAAGTGCAGGGATATTTACTGAGCTTAGTAATAATTTTCAAGAAAAGAAATGAAAATAAGTTCTGCAGTTAAGTCTTCTTGTTATAAAAAGGTTTCATCCGATCGTACTTGCCAATCTGCTTAATACAGAGGTTCAAAATGTCTTTAAACACACTTCGTTTGACGTTCTTGGTAAAGTGAATTGTTGTTATGAAACAGTAATAGAGACATTGTGGCATGAACATTTAAAGATAATGGATGTCCTGAACTTTTTCTTCTTATTTACTAAAACTGTTCGTATTGTCGAAAACTCTGCAAGAGATTGTTGAGTCATGTAATTTGCTTCAAGTCTCTTCATTAAAAAAAAGGCCAGGCCGATGTCTTGAACTACCAAGCGCCCGCTGCTCAGTTCAAGGCCCTGCGAATCGCAAAGGGAAATGTGGTCAAGCGCCAAATCCTCTTGGTCAGTATTCTTAGCTTACTAGACCGGGGCAGCTATCTCATCGCCGGATAACTCCTCAATTGTTCTCTCCTCTGTTGTGAGGACTCGAACAAGACCTCCGAACAGGTGAAAATCAATTACCTGGTCAGGAATAGAATCTGGGGACACTCGGTAAGAGGCAGCTTATCTTCTCCTACACTCTGGCATCCCTACTAATGCTAATGCTACTAATGCTTAATTTCATCCAACAGAAATTTTTTGATGTACTGTAAGTCACATTTGAATACCTGCAAATGTCACTGACCTCAGCCGGGACGAACTGGGTATCTTGGGAGAAGAATGACAAAGAATAACTGGCTTAGCTCATCTGAGAATATACACAGTTCAAAAATAATAGGGGAACATATTTTTGAACGTATGCCATACTCCACAAAACAATACCTAACTCCCAGGTATATTACCAACTAAACCTTTATTTTTACCGTTTAAGTATACAAAAGAACATCGGTGAATTCGCGTTCATTTTCAGAACACAAACGGAAATGTACAAATAGGGGTGAAAACAAAGTGGTAACAGTCCTCCAGGGTGGAATTTTATCACAGTTGGAGAGCTTCAGTATGGTATATGTCCTCCACGAGCATTTACCACAGCTTGGCACTACGTTGCATGCTCCGTATAAGTCGACGGAGGTCACGTTGCGGTATCAGGTCCCATTCTTCAATGAGAGCCTTTTCGAGGTCTTGGAGAGTCTGTGGTGGAACAGGACGCCCACGAACACTTCTCTCAAGCCGATCCCACACATCCTCGATGGGGTGAAGGTTTGGACTCACTGCTGGCCATTCCATGTCTTGAATGTCAAGGGGACAGGTATGGTGATGCGCGCTACATGAGCCCGGGCAGGTACACGACGTTGCTGCGTTAAACGGGGCACTCGAACAGAACGTCTGGGTCGTAATGACACACCTCTTAACCTGTTCCTTTCTGTTTTGTCAGACACCGTGACCCCAGTGACCCTCCTGAAGTCTTGTTGCAGTCTTCTCCCAGTTGCTTAACGACGCCGCAAAGCACAGATTGTCAGATATCGGTCATCCTGTGAGACTGTCATGCGTCCACGACCTTGTCAAACCCTCCTTGTGAACTGGCCTGTCTCACTGCAGCGATTCCACAAGCGTTGAATAACAGACGGAGAGACATTGAGATCCACAGCAGCACGAAGAAAAGTCCATTCTTTCTGGATCAAAGTGACGGCCCTTGCGACTTGAACCTCGTTAAGATGTCTCATGGGATGTGCTGGTTTACGTACAACGTGCTCAGAAGACCGCGGTAGTCCGTGTACGTCACAACGACACAAGGACGCACCATTATTAACTTTGTTTTGAGGGCTCACCTGACACTTTAATGCATGATTACGCCTACAGATGGAGTATAACTTCGATTTGACATACCCTGAGTAGCTAAGTTCTCAAGGTATGCTGTACGACCATTTTTTTTTTTTTTTGCTAGGGGCTTTACGTCGCACCGACACAGATAGGTCTTATGGCGACGATGGGATAGGAAAGGCCTAGGAGTTGGAAGGAAGCGGCCGTGGCCTTAATTAAGGTACAGCCCCATCATTTGCCTGGTGTGAAAATGGGAAACCACGGAAAACCATCTTCAGGGCTGCCGATAGTGGGATTCGAACCTACTATCTCCCGGATGCAAGCTCACAGCCGCGCGCCTCTACGCGCACGGCCAACTCGCCCGGTGTACGACCATTGGAACCCCATCTACCAAATTAACGTTCACATACGAGACATTACAAAACATGTTCCCCTAATTTTGTTGAACTGTGTATTATTAGCTTCAAGTAGGTTTTCAGCTATCAGGTCAAAACGAGTACATCTATGAAATGATAACGTGATCTTAAGTACAGAGCAAAAATTACTAACCGAACACTCATGAGGGCCAATCCCACAGACTTGGGCTACTTTTGCCTTGCCAGTTCTGCTAGGATCTGAACTAAAGAAATTATGTGATATTTCGTGATCTGCCGCCTCTGTGGTGTAGTGGTTAGCGTGATTAGCTGCCACCCCCGGAGGTCCGGGTTCGATTCCCGGCTCTGCCACGAAATTTGAAAAGTGGTACGAGGGCTGGAACGGGGTCCACTCAGCCTCGGGAGGTCAACTGAGTAGAGGTGTGTTCAATTACCACCTCAGCCACCCTGGAAGTGGTTTTCCGTGGTTTCCCACTTCTCCTCCAGGCGAATGCCGGGATGGTACCTAACTTAAGGCCACGGCCGGTTCCTTCCCTCTTCCTTGCCTATCCCTTCCAATCTTCCCATCCCTCCGCAAGGCCCCTGTTCAGCATAGCAGGTGAGGCCGCCTGGGCGAGTTACTGATCATACTCCCCAGTTGTATCCCCCGACCAAGAGTCTGAAACTCCAGGACACTGCCCTTGAGGCGGTAGAGGTGGGATCCCTCGCTAAGTCCGAGGGAAAAACCGAACCTGGAGGGTAAACAGATGATGATGATGATTTCGTGATCTAATACAAAACACATCTCATATTGGAATTAGTTATTCCAAGGAAATTGACTTTCCACTGTTACGTCGTGCCCAGTATACATAGTGTAGGTCAAAAATATATTTAGTGCAGAGAAAAATGACCTTCCGGACACCGATGGGACCCGGCTAGCGTATACAGTTGTGCTGGCAATAGTGCCAGGTCAGTAACTATGGTAAAATCCTTACGAACAGAGCAGAAGTGGCAAGGCCACCCTGGCTTAGTCAATACAGCATCGGCTGTGAAATCAGAGCGCTGCGTGTTTGAATACCATTGGGGTTCGTTCGGGATTTTTATTCTGTATATAACGTCTCCTTGGCAAATATTAAACATACTCGACACGACCAAGTTGCCTATTTAAAGCGTAATGCGTACGTGGAAACAAAATATTTAATATTATTAGCTAGTTATTTCAATTCTCTAACAATGAAAAGTAATTTGCAGTCCGCCGTTTTTGTAAATTAAGCAACAAATATACGACATTTTCGCGATTCTTAGAACTCTTCCTATTGTTTCCATCAGAAATAGCACTTCCAGTCACTCGTGACAATCCCAAATTTCTTTAAAATTCTCCGGTATGATTAGGACACATTTTTTCTCCAGTGAACTGAACCTTTGACAATTGAAGACCTCCCCGAAATAAGGATGTGACAAAAATGAAAATCCACTGCCTGTTTCCAGTCATTCAACCGCTTCAGGGATGGAATGAATAAAGCTCCCATCTATCGGCGAGGATAGGAAATGTGCCGGCTGTAGAAGCTTGACAGATAGAATGAAATGTTAACGGGGAGTGTTGCTGGAATGAAATATGACAGAGAATACCGGAGTGCCCGGAGAAAAACCTGTCCCGTGTCCGCTTTGTCCAGCACAAATCTCACATGGAGTGACCGGGATTTGACCCACGATATCCAGCGGTGAGAGGCCAGTGCGCTGCTGCCAGAGCCACGGAAGCTGCATAAATAAGGATGTTATGAACAATTATTTGAAAGTGAGATTTCAGTGGAAATAGGGCGTACCATCACGTCCCTATGCTGTGTGGTCATCTTATGTCTTACATTTGAACTTCAAGCTGGTTAAAGCCAGCAGAACTTCGTCCTCCGTGGTGTAAGGATGGATTATCATTCAACAGTGCTTGTGTTGCTTCATCACCAGGTGTAATATTACATTTAAATAGAGGCCATAGACGAAATCACATCTTTATTTTGATTTTTAAAAACATTTTTATTGTTACCCTTGTCCGGCCACTTGGCTAAATGGTTATCGTGTTGGCCTTTGGTCACAGGGGTCCCGGGTTCGATTCCCGGCAGCGACTGGAATTTTAACTATGGTTAATTTCGCTGGTACGGGGGCTGGGTTTATGTGTAGTATTCATCATCACTTCATCCTCATCACGACGCGCAGGTCGCCTACGGGAGTCAAATCAAAATACCTGCATCTGGCGAGCCGAACTTTTCTTCGGACACTCCCGGCACTAAAAGCCACACGCCATTTAATTTTCATTTATTGTTTCCGTTGTTATTCTTATTAATACACTAATGCAAAGCAAAGTCACCTCCGTACAGGCCATGAAGGCCCTTGGAGGAGTGGAAGGTAAAGGCTTCCACCCATGTTAACCACGGCACGTGATGGGGTAGAGTGGTTAGCTCTACGCCCGGCCGCCTTTGCCCCCAAGAACGAACCCGGTACTCATTTTTGGTGTAGACTGAGTGAACCTTAGGGCCATATGCACCTCCGGAAGTGGAAATCTCTTTTCTTAATTTTTACGACTTCCTGACGGGGATTCGAACCCACGTCCTTCCGGGCGAACCGAGCACGCCTTTACCGCCTCGGCCAGGCAGCCCCTTAATGCATGAATACCATTTGCTATTATTTTTGTTCCAATTGCATGTAGCCTGCAGGATTTCTCTTCTTCTATGCACAAACGTAAGAAATGCTTGCAGATTATTTTCCAATGTATCACTTCCAATTCATACATTTGTTTAAACCTTAAGATATAACAATAGTATATTTGTAATAGATGAACTCATTTGTACACTTGCATAAGTAATTGGTTCAAGGAGTGTATACCGTGAAAAAAAAAAATCTCCATCCTGCAGAATTACTGATTTGTTGGTTACATCCTTATTCAAGGGAGATCTTCAATTACAGGTTAAATAGGAAAGCTGTTGTTTAATATTCATTACAGTTCAGTTCGATCTTCAGAGACATGATATCTATAGTCATGGAGGTTGAATTTTAACTTAACCTTTTCAGTTTTAACCTCTATGCTTCGAAGTTGTATTAAAATCATAGAATTGAAAGCTGTCTGGATTAGTGAGATGATTGTGGCAAAGGGGAAAATGCGCATTGTAATCTTTACCGTCACCTGAGAACTTGCGATGTAATGAAAAGTCATGGTAAATGGAATGGCGTTTGGCTTTTAGTGTTGGGAGTGTCCGAGGGGATGTTCGGCTCGCCAGGTGCAGGCCTTTTGATTTGATGGCCATAGGCGACCTGCGCGTTGTGATGAGGATGAAATGATGAAGAAAACGACACATACACAAAGCCCCCGTGCCAGTGAAATTATCCAACGGTGGTTAAAATTCCCGACCCTGCCGGGAATCGAACCCGGGGCCCCTCTGACCAACAGCCAGCACGCTAAACAGTTAGCCTTGGATCCGTACTAGGTCATGGTGAGGTGGTAATCAAAAGAGCGACGCAATAGCAATTGGGAGGGATCAGTGCAACAGTGGACTAACCCTCTTCTAACACGCAAACTAAGGTTTAGATATCGTCTCTTCCATCTGAAGACCACAACTTTCCTACGAAATGTGTTGGACCCATTCACGTTCTTTACCTCGTTTTCAAGGTACAGGGGTCCATGTGAAATTAAACAACAACAACAACAACAACAACAACGAACATGACTGAACTTAATGGTGTTAAAGATGTCTCGAGTGCTAAAATGATGCGACTAAACACACATACGCTAGAATGTCGTGGTATAAAGGGGACTAGGGGTTTAAATTTATGGGCAAGGAACATTAAGGAAACAAAACGGAATCCGGTGAATATATAGGGAGAATGGGTAAGGAAAATAGCAAACGTGAACAAGGCTAGCCGTGCTTTTGTTAGCACACGGGCTTATGAACTTTTCAGTAAAGAACAATGCAAGGCCGTGTTCAAACTGATCTGAAACATTTGTGATATCAGTTTAAAAAGTGCTCATTCTAGTGTTTGTGTGAATGTTAAATACGTGAAGAAAAGACAGCGTTTCAACTGGAAATGAAAGCTGAAGCTCAGGCAGAAAGCCGTAGAATAAAGAAGACTTTTTTGACTGGCATGATGATGCATAGGCAATCGTCACAATTTTTGCTAGAACTTGTTCAAAATTTTCGGGAACAAATAGTGTCCCCTTGGATACTAAAGATCTAACATATATTCAACAACCATCCCCCCCGCCCCCCACTCACCCACCTTTCTTACGTACAAATAAGTTTCAGCAGAACAGTGGTCTACCCATGAGGAGTTCTTATGCGATCCTCATCAAAACTAGAATATTTCTATAAAGTCTTACGAGTAGGTTAAATAACTCCTAAATGAAGTTGGCCTAGCAGCACAAAATGCACCATTACCAGACAAAATGTGTTTCTGACATTTCTAGAAAAGAGCATAAGTGCTTAATTTTGACTTCCTGTTTCTGGATTTTTTAAATAGTGGCTTAGAACATTGTCGCGTAGACCCATTAAGTTATAGCAGATATGCCTTCATAGAATGGTGAATACTCAGAGGGGAGACTTTTTCCTGCTATCTTGAGTGTGCTCGCTCCGGCAGAACTTCGTCGTTTACTTAATAAGGGACACTGACGAATAAAGCAAAACAGAAAATCTTGCTGAATTTGTATACGATAATATCCACATTACGATAAGACTGTGAAAACCGGCCCTGTCCTTCAAAGATAAATTCAGAATACGGGTAGCTGAAATGATGTTCGTACGCAAATTTAAATACTGCAATACGAATAAAAACGAAAGACAAAAGCTGAATATGTACACACCGAATGAAAATAATTTAAACAAAAGGGGAGAAATCGCTCAGAAAGGACGTATGATGAGCGATTAACGAAATAGTTTACATAGACTAGAAAAAGACTACAATAACTCGAAAGGCTGAAGAATTGTAATACGCCCACGAAAAATGTGGTGTGAAATATGCAGCCGAAGGCAGGTGGCCGCCTAATGCATCAAGACTGGAAGAATGCTTCATTATTTGCCTGAAACTTAATGGATCAAAATTTGGACTACACATTCAAGAAGATAAGGTGCAGTTACATCTGGAAGAAGGTATGTACAATTACGTGTAGGAAAACAGACAAACTTGGGAAACGAGACTTGTTCATATGATCAGGTGCAAAGCTCTAGGGTTTACTTAGTATATAGCAAAATTGAGTGCATGGCTGCTGGACAAGCGTGCCTAAGAAATATACACTACATTTTTTCTCGTTCCCAGGCTGGCAAGCCTTTCGTTCTGATATAATTACACCTAAACATTCCTTTTAATTATTGGCCTCGTTAATGCCAAGAATGTCTGTGGTTACGATCTTCGGTATAGATTTTCAGGTGTATTTATGAACTGAAAGTACATCTATCTACTTATGGTCCATCAAAATTACAGATTTTAATCATGCGTCATATTTATTGGGAAAATTGAACTGTAAGTGTCAATGTTCGTCTTTCTCAGCATTTTGGCCTCTAATTTATTACTTCGTAAGTCCAATTACTATATGGCAAAATGCTTTCATCAACCACCGAGGGGTTCAGACAATATATATTACTCAAGGAAGGATTGTCACTAGTTTAACGTCACCATATACAATCTGAAAATTCTCACTGAAGCGCCCCATACTCATTGAAGAAAATTAATAATAATAATAATAATAATAATAATAATAATAATAATAAGACCGGGCGAGTTGGCCGTGGGGTTAGGGGCGCGCAGCTGTGAGCTTGCATCTGGGAGATAGTGCGTTCGAACCTCACTGTCGGCAGCCCTGAAAATGGTTTTCCGTGATTTCCCATTTTCACACCTTAATTAAGGCCACGTCCGTTTCCTTCCAATTCCTAGGCGTTTCCTATCCCATTGTCACCATAAGACCTACCTGAGTCGGTGCGACGTAAAGGAAATAGCAAAACAATAATCATAATAGGCATACGCAGAGATTAGCTATGCAGGAGATAAGTGAAATTTAATGTCGCAGATTGCTTGACTAGAGCCAGGCAAAATCAGCCTGAACTCAGACCCGCGGGATCTAACAAGGAGAAAAACTAACTACCAAAACAAATTATTGGAATGAAATAAGGTACCTACCTAAACTCCACATTCATTAACACCAGAATTTAAAGAGGGAACAAAAAGGTCCATCGAATGAAATAAAAATGGGAACATTCAAAACGCACACACATGGAAGATTAAATAAAGGAAAATACTTACAAATGCTCCAGAAATGAACAACCGCGTAGGTTTTAAAATCAATATAAGAATGCCAGGGTCCATAGAAACATGGCTGCCAGTAATTTCTCGAACCATTTAATCATGTGTGTGCCAAATATCATGAGGCTAAAATTACTGCAGCAACTTTCAACCTTGCGTTACACCCTGCTCATATAACGTAAAATCACACTTCAGCTTCACAAAACTTCAAGAAAAAAATATGGTACGTCTCACTCACAAATTACGTTAAAAAGTTTCGACCGGGCTCCATTCCTGCAACAATTGGAATCCAAAAAAAGGTCGTGATCATCCTTGCGCTAATAATAACATGATGTCACCAAACCCCGAACACAGACCAAAGAGGCCATGGGGAAAGAAAAGGTACGCAAAAGCAATGAATAATTAAAAATGGGTAAAATATACATAGGATAGAAGAGGAATCCCGACAGATAACGAAACATGTCTCACATATCCAAACAACCATCCATTCGCAACAGTATGACGAAATGCGGAACATACGCAGTTTCCAATTACAAATTAGAATATACTTTTCTCGCACATAATTCACGACAGTTGCCAGGTAACGGAACAGATCCCAAATACCTTTGTGCATTCATCAGAAGACACTAATTCTGTCATATAGCACAGCTGACCAATACATTACTATTTATTTTACAAATAATCTCTTATTGCATATCGAGAAAACTAAAATAGAATTACTCGCGATTTACGTAATGAAGATAACATTTCTCCAATTTATTTAGCTACGCGACCATTAATTCCCTTTGACGTGGGAAAACGGTAAGATCAGCAAGGCCACACCTACACAAGCAAACAGTCAAGTACGGTACATAGCATCCATACTACATACTGTATATCGAAATATGCCACGAGGAGTCAACTAATGCTAATATTAAAACACAGCATAGAGCAATAACAAGAATATAACGAATGAAAGAAAGTAATGGTCTTTTATAACATACACAGGGACAACAAAATCACGTTCCATATAATCATTCGAAACCAACGAAATGGAAAGCAAAGTAAAAAGGCCGAAAAATATTGTCAAACGCCAAATGCGAGTGGAGGCTAATTATGGTAGTTCTAAATGGAAATAAATTACTACTACTACTACTACTACTACTACTACTACTGAAAATGTTTTCATTCCTCCCCTGAAGGAGGAGGCGGACCTCTCAGGCGGTGACGCCGTCTCTCGGGATGGGAGATTTGTTACGGTGAAGGAGATGTTCGAATTAGGTGAGGGGGTTGGCGGCCGTGGCCTATACTAGGAACTGTCCCGGCATTCGCCTTAGTGCAGGAGAATGGAAAACCACGGAAAATCATTCTCAGGACAGCGGACGGTTGGGGCCAGCCGTGAGGTCCTGCCCTGTCCCGTTTCCCGAATGTAGAGACGTAGAGCCACGGTAGAGGCATGGCCAACCTTCCTCTGTTCGGTTGGCCGGTCAGACTGCAGAGCTGTTGGAGTCCAAATCGTTGGCTGAATGGTCCGCGTACCGACCTTCTCTTCAGAGGGCCCAAGTTCGATTCCCGACCGGGTCGAGGATTTTAATCGCTTCTGATTAATTATTCTGGCTCGGGGACTGGATATATGTGCCCGTCCCAACACTCTCCTCATCATATTCGGACAACATACCACACTACCAATCACCACAGAAGCACACAATAGTGCTTACCTCCCTCCATATAGGGTTGGCGTCAGGAAGGGCATCCGGCCATAATACAGGCTCAAATCCACATGTGCGACGCAGTTCGCACCCGCGACCCCACAGGTGTGGGAAAAAGCGGCAGAAGAAGATGTGCAGAGCTGTTGGACCACGGACCAGCCGTGGTCACTTATTGGCCGAAACCCACTCTGCATCTGCCGACCAAATAAATTAATAATTATGTGAGACATTCAGAGAGCCACACATGTTTAAGCGAACGCATCAATATGATCGTAAGAAGAGTCAAACACATGAAACATAATACGATGGAGATTAAACTCCATCGGAAATGAGAGAGCCACAGGCTTAGAAAGATACGCGATGCTCCTTCTCGGCGTGTATTAATTCTCCCCGAAGAATTTATTTTTCCTTTCTTCTTTGCTAGTTGCTTTACGTCCCACCGACACAAATAGGTCTTATGGCGACGATGGGACAGGAAAGGCCTAGGCCCCAGCGTTTGCCTGGTGTGAAAATGGGTAACCACGGAAAACAATCTTCAGGGCTGCCAACAGTGGGATTCGAACCCACTATCTCCCGGATGCGAGCTCACAGCTGCGCGCTCCTAACCGTACGGCCAACTCGCCCGGTCCGAAGAAAGTCAGTAGAACAAAGAATCTCTAAATACACACATTGTAGAGGGGGAAGGTAAAGTTGACGCATCCTAGCGGCCGTGCGCGGAAGTACTTAGAGACTTGTCGCATTGAAAAATGGCAATACTTAAATGAAGAAACAGATTCACATATGGGTATACAATTGAAATGAGATATTGAGCCGTCCGAAAGAAACGGGTCATCATTATATGTTGCATTCAAGCATCAACTTTAGATTGCTGAGTTTCCTTTAAATGAACATTGTGTGCTGAGAAGAGCATAGGGCGTCTGCTTGAAAAAGCAGCCCGTCTACTCTCTTGTAGATGGCATTCCACTGAGTAAAGCCTGCGGCAGTGGCAGCGTGAATGGCCAGTGAGATTTAATATCAGCCTTCAGCGCTCAAGTTTCCTTTTAAAGCACACCAAATACGGGTGAGTGAAATTCCCAATAAATGAAATAACGAAGTCTTGTTCCTTCATTTTCATGATGGTTTCACCATTTTCCGAAAGTGATTACTAATTGCACGACATGAAAAACAAAATTGCCACCAAGGAAAGTACTGTTGATATTCGTCAATTCAGATAATTAAAGTGGAAAATAAAGCACTGTTTTTGCCTCGATCAGAACTAAGAGTCCGCCATTCATTCAACGACGCAGTAACTCTCCGTCTAAATGTTTACGCGCATAAAAGAGGTAGAGTTTCATGTAAACTATCTGTGGCTACTTGAACTTGATCCAGCCAAAATCAAATAAACGCTAGTTTATTTTTTATCTCTACCACGAGCGGATACGTAAGGTGATTATTATGATATGTTACAGTGTAAAAAGAATGGAATAGTTTTCTAGGATACGTAGATGAATAATGTACCAATTTAAAGCGTATCATCTATATATATATATAAAATCACATGTCCTGACTGACTGACTGACTGACTGACTGACTGACTGACTTACTGACTGACTGATTCGTCATCGCCGAGCCAAAACTACTAGACATAAAGAAATAAAATTTTGGGGATACATTCATATTAGAGTGTAGGTGCTCACTAAGGGAGGGTTTTCCGATTTTCCTTCTATAAGGGGGTGAAAATGGGGATGAATAGTTTAAATGAGCATATATATATCTCAAGAACTGAAATGTTTACAGACGTAAAGATTGGCATTTAGAAACTCCTTTAAAACAAAGAAACACGTACTTTTTGTTTTCGGCAAATTCCCTCTAGGGGGCAGAAAAATGATGAAAAATGGATTGAATACCTTTAATGAGGATACTTATATCTCAAAAACTGATGATGTTAAAGAAATGGAAATTGGTATTTGGAATCTCCTCTAAAAATACAAAAAAACGCATTTTTAGTTTTTGGAAAATCCAATTAATGGGGGGTGAACAGAAGTGACAAAGGCGGCAAATTTTTAAAAGTATTATATCTACAGTATATCTCAGAAACATAAATTGTTACAGACTTGAAAAACTCGTATTTGGAATCTCCTGCAAAAGTAAAGAATCATGGATAGTTTATTTTCGGATATTCCACTTAAGGGGAACTGCAAAAGAGGGTTGAATTTTAAATGAGAATATCTACAGAACATCTCATAAACTTTAATAATAATAATGTTATTTGCTTCGCGTCCCACTAACTACTTTTTAAGGTCTTCAGAGACGCCGAGGTGCCGGAATTTAGTCCCGCTGGAGTTCTTTTACGTGCCAGTAAATCTACCGACACGGGGCTGTCGTATTTGAGCACCTTCAAATACCACCGGACTGAACCAGGATCGAACCTGCCAGGTTGGGGTTAGAAGGCCAGCGCCTTAACCGTCTGAGCCACTCAGCCCGGTCATAAACTTTTATGTTACAGACGTGAACAATGACATCTTTTAAAAATAAGCATGTATTTTTTTTCGGAGAAACAGTTTAAGTGGTGGAAAAAAGGACTGAAAATAGGGTTGAATTATTTTTATTAGGTCAGTGAAATCTCAAAAACTGAAGATGTTACACAGGTGAAAATTGATATTTGGAGTCTCCTTTAAAAATAAAGAAATAAGTATTTCTATCCTTTCGGACAATCCACTCAAGATTTGAAAAATTTGTTGAATTGTTTGCATTAGGATATTTATATCTCGAAAACTAAAGATGGTGGAGATGTGAAAATTGGTATTTGGAATCTCCTTTAAAAATAAACAAACATTCATTCTTTTGTTTTCGGAAAATGAACTTAAGGGGTGAAAGGAAATAAAAACTTGAATTATTTTTCCGGTGATACTTATATCTCAAATAACTGAAGATGTTACAGAATTGGAAATTGGTATTTGGAACCTCCTTTTAAAAATGAAGAAACACGCATTTTGGGGGGAAAATCAACTTGGAGGGGAGAGGGATGAAAAGGGCATTGAATTATTTTCATGGGGATACTTATACCCTAAAATCGAAGATGTTACAGATATGAAAATGTGTATATGGAATCTTTCAAAATATAGAATCCCGTAATCTTTTGTTTTTGGAAAACTACAGGGGGGGGGGGTGAATGATCTGAAAAATTAGTTGAATTCTTTGTATGAGGATACTTATATCTCAAAAAGTAAAATGTTATAGACGTGAACATTGGTATTTGAAAATAAAGAAAACATATTTTCGGCGGGGGCATCAACTAAGGGAGGTGTTGGAAAAGGAGTTGAATTATTTTTTATGAGGATACCTATATCTCAAAACTGACGATGTTACAGTCGTGATCATTGATATTTGGAAGCCACTTATAAATAAAGAAACACGTATTTCTTTGTTGTAAGAAAATCCACTCAGGGGGGAGGGGTGAATGATTGGAAAAAATAGTTGAATTCTTTGTATGAGAAAATTTATATAAAAAAAAAATAAAGATGTTGCAGGCGTGAAAATTGGTATTTGGAATCTCAGTTTGCAAATAAAGAAACATGTATTCTTTCGTTTTCGGAATATCAACTTAAGGATGTAAAAGGAAGTAAAAACATTGAATTCTTTTTCTGGTGATACTTATATCTCAAAAACTGATGAAATTAGAGACTTGGAAATTGATATTTTGAACCTCCTTTCAAAAATAAACAAACGTGCACTTTTGGTTGAGAATCAACTTTGTGGGGAGAGGGGTGAAAGGGTCATTGAATACTATTTATGGTATACTTATACCTCAAAAACCGAAAATGCTACAGACATGAAAATTTGTATATAGAATCTCTCAAAGTAAAGAAACACGTACTATGCTTTTGAAAAAAAAAAACCACTCGGGAGTTGTGAATTAATCTATATGTTAGTTGAATTCTTTGTATGAGGATACTTATATCTCAAAAATACAGTATAGACGTGAAAAGTGATATTTGGAATCTACTTAAAAAATAAACACACACTTGAGGGGGGAATCAACTTAGGAGGTGGGGCGGTGAATTGTAGAATGAGTAGAATTGTTTTTATGAGGATACTTATAACTCAAAAACTGAAGAGGCTACATACATACATACATACATACATACATACATACATACATACATACATACATACATACATACATACATACATACATACATACATACATACATACATTATCATTATAGACTGTTATGCCTTTCAGCGTTCAGTCTGCAAGCCTCTGAGAATTTACTAAACGTCGCCACAATCTTCGATTTGCAACTAGTGTTGTGGCTTCATTTAGTTCTATACCTCTTATCTTTAAATCGTTAGAAACCGAGTCTAACCATCGTCGTCTTGGTCTCCCTCTACTTCTCTTACGCTCCATAACAGAGTCCATTATTCTCCTAGGTAACCTATCCTCCTCCATTCGTTTCACATGACCCCACCACCGAAGCCGGTTTATGCGTACAGCTTCATCCACCGAGTTCACTCCTAAATTAGCCTTTATCTCCTCATTCCGAGTACCCTCCTGCCGTTGTTCCCACCTGTTTGTACCAACAATCATTCTTGCTACTTTCATGTCTGTTACTTCTAACTTATGAATAAGATATCCTGAGTCCACCCAGCTTTCGCTCCCGTAAAGCAAAGTTGGTCTGAAAACAGACCGATGTAAAGATAGTTTCGTCAGGGAGCTAACTTCCTTCTTACAGAATACTGCTGATCGCAACTGCGAGCTCACTGCATTAGCTTTACTGCACCTTGATTCAATCTCACTTACTATATTACCATCCTGGGAGAACATACAACCTAAATACTTGAAATTATCGACCTGTTCTAGCTTTGTATCACCAATCTGACATTCAATTCTCTTGAATTTCTTACCTACTGACATCAATTTAGTCTTCGAGAGGCTATTTTTCATACCATACTCATTGCACCTATTTTCAAGTTCCAAGATATTAGACTGCAGGATTTCGGCACAGTCTGCCATTAAGACCAAGTCGTCAGCATAGGCCAAACTGCTTACTACATTTCCACCTAACTGAATCCCTCCCTGCCATTTTATACCTTTCAGCAGATGATCCATGTAAACTGCGAACAGCAATGGTGAAAGGTTACAGCCTTGTCTAACTCCTGTAAATACCCTGAACCAAGAACTCATTCTACCATCAATTCTCACTGAAGCCCAATTGTCAACATAAATGCCTTTGATTGATTTTAATAATCTACCTTTAATTCCATACCATAGTCCCCCAGTATGGCGAACATCTTTTCCCTCGGTACCCTGTCATATGCTTTCTCTAGATCTACGAAACATAAACACAACTGCCTATTCCTCTCGTAGCATTTTTCAATTACCTGGCGCATACTGAAAATCTGATCCTGACAGCCTCTCTGTGGTCTGAAACCACACTGGTCTTCATCCAACTTCCTCTCAACGACTGATCGCACCCTCCCTTCCAAGATGCCAGTGAATACCTTGTCTGGTATACTAATCAATGAGATACCTCGATAGTTGTTGCTATCCTTCCTGTTCCCTTGCTTATAGATAGGTGCAATTACTGCTTTTGTCCAATCTGAAGGTACCTTACCAACACTCCACGCTAATTTTACTACCCTATGAAGCCATTTCATCCCTGCCTTCCCACTATACTTAACCATTTCAGGTCTAATTTCATCTATTCCCGCTGCCTTATGACAATGGAGTTTATTTACTATCGTTTCCACTTCCTCAAGCATAATTTCACCAACATCATTTTCCTCGTCCCCATGAGCTTGGCTGTTTGCAACACCACCAGGATGATTTCCTTTTACATTGAGAAGATTTTCAAAATATTCCCTCCACCTCTCCAGTGATTCCCTGGGATCTATTGTGAGTTCACCTGAATTACTCAAAACACTGTTCATTTCCTTTTTCCCTCCCTTCCTAGGATTCTTTATTACTGTCCAGAAAGGTTTCCCTGCTGCTTGACCTAGCCTTTCCAGGTTATTACCGAAATCTTCCCATGACTTCTTTTTGGATTCAACCACTATTTGTTTCGCTCTGTTTCTTTCATCTACGTACAAATCCCTGTCTGCCTCAGCCCTTGTTTGGAGCCATTTCTGATAAGCCTTCTTTTTACGTTTACAGGCTGCTCTCACTTCATCATTCCACCAAGATGTTCGCCTTTTCCCATCTTTACACACAGTTGTTCCTAGGCATTCCCTTGCTGTTTCTACTACAGCATCCCTGTATGCCACCCATTCACTTTCTATATCCTGAACCTGCTTTCTGTCTACTGTTCGAAACTTCTCACTAATCATATCCATGTACTTCTGTCTAATTTCCTCGTCCTGGAGATTTTCTACTCTTATTAGTTTGCAGACAGATTTCACTTTCTCTACCCTAGACCTAGAGATACTTAGTTCACTACAGATCAGATAGTGGTCTGTATCATCGAAAAATCCGCGAAAAACTCGTACATTCCTAACAGATTTCCTGAATTCAAAGTCCGTTAAGATATAGTCTCTTATGGATCTGGTGCCCCTAGCCTCCCATGTGTAGCGGTGAATAGCCTTATGCTTAAAGAATGTATTCGTAACAGCTAAACCCATACTAACACAGAAGTCCAGTAAACGCTTCCCATTCCCATTAGCTTCTGTATCTTCCCCACATTTACCAATCACCCTTTCGTATCCTTCAGTTCTATTTACAACTCTCGCATTGAAATCGCCCATTAGCACTATTCTATCCTTGCTGTTGACCCTGACCACGATGACACTCAATGCTTCATAAAATTTGTCAACTTCATCCTCATCTGCACCCTCACATGGTGAATACACGGACACAATTCTTGTCCTAATTCGTCCCACTGACAAATCTACCAACATCATTCGCTCATTTACGTGCCTAACAGAAACTATGTTGCGTGAAATGGTATTCCTGATAAAGAGCCCTACCCCAGACTCTGCCCTTCCCTTTCTAACACCCGTCAAGTACACTTTATAATCTCCTATCTCTTCCTCATTATCTCACCTTACCCGAATATCACTTACTCCTAACACATCCAGATGCATCCTCTTTGCTGACTCAGCCAGTTCTACCTTCTTTCTTCCATAAGCCCCATTAATATTGATAGCTCCCCATCGAATTCCATTTCGTTCGCCAAGTTGTTTCCAAGGAGTCCCTCGCCTGTCAAATGGGAGTGGGACTCCATTACTCCCATAGGTCCGAGGTTTGCTTAAAGTGTTCTGAGCTCGGTTAATTCATGAAGCAGGATGCTGCCCTACTTGCACATAGTCCAAGTGAGGATCTCTCCTCTAACGGGTTATGGACCACCGGTGAATTGTATAGTCCTAGCCGCCTGAGTACAAGGAGGGCCACGACTCAGAATATGTCCGAGATGCCCACTCCCATTCCATAGCAACTGGTATCCCAACTCTCAGGACCACTTACTAGGCCACTCAGCCGTTGCCCATGGTTCACGAACTAGGACGTAACTACAGTAACCCACAAACATGAATAAGAGGCTACAGACGTGAAAATTTCTATTTGAAAGAATATTCGAAATAAAGAAACACATATTCTTTTGTTTTCGGAAAATCCACTTAATGGGGGTGTATGAATTGAAAAATTAGTTGATTTTTTTGTGAGTAAAGATGAATGGGGGAAAAGTAATGGCGGTGCAGAGGGGTGAATTCTTTTTATGGGATACTTGTTTGTTTGGTATTTAGAATCACCTCTAAAATAAAAAGAACACGTATTCTTTTGTATTCGGAAAATTACTTAGGGCGGAGTGAAAAATTGCAAAATTAGAAGGATTATTTGTATGAGGATACCTATATCTAAAATATCTAGAGATGTTACAGACGTAAAAATTGGTGTTTGGAGTCCCATTTAAAAATAAAAACTATTTTTATGTTTTCGGAAAATCGACTTAAAGGGGGTATGAAAATAAGTAAAGGAGTTGAATTCTGTTTATGAGGATACTTATATCTCAGAAATTGAAGATGTTACAGACGAGAACTTTCGTATTTTGAATCTCCTTTCAAAATAATGAAACACGTATTTATTGTGGAAAGAAGCGAAGGAGAAGTTGAATTATATTTATGAGGATACTTATATCTCATAAACTGAATATGTTACAGACGTGCAAACTGGTATTTGGAATCTCTTTTAAAGATAAAGAAACACCTATTTTCAGAAAAACTACTTAAGGGGGTGAAAAGAATTGAAAAAGCGTATGAATTTTTAAATTGAGTAGCGGTATATCTACAGTAGGGTATGTCAAAAACTGAACATGTTACAGACATGGAACTTGGTATTTGGAAAGTCCTTTAAAAATCCAGATACAAATTTTATTTTCTGGAAAGGCACTTAACGGTGGTAAAAATAAGTGAAAAAGAGTTGAATTAATTCTTTTTTTTGCTAGTTGCTTTACGTCGCACCGACACAGATAGGTCTTACGGCGACGATGGGACAGGAAAGGCCTAGGAGTGGGAAGGAAGCGTCCGTGGCCTTAATTAAGGTACAGCCCCAGCATTCGCCTGGTGTGAAAATGGGAAACCACGGAAAACCATTTTTAGGGCTGCCGACAGTGGGGTTCGAACCTACTATCTCCCGAATACTGGATACTGGCCGCACTTAAGCGACTGCAGCTATCGATCTCGGTGAATTAATTTTTATGAGGATACTTAACATCTCAAGAACTGAAGATGTTACAGACGTGGATTAGGGTACTTGGAATCTCCTTTAAACATAAAGAAACATGGTTTTTACTTGATTTGAGAGAAGACTGTTTCTCACATATACAGTTCTATGTCGCATGGTCATCTTAGCCCTAAAAGGCAATACCACAAACTTGGTTTGCAAAGTGTTTCTAGGGTGAATGAAACTCAATTTCTCAGTGAGTTTTTATACCTTATGGATTTTCAGATTATTACTTAGTGTTGTACTAAGGAATGATTACTTTTAACAAATTACGAAATCCACGCGAGCAAAGCCGCGGTTAACTGCTAGTAAATAATATAACAGGAAACACCTGGATGCTTTTCTGTTAGAAGTATCAATCAATTTACGCTTCGCTTGAATGGGTCAGAAAGGCCATTTTAACGAAAGAAGACAGTCATTCAGTCATATTCTCGCAGTAGAGAAAACCGGCGATTCTGCCGTTCAACTTAAACAATTTGATAATTTAATAAAGCAAGTTTGGCCATCAGCAGACGTATATTATGATTCCAAATTAGTAAGTAAATATATTAAATAAGCTCCAATTTATGGATACAGTAAGATGCACAGAATTACAGGAATAGATGAGGGTGTAGAATTCACTTTTGCAACTGGCTTCTGTCGAATATTTACGATGGTACTATCTGAATTATTTATGGATGAGTACTAGATTCTAAGAGGAAAAGTGTTTAAAACAATCATAACACGTTGGATGAACTCCCCCTGTGACTGGGGGCGGTATAATAACATACGAGATTTCCCTTGCGTGTCATAAGAGGTGACCAGGGGCTCTGAACTTTGGAGCGTGGGTTGGCGACCACGGTTCCCCTAGCTGAGTAGCGCATTGCTTCCACTTACTTGTGCCAGGCTCGTCGCTTCCATCTTTCCTATACGATTTCTCTTGGTCAATTCTTGTTCTTTACCGACACCGACAGTATTCGGTTTTTTCAAGGGCTAGGGAGCTGTCCTGCCCTTAATGACCCTTGCCTTTAATTTGCCGATACCTTCATGTTTCTCTTTCACATTTACCTCAAAGTAATGTTGGTTGCTCAGTTGCTCTTCCTGTTAAAATAGTAACAACAACCACCGCCACCACCATATGTCGGATGAAAGCCCTTTGGAAGAATAGTGAGTGTATTGATCTTCGATTTTGAGGATCCCAGGTTCGACTTCTGGCCAGGATGTGGACTTGAGCAACGTCTGATTAATTCCCCTGTCTCTAAGACTGTGTTTGTGTTTCTCCTAATACACGCCTCTTTATTTAAACACAACAACCAGGGGAGTTAGGGACGCGTAGCTGTGAGCTTGCATCCGGGAGATAGTGAGTTCGAGCCCTACAGTCGGCAGCCCTGAAGAGAGTTTTCCGTAGTTTACCATTTTCACACCAGGTAAATGCTGGGGCTGTACCTTCAATAAGGCCAAGCCTGCTGCTTCCTTCCCGCTCCTAGGCCTTTCCTCTCCGATCGTCGCCATAAGACCTATCTGTGCCGGTGCGACGTAAAACAAGTTGCTGTAAACAAAACACAGCATCACATAATGTCTGAATACAGCTTTTCACATAAGTTTGACTTCAGAAAGGTATTTGACCATAAAACTGGACCGAGTCCACATGTGCGACAAAGGTCGAATCCCCGGCCCCCACTTGGGAGTAGAGAAAGGTAGACGAAGGCAAAGTTCAGTCCTTGCTTTTTACAGTAATTTAATTTCTATTTTATATGCTGTGATGAATACGTAGACGCCAATCATCACGCAAACCCATGGTATCTGTGCTGCCATCTGCACACAGTTACTGTAGTCTCCACAACTTCCCGTGCTGCTCCACACAATGTCTGAATGACTGGCGTCAGCTGGACTACGGATCCACCATTCCATGTGCAAACTGCCTTCAACACTAGCGCAGAGATGGCTGCATTTTCTTTTGTACTTTAACCGCAAGATATGGACTGAAAAAGAATGGCATCATCTCATATTCAATGTATCTCGGTTCTTCATTACCGTCGATTACAATCGTGAATGAGTACGGTGGCGGTAAGGCCGTACTGCTAACATTGTGGGGAGACTCAATCAATCAATCAATCAATACTGATCTGCATTTAGGGCAGTCGCCCAGGTGGCAGATTCCCTATCTGTTGCTTTCCTAGCCTTTTCCTAAATGATTTCAAAGAAATTGGAAATTTATTGAACGTCTCCCTTGGTAAGTTATTCCAATCCCTAACTCCCCTTCCTATAAATGAATATTTGCCCCAGTTTGTCCTCTTGAATTCCAACTTTATCTTCATATTGTGATCTTTCCTACTTATATAAACGCCATTCAAACTTATTCGTCTACTAATGTCATTCCACGCCAACTCTCCACTGACAGCTCGGAACATACCACTTAGTCGAGCAGCTCTTCTTCTTTCTCTCAATTCTTCCCAACCCAAACATTGCAACATTTTTGTAACGCTACTCTTTTGTCGGAAATCACCCAGAACAAATCGAGCTGCTTTTCTTTGGATTTTTTCCAGTTCTTGAATCAGGTAATCCTGGTGAGGGTCCCATACACTGGAACCATACTCTAGTTGGGGTCTTACCAGAGACTTATATGCACTCTCCTTTACATCCTTACTACAACCCATAATCACCCTCATAACCATGTGCAGAGATCTGTACCCTTTATTTACAATCCCATTTATGTGATTACCCCAATGAAGAGCTTTCCTTATATTAACACCTAGATACTTACAATGATCCCCAAAAGGAACTTTCACCCCATCAACGCAGTAATTAAAACTGAGAGGACTTTTCCTATTTGTGAAACTCACAACCTGACTTTTAACCCCGTTTATCATCATACCATTGCCTGCTGTCCATCTCACAACATTTTCTAGGTCACGCTGCAGTTGCTCACAATCTTGTAACTTATTTATCACTCTATACAGAATAACATCATCCGCAAAATGCCTTACCTCCGATTCCACTCCTTTACTCATATCATTTATGTATATAAGAAAACATAAAGGTCCGATAATACTGCCTTGATGAATTCCCCTCTTAATTATTACAGGGTCAGATAAAGCTTCACCTACCCTAATTCTCTGAGATCTATTTTCTAGAAATATAGCAACCCATTCAGTCACTCTTTTGTCTAGTCCAATTGCACTCATTTTTGCCAGTAGTCTTCCATGATCCACCCTATCAAATGCTTTAAACAGGTCAATCGCGATACAGTCCATTTGACCTCCAGAATCCAAGATATCTGCTATATCTTGCTGGAATCCTACAAGTTGAGCTTCAGTGGAATAACCTTTCCTAAAACCGAATTGCCTTCTATCGAACCAGTTATTAATTTCGCAAACATGTCTAATATAATCAGAAAGAATGCCTTCCCAAAGCTTACATACAATGCATGTCAAACTTACTGGCCTGTAATTTTCAGCTTTATGTCTATCACCCTTTCCTTTATACACAGGGGCTACTATAGCAACTCTCCATTCATCTGGTATAGCTCCTCCGACCAAACAATAATCAAATAAGTACTTCAGATATGGTACTATATCCCAACCCATTGTCTTTAGTATATCCCCAGAAATCTGATCAATTCCAGCCGTTTTTCTAGTTTTCAAATTTTGTATCTTATTGTAAATGTCATTGTTAACATATGTAAATTTTATTACTTCTTTGGCTTTAGTCTCCTCCTCTATCTCGACATTTTCCTTGTAACCAACAATCTTTACATACTGCTGACTGAATACTTCTGCCTTTTGAAGATCCTCACATACACACTCCCCTTGTTCATTAATTATTCCTGGAATGTCCTTCTTGGAACCTGTTTCTGCCTTAAAATACCTATACATACCCTTCCATTTTTCACTAAAATTCGTATGACTGCCAATTATGCTTGCCATCATGTTATCCTTTTGTTTTTTTTTTGCTAGGGGCTTTACGTCGCACCGACACAGATAGGTCTTATGGCGACGATGGGATAGGAAAGGCTTAGGAGTTGGAAGGAAGCGGCCGTGGCCTTAATTAAGGTACAGCCCCAGCATTTGCCTGGTGTGAAAATGGGAAACCACGGAAAACCATTTTCAGGGCTGCCGATAGTGGGATTCGAACCTACTATCTCCCGGATGCAAGCTCACAGCCGCGCGCCTCTACGCGCACGGCCAACTCGCCCGGTCATGTTATCCTTAGCTGCCTTCTTTGCTAGATTCAATTTTCTAGTAAGTTCCTTCAATTTCTCCTTACTTCCACAGCCATTTCTAACTCTATTTCTTTCCAGTCTGCACCTCCTTCTTAGTCTCTTTATTTCTCTATTATAATAAGGTGGGTCTTTACCATTCCTTACTACCCTTAATGGTACAAACCTGTTTTCACATTCCTCAACAATTTCTTTAAACCCATCCCAGAGTCTATTTACATTTTTATTTACCTTTTTCCACCGATCATAATTACTTTTTAGAAACTGCCTCATGCCTGCTTTATCAGCCATACGGTACTGCCTAACAGTCCTACTTTTAAGACCTTCCTTTCTATCACATTTATTTTTAACTACCACAAAAACAGCTTCAACCACAAAAACAGCTCACTAGTAGGGTTCCAGGGTTTTTGAAATGCCAATAAGGGGCAAGTGATATCGCCTCGACATAACGATATTTGCTCAAGAAATCACTGAGGTATAATTGACTGTACTATCATTACCATGTAGGCACAAATGTTATCACCAGGACTGCGTCTGATATCAGGGTGTAGAGAGCCAATGGGTACGACTTCAGGTCACCTCTGGCACAGCGGTCCTTAAGGGCACCCTGTGCCCTCTGTTACCGCTCACCGTGCAGTACACTGGCTCAGTCCACGAGTCCACTCATTCACATGGCTACCAGATATGGGGAGAATGTTGTCTGAGTTACGACTTCCTAAGCCATAATTGCTTGCCATTCTTGACCGGATCCGCTGTTCCCACATCAGACATCTCCCGGCTTGACCTCACGAGGCTTCAGTCCTCGATCAAGCATTAAATACTTGGGCAAGTCAAAGATCGAACTTTGGTTTCTAGGTGAGACATATATCTCGCACAATAATATCGCAAGGGTTACACATAATAATAATGTTACTTGCTTTACGTCCCCCTAACTACTTTTACGGTTTTCGGAGACGCCGAGGTGCCGGTATTTTGTAGCGCATGATTTCTTTTACTTGCCGGTAAATCTACCGACACGCGGCTGACGTATTTGAGCACCTTAAATTACCACCGGACTAAGCCAGGGTCGAACCTGCCAAGCTGGGGTCAGAAGGCCAGCACCTCAACCGTCTGAGCCACTCAGCCCGGCGATTATACTGCACGCTCACTGACACAGAATTCAAGCAACTAGGAGTGGCGACAGAAATGAAATGACCCTCTTCTTGCTGAAAGGCTGCGTGACTGTATTGCAGTAATTACAGCATCGGGTTGAAGGGATAGTGGAAAGGTCAATAGAGGCATACTGCTCGTCCCATGACAGTGGATGTAACACCCCTCGGGTATGGATACATAACCCAAATCTGTTTAGAAGGAAGTCGTACAGTTATACAGTACGCTCGTCCACTTACTATGAATGTGTCTTCGGACTGCCTATGTCATGCTGAGGTTTTCCTGCGGCCATCTCTGTATCTCCAGTAGAACATGTCTGGAATCAGCCTGGACTTGAACTCTGAGCCGGTGTGGACCTGCAGTATATCGGCGGACGGTTACAACAGTTGTGCGGGCGACTTGTCTCAGGAGAGGATACAACAGCTGCACGACCGTATGATTTGGCCAGCTAAATTCAACGAACATGAACTGCATTAAGCATTCGAGCGGCAGTTGAACACGGCTGGTTTTGATGATGCTGATGATGCTTGTTGTTTAGAGGGGCCTAACATCGAAGGTCATCGGCCCACGGCTAGTTTTGACGGTCCACAATCTCCACAGACTCTCTCAGATCTCCTTAGATTTCCCCAGAAGAAATGGAATTTCTCCCTCAAGATTACGTCAATATACTGATCGCAAACATGCCACAGAATGTCAGAGACCTGAACAATTTCAGAGGAGGCCATACTCAATACTAAGGCAGAGTGTAAAATATGCTATCTTCACTATTTAAAAAACCCAATCAAACAACAACAAAAATTATAACCCTTCCATTATTACAGTTTATGTGTGTTCGAAAATACTGATTTACGAGGGATAGATATCTGAAATGTTATTGACTGTTTCTAGTGTAGTTTTGCATATTTTGAATCAACATTTTTAAGTTGTCTTAGAACGCGTGTTGGATATCAATATATCCAACGGAAGTCATTTTTGTTGTTCAGTGCAATGGAAGAAAAATATCTTAGTTTGTAAAAGTTTACATTTGTAGGTTGTGAGTCTCTGTGATACAATAAACAACACTGTAACCTTATTATCGCATTCATTCCATATTCCAAATTATTCTGGTGTGTATATTTCTATTCGGTGTGTATGTGAACATATTTCTGCGTTTAACGTGCTCCTATTTTCACCATGTAATGAATTCCAGGTATGGCTTGTGGGGACAACCAACTGTAACCACTTGATCGGTGAACAGGTACACTTCGCATAGGACTAGATGAGGGCCTTCTTTGTAGACTAGTGGGAGATGACTGGTAATAGACTGTAACATGAAAACCGAATTCTGAAAGATGTTTTAGCGTAATCATGAGTGTATGGCGAATGGTGGAATAATGTAATATAGATACATCAAGATTTTGTTTTGTTTTTGGTTTGGTTTTTTGTTTACGATTTGCTTTACGTCGCACCATCATAAATAGGTATTATTGCGATGATAGGATAGGAATAAGCTAGGAGTGGGAAGGAAGCAAATGTGGCCTTGATTAAGGTGCATCGCCAGAGTTTGCCTGGTTTGAAAATGAGAAATCACTGAAAAACATCTCCAGCGATGCCGACAGATGGGTTCGAACCCGCTATCTCTAGAATGCAAGCTCACAGGTGCGCCCCCGAACCTCACGGCTAACTCGCTCGTTTGGCGGAATTTTGTCCCACAGGAGTTTTTTTACGTGCCAGTAAATCCACCGACACGAGGCTTACGTATTTCAGCAACTTTAAATACCACCGGACTGAGCCAACATCGAACATGAAAGTTGGACCCGGCACAAAACGGAAAGAACACATCACTATTTAAATGAAGTGGGGTTCGAACCTACTACCTCCCGAATGCAAACTGAAAGCTACATGACCTAAACCATGGGGCCACTCGCTCTGGTGTCAAGAATAATTACTACTTAATTCGTTATTTTGGTAGAAAATGTTCGGACTATATCTTAATATTCAAACAGAAGGTATTCAAAGATCTTGCACCACAAATTTTCTTACATTTATTGACAGTGATTATTTGGCTGTCCGCCTCTGTGGTGTAGTGGTTAACGCGATTAGCTGCCACCCCCCGAGGCCTGGGTTCGATTCCCGGCTCTGCCACGAAATTTTGAAAGTGGTACGAGGTCTGGAACGGAGACCACTCAGCCTCGGGAGGTCAAATGAGTAGAGTTCGATTCCCACCTCAGCCATCCTGGAAATGGGTTTCCGTGGTTTCCTACTTCTCCTCCAAGCAAGTGGCTGGATGGTACCTAATTTAAAGTCACGGCCGCTTCCTCCCCTCTTCCTTGTCTCTCCCTTCCAAGCTCCGCCACACAAGGCCCCTGTTCAGCATAGCAGGTGAGCCCGCCTGGGTGAGGTACTGGTCCACCTCCCCAGTTGTATCCCCCGACCCAAAGTCTCACGCTTCAGGATACTGCCCTTTACGTGGTAGAGGTGGGATCCCCCGCGGAGTCCGAGGGAGAAACCAACCCTGGAGGTTAAACCGATTAAGAACGAAAGAAAGAAAGAAAGAAAGAAAGAAAGAAAGGAGAAAGATTATTTGGCTGCTTCGTATACTATATGGATTAAAACACCCGCTGACATATATTTATGGTATGTTCATGCCAATAAGATATTTGTACATAAGCATTCCTGGGATCTTCACTGTGTCTTTGAATTGCAGTGAAGTACTATTGGCAAACAGGGATTTCAGTTCAAGTGTAGGAGAGTTATTTTCGTTATCTAAGTGAATACATTGTAATTTCCTTATCTTCACATTAATTGCGTGGACTTTTATATCACTCATTTTCATCATTAAACACAGAAGTAAACTTACACATCCATAGCCATATCCAATTAAACGATTTTTGGGAACAGATTTATATCAAGCAAAGTCGAGCAATATAATACAAGTGCGTAGAGTTTTCGCGGACGGCAATATCACAGCAGGCCTCCGGTGCAGCCCTGAGTAATTAAGGAAGACAGATAGAACGACTGATACGATGATCTTCTATCTGGTATGGAAAGCAGGCGGGCTGGCCAGTGCGAGTGCGATGCGAGGCCATGTATCGATCAGCTCTCCAGTTTTGGGCTCCAGGCGACATCTGGGCTGGCCCGGACCGCCCCCTCCCGCCATTGTCTGCCTGCTGGGTTCGAGACTTGCGGGTCAAGTGGCCACAGCGTGTAGGTACCTACTTCGAATTCCCTCTTTGGAGAAAGACGTTGCAGCTCTAGGATACGGCAAAATTTTACATGGTGTTGAAGGCTAGAGGAACAGACGGGAAGATTTCTTAACTTCATACAGCTTGCTCTGTGTAACTGAAAACAGTACTAGGAATATCCACCTTATTTCTGTGTCACTATACCCAAGAGAAAAGTTTGTAAAATATTATTCCATTTGTCCAAATGAACGCTTCGTACTATACCACTCGATATTAAGTATCTGCAGTTTTACTTCCACTCCACTGTGAGCTTGCATCCGGGAGATAGTGGGTTCGAATGACACTGTCGGCAGCCCTGAAAATGGTTTTCCGTGGTTTCCCATTTTCACACCAGGCATATGCTGGGACTGTACCTTAACTAAGGCCATGGCCGCTACCTTCCATCTCCTAGGCCTTTCCTACCCCATCGTAGTCAAAAGACCTATGTGTGTCGGTGCGCCGTAAAGCCACTAGCAAAAAGAAACTTCCACTCCACTTTTATTCATTTGTTTAGCGTAAGGCTTTTAGTGATGGGATTGTCCGAGGGCAAGTTCAGCTTGCCAGGTGCAGGTGTTTCTGTTTGACAGATCAGGGTGTGAGATGATGAAATGGAATGAAATGAAATGGCTTATGGCTTTTAGTGCCGGGAGTGTCAGAGGACAAGTTCGGCTTGCCGGGTGCAGGTCTTTTGAATTGACGCCCGTAGGCAACCTGCGCGACATGGTGGTGGTGGTGGTGGTGGTGGTGGTGGTGGTGGTGGTGGTGGTGGTGATGATGATGATGAAGGCGAAATATGCACCCAGTCTCCGTGCCAGCGGAATTAACCAATTGCGTTTAAAATTCCAGACCCTACCGGGAATCGAACCCGCGACCCCTGTGACCAAAGGCCAGCATGCTAACCAATTTTTTAATTTCATTTTTCCTCTAATGTTTTCTTATTTTTCTCATTATTTACTTGCTTTTTCGTTTATTGTCTATTTAAGGACGACACACACACACGCGTGGTCCCCGAGCCAATGGAAATAACCAATTAAGGTTTAGCTATGGAGCCTGACCATTTAGTCATCACTCTAACGATTTAGCCATGGAGCCGGACATGATGATAGTAAGAGGTTGAAACCCTTTGTCGTTACATAGCCCACTCCTGTCGAATGTTATCAACCGGTCTGCTCAAAACTGAACGTATCCATCCGACGAAGAATCTCTATCATCAGCGTCATATGTCTGGAATTGAATCCAGGCTGTTGGCACACAGACTAGATTCTAGAAATGTATACCACCAACTCTCCTACCCTGCTGACTGACATTCTGGTGGTAAAAATATTTTGAACCAACGGGACTCGAACAGGTTAACCACAGTGTCAGACCACGTAGACATAACACCTCTACGACCATAGCCATCAAATGGGCTACACTGCCCTGACTCTCATGCACTATCAAGTGCTGTTATGATGAACACTTGAGGTTGTACTTCATTTCACCTTGGTCTCTCACAATTTGGCACGCCCAGATTCCATTTCCCTAATCAAGTTTTTCGGAGACCTTAATATCTTGAACGCCAGGGGCCGTAGCTGTGTTGAAACACCGGATCGCGTGCGATCTCCGAAGTTAAGGAACATTGGGCGTGCTCAAGATTTGGATGTGTTGCCACGTGCTGCTGATGGGGGGTAAGGGAATGGAGGAGCGGAAAGGAATTGGCCAACCTACCGCACGTAAACTCCGGCTCAGGCACATCTCTGCCTTCGGGCAGAATACACCCTTGCCTTCAATATCTAAGACTTAAAAAAATGAAATAACAATGAAAAAGCATAACACATGTGAAAGGAGTGCCGGAACCACGGGATCGTGCACAACATTCGTCCCACTCGGAAGTTTACTGTAAAATATTCAATGTACTTATTTCTTGGGTTTATTTACTAAGTTATAATTTGGTAGTAATTCTCTTTGCGAAGTGAATAACACCAAGCTTCTTCTTCTTCTTCTTTACTTCATGGGGCCTCTAAATATTAGTTCCTAAATAGCGGAGACCTCTAAGATATTTTGCTACCACGTTTTTCCTTCATTCCCACCTAGATATACCTGCTCCCTTCACATACCTGCAGGTTGTTCTTATTGGGACTTCTTGGATATTTTCTTTCTCTTCACCTGGTAGTCCTAGAGTGGAGAGTCTGATTCTGCCCAGCGCCTCACATTCGAAAAGTATATGTTCAGATGATTCCTCTGATTGATTGCATTTCTAAAACCAAGCTTACTTCTTCTTCTTCTTCCTCTTGTGTCCCTACCGTCAATGCAACTTGCAACTTCACCCTTTAATTTGGGATCGGCGATTAAGTAACGCCACATGAACACAGATAAATGTTCGGCGACGCGGCAGTAGGAAAGGACTAGAATGTTGGGCTTAATAGTCCCGTCATTTCCTATGTATGGAAATGACATAAACCGTGGTGGACCATGTTCAACACTACTAACGGTGAGAATCCTACCCATTGCCCCGCGAACACAAACTTACAACCACACGATTCGTACCGTGCAACACGAATTAAAATACACTTAGAAATCCATTCCTACTATTTCTTTTGTAAAACATGCATGTAGAATAATAAGTGCTAATTATTTATGAATTATTTGTCGGAATGATTTACGTATTTGGGTTTCTCAAGGAATATATAACTGTAATTTGTGGACTGGAAAAATTGGGACCCTTCTCTACTGATGTAGAAGAGCATCACAGCTCAATCAGTTCAATTAAAGTTTCATTCGAACAGGAAAAAACATCAGGATAAGTTTAAATAAGGTAATGTATGAGTTCAGCTGATATTTTGTTATAAATCCAGGATTAGCATCTATATTATATAATTCGATATGCTAATTCCGGCAATGGAAATTGTGAGAAAACGGCTGAACCGACCACTCATTTTAAAGCTAGCCCTTTAAAGTTCTCTAGAAATAAAGTAGATTTTATAGAATTGCTAACCCTCCTACATGACTTTCTAATGTTCTTTTTTTCCTTTCTTAAAATGTGCTTTACGTTGCACCGACACAGATAGGTCTTATGGCGACGATGGGGTAGGAAAGCCCTAGGAGTGGTAAGGAAACGGCCGTGGCCATAATTAAGGTGCAGCTTTAGCATTTGCCTGTGTGGAAGTAGGAAGCCACGAAAACCATCCTCAGGGCTGCGGACAGTGGGGTTCGAATCCATTGTCTCTCGTATGCAAGCTCACAGCTCACTATAGAAAAAGAATCATCGGCTTCAATCAAAACGTGTTAGTGTACTGTTAATATGGTGACGTGAATTTGCTAAGATTTGTGGCTTGAAGCTTTGTTGTTACGAACTGAGTTACCTTAGCAACTTACAATTGAATATACAAGTCAATATACTGTCATGTCTACTAGGGGGCGTCCCCGCAGACGCGGTCAATCCTACAGGGACTCATTTGACAGAAATCGAGCCTAGAGACTAGAGAGTTACAACGACAACGACTAGACCGCAACGACCGACTACAGGTTCGCCCAGGTGTTTTGCAGCCTTGATTATTTTCTAGCATCCGTTGCATAAGCCACTAGTAACCTTTTAATCATCCTCCTTGGAATATCAGTTCATGAAGAAATGGTGCACAGGCAAATCTCATTTTAGTATTACTATAACATCCCTATTAAAATGTTAATAGAGGGCGAGTTGGCCGTGCGGTTAGGGGTGCGTGGCTGTGAGCTTGCACCCGGGAGACAGTGGATTCGAATCCCACTGTCGGCAGCATTGAAGATGGTATTCCGTGGTTTCCCACTTTCACACCAGGCAAATGTTGGGGCTGTACCTTAATTAAGGCTACGGCTGCTTCCTTCCAACTCCTAGGCCTTTCCTATCCCATCGTCGCCATAAGACCTATCTGTGTCGGTGCGACGTAAAGCCACTAGCAAAAAAAATGTTAATACTCTAGCAAAAGTATTTGTTGATAATCAGTGTTCATATTCTGCTACAAGAAGGACATGATTAACAATAATAATAATGTTATTGTTTCTATGTCCTATTAACCGCTTTTTACGGTTTCCGGAGACGCCGAGGTGTCAGTTTTTAAATTTATTTACGTTGCACCGTCACATTTATGTGTTGTGGCGACTGTGGGACAGTAAAGGGCTAGGAGTGTGAAGGAAGCGGCCGTGGACGTAATTAAGGTACAACTCCAGCATTTTCCTGGTGTGAAAATAGGAAACAAAGGGAAACCTTATTCAGGGCTGCCGACAGTGCGGTTTGAACCCACTATCTCCCGAATGCAAGCTAACAGCTGCGCCCCTAACCTCACGACCAACTCTCCGGTTGCCGGAATTTTGCGCTGCATGAGTTCTTTTACGTGCCAGTAAAGCTACCGACACGAGGCCGACGTATTTGGGCACCTTTAAATGACACCAGACTAAGCCAGCATCGAACCTGCCAAGTTGGGCTCTACGAACCAAGCTACTCAGCCCGGTACAAAACGGAAAGAATACATCACTATTTAAATGGATTTAGCTATTTAATTGAAAATTAGATTTTATATCATACATGATTTTGAAGGCTCATCTTATCGTCGGCATTCATCTGATCTGGTGCCGTATAAAGCAAATGTCTTTCCCAATGATTCAAATTGTAATAATAATAATAATAATAATAATAATAATAATAATAATAATAATAATAATAATAATAATAATAATTTATTATTTATTATTATTATTAATTATTTATTTATTTATTTATAATAATAATTATTTATTATTATTATTATTATTATTATTATTATTATTATTATTATTATTATTATTATTATTATTATTATTATTATTATTATTATGGTGGAAACGATTTACCACGTTCTGGTTTAATTATTAAGACTGATGGAAATTTTCTTGCAGCCATAAGTTTGAAGTCATTCGTACATAAACTACAGCCAGTGCTGTGTATTGCTCAATCATAATCAGGCATTTGTGATACACGCACTGTTACAGGAAAATGTGACCTACCAAACCTCTATTAGTTATTGTCAACATAAGATCGGATTTGACTGAGAAGGAATTCAATCTTGAGCTCCTACGCAGTACATTCAATAGAAGCTGCTGTTCCCTGAGTGCTGATTGCACCACATTCTCGCAAATAGGTGCTACATAGAATGTTATTGATTTTACGACGTACTAACTGCTTTTCTGGCTTTCATATACACCGAGGTGTCGGAATTTCTCGCGCACGTGTTCATTTTATTTTTTATTTTTTATTTTTTTATTTTTTATTTTTTTTGCTAGTTGCTTTACGTCGCACCGACACAGATAGGTCTTATGGCGACGATGGGACAGGAAAGGGCTAGGAGTGGAAAGGAAGCGGCCGTGGCCTTAATTAAGGTACAGCCCCAGCATTTGCTGGTCTGAAAATGGGAAACCACGGAAAACCATTCTGAGGGCTGCCGACAGTGGGGTTCGAACCTACTATCTCCCGAATACTGGATACTGGCCGCACTTAAGCGACTGCAGCTATCGAGCTTGGTACGTGTTCATTTAAGCGCCGGTAAATCTACCGACACGAAACTGTTGTATTTCAGGGCCTTCAAATAACACCGGGACCGAGCTCGATAGCTGCAGTCGCTTAATTGCGGCCAGTATCCAGTATTCGGGAGATAGTAGGTTCGAACCCCACTATCGGCAGCCCTGAAAATGGTTTTCCGTGGTTTCCCATTTTCACACCAAGCAAATGCTGGGGCTGTACCTTAATTAAGGCCACGGCTGATTCCTTCCCACTCCTAGCCCTTTCCTGTCCCATCGTCGCCATAAGACCTATCTGAGTCGGTGCGACGTAAAGCAACTAGCAAAAAAAAAATAAAAAAATAACACCGGACTGAGCCGGGATCGAACCTGCCAACTTTCGCTCGGAAAACCAGAGCATTCTGGTCAGAGCCACCCAACCCAGTTGCCTTAGAAAGCCCTAGCATCACTGAAGAGGTTTACTCGGGGAACAAGGAATAAGGCCGGTAATGTATCTCTATTTGGCATTGTTTGTCAAACATCCCACCCTCTTGATGGTGTCACAGACCCATCATCTATAGTAATACATTCTGGCTTTCACTCTCGTTTTGCCACAAGCCAAGCGGACGCCTACCCGAGGCATTAAAGGCGTATTCTGTTCACGCGAAAGGACAAGGTTTCGATTCCCCATCAGGAAATTGTGTGCTGCTCGTAGGGTTAGTCGTGCTGCAATAGTACTTTCTGACCCAGTGAGGAAAGCAATGGCAAACTACCTCACTACTGTGAGCCATGGTGCTGAGAGATTCGACTGTTTGCCATTGGCGCCTACAAAATGACGTATTCATTCGTCACGTCTACGTCGGACGCGCAACCTACTATGCTGACCTTTTGTTTTGCCACACTCTCGATCATGCAGTTGTGGTGGCTTCACAAACTCCAGTAGCCCACAAACCGCCGGATGAAGGTCGGCAGATAATATTCGTGTGAATTCCAAGCAAATGACTTAGTCGTTACACTGCCATACTGTGCAATACTAGTGCTAATATTGTAGTTTCCGTTCACAGCGCATGTATGAATAAATAATATTAATATATTGTAAGTTTGTGGAAAGTCCGCCTCTGTGGTGTAGTGGTTAGTGTGATTAGCTGCCACCCCAGGAGGCCCGGGTTCGGTTCCCGGCGCAGCCACGAAATTTGAAAAGTGGTACGAGGGCTGGAACGGGGTCCACTCAGCCTCGGAGGTCAACTGAGTAGAGGTGGGTTCGATTCCCACCTCAGCCATCCTGGAAGTGGTTTTACCGTGGTTTCCCACTTCTCCTCCAGGCAAATGCCGGGATTGTACCTAACTTAAGGCCACGGCCGCTTCTTTCCCTCTTCCTTGTCTATCCCTTCCAGTCTTCTCATCCCCCCGCAATTCCCCTGTTCAGCATAGCAGGTGAGGCTGCCTGGGCGAGGCACTGGTCATCCTCCTCAGTTGTATCCCCAGACCCAGAATCTGAAGCTCCAGGACACTGCCCTTGAGGCGGTAGAGGTGGGATCCCTCGCTGAGTCCTAGGGAAAAGCCAACCCTGGAGTGTAAATAGATTAAGAAAGAAAGAAAGTTTGCGGGAAAATAATCAGTTATTCAGTACCGAAGAGATTTTTTGGAATGATTTCCTGGAACTTTGCATCTAAGAGAGCAAACCGGTTATCTTGAAGTTACCGACCCAATTGGCAACTTGATTTGGGTCACGTAGCTTTGAGTTTCCATTCGGCAGATATTGCGTTTGTAGCTCAGGGTTGCTATCCCTGTGTGTCCGTGTTTTTCAATTTTCACACCAGGCATGTGCTGGGGCTGTACCTTACTTAAAGTCCCTGTCGCTTTCCTCCCAGTCGTAGCGCTATCTAATCACACAGCCACCATAATACCTGTCTCTTTCGTTGCGATGTAAAACAAATATTAGACATACCTTGAAGTTTAACATGACTATTGATATTATACCTAAATGACCTTCAGGTTTACGTAGAATCCAAATCATAAGAAAGTGATTTTTCATTCAAAAAATCGCTGTTCATCTAACAGGTGTCCAGTTTATCGAAAACTCATAAAATTTTGAATTATGGGATCAGTATTCCACACGGAAACAAATCTATGATGTCACATTTCAACAGCGGAAACGCGTGACGACGTCTGTAGTCGATTAACCTGGGAACACTCGTATCAATTTCTGTCACTCCGTCACTCGCGAGTTAGATTTTTTCTAGCGTTCACTTTCCTGTGCTTATTATTGATTATATCAACAGAGTAAGCACACAAACTTACAAACGAATTAATGTGGGTAAACAACATGTAAGAATTGAAGTATATTTCTTTTTACAGATACGTTTTTCCTGCCCACAACATGCTTAATTTAATAATTTTATAACTTTTAAAGGTTTTCATTGAATCATCACCAAACGCACTGGCACATGACGTAATACAAGAAGAACATGAACATAAGACTTTACTAACAATATTTTTAGTCTTCACGCGGGTCTACTTTCTATAGTCATCTGAGTTGGAGTGCCTACAAAAATCTTAAAATGAATAACTTAGGCGTTGAAGAAGGCAACGTCGTCACAATAACAAGGCATTGATACAAATTTTTGAGTTATTACAAGGTACAGTACACACGATTGGTAGATTTTTCCAAGAGCAGGAGCGATCACGGGTTAAAACAATAGTCATGAAGCTCCCTCTCAACCAGCCCAACAAGCACACCTATACATCAGTAAACGTGTTAAAGTACTGAAAATAAACTCTCCTTTCGTAGTGTATTCCCGTATGTTGACATTTCTTGATGAATGCAGTCATTTTTTAATCCCTCCCTTTTGATACAGGCTACAGCAAAATACACCTACAGAAGTTTCAGTCTCATTTGTGGTTATGTCAGTATGGTAGCTGCTGGGGTACGGATGGTGCTGTGTAATGGCGTCTGAGTGCTGTGAAAGGTGCTATTCATTAGATAAATCACACCGTAATAACACTGCCTGCCTGTACGAGGAAAGCAAGGACTATCTACTGCACTGCTTGTCTTGCCTAGCACGCCTGATTTTAACGCCCCCATCGGTTTTTGCGGTTCCTCTACCTGCACGACGTTCGATGTTACTATTTGAGGATCTATCATGCTTCCAGACTAGTTGAAAAAAATTTAAGCTCCTCAGACCGTTTCAATCGTGAAATTACCAGTGTTTCGCGCCCGTGTAGCAGTGGGCTCATCAGTTGGATTGCTACACATTTCCAAGACGCTGGTGGCTAGTACGCCGTTGAGACACCACTACAAGCCTCCTATGCAGGACAATGCAGTGATGGTCCACTAGGGGAAGCATGTGCCTTCAATTGTAAAAATGCCTGCCTTTGGCCTTTATATCAATAAGTTAGTTTGGTCAATCCGTAATCGACGGCGAATTTGACTCACAAGTTGCATTTCATTGACAAGATGTGTTGGGACGAGTTAACGGCCAATACTACAGTAGACACTGGAGATCATTCCATCAAATTCCTGATGGTTCCTCTCTCAATACTATGCCTTTTTAACATGAAAGCTTTCCAGTCTGTTACATTTAACTGAGTCGACATTGGAAAGTATGGCTTCTTTCTTAACAAACTATGACTTTTTTGTTATAAATCGTAGGTTAAAATCAGATTTATATCACTTGCGTTTTACAGGATTGGTCTGGGTGTAAGAGATTAACAGCATACGAAGCTTATTACGAACATAAATAATGAGAGGTAAGGCAGATTAGATATAAAATTGTACAGTGAAAATTCATTCATTTTTTTGCTAGTGTCTTTAGGGCGCACCGACACAGATAGAACTTAATGGCGACGGTGGGATAGGGAAGGCCTAGGAGTTGGAAGGAAGCGGCCGTGGCCTTAATTAAGGTACAGCCCAGCATGTGCCTGGTGTGAAAATGGGAAACCATCAAAAACCATCTTCAGGGCTGACGACAGTGGGATTCGAACCCACTACCTCCCGGATGCAAGCTCACAACCGCACGCTCCTAACCGCCCAGCCATCTCGCCCGGAAATCCATTCATATTAGTCACATAATGACGCAGATGCATCGGTACCAAGACTTAGTTGGAAGAAAGGGCATCAGGGATTCTCAGCAGGGAATACGATCATCCCTACTGGCTATGCGAGCATGCATTACATCATATCCACCAACTAATTACGGAGTTCTCTCCAGAACGAAGCCTACACATCTTTCACTGCTGTTATCGGCTGGTAGACAATTAGTGGTGGATATTCACGTGTAACTAGACGCCTCATGAAGCGCCCTACGGGTGTTCAGTGCGTTTTAGATCGTAAAAACGAGAAGCCACTTCCCCTGATGAATCTTCTCTCTGACCGGCTCCATGGCTAAATGGTTAGCGTGACGGCCTTTGTTCACAAGGGTCCCGAGTTCGATTCCCGACAGGTTCGGGAATTTCAACCATCATTGGCTAACTCCGCTGGCGCGGGGACTGGGAGTATTTGTCGTCCTCATCATCATTTGATCCTCATCACGACGTGCAGGTCGCCTACGGGCATTAAATCAAAAGACTTGCACCTAGCGATTCCTCGGACATATCCCGGCACTAAAAGCAATATGGTATTTCATTTCATTTCTTGTGAAATACTGTAACCATACATACATACATCTTCGTTGTAGACTGTTATGCCTTTTAGCATGCAAGAATCAGTGAATTTACTAAGTATCTCCACAATCCTCTATTTTCAACCAGCTCTGTGGCTTCGTAGAGTTACGTAACTACTTATCATTAAATCACTTAAAATCGCGTCTAGCCACCTTCGCTTTGGTCTCCCTCTGTTTGTTTTACCCTCCATGGCAGAATCCATGATAGTCCTAGGTAATGTATCCACCTCCATTCGCCTCACATGACCCCACCGGAAACCGATTTATGTGCACAGTTACATCCATCGAATACATTCCCAACCTAGCCTTTATCTCTTTATTCCGAGTACCCTCCTGCCATTATCCCCACTTGCTCGTGCGAACAATAATTCTCGCTTCTTTGTCCGTTAATTGTAACTTCTGAATAAGATATCCTGAGTGTGCCCAGCTTTCGCTAGCGTACAGCAAATTCGGCCAGACAACAGACAGTTTCGTCCGAGAGCTGACATTTTGCTTACAGAATACCATTAACCGTAACTTTGAGCTCACACTATTGGCTTTGCTGCACGTTGATTCAATTCCATTTAGCACATTATCACCATGTGGAAACACACATCCTAAATACTTGAAATCATCCACCTGCACCAGTTTAGTATTCCCAACCTGATATTCAGTCCTCTTAACTTTCATCCCTACTGCTCTCAGTGTAGTCCTAGAAATGCTAATCTTGATATTACACTCACTGCACTACTTTTCAAGTTCCAAGATACTAGACTGCAGACTATCAGCACAGACTGCCATTAAGGCCAATTCGTAAATAAACAACGGAGGTGAAAGATTACAGCTTTCCCTAACTTCTTTAAACAAGAATCCTTTCTGCCATCAGTTCTCACTGCGGCCCGACTGTGAACATGAACTGGATCAAAACATTTATTTTGGCAATGATCACTGTCTGTTGCTCATCAAACGGGGACTATTCTGTTCTCGAATAGAGTTTCATTTGAACAAGAAGTGTATTTCGGCAGTTATTGCTATCACATGTTCACTCATCAAGAATAAAAAAGGATATAATAATCAGTATAAAACGCATGTTTCGAAATTATAATCTATGATAATTTACATATATTAATAAAGGTGGTCGTTTCTTTTCTAGCTATTACACAACAAGGAAATGTTGTGAAGTATACAAAAAACATGGTGCTACAGACGCGAAGGACCATGGCCTATTATGGGACCACTGCTCTGCCCGAAAGTCCGCAGATTTCGAGGTGCCGTATGGTCAGCATGACAAATCTCCTCGGCCGATATTCTTGGCCTTCTGTACCGTGACCGCCATCTCTTCGTCAAATGGCTCATCACTTGTAATCACGCATATTGAGTGGAACTCCAACCAGTCCTCAGATTCCGGTAAAATCCCTGACCTTGCCGGGAATCGAACCCGGGATCTCCGGGTAAGAGGCAGACATGCTACCGCTACACCGCAGGGGTGACTGTGAAGTAGATATATACATATGGAAATTATTAAAATTATTAAAAGTAGCACCGCAATTCCATCGTTCCAATTCTATTGTTTCTTGTGTAGCACTTTCAAAGAAGAACCCATCAGTGTCTTTCTGAATCACATTTACACGATACGGAAAATCGACATACTATGTTTGCTTTGAGGGCACGAGCATAAAGCAGTCGTTATTCGGCGTGCTGTATGCCCTCCAATTGTCCTCCGAGGAACCTAACCTGACGGTTTGAATAATGGACAGTGTTCTAAGCGATACCAAATTCATGAACCACTGGTTCCAAAACCTGCCATACATTCTCCCATGTAGTATAATTTTTCTCAACGGGCCATTTTCATCTGTAGCATTGTTAGAATTCCATTAAATATACACAACAACGACACTCTTCGTTCAGAAACTTCAGTTCGAGTCCTACTTCTAGATCGCACTCACATGTGGTCCACACCATGCACATATCATGTTTCCTTCTCTGTTGTTGTTGTCCCTATTCAGATAAAATGTTCTACATGGTTTTGTGAACTGATGTTTATGATGTTCTGTTCACCATTACATTGCATAAAGTTTGCATATTAGTGTTTTACACATCTAAATCTAGATATGAGTACAGATCTCATGACAACAACGCAAGAGCATAACGCAAATTTAAAATTTAAAATTCACATTTGTCATATCTAAACATGTTTCGACCATGATTGGGTCATCTTCAGTAGAATGTTAAAATGGCATGACATTTGCGGCTTTCAAAGAATATGTGCATTGTAGAAAGTTATAATGGCACGACATTCTACTGATGATGAACCAATCAAGGTCGAAACATGTTTAGATATAACAAATGTGAATTTCAAATTTTTATTTCAATTAGGCCTATGCCGGCTATTGTATATTGATTAGGAGGATAGCATTAACAATAAATTGCTGTCATAATGGTTAGCTGTCAATACGGAAATATGAAATGTACAATAACTTATGGTCCAGATCACTAGATTTGAGAATATAATAGCCGGGCTGAGTGGCTCAGACGGTTGAGGCGCTGGCCTTCTGACCCCAACTTGGCAGGTTCGATCCTGGCTCAGTCCGGTGGTATTTGAAGGTGCTCAAATACGTCAACCTCGTGTCGGTAGATTTACTGGCACGTAAAAGAACTCCTGCGGGACAAAATTCCGGCACCTGGGCGTCTCCGAAAACCGTAAAAGTAGTTAGTGAGACGTAAAGCACATAGCATTATTATTATTAGAGAATATAATAATGAAAACCCAACATTCTGTTAAGTTTTCTGTGAAACTCACGGATTACCGAGCTCGATAGCTGCAGTCGCTTAAGTGCGACCAGTATCCAGTATTCGGGAGATAGTGGATTCGAGCCCCACTGTCGGCAGCCCTGAGGATGGTTTTCCGTGGTTTACCATTTTCACACAAGGCAAATGCTGGGGCTGTACCTTAAATAGGTCCATGACAACTGCTAGCGCTTTCCTGTCCCACCGCCACCATAAGACCTATCTGTTTCGGTGCGACGTAAAGTAACGTGCAAAAAAAAAAAAAAACTCACGAATTGATTACGGTGGTCCCGTATTATTGACATTAAGGTAATCGATCGCATCACTAACTTAGAATAATAGTGTTTACAACAGAGTTAGTCACATCAGAAGTTCAGTTAAATCGTTTGGCGAATTTGAAGACTGAGGGAATAATATTTTAATATTGTTTAATAAATTCTCGGATTATACGTAATAAATGGGATGATTTAACTGCCCATGCTGATCAAGAAGACATGCCGGATGTTATTGTCGTTGTTGAAATCTGGCTACTCTCTGATGAGGAGAAATATTATAATATGCCAGGTTACCGGAGCTACATTTGTTCAAGAACGTGTATGACGGTGAGGGGGCTGAGGAGGGGGGTTTATTGCTATTTATATCAGACAGTTTTACAGAGTTAATGTTTTAAAATATTTACAAAGAGCTGATGCAACTTTTAACATATTGATGGTAGAAATTTGCGGCCTTCCTAGAAATATGATCATTGTAGAATATCATAATCCAATTATTAAGTACGCTGACGCATTTCTTCTGAAACTTGAGGTATGGAACAATCACGGCGGAATTTTTTGAGTGTCACTGTAAGAGATCTTAATATTGACAGACTGGTAGTAAGTCAGAAGTGAATAAAACTGCTTCGGCTCACCGAGTTTTATAATCAAACTTCATGTAACAGTGTTTTTCCCAGTAGGATTACTGAGAGCACTGCTACTTTAACAGATCATATATATGTAAATGAACCAAGCACGTGTATGACGTACGATGTTTCTGATGACTTCAGGGACCATAACTTACTGATATGTGATTTGCACGTTCCAACAATGGTGAAAGCTAATAGGAAGCCAGCAGTGACTAGAACAACTAACGTTAATGAAATCGTTCAAGGCAAAAAGGTAATCATTTACTTTCTGTCTACGATATAGATCTGGAAACTTTTTGCATTTGCACTGTATTACCACAACGTGTGCACGTAATAACAAATGAACATAATTCAGTAATTGAAAAGTTAATTTTGATCTGTAGTAAAGGTAATTTGGCCTTAACTCTGTGGTATTTACAATTTTTTTTTTTTTTAGTTGCTTTACGTCGCACCGACACAGATAGGTCTTATGGCGACGATGGGACAAGGAAAGGCTAGGAATGGGAAGGAAACGGCCGTGGCCTTAATTAAGGTATAGCCCCAGCATTCGCCTGGTGTGAAAATGGGAAACCACGGAAAACCATTTTCAGGGCTGCCGACAGTGGGGTTCGAACCTACTATCTCCCGAATACTGGATACTGGCCGCACTTAAGCGACTGCAGCTATCGAGCTCGGTATTTACAATTACTGTAGGTTAGTGAAGAAGGCAACATTTAGAGATTTAGGTGAGGATTGGTGATGGTGCAGTGTCTGCTGTTATAGAAGTGTGCCAGAAAAACAAGTTTATCAAATGGTACAAAGCAGCTTCTAGAACTGATAAAACGAAACCCCATGGCGCAACAGCTCTGAAGGGCCATGGCCTATCAAGCGACCACTGCTCAGCTCGAAGACCTGAAAATTATGAGGTGCCGTGTGGTCAGCACGACGAATTCTCCAGGCCATTATTGTTGGCTTCTTATACCTGGGCCGCCATCTCATCGTCAGACAGCTCCTAATTGTAATCACGTAGGCTGGATAGACCTCGAATGAACTCTCACATACAGCTAAAAATCCCAAAGCTGGTCGCAAATCGAACTCCGGGCCTTCGGGTAAGAGGCAGGCACACTACCCCTACACCGCGGAATGGGTTCTTAGAACTTATAGATATCCCAAAGTAAGTCTCAAAGAATGTGAGAGTTGTTTGCAGATTATCATCCCGAGATCGCAAGAATTTTTCTGGAGAAATTCAGGAAGTTTGACAACACAATAGATTGATGTTTCTGAAAGAACTTTTTTAAGAAAACTACACCACTCAGGAAAAAGTAATTTTGCAAATAAAGACGGCATGAATGCATGTAAAATAGTGTAAAAGTAATAAATGTTGGACTGGTGGTAATTGACATTACCTTACTACGAAGAGAAGACAAAAAATATTACATAAGAACTTGTTGAGGATTATATACATTTTCACAATTATTAGGTTTAGAAAGTGAAGAATTAATTATTCTAATGTCTTTGGAGCAATTTAAAATTGGAAAAAATAAATTCAACGCTTGAAAAATGAAAATAGCCATACATTTTTTTTACAAAGTTTCCAGAATTATGGCCACCAGTGTACATCTAATACAATCAAAGTCATAGTTATTAAACTCCAGGGATCATTAGATTCAGGAATATTAGCCTCATGTCTCTTCGTTGACTTAAGAAAGCATTTGAATTTGTTGAGTATATGTTGCTTTATTAATTAAAACACTAAATGCAGCTGGAGTTCGTTGTTTAGCATTGAACACATTCATCGATTACCTTAATGAAAGAAAACCATACTTACGTGGAAAAATGTAAACAGCACAATCTTACCCGTTGAAATAGGAATACCTCAGGGCTCACTTTTTGATCTATTCTGTTCCTTATTTTCATAAATGATATCCGGTCACTGAAACGTAACGGGCAACTATCATTTGTATGCTGATGATACCAATGTACTTTATTTTGACAAATGTAAAATTAACATTGACAAGATGATTCAGTCCAATATTACCTTGTTACCTCCTTGGCTCAGTAACAATCTCTTAACAATTAACATAAGAATAATTACATGAATAAAGTGGAATGAAATGGCGTATGACTTTTAGTGCCGGGAGTGTCCGGGGACATTTTCGGCTCTGCAGATACAGGTCTTTTGATTCGACTCCCGTAGCCCTTTCAGACCTGAAAGAAAACTGGAGGTGTGAATTTTTGTTTGTACATCAAGAACTGACTAAAATGCTCCTCAATACACATATTAATAGTTTATTTTACAAAATAAAAACTAACATTCGAAAAACAGGACCCACACAATTGTGCGTATCAAAATTCAAAACCTCGTTGTATCACGTACGATGGTGTAGCTTCAAAATTTACGTTCACTAACCAAAGTACACACTTCATTGAATATATTCCGGTATACAGTAAAGCTTCTAGATTAATATAAACGCAGTAAATAAATACTTACTTTCGGCACTACTGCTTCCTGCCATCTCGCCGATCAACTGTGCTTTTTAAACTCTTCTTCCTTCGCCCTGGCGGTCAAGCGCATACTAAAATCAATTGAAATACACGCCACGTGTCCTGCACAATCACTGCAGTCCGGTGTAGCGCCGGAAAAACATCAAATACGGTCAGGGATAACTAAAATACGAACCCGCACAATTGTGCGTACTCGGTCTGAAAGGGGTAGGCGACCTGCGCGTCGTGATGAGGATGAAATGATGATGAAGACGACACATACACCCAGCCCCCGTGCCAGCGAAATTAACGATTTATGGATAAAATTCCCGACCCTACCTGGAATCGAACCCGGGGCCCCTGTGACCAATGTCCAGCACGCTAACCAATTAGCCATGGAGCCGGACAATAATTACATGATATATTCCAAGTCAACCATCTATGGTTATTAATCTGCAGTTGTTTGACTACTCAGTTCCGAGAGTTCACTCTAACAAATTTTTAGAATTATTGATTGATCAGTCACATTCATGGAATGAGCAGGTAACTGCAACATGCTAGAAAAAATTAAAATTACCTCCTATTGGAGTTCTTAACAGACAGAAATACAAATGAAATAACAAGTTGTTAAAGACAATATATTATGCTCTCATCCACAGCCATATCGCTTACCTGATACACTGACTGACAGAGCAAATGCAACACCAAAAAGGAGTGGTTCGAAAGGGATGAAAGTTGGGGAAAAAACAGAGACGGCACGGACGAATAATTGATGTTTATTTCAAACCGATATGCAGGTTACACAATGCGCACGGCATCGACTCAGTAGGATGTAGGACCACCGCGAGCGGCGATGCACGCAGAAACACGTCGAGGTACAGAGTCAATAAGAGTGCGGATGGTGTCCTGAGGGATGGTTCTCCATTCTCTGTCAACCATTTGCCACAGTTGGTCGTCCGTACGAGGCTGGGGCAGAGTTTGCAAACGGCGTCCAATGAGATCCCACACGTGTTCGATTGGTGAGAGATCCGGAGAGTACGCTGGCCACGGAAGCATCTGTACACCTCGTAGAGCCTGTTGGGAGATGCGAGCAGTGTGTGGGCGGGCATTATCCTGCTGAAACAGAGCATTGGGCAGCCCCTGAAGGTACGGGAGTGCCACCGGCCGCAGCACATGCTGCACGTAGCAGTGGGCATTTAACGTGCCTTGAATACGCACTAGAGGTGACGTGGAATCATACGCAATAGCGCCCCAAACCATGATGCCGCGGTGTCTAGCGGTAGGGCGCTCCACAGTTACTGCCGGATTTGACCTTTCTCCACGCCGACGCCACACTCGTCTGCGATGACTATCACTGACAGAACAGAAGCGTGACTCATCGGAGAACACGACGTTCCGCCATTCCCTCATCCAAGTCGCTCTAGCCCGGCACCATGCCAGGCGTGCACGTCTATGCTGTGGAGTCAATGGTAGTCTTCTGAGCGGACGTCGGGAGTGCAGGCCTCCTTCAACCAATAGACGGGAAATTGTTCTGGTCGATATTGGAACAGCCAGGGTGTCTTGCACATGCTGAAGAATGGCGGTTGACGTGGCGTGCGGGGCTGCCACCGCTTGGCGGCGGATGCGCCGATCCTCGCGTGCTGACGTCACTCGGGCTGCGCCTGGACCCCTCGCACGTGCCACATGTCCCTGCGCCAACCATCTTCGCCACAGGCGCTGCACCGTGGACACATCCCTATGGGTATCGGCTGCGATTTGACGAAGCGACCAACCTGCCCTTCTCAGCCCGATCACCATACCCCTCGTAAAGTCGTCTGTCTGCTGGAAATGCCTCCGTTGACGGCGGCCTGGCATTCTTAGCTATACACGTGTCCTTTGGCACACGACAACACGTTCTACAATGACTGTCGGCTGAGAAATCACGGTACGAAGTGGGCCATTCGCCAACGCCGTGTCCCATTTATCGTTCGCTACGTGCGCAGCACAGCGGCGCATTTCGCATCATGAGCATACCTCAGTGACGTCAGTCTACCCTGCAATTGGCATAAAGTTCTGACCACTCCTTCTTGGTGTTGCATTTGCTCTGTCAGTCAGTGTACATATACGGGCATGCTGCAATAAAAATATATATTTGAACCTGTTGAAATTCTTCACAGAAGAGCTCTAAAAATACTTTTAAATTTACCTAGACTGACACCAGCTGTGCAACTGTGCAAGTATTGCAACATGCCTTCACTTGACAATCTACGACAAAAAGGACCTTCGATCATTATTTACAAGATAAGAAACAGAATAGTTCACTCCAATTCACTATGTATAACTAATGCGGACACTCATTCATATAATACCAGAGATACTGATGAAATCCACATGATATCAATACATTCGACGAAATATGGCAGAAAATCATTATTATTGCATTTGTCTTCAAATATTTCCAATGCCCTACCAAACGAGACACTACTGGGTCCTACATAAATCTTTCCAAGAGGAAACTGCCTATGCACTTATGAAGTATTGATATTAATTACTGATTCCATTGGACTCCCTTACTGTTATATTACCGAGCTCGATAGCTACAGTCGCTGAAGTGGGGCCAGTATCCAGTAATCGGGAGATAGTGGGTTCGAACCCCACTGTCGGCAGCCCTGAAGATGGTTTTCCGTGGTTTCCCATTTTCACACCAGGCAAATACCGGCGCTGTACCTTAATTAAGGCCACTGACGCTTTTTTCCAATTCCTATGCCTTTCTTATCCCATCGTCGCCATAAGACATGTCTGTCGGTGCGACGTAAAGCAAATTGCAAAAAAAAGTGTTATATTGTTGTACAATGTAGGTGTAATTTTTAATTTTGTTGTGGCCTATACATTTCTAATGTTAATGGGCACAATGCAATTATAATTATAGTTATGTGAAACTTTGTATCGTCTCTATTGTGCACTGTTCTGATTGTTTTGCACCATTTTATTTTACCCTGGCATAAGGACCCCTAAAAGAATTAAAAGAATTAAAGGAAAACATTCATGACTATGGCTCCCTACCCTATGCTATCAGTACAAAAGTTGAGCAAGAATATGTACTTTGAAATTCAGAATATTTATATCATCATATATTCCACATGGAGATCGAACGTAAAGCACCAGAGATATGCGAAAATCTAAGCGAGTCCAGCCAGAGCCTCCTAGAGAACAAGGCCTGGCAATACGAATGAGAGTAGCTGATGACGTATGTTGAAGGGGGCCCATGCCAGTAACTCAGTTAGCTTGTTACCGCTTGGTGTATGAGGACGCGTTTCCCTATTATGTGTGTTTTTCATCGATTATATTAATGTTAATCGAATCTTGTGTGTTAACACTCGCTTAATATTCATATTAGTGTAAGTTCAGTTAAAGGTGATAGTACTCATAAATTGTTAATATTGATAAATTGTGTTTAAAGTGCCGGCATGGCCACCACGTGGGGTTAGAACTGAGTTTATTTTTAATGGTGTGTTGTGAATTGCGATCACTGTTTTTCAAATTATGAATAACGATGCCTCAGAAATGCAGTGTTCCAAATTGTAAGGGCAATTATCGCACTGGCCCTAAAGTGAGTGTTTTCTCGTTTCGAACTGACGACTCGGAAAGAGCTAAGTGGTTACGAGCTATTCGCCGAGATGATTTCGTTCCTTCCAAAAATGCAAAGGTAAGTCTTAGTTATTAGTGTATTATATATGATTTCAATCATTCAATCACTTAAGTTGTGGAATGGTCCTTGAAATGGAGCCCTGTGTTGTAGGTGTGCGAGCTCCATTTCAAAACTCATGAGGTTGAAAGGACAACCAGCATGTATGATGAGAGAAATGGGAAATTATTGACTGCACCTTTATCTCATCCAAGGCTTGTGAAAGGTTTGTGGATAGGTCTTTTATATCTTTGCTATTTATAAATGAAATAGTAGATTTTTCCAGGGTGATTTAAATCTTACTGATTTAAGCATTTGCTGTATTGAATTGACCAGTTATTACATTTAGTTTGGGATGTGCTGAGTATTCACATTACTTCATAGGACTACTGTTGTGGGTATGGTGATATTCTGGGAAAACTTGTAGGGCCTAAATTATGAAGGCATGTAAGGTATTGGCTTTCAACTATTCCTTCTGTGCTGGACCCTTAACTGCAAGTGAGGCAGTTCTGTTTATTACATCGCATGAGGGAATATACCTCTTAGTGTGGGTTAGTATTTTTAGTTCAGGCTAGACAGCAATGTTATTGTGTTTATTGCATTTATGTTAAGTTCTGTATAATTATTATAAGTTACATTCACTCACTGATTTTCTCTGTCTCCTGGTGTGTTATTCACTTTATGTTAAAATCAACCAGATATATCTAAGACATGACATGGTCATGCGAAGTAAGTGGTGCCATGAATTAATAGACGAGCACATTTACTAGGCGAATGCATTCTAACTTGGTCTAAATGTTTTAGGAGCTGTTCCTTCTCAGTTTTCAAACTGCCCAGAGTACTTGTCTGATACCACATCTGTCCACCGAGAAGCTCCAGATGATAGGCGTTGTCGAGTGGACAATGAAAGTTTGGCCAAGGCTCTTGCTCAAAGTTTAGAGACCTATGAAGCTCATGTCAGTACTGTTTCTTTCAAGAACTTCCAGGAATTTAAAGAAAAATTATGTTCAATATCTGTAAAACAAGACTGGAACTGCATTGAAAAGGAACAGTGTGTTTACTTCATTTTAATCAAGGACGAGCCTATCCCACATCTTTATTGCTGTGTTAAGGTAGGAAGTGACTTACGTGCCTCTTTGTTTGTGAAGAATGTTGAAGTAAGAAGATGTAGAAACTTAAATCTCCCTATGCCTGTTGGCTCACTGATGGATATTGAAAATATTATTGACAGTGTGCACTCTGTATATGGTGGGTGTGATCAGTTTGGAACTGACAGTGTTGAAGACTCTATGGTTATTTTTAATACTATATTAGATAATCTTGAGAAAAAGTTTCCTCTAAGGGAACATATGGTATCATTTTTACGGGATCAAATTCATTTGCTTCACAAGCCTCGAGTTAGGAATTATTCATGGGAAATGCTTGTTTTTTCATCTTTAACTTATTCTATTTCCCCTCATTGCTACAAATTTATTCGGTCATCTGGTAATATGATTCTTCCTGCACCACGGACTTTGAAAATTGTTTGTTCAAAGCTGCTAACCAACCCACTAAATGAGCAAAGTGGCAATTTTCTTCTTTACATGAAGAACAAATTTTCTGTCTTATCTAATGTCTTTTAATGGATGAAGTCCATATAAAACCTCAGTTAGACTTCAAGCAGGGCAGAATTGTGGGTAGTGCAGTGAACAGTAGTGAATGTGCCACTAGTGCTTATGTTTTTATGGTGAATAGTTTACATTCACCATACTAGGATGTAGCTCACATTGTGCCTGTAACTAATATCAGAGGAGAGGGACTGTTTAAAATTCTAAAGGACGTTATTCTTGGTTTGGAGGAGATAGGGTTTGAGGTTCTCTGTTTGGTTGCTGACAACAGTGCTCTAAACAGGAAAGCTGTATCTTTCTTGAGTGACCCTCCTGAATTGAAATTTGTATATGCTCTTCCTAAACATCCTTGCCGTAAGTTATTCTTTGCCATTGATTCTGTCCACATCTTAAAATGCATTAGGAATAACTGGTTAAATGCCAAAAACCAGGAACTATACTTTCCTAATTTTACAGATCATAACAAGATAGAAACAGCCTCATTTGATTCATTAAAGGAACTTCATGCTCTAGAGAAGAATAATTTGCTAAAGTATGGATTTACCCTAACCCTGAAGTCATTGTATCCAACAAACATAGAACGCCAGAATGTTCAGTTGGCTTTACAAATATTCAACAGCCCTTTAGTTACTGCAGTGAAAGAGATAGGACCAAAGAAGAATTTGACCAACTGGGAGAGCTCAGCACATTTCATAGATTTGATTTGCAGATGGTGGGATGTAATGAATGTAAAGACACTGTGGAAAGGGAAGCGTTTCAGAAATCCTCTTCAGGAACCCATAACATTTAAATCATCACACACAGAATTTTTGAATGAGATGTTGTCATGGTTAGATGCCTGGAAATCTTGCAAATCACCTGGAAAACTCAGCAATGAAACCCATAAAGCACTTTCTTTGACTACAAGATGTGTGTTAGAAATGGCCCAATTTTGTGTTACTGAGAAAGGACATAGTTTCTTCCTACCAGGGAAAGTGCAAACTGATAACTTGGAGGCACGATTTGGAAAGTATCGACAACTAGCAGGTAGTCAGTATAATATATCCATGCGGCAAGTATTTGAAGTTGAGAATAAGCTGCGACTTCAGAGTGTCCTAGATTTCAAAGCTGACGTGAGTAACTACATTGAAGAAGAAGTGTCATGTGATGTCAGTGCCTTCAGTACTTGTGTTGCAGAAGAAAGTGATGTGGGTGATTTACAAGAGGAGTGTTGGCCTCTTTTAAACTACATTAGTGGTTATTGTGCTTATAGCTTCTTGAAGCGGTACAGTTGTAACTATTGTGAAGTTTTTCCTTGCAATGAAGCAGGTCATGGGAATCATTCAAGTCTTATACGTCGCCATAAGACCTATCTGTGTCGGTGCGACGTAAAGCCCCTAGCAAAAAAAAAAAAGTCTTATAAGTGCAAACAACAGAGGAGGATTGAACTATCCACAAGATGATGTCAAATGCTCAGCATTTGCATTTATAGTGATGAACAAACTTATTACGAACTTCAAAGAAGAATTTTTGAGTCATCAGGACCAGAAGGCTGTGTTAATTTTGGTAACACTGAAGTGTTTGCCACTTGGATTGTTCTCAGGACATGATTGCCAGCTACATCCTTTAACTTTTATCAAGAAAACTCTCCTAGGTACTGCTAGCAATATCCTGATTAATAATTTTGTAAGTGATGTTAATGATAAGTTCTCACAAAAGACTTTAGCTCAACACAAAAGGAGGAAAATGGATTAGTTCCTTCACTGTGATAGTTGAGATTTGCATGTAGTCATTGTCCTGATGAAATTGGGTGTGGACCACAACTACAATTCAAAACAGTGTAAATGGTACAGTGACTGATGACATTGGATACTCTCTGGACTAGAAGCATTGATTTAAACTGGTATGTTATTTACTAGCTTAGTGTGTCATGAAAAACAATTGAGATATAATTGTTAGATCTTTTGTGATTTTGTATTTCCAGTTAATATGAAGTGCATTTAAATGTATTTTTGTAGTTGCAGTAAGCTTCATAGCAGATTATTTCATTTTAGAGCATGTAATCAAGAACTGATGCCATGTAGCCTACTGTATACATCTTCAGGCAAATAATTGTTGTGTCACAGTGACTGATAGTAGAGAATATTTTCTAAACTAGAAAAAACTTGCATTTATATTGATGCGTTATTTGCTAGCTTTGTGTCTCATGGTAGGCAATTTAGGTCTTACAAGATTTTTCACGTCTTGTGTTGATATGAAGTATTTATAACTAAATTGGTGTGGCACAACTACAATTCAAACAGTGTAAATGATACAGTGACTGATGACATTGGATACTCTCTGGACTAGAAGAAGCATTGATTTAGACTGGTTATTTAGTAGCTTAGTGTGTCATGAAAGACAAATGAGATTTAATTGTTAGATCTTTTGTTACAACACAAAATTGTTATAACTTCATCCTCATATATTTCATAGGGTACTTTTACTACTTATGATAAAGTAATACTGTCTACTAAATCTCTCAATGCAATGGTTGGTTGCCTTTGCTAATTTAAGAATGGCAATATTTTTTGTTTGAATTGGTAACAAGTGTTTGAGTACCTGTGGCAACACAAGTGCTCCGTTACTCAAAATTGTGGTAATTGTACTACTTGTTTTGCAACAATTATCATCCAATACAAGAATTGCTTATGCTGGGGTGGGTTTGTAGGTTCCAGAAACTCCTACATGGTATGGGTATGGTATTACTGAACTTGTGGAATACTTCAGTGTGTAAGATGAAGGGGTTGTATTTTAATATTGTGCATGCCATATTATTTATTATGTTGATAATGTGACAATATTTAGAAGTTTATTGAGCAATTTTTTTTTCGGGCAACAAGGTCTCTGTACAGTATGTACTTCTTGACACATTGCCAAATTTAGTAGCTCTTTTTTCCATAGTAGTTTCTTTAGAAGAGAACATAGTAATAACACAAGGGCACTTTTATTTTAGCGTACTTATTGCCAGGTGTTATGTTTTCAGGGAGTGATGTTACATTTTTGAGAGGGCACCTTTTATGTTAAACAGGTATTTTGTCATTTAACAAATACGGTTCATTACCTTGGTGGCACATATCCTAAAAAATCATTAACCATCCTTTCCTTTTGTCTGTGGTAAGCTGAGGCTTTCTCATTGTTTTAGTACATTAGGCCTACTATTATTAATTACTGAGTTGATGAACCTCTATGAATTCCATTCAAAGGGAATGTGTAAACTCTGAATTCAGGGCTATTCACTGTAAGTTCCTTCAGTAGTAAACATTCCTGTTTGAGTAATTGTGAATTCAATTATGAATTTCCTCTTGGAGAAAGCACTCCTTCCAGCTTTTGTTATGTAATGAATCTAACATGCATCTGTGAAAAATTGGGGATTAATTACTTAATTGATCTCATGTGTGTCATATCTATATAATGCAGCTGGTTCATAAAGCATGAAATGAGTAGTTCAGTGTGTGTTCTGCTACTTTTTTTATTAATGTAATGGCAGGGATGCAAGTTCTTAATATGGTTTCTTAGGATTTTAACAACTAATGTTCATAGAGATTACCATTTATATTTTCTTATATCATGTTCACCTCATGTCCATTTAAATTTTAAGCAACCTGGTGAAAAAACTGAAAACAATTTCAGAAAATGTCTGGGTGAACTTCAATTTTTCCCCTGTTCTGGTTATTTTAATCAGGGTCCAAAATCATATAAGTACATTTATATACACTAGGGAATGCGAATATAATTTTGATGACTTGATGAACAAACTATTGTTGGCATGTACTGCAATCATTCTCTTTGCATAACAGCCAAACTGTGTGAGCTCTTCACCCCCTTAATTTATGTTAGGCTTCTATTGTAAAAAAATGTTTACCTGTTTTCATGACCGACAACACTGAGCAATACAGCTTGTATGTTCCTGGACTGCTACTAATATACTGCAACCCAGAGAGGTCTTTTGGCGAGTTTTGTAAAACGGACTAATAATTTTTGACTCTCAAATATACATAAGAAAGTGTCATATTGGCATATTATTAAAGTTGTTCAGTATTCTCTTAAATAACTGAATTCTTTTTTGCATTTTTGATTGTTCTTTCTAATTATTACGGTATATTACTCATTACGCTTCCGATATGCGCGTCTACGAGAAAGAATATTCGTAGAATGTACTTTAACCAGCGTATTTTTCAATTTTCGTAAGGAATTAGCTTCATCTACTAAGCACTCGCGCTGAGCCGTGGTGGTCACGGCTAAGCCCAGTCGCGTGACGTCACGAATCGTATTGCCAGGCCTTGTTCTCTAGGAGGCGCTGGTCCAGCTTACTGTATGGTATTTCCTTACAACTGGTGCTTTATATCCGTCCAATCGCAAAATTCAGTTTTTCAACTGAGATACTGGTACTCAAGGCACATGGAAATGATACATAGAAAATTGTTAAGTGTATATAAAACGTGAAAGAGAAATCCTAAGGGAAAATAAACATAGGAGGTTCACCAATCTACAGATAGTAATAATAATAATAATAATAATAATAATAATAATAATAATAATAATAATAATAATAAAGACCATCACGAGCAATACAATCGTATACAGTAAAAGTAAACAGCCTTTCCGTAACAGGAGAAAAGAAAACTACTTGTTAATTTGCCTAAAGTATTTTAATTATTTAAATGTTGGCATTTCAATTGTTATTTTTCTTCAGTAATACTGAATAATCTAATAATATCCATTTCTGTGTGACCTTTACTATAATAAGATTGAATGAAACGTGCGCCTGTCAATAACATCAGTTGGCTACTAATGGAGCAACTGAATGTGGAAGGACTTAAAGGCCAAAGGTTATAAGCAAGCCGAAAAATTGGATAACTATTTGCACATAACGCATGCAGACTAATCACACCTACGTCAAGTCATATACATTGACCATAACTATGTACAATAAAAGATCCTGATTGAGTGGAAAAACTACACGCCAAACGATTCAAGGACCCGGCTTCTTTCTGTACCTAACGCCATATCACTTCAGCTGTGAATAGGGTAATACATTTGATGAAAACGCTACTTAATTTCATCCCAGTCGGACTGACAAGGGGGCATTCCCTACTCGTCACCACCGATTTCGTTCAAATTTATAGAACATGCAGGGCTTGGCTAGAAATGAAAGTACCGGTACCCAAAGTGGGAACTCCAGATGACCAAGCGTATAGAAAATAAAATAAAAATAAAAATGTTGACGAGGCTCTCACACCGTATAAGCCACTTACGTTAGCGCGTACGCCGAGCAGTTGTTGGCGTAGCGGTAAGAGCTCGGAGTGGTAATGCGATGGTCGTGGGCTCGACTCCCCGTGTGAAGATTGGTTTTTTCTATCAACTTTTATATTATTCATTTTCCAACTACGCAAAGCGGTGAATAATTCATTTTATTTATTTATTTATTTATTTATTTATTTATTTATACGCAAAAGGCATAGAAAAGGTAAAAAATTGGGATTTCATTGTCATTGTCTACCTGCGCCAAGAATCTATTGTTCGTGTACAGCCGCCAGGAGCAACCTTCACTTATCGGCTGAAAACGAATCTTACACGAAACGACTGTTCACGTTTATGGCACATTCCCCAAGGAGGGAGATAGCCAATAAAGGAGAAAAGAAAAAGAATTTCTGTTTGAACACGTCGGGAAAGTTCGCAACTCCAAATTTTCCACAATTGTGCGCTCATGAAAAGAAATGACGTCCTATATGCCTTTTGCATATAAATATGTAAAATAAATTAAAATAAATGAATAATATAAAAATTGATACAAATTTTCTCCACTCGATGGGTCGAACCCACGACCATCGAATTACCAGTCTGAGCTCTTACCGCTACGCCAGCAACTGCTCGGGGTGCACGCTAACACAAGTGGCTTATACGGTGCGAGAGCAGCGTCAACATTTTTATTTTTATTTTTATTTTCTATACGCTTGGCCATCTGGAGTTCCCACTTTGGGTACTTTCATCTCTAGCCGAGCCCTACATGTTCTATAAATTTGAGCGGAATCGGTGGTGACGAGTAGGGAATGTCCCCTTGTGAGTAGATCAGATGGTAGATCGCTGGCATTTCCGTTCTGCGGAGGACATGCATCTGAACATAAAACGATTATTTATATTTGGTTTTTCTTTAAAAAGTAACTGTAAGGTTTCTTATTACTGCACTTGCGGTATCATTTCCTGATCTATCAGAAATACCCTCGTGCCACAAAAACCAATATCCTTGCTTATTGCTAACTAGCATTTGTACCCGTTCCTTGCATGGGAATTTTCGATACCGTATATGACATGTTTCTTTCATAAATTTATGACTATTTACACATTTAATATGAAAATGAAAATCCACAACCTGTTCCAGTCATTTGACCGGGTCAATAATGGAATGAATGAAGCCCCCATCTAGTGGCGAGCATAGGATTGTACCGGCTGGCGAAGCCTGTCGCACTCCTCTGCGGCAAAGATTAATGAATGACAGATGAAATGAAATGATATTGGAGAATGTTGCTGGAATGAAATATGACAGGGAGAACCGAAGTACCCGGAAAAAAACAGTACCACCTCCGCTTTCTCCAGCACAAACCTCACAATGAGTGACCGGGGTTTGAACCACGGAACCCAGCAGTGAGCGGCCGACGCACTGGCGCCTGAGCCACGGAGGCTCACATGTTTATTACGACATGCTAAAGTGATATTTTCCTACGAAAGTGCGTGGCAGTAACTTGAAGTGTGATGAAACAACACAGTTAAGGGAGAATGAGGACCATTTATTATACGGTACAGCTCCTGGTCCGAAGTTGTGTGAAAATCGCCGTGCCTCTCCGGTTGCACTGACCACTGCCGTGGCGCTCTGACCTTGATGATACCTCCTTTAATATCTGCCCTATCGAAAACAGTAAAATGTCTCTCTAGTTTTTCACGTCACCCACCTTGAAGTGACATGCAGGAAGTGTCCCACGGGACTTGGACTAAAAATCAATGTTTTCGTAAACTTCTCCGTTGTTATCCGTTATACGATAAATACGTATATGGCATTAAAGAATGGAATAAAATATTCTTAAACGTTTGTTATATACAGACTTTAGATAGACATATGTTAAAGAACACATTTCGGAATCATCTTCCTATAAATCCCAACTCCGTGCGATGTTCATGAAATCATATGCACATGATAACATAATCGTAAATGAGTAGATTCCAAATACGTAGCTTGATTGGAAAACGTCCAGCAGTTTTCTACTTTTAGGAATATACAAACAGATAGATAAACAGACCGACGTACTGACACCAAAGGGAAAAGTTCTACATCATATTTTCTCGGTGTTCAATTACCTTAGGTGGGATTAATTTTCAAGCCGAGCAAAATTTTATGCATCATCTGATTTTATCCTGCTATGGATCCTTCAAATAACTATTCAACGCTCTCCTAAAAATGTTCCGAGTTTCAAAAATCACTGTATGCTGGAGTTCAACGTAGACATTCTGCCTGAGGTTTAGGTGATGAAGTGCATAATGCAGCTGTTAGAGAAGTTGTCCTAGTTCTCGCACGAATATTTTAACAACGATATCTATATCTCTGATTAGCAGATGACTTTAACCTCCACCGGTTACAAGTATACTTCAGAGTGACAACTTGACGGAACTCTCGCCTTTTACCCAACGAAAAACCACGAGTTGACAGGAATGATGATAAAAATGGCATTTATGTTACTTCCCTGCTGGCATGCAGACTGAGACGTTACCATGGCAACCGGTAAAATTACTGTAGGTCTGCGAGGGGTCCGTCACTGGCTACAGAGCATGAAACCAGTTGAAAGTATTTTTCTCCGTCATTTTAAAAGTAAGCGAAATTATGTCATCATCATCATCATCATCATCATCTGTTTACCCTCCAGGGTCGGCTTTTCCCTCGGACACAGCGAGGGATCCCACCTCTACCGCCTCAAGGGCAGTGTCCTGGAGCTTCAGACTCTTGGTCGGGGATACAACTGGGGTGAATGACCAGTACCTCGCCCAGGCGGCCTCACCTGCTATGCTGAACAGGGGCCTTGTGGAGGGATGGGAAGATTGGAAGGGATAGGCAAGGAAGAGGGAAGGAAGCGACCGTGGCCTTATGTTAGGTACCATCCCTGCATTCGCCTGGAGGAGAAGTGGGAAACCATGGAAAACCACTTCCAGGATGGCTGAGGTGGGAATCGAACCCACCTCTACTCAGTTGACCTCCCGAGGCTGAGTGGACCCCGTTCCAGCCCTCATACCACTTTTCAAATTTCGTGGCAGAGCCGGGAATCAAACCCGGACCTCCGGGGGTGGCAGCTAATCACGCTAACCACTACAACACAGAGGCGGACAGCAAAATTATGTACATAACAAAAATTGTTTAGATTGAAGAGACGTTTCACATACAGTGTGCATATTTTACATATAATCAATAGTGTAAGATAAAATTGAAAACGTACTCTTCTGGTCTTCCTATAAACCCCCAGTCTATTCAGTGATTTTAACTCAAATGCATATCCAAACCTGTTCCTTTATGGGTAGACTCTAAATATGAAGTTTGGTCGAGATCCATTCAGCCGTGTACCCGTGATGGTGGGACATATAAATAAACAAACAAACAAACAAGCACGAAAGCTAAAAACTACTGGTACGATTTGAATTGACCTTAAATTAATATAATAATGTTTTAATAACAATAATATTACTTAATAATGGCATGAACAAGTTCTACGGCTTGATTTGCTCCCATTTCTCTCTTGTAATAACCAAACGGACATTATAATTAGTTTTCTACCTATTTTAAAGCAGAAGTTTTCAGAAAGTTTCCAGGCGAAAATAATATGTATGGTAGATAAAAAGATACCGGTATATTTTTCCACTTTGTAATGCATCATACAGTATGTGTTTAGCTAGATTTTATAGCAGTTTAAGCTGGAAGTAGAAGGTAACTCATCATCATCATCATCATCATCATCTGTTTACCCTCCAGGTTCGGCTTTTCCCTCGGACTGAGCGAGGGATCCCACCTCTACCGCCTCAACGCCAGTGTCCTGGAGCTTCAGACTCTTGGTCGGGGGATACAACTGGGGACTATGACCAGTACCTCGCCCAGGCGGCCTCACCTGCTATAGTGAACAGGGGCCTAGTAGGGGGATGAGAAGATTGGAAGGGATAGGCAAGGATGAGGGAAGGAAGCGGCCTTGGCCTTAAGATAGGTACCATCCCGGCATTTGCCTGGAGGTGAAGTGGGAAACCACGGAAAACCACTTCGAGGATGGCTGAGGTGGGAATCGAACCCGCCTCTACTCAGTTGACCTCCCGAGGCTGAGTGGACCCCGTTCCAGCCCTCGTACCACTTTTCAAATTTCGTGGCAGAGCCGGGAATCGAACCCGGACCTCCGGGGGTGGCAGCTAATCACGCTAACCACTACACCACAGAGGCGGACTAGGAGGTAACTCGCTGGAAAATAAGGGAAAACTACTTGACTGTTAAGGTGAATAAGGAATTTTCTTTGTTTCGTGTTTGAAGGTTTGTCTCCGAAGACCGTAAAAGTAGTTAGTGGGAGGTAAAGCAAATAACATTATTATTATTATTGTTTGAAGGTAGCGATAGTTATATAACTAAGAGTGGCAATGGCATTTGAATAGCTGTGCGATCACAACGAAGAGCTCTACACATCTTTGATCAATTACGCATATTAATAATAATAATGTCGTGTGTTGAATGTCCTGTCAACAGTACTAATCGTGCCAAAGATTTTCTCTTTTAAGGACTGAATGTATCACAGTTATTACATGTATTTCATATTCGAACTGTCATTATTAGAGTAAAAGTAATAACTTGATTTTAAAGTCAATCAAGAAGTAATACATTTTCCATTCAGTTGTGTGGGTGATAAATTTGTAAAATATCAAAGCAGTCCCTTAAGTAGAAACAGAACAAAAATCACTTGTATCGATAGTTCATGCAACTAAGATGAAAGGTATAAAATATATGAGAGATGAAATAAATAACACATAAAGCGATAAGCACTTCGGAAAAATACATTAATTAGCATATGTACTGAACCCATGACCTTTGAAGCTTCAGAACTGAAATTGTAATTTAACAGCAGAAAACAAGGTGTTCACTGTTACGATTGTCAATCATGCATTTTCAGGCCGAGAGAATTAATTTCGGTGTTTGTAATTATTACCACAACTATTGATAGTATATTTATGAGTCGAATTACTGTTATATAAATTTGAATGGATGAAAGCCATAACGGTATAAGAAGCATTTTGGTCACTCAGAGAAAAAGGCATTTAAACATCTTAACACTCATATAAAGCATGCTATTTGTAGTTATACCACCCATCATTAGGGCTCAGAATATTACCGCTCTCACTTGTATCTCTTTGTTGATGAAAGGATACATCCTCCCGGAGTTACATCCTACACTTAACTAATTTTTTTGTCACTTATACTGTTAGGTTTTCCATCCATTCATTTGAAGTAGGCTACTCACCCATGCCGAAATTATTTCAAACTGGTGAATGTTAATAAAAATACAATATGAATGGTGTACTGTTATAAATAATGACTTAACCAATTTTGATCGATGATTTCATGGCTCACAACAATTAACATTTCCAATTGGCTCTATGCCTGACTACTAGACGGTTGACTCAACCAGTTTTTTTTTAATTTGTCAGTATATGAAGCAATATCGGATGTTATAGCCTATTTCAATAAATATTAACGAATAGATCCATCTCTACTATTAGGTTTAAAGGTTAATTGATTCTTTCCTTCGTCCCCGTTATCTTCTATCTATACTTACGATATTTTCTTTCCCTACATTTTATATAATATTTTATTCTCCCCCCCATTCCGATTCCTTTCTAATTTGTCTTTTCAACGTACCTTCTACAGCTCCTGATCTCTATTCTTCATGAAATAGCTTCCCACCATATTTTATAAGTCGGAACATTATTTCCTGTGTCAACGAGGATAAAAGTGGTAGGACATCCATGAAAATAAGGTACCAACAACTATTTCTCCGAGTGTAATATCGCATGGTTAGCCATCTGGCGATGAAATAAAATAACATTTCATAAAGAAAGTAACATTTTATTCAGTTCAAACCTTCCGATATTCGTGGTTCTCGTGTGAGAAAGTGAAGCAAATTTTTCGTGAAATTTACTGTTTCCCTGCTTTTCATTTGGTATAAACTCATGGAGACATCATGTCCAGTAATTTATCTTATACCCTCCAGAATAGTGTTACATTGATGTACCCTGTTTGCGTAAACAGATTTCTTCACTGGTGCACGTCATATTGTAAATCTTAAAACTCCAGTCCTAAAGAGACGTAAAATATATATTTTTGTGTTCCTCTTTCAAGCGCTTGTAATTTTTGTTACCTATGTAATCTCTCACATCATTTTATTCCTTTCACTTTAATTTCATGTCAAATATTTGAACGATTTATGTGATTAATTTGATACTCATATTTTATTTGTACATGACAGGGGATTGTAACTGACACCTGTTCAACTAATTTGAGAATTTATTACGTGTTGATAGACAGAAGATTCAAGTTATTATCTTTACTCCAAATAGACGCTTTGATGATGATGCTTATTGTTTAAAGGGGCCTGACATCTACAGTAGGTCATCAGCCCCAAAAGACGATTGGAATAGCTCAGAGACTTGACCATTCGCTTTCGGTGCCAAAACTCACGTGCAAGATCCTATCTCAGTCTGTTAATATTGAAAGGTGTTCAGATAAGCCAGTAGATTTTCTGGCATATAAAGGAACATTCGCGGGGCAAAATTCTGGCACCACGGTATACTCAAATACCGTGAAAGTAGTTCATGGAATAATCATATTCAAGTCTAACTAGGCAACACTGAAAGATTTTTGTTTTATTTTGCTATTTGATTTACGTCGCAACGATACAGATAGTTCTTATGGCGACGATGGGATCGGAAAAGACTAGGAGTGGGAAGGAAGCAGCCGTGGCCTTAATTAAGGTACAGCCCCAGCATTTTCCTGATGTGAAAATGGGAAACCACGGAAAACCATATTGAGGGCTGCCGACAGTGGGATTCGAACCCACTATCTCCCGGATGCAAACTCACAGCTGCGCGACCCTAACCGCACGGCCAACTCTTCCGGTCACTGAATGTTATGACTAGGGAAAGGATATTAAGTCCAATAGTATGGTAAAAAAGCGGAAAACGAGGTTCTAAAATACATACAAAAAGGTGCAAAAATTTTTTTAATGACATCGTTTTATTAAGGTTTTAACCAGTTACGTGAACTTTCTTCATCCCATTCAATGGGCTCTGAAAGTTGATAAACTTATTGGATTAAACACAACTTTTCAATTATTTTGAACTGCCAATTGCAATATTTACTACGCAGACGGTACATCGAAGAATCATGCCAACAGTTTCGATAAATTTCACCTTTTATTCTTCTGAAAGTGCATACAACTTATCCATCTCACACTCCGGCATGATTTTGTATTGTGAAAATATCGTCGCTATTCGGCTTATAGGTAATTTCTCCCAATGGTCTTCCAATCCATTACTTTACCTAAGAATGGCTACGCTTCCAAGCCCCATATGGATATTTAGTTCACCACAAAAATATTCGTTGTGTTAATTTTCCTATGCTTACGTGTAAAGAAAATGAACCTTACCGCATCGCGTTCTAGAAACGTATGTTTGCATGACTTAGTTACGCACTCCTACAGTTTAATATACTTAAGTGCACAGCTTGAGTGGGAGATTTCAACCTCATTTATTTATGTAAATTTCTAAATTTGGTGGCTTAAATTCAGAATTCATGGTAATTCTGACGACTCTATCCGTTTCTCTACTGGGAAATGTGTAATGGAAGGGAAAAAAGAGCGATTACGCTCTGTCAGTTCCCATTGAACTTGGCATGGGTTGACTACAGTTCTCAAAACTTTTAAATGCCTTTAATCAGTTTTGGCTTTAATATTTCTTACGCAGTCACTCCGCTGTAGAATAGGCTTATCCTGTGCATCATTGGGCCATAAGCCCACTTAGGGTATTAACTACTTTTCTAAGGAGGGCAAGTGTTTCTCCTCCTGGCCTTTTGTTTATAGCCAGCCATGTTCAACCTTTTCTTTGTACATTAAGGCCATTCAGTAAGGGCAATAATGCCCCTGTTTATTCGGTAATTCTTTGTGGTGTGAAGTGCCATTTAGGAGCAGTAAGTTATAAACTGTTGAGCAATACATAATCCCACATCGGGGCTACGTGTTGTAAAAACTTTGACTACAACAGATATATTGCCAGGTGTAACTTAAGTGCGCCATATTGATGCCTCTGAGAGGTTGGGCTATAGTATGTTGTACAATTGATCAGAGCAGAACTAGCTCTTTTTCCTGTCAAGAGCAATAACGCTCAATTCTACGTAAATCAACCAAACTCTTAACAAGTGTAAATTTTGTACCTGATTTTCGGACTTTGAAGTCCTTCTTAAAGTCCTTTTTACTGCTAGATATGACGAGCTCATTAATATTGTTGTCAATCACTCAGATTTTATATTCATCATTTTTTTTGAAAAGGGAGGATTGAAATAAACTTTCAAAATTTGTTGTGCTTTTTTTTCTCTAGTTAATTCATTGTCCACCCCAGGCGTTTCTTATCCCTCCGAAATCCACGAAAGAACCTTAATAATAATAATAATAATAATAATAATAATAATAAGAAGAAGAAGAAGAAGAAGAAGAAGAAGAAGAAGAAGAATAAAGAGAATAACATTAATAATAAATGTCTAGTTTCTATAGATAACAAGAGATGCCGGAATGTCACTCTTTTGCGTATAAAGTTTTCACTTACATATCAGTTAATGCAATAACATAAGCTCCACGTAGTTAAACACTCTTAAATATCGTCAGATTTCGCCCTTATTCAGTCCCAGAACCAGAAGGCCTACACCTAATCTGACATTCAATACACACCGAAGAAATGACAACGACAAAAACTCATCACAGCTTAGAGTTTACATTCAAACATTGTATCGGTAAAACAAAAGTCAACGTGGTTGATGATTTCTGCAAACCACAACGCACTTCAATGACATATATAGCTTGCACTTTAGGACTAAAAGCAATATTGGCTAATTTTCAGCGCGTATCAATAAAAGGAAAGGTTTAGAACTCTTACAGCTGGAATGATGAGAATGTAACAAACTTATATATCTGGTACGAAAAATATGTCTGTTAGTAATCTCCTTCGTAAACGCTAGTGCAGGATGTTTTGTTAGGAATTTATGACTCGCTTGTTGGCAAATGAGCCGATTACACAAAACCTAAAAATGTTATTATTTTCCTTGTGTATGGTGTAGTGTGGTTGAACCGCATCCCAATATTGTCATATTTATCCACTCTGAGTGTGAAAGGTGTTGCAGAACCTAAGATGTGTTGGCCTGTGATTCCGAAAGAGAAGTATCCAGTACTGACCGACGTTGCACTTCATTTGAATGCCTTGTTTGCATTCATGTACTTTTGTTAATCTGTATTTTTAAAAGCATGGAATGTATTTAAAAGAGTACAAGCGTAGGTTAACTGATGGAAATAGGAATCGCGCAGTCCACATCGTGTTACCAATTTTTCACCTAACATAAAGGCTACTGATGAGAAAAGTTCTCGCTATGTTTCACACTGAGTAGGATGGTGATTATAGACTTTTACATTTTCGTACCTATTTTTAGTAGGTCTGTACTTCTCATTCCCGTATGTATATCTCAATTTCGTTGTCTAAAGCCTGTTTGCTTTTAATATAATTTTCAAGAAAAAGTTGTAATTTGCAATTGTTTAAAGGACAGATCATTTTGAAAATGTGAGAACTTTTCAGTAGAATAAAGAAGCACCATTTTATTTTTCTTCATCTTCCATTTTTCCCACAACCTGTTGGGAACGCGTATGAAATCTACGTCCTACATCTGAACTTGACCTTGTTTTACGACCGAATACCTTTCCCGACTTCTACCCTGTGTGGAGAAATGCATTCACTATTTAATGCTTTTTTGTTGATTGGTAGTATGTTGCGCTATTTGTATGTGAAAAGATGTATATTGACACACGCACGAACAATTTGTCGCCGAGCCAGATAAGCTAAAGGGACGCGACTGAAATTCTGGCCGGAAAACGAAGACACAAGGAGCCGGACGACGACTTTCGATATTTTAATATACTTACTGTTTCTGCTTCACGTCAAGGGGTGGAGTCATCGTGGTCAGCATCTTTATTTATGAAAAACAAATAATGAAAATCGCTGAAGACTACTTCTGGGATGGCTGGAAGTTGGAGTTAATAGAGTGAAATATCGGCTTTAATTTCGCAGCAGAGACAGGAATCGAACCAGAACAAACTTGGTAACATACAACTATGCTCAATTCTAGACTGAAAACTTAAGATCTGGTGTAAAACAGCTAGGTACAAGGTTCGCTCCATTTCTAGTGGCCCATTACATTGGATTTACAGATTATGTAGCTTTTCCCTTTTCTGCAAATTTAATGGAGTCTTAATGTTCGCATCTGTACGGCGTGGTAGAGGTGAGAGCAGTGGGAAGACAGAAATCGTTACATCATTAAAATTTTATGCGTTATTTACGACTCAGTATGAGTTTTGACAAGAATGCATTTCATATTACAAAACAAGACTGCGCTGGTGACTGCACAGATTAAGAGACGAACAATTAGTGTCAAGCTTTTGTTTACCATAATTCAAAGAATACGTCACGAAAGCAGACTTCTTCTGGGCAGTTAATGGTGCATATCGTGACGAATTTTAAATCATTGTTCTCTACAAATTAATTCAGCCAGGTGAGATATACAGAATGTCCCAGAAGGAATGATCAATATTCAGGGATATGTCAGGTATGATCATTTGAAGCAAAAAACTTCATTTTGACATATGCCAAATTCCGAATGGTTTTGAATGCATTTAATACACATTTGTTTTTGGGCTAGTGGCGAGCACGTATATCTCTTACGCACCCAAACTATTTGACATTTTATTCTAGCCCAACCTACCTCATTGCTTTCTTCCTCATTGCTTGGGATGTCTTTATTCAATTAAACTAGCCCATTGAAGGTGCAGTTGTTCATCTTGTGTTGTGAGCGAAGTAGTGCGAGGGATTGGGAGTGTGCCAGGGAGAAGCATCGCTTAACTTTGTTTGTGCGCGCACTGGCTGAAGTGCCACACATCTATACTAATGAAGAACATGCAGATATGGTGTAGGTTTACGGCTTCTCTGATGGTAGTGCTTTTTCTGATACTGTCGGCGCTTACCGACACGCCAAATTCCTGATCGTAGAGTGTCTACCAGAGTTTTCAGCACATTGCGTGAAACAGGCATTTTTCCAAGTTCCCATATTTCTTCTGAACATGTAGTTCAACAACCTGTGCAGGAACAGCAACACATTTTTGAAGTGGTGCAGCTTAGCCCTACTACCAGTAAACGGTGACTTTCTGCACTTATCAATGTCCCATGAACACGTGTATGGCGAACATTACATTACCCATTCCAAAACGTCAAAAGGGTTACTTAGGTAAGAGTCATATGTGCGTGCCACTAGCCCAAAAACAAATGTACATTAAATGTGTATTATCTCGGAAACCATTAGGAAGATGGCACAAATCCATAAAAAAAATTGTGGTTCAAATGCTCTTTCCTATCATATCCCTGAATATTGACCATGCCATAAGATATCCGATGTAAGTGAGGAGGTACGTAATGCTGTTGAAGAAGTAAGGTGCTTTCTACGAAAGCATACATAATTGCAAAAATATCTGCAGGGAGTCAACACAATGAACAAAAATGTAAACCTTCATCTACCATGTTGCTGCAAGCCCTTGTGTCCAGTAGCGTGAAGAATATTGTAAGACCTGTGCATTCGAACTTGCGAACCTGTGGTGAGTTTTTCGGGTATTGCTTGAAAACTCACCAATCTTTCCTTTTTCCTTTTCTTTGGCTACTTTTTCCTTCCTTTTTTCCCGGGCTGAATGGCTCAGACGTTAAAGGCACTGTCTTTTTGAGCCCAAGTTGGCAGGTTCGCTCCTGGCACAGTCCGGTGGTATTCAAAGGCACCCTAATACGTCAGCCCCGTATCAGTAGATTGAGAGGTACGTAAAAGAACACTCAAGGGACAACATTCCTGCACCTTGGCGCCTCCGAAATCCATAAACGTAGTTTGTGTGACATAAAGCCGATAACATTACTATCATTGTCGATTTTTTACTTCATTGTACTCCCGATTAAACAATGTTCTTAGCACCGTCGAAAGCCGCTACAGTCTTGGCGTAATAACCCGTTGGATGTTTATTAGAACCTGACTAATTGGTGATGTTTCACTTATTTAGTTACAATAAATCAAAATATTCAAATTTAAGGCAGGCGGCTTAGCCTGAGTTACATTTGATGTACGTTTTCTTTGTTTTACAAAGTTAAGTATTTATAAAATAATTGCGCTGATATTGTACTTTCTTTCTCCGCCAATTTTCCCGCACCCTCATGGGGTCGTGTGTGCTTTACGTTGCACAAGCGAAGTAAGCCCTGGTTTATGGTCAGATGCCCTTCGTGACACTAACCTTAGGGAAAAATATATCAGTTTTTTAGCATTTCTGTTCTGTTGGAAGTGTGGTGAGTTGTGTTTGAAGATGTGTGCAGTAAGACAAAATATACAGTCACTGAGTAAGGGACTAATACTCACGGACTGGCGTGGATTGATCTCTGAACCGAGGGCCATTACATAGGCCATTCAAACAAGGAGCAAAACATTAACGGAGCTGAGGGAAACGGGCGGTTAAAATAAACACGCGGAGGTGATCTTCTTTTGTTATAAGAAATCACGTTCAATGACATTGCGTGATTGGCAATATTGCTCTGGAACTACAAAGTTGTAAAAATATTGCAGTTCTTCTCCAAAATGTTTTAGTGACTAAAAATAATTTCAAACTACAATGCAGTGCAAAAATAAGGTCTTGAATTCTTTTAAAATAATCCGCAATACTCGTAGTAAAAGATTAGTTGTTTTAAAATCCGTACGCAGAGTCCCGTTAAGTTTGATACATACATACATACATACATACATACTGTAACTGTTCACTACCATGCCAATAGGCATTTCATGAGGTTCTACAAATAATATATGCCGTATTCCGCGTCATCCTACGACATATTTGATCGTAATGAGCATTTTTCGTCCAGTCCGTGATACGAAGAGCGTTGCGTTAGTTCGGAGGGTGCAGATCAAGTTACGCGTACCGAGGAAGAGAGAGCTCATTGTAGCGGAATCTTTAAATCGCGCTCTTTACTTGCCAAGATAGAAGGAAATAGCAAGACTTGCACAGAGAATATCTAGGTCAGAAGGCGGAGTCTGGTTTTAAAGTGTTGTAACCTAGATTCTCAGCGATTTCGCTCTATATTCATGAGTGCCAACTCACAATTCAGGCACGCAAGTAATAATAATAATAATAATAATAATAATAATAACATTTTTATACAAGCTTGTGAAATTTACGAGTAAGGACTCATTGGAATCAGCGTAATTTCTACTATTTAATGATGTCAGAAGATGTAATACTTATTGAACGTATCGCAAATGACGCACCTTAGACAGATGTGCCTCATGGAAACCATATGTTGAACGCCCGTAGCCTGACGGAACCGAGGGATTCCCCGGTTGATAGTGGCTGGCGCGCAAATTCTCAAAAGGAAGCTTAGGAGATGACTAGAGATTCAGCTATGCGATAAACATGAAATTGGATCAGTGTAGAGTAGGATTCAAGAGCTACAAAATGACTATTCACACGACTATGAGAGATCAGTGCTAACGGACCGATTTTTCGCTTGTGGGCGGGGTCTACCCTCTTTCCAGCCGGCAAGCCGGATCGCTATAAAATAAATCGCCAACCAGCCCTAGTATTCCGTTCTGATCTATTCTAGCGCAGTCTTAACACGTTCGTTGTGAAACTCCATCGGTCATTGTGAACTATTGTGCTTAGTTATTGTGATTCAGTGCTACTGAAGAAGATTGTGTGCTATTCATTTACTAAGTGTTAGACAGAAGTCCGTTCTGTGTTAGACTGATACACGTATAACGTAATCAGACCTTATGGTGTAAAATAATTATTGTGGTGTGCGAATTTGGGTGCTTGTAATACCCATATTCATATATTAAGGGAATGCAGAACGTTAAAATCAGTGGCGACTCACATAAATAATATTTAAAGAGCGGCCAATACTTTTGATAATCGCAGAGACGTAGTAAGATGCTGACTATATTTTACTATTAATAAGTGGCAGGAGTTAAGGCAGGTGCAGTAGTAGAAAACGCTAATCGAACTAATAGAAATTGCTAGATTAGCCACGGAGTGACATCTGATTGAACAAGTGACACTCACATAAAAATAACGGGAATCATTAATTGTGTCGCATGACAACAAAAGGGGAATGAGTAGCGATCTCCGGGGACTTAACCTTTACTCGGGTAGTCCATTCGAGATCATGAGTGGGTCTAGCCATAATATGTTATTTGAAGATGCTTAGACAGCACTTCATTAAGCAGTTTCCCATTTTCCCATATGTATGTGAGTGGTCGCCAAACCCAGGATTGTAATCGACCATAATGCGCTATTGTGCCAGCATTTGCAGAGGGGAATCGAGCAGAATGCGCCTTTGTGCCTGCATTAATCCCTTCAGGGACCGTACAGGACGTCCGATGGCAGGAGACTACAGTTTGAGACATCATGTAGGCAACCCAGAAGAAGATAAACCGAGCAATCTCTGCTGACGAGGCTTCAGTGATGGAGACTAAAACCAGGAGGTGTACCCCCGAATGACATCACGATTACGCGCAGTAATGATGAGTACACTTCATTTTTCTATGCATGAAAATTATTAAACCGCAATAAATTTAGAATTTGTACATATCATTTTTTCTAGCATGTACATTTATAAAGTGTAGGAGAACGCTATATGCGTGTTTCAAAGGGGCTAGAACTTTTTATTAATTTAATATTTTGGACTTTCTTCCGTGATTAAGGATAAAGTTATTCCGTAGATTTTTCTTGCATGAATTAGTTTGTAAGGTCCCATAGTGTTAACTTGTGTGTGAAACATTTTAAGGGTGGAATTAATACTTCGACAGGCGTCATAATTCAATTTCTAATTCCATTAATCGATATGGATCTTCAAAATATTTCGGATACAATTTATTTCAATGCTTCACAATTTAATGCATACGTCCAGTTACTTCCCTTAAATCTTAGGGATGATGACCCTGGAAGGAGAAGAAAATAACGGCTCGAGGTGCAAACTATGATTTACATAATTACACTGGTGTTATTGTGTTAATTAAGTTACCTGTTGAATTAGAATTTCTTCATGCATAAATAATGTGGTTTTGAGTTACACGTGTGTAGGGAAGGGTGAGACGGAATTTGTGTCAATGTTTAAGATGACGGATTGAAGAATGCTAATGAAAATATTAGTCATGAAGTGAATAGGGCTGAATATGTTTGAAATATTGATAAAAGGGATATTTGGTAGCTACGAATAATTATTCACCTGAGAAGGCGCGACAGAATTGCGAAGTGAATTCCGCACCATATGTTTGGAGAACAGAGTGAAAGTATTCTCCCAGCTGACGGTGACAGACTACCGCTTAGAGAGAGATTTATGTCCCTCACAAGGGGAAGGGATACCAAACCCCGGTGGTGGTCCCTACGTCTGTCAGTGCTTGTAAAATTCCTATAAGAAGTCCTCCTCACTTTAACACTGTATCGAGTATTCACGTGCCGATAATATATTACCACCAGCGTTGTTGATTCTATGCTTCGATAAATGAAGTGATCCGCCGCATACTGTATTCGAATGAAGTAGGAATAGGGTTTTCAGATTCGCACCTCGAAGCCCAAGCAACCCGGATTCGATGCCGGATGGTATCGACGACTCTGGATCAACATCAACACCAGAAGACCTAAAAGGGTCACAGTTTCAAAATGCATTTCAATGTGTGAATATTGTATGCATATTTGCTAACAGGCGATTGCTTACATTCATGTATTGATGTTCATGTATTCGTATTGTTCTATGATGTTTTGCAGCGATTTACGGGATACCAACGTTATATGGGTACGCTTTGTAATATACACTGACTGACAGAGCAAATGCAACACCAAGAAGGAGTGGATCGAAAGGGATGAAAGTTGGAGAAAAAACAGAGACGGCACGGACGAATAATTGATGTTTATTTCAAACCGATATGCAGGTTACACAATGCGCACGGCATTGACTCAGTAGGATGTAGGACCACCGCGAGCGGCGATGCACGCAGAAACACGTCGAGGTACAGAGTCAATAAGAGTGCGGATGGTGTCCTGAGGGATGGTTCTCCATTCTCTGTCAACCATTTGCCACAGTTGGTCGTCCGTACGAGGCTGGGGCAGAGTTTGCAAACGGCGTCCAATGAGATCCCACACGTGTTCGATTGGTGAGAGATCCGGAGAGTACGCTGGCCACGGAAGCATCTGTACACCTCGTAGAGCCTGTTGGGAGATGCGAGCAGTGTGTGGGCGGGCATTATCCTGCTGAAACAGAGCATTGGGCAGCCCCTGAAGGTACGGGAGTGCCACCGGCCGCAGCACATGCTGCACGTAGCGGTGGGCATTTAACGTGCCTTGAATACGCACTAGAGGTGACGTGGAATCATACGCAATAGCGCCCCAAACCATGATGCCGCTTTGTCTAGCGGTAGGGCGCTCCACAGTTATTGCCGGATTTGACCTTTCTCCACGCCGACGCCACACTCGTCTGCGGTGACTATCACTGACAGAACAGAAGCGTGACTCATCGGAGAACACGACGTTCCGCCATTCCCTCATCCAAGTCGCTCTAGCCCGGCACCATGCCAGGCGTGCACGTCTGCTGTGGAGTCAATGGTAGTCTTCTGAGCGGACGCCGGGAGTGCAGGCCTCCTTCAACCAATCGACGGGAAATTGTTCTGGTCGATATTGGAACAGCCAGGGTGTCTTGCACATGCTGAAGAATGGCGGTTGACGTGGCGTGCGGGGCTGCCACCGCTTGGCGGCGGATGCGCCGATCCTCGCGTGCTGACGTCACTCGGGCTGCGCCTGGACCCCTCGCACGTGCCACATGTCCCTGCGCCAACCATCTTCGCCACAGGCGCTGCACCGTGGGCACATCCCTATGGGTATCGGCTGCGATTTGACGAAGCGACCAACCTGCCCTTCTCAGCCCGATCACCATACCCCTCGTAAAGTCGTCTGTCTGCTGGAAATGCCTCCGTTGACGGCGGCCTGGCATTCTTAGCTATACACGTGTCCTGTGGCACACGACAACAGGTTCTACAATCACTGTCGGCTGAGAAATCACGGTACGAAGTGGGCATTCGCCAACGCCGTGTCCCATTTATCGTTCGCTACGTGCGCAGCACAGCGGGGCATTTCACATCATGAGCATACCTCAGTGACGTCAGTCTACCCTGCAATTGGCATAAAGTTCTGACCACTCCTTCTTGGTGTTGCATTTGCTCTGTCAGTCAGTGTAGTAAGATAAGATTTTTTCGCGGAGGGACACGTATGTGCATTAATGTGAAGTCTAATTAATGTAATCAAGTAGACCTTAGGTGCGATAAGCGGCGACTGGATTTTCATAGTTAAGGAAGTGTGCGCAACTGTCTCTTATACAATACCTCAAAACCATGATAGCAATAAAATATAGTGTTTGCTTCCCGAGAAATGTCATCCATATGTGTATAATTATGTGTTTGATTTGGGCATTAATATAACGGATACCATCGGTTTCCGATAATAAGTAAAAGTATAAGCCCTTATTCAGTATGACGTGTGATAATTAGAGGTGCGTGTTAAAAAGCTGATTTGAGAATGTCAAATGATAGTCAGAAGTAAAGTGGACTGATATAGACATGAAGGCATTCTCCATATAATTGATTTACTGGTGTTTGATAATATGGCATTTTCTCGGGTATATTGATGCTTGTGACTGTCCGTTTTATTATATTTGTGTTTTTGATTTGGGAACAAATTTTCTTCTCATTTCAGTAGTATAGTGTATTCCTCTCATATCATAGAACACCCTACTTTCAATATATTTATATTAAGTGCCTTATTTTTTTCGAAAATTCCACTGACCCATATGTTCTCGAGCTTAGCCGTTGTGACAGTGAAAGTAGTGAGGATGGAACTTCGACACCCGGGATTGATTTCCGAAGTTCCACATCCAGAAGATTTCCATTCCGATATTTATTTTTGAAACCAAGTTGTCTAAATATTGCCCTGACGAGCCCGGGACAGGTGAATTAAGTACACATATATGCATACATACATAATTATAGGCTGCTATGATTTTCAGAGTTTTGCCTGCAAGATTCTGAGAATGATCTATGCACGTCCACAAAGCGAAAAGTCTCTTGCAGCTATGTGGCCAATGGAAGATGTAGAGAGACAGTTTCCATTAGGAGGAGGATGAAGATAGACGAGTAATGTAATCGCTACCTTTTCATGAAGATGGCCATGGATCTCTTGCAGCTATGTGGCCAATGGAAGATGTAGAGAGACAGTTTCCATTAGGAGGAGGATAAAGATAGACGAGTAATGTAATCGCTACATTTTCATGAAGATGGCCATGGATCAAATCCCGACAAATTAATGTGGGAATTTTAAAATGAAGTGTCACGACTCCTTCGTCCGGATGCCTCATATAAGTGGACGTCCTGTGGCTATGACCACGATATCAACAGTCGCGCATAAACAGAAGCTAGATTGTTCCCTTGTACTGTATTGACCGATGGAAATTTGAGATCTGTTTGATCGGAATTGTCTTTGTTGCACCCTCTACACTCAACGAAAATCGGCCCTGGCATATATATATCGGAAAGGTTTATACGAAATCATTTGGTTTATTATGATACGAAACATTGTGCATAATCTTAATAAAGATGCATTCTGTGAGTTGCGGAGGTCATTAATTGAACTATGAACTGCATAATTATATTCACCATCCAGACATCACAGTCATTGGTATAATATTTGACACCGAATTAGCAACCATGTTTACAGGGATTTACCTACGTAGCGATGAAAGAGGTGTAATTTTCTCTATGAAAAGTTCAGTAAACTCCCCACTTAAATACATGCATTGTTACTAGTTATCTAGAAGTCTCCCAATTTCAGAAATAATCCATTGTTTAGATGTAACTGCAAAATCCTAGTTAACAGAAATCTTATATTGCCTGGTGTTGAAATTTTTCGTCTGCGGAGAGGTTTCATAATTTTTCTAAAGAGAGAATATTCAGAGGGGAGTAGGATCAGATGAATGAGATGAGAAATTGTAAGCAGTACATTCTGAATATTGCGTAAATTCCTCTCTGCGAATGCTTGTATGTGGTTTGGCGTTTTATGGGATATGAGGAGATTTTGTGTTCGTTTCTATGAGTCTCCCTTTAACAGCAGTGGAAGATGCATTTAAAAATGAAGGAATCATGTTGCACAATTTTAGCAGAGCAAATCACTTTACTATATACACCAAGTCACACATAAAGCTAAGACAATCTATTCGCAACACAAGATTTTATCTGTTGGCAATTATTTCAATGTTAGATGAGGGATCTTTATAAGCGATGTTTCGGATAGTCTACAATAATCCATTTTTCTTTAAAAATGAAACAGATCTGAATCAGCCAGCACACATGCCCTTATGTGTAATCGCTCAGAGGAAGAGCCAGTGCATGTTATTGTATGTTCCTCCTGTTTAATATTTTGTCAAAATTAATTTTAATTTTTATCAAATAATAATTCACCTCCCATATTGATACACACCCTGTGGATAGTCTACCTAAACAAACGTTATATATACACATTCAATTGTTTCTGAGGAAAGTGTACTGGCGAGGAATTTATGAAATACCATGCGCTCTTTCTCATTTTGAGTGACTACATAAATATGGTTTCGAAAAGTAAACAATGCTTTCAAACGCTGAGATAGTGACTTAGTACGTGTGAACTCCAGAGTTCTGACCAGTCTCCTCCCCTTCATACTACTTCATCTGATTTGCTCATCTTTATACAAACTTCTGGTGATGTCCGGCTCCTTGGCTGATTGTTCACCGTAGCGGCCTTCGGTTCAAGGGGACTCGGGCCCGATTCCTGGCGCGGTCGGGAATTTTAATCACGAATGGTTAATTCCTATAGCTTGGGGGCTGTGGATATTTGTTCGTCTTAATACACATCGTCATTTACATATAACACATTGCACTACAAACCACCGCATAAACTCACAATAGTGAAATATTCCTCCCCATGGGTTTGCCGACAGAATAGGTACACGGCAGTAGAACTGGGCTAAATCCATGTAAAGTCCCGATCCCAAGTAACTGGTAAAATACCATGAAAAAGATGCATTATTCTAGGTTTGGTTCATGGTTATCTCGACCTTCTTTTCGTTAATTCTTAATCTGGATTTAAACCTCAAAACATAATCTTAATAATAATTTAGAAATATATTGAGGTAGATAGACACTTGTTGCTTTCGCCAAACACAGATATACATTGTACTGCGCTTCATTAAAACAAGCGTTTGTTACGTTCTTCCTCACTATCCGGAACGCATGACATAAAATTTAATAACCATAACTCAACCTGATATGAAATAATGACAACATCTTCAACCATTATTACCAAATTTCTTTACTTGTCCATTAAACTATTTGACTGCTATATATTCAAATTTCACGAAAATCTTCAAACTTGATGCAAGTTAACTGAAGGTGTAACAAGGGTTTAGCTGCTCATATTACAAACGTAATACCTTAATTAATTGGACACCTATATAAAAGCTATGAATTTTATCATATGTAGGATTTTGTGGAAAGAACTATTCGAATGCATTTTCGACCGTAGAGTACAATAGTCATAAGTAGGGCTCGGAAGTTGAGGAAAAACCTTTTTTCTCTTCAGTGTCCGAAGACGAGGCCCAACGTAATGTATGTTCATTCTGGGTCACCGTAGGTCAGAAAAGGGTGGGTTTTATTTGTTTGTTTTCTGTCATTTTCGACGTGTTTTGCTTATTTGGTCCCTTTTTAGCCTTTTAGGCCTTACCGGCATTTTAACTTCACCTTCTTTCGACCACATATTTACATTAGTGCATCCATCATCTCTTAAACATATGTTCTTTGGTAAATACATATACAATATTTGAACCATATGTAATAATATAGAAAAAGAAATGAAATGAGAAATGAAACTAGTGCTTTAAAAGGCGAGGTGTATCAAATTATATGCAAGACAAGTGAAACAAAGAAAGGAGAAAATTTTGATGCGAGTGTTTTTTTGAAGAGGAGGATCTCACTTGCTTCAAGTATGAACCCTTAACATCCGTTGATGTGGAGAGAAGTTTCCCTATGTTTCCCAACGTGCTATCTGAAAGGTAAAAATAAAATATATAATTCTAAATTCTGCAGATGGTTTCAAGAACAGATCGCAATGATGAACCTATTCTCTACTGGATGTACTTTTTCTCCATATGATTTAAATACGAATCATGAGTAAACTTAGTAAATATTACACATTTATTATTTTACTGTGTTCCTTTCTTCGAGGAACAGCGCATTAAATCTAATTTGACAACTATTGAGTGATATCTCAAGAGAAATGAACTGAGGCTCCATTTTTAAATTAGCCAGCTCTCGCAAGTGAAGGAGTATATAAATACCGGTCATGATAGTTCCACAAAACTCCGATTCTGCAGTAGCATGGTCACAGTAGATGGTTCAATAAACAGGTTATATACCGTATATTCCTACGAGTATATCATCAATATATTTGCCCATCGTATTGACCTGCTTCATACACAGTTCCAGAACTACGTACTACTTGCATTTGGCTTCATTAAGATAGTCCAGTCATGTAAAAGTGTACACTAAGTGTATGTATTCTGTTCTCACTTCTTAGTTCGTGAACCATTCAAAACAGATATATGCCCTACGAAGTGGTTTTGATGGTCGGGATATATGTTAATTACCCGCGGCTTCGCTCGCGTGGATTTCGTAATTTGTTAAAAGTAATCGTTCCTCAGTACTGTAATAAAACATTTACTGAAAATCAATAAAGTATAAAAACTCACCCAACAATTGAGTTTCATTTATCCCAGGAACTCTTTGTAAACCACATTTGTGGTATTGCCTTTTGGGAATCGAACCCCTCCCCCACTACTCAGTTGACCTCCCGAAGCTGAGTCGAACCCGTTCCATCCCTCGTTCCACTTTTCAAATTTTGTGGCAGAGCCGGGAATCGAACCCGTGTCTTCCTAGTTGGTAGCTAACCACACTAACCACTCCACCGCAATGTCGGACCATGTAAAATACTGCTGATAGATAAACAACTTCCAGTATCTTTATATTTCAGTATTAATTCTGTGACATTGCGTTCTCTTTGGAGAACTTGTTTGTTAAAAAGGAATTGGAATTGCATGACCTGCAACAATGAAAGTTATTCCTTATAGAACTTCATTTCTTCTTAAGACCATCAAACGATGTATTATAAGTGATATTTTAACACAATTTCATTTTTCCCATTGCAATTAAACATCAACGAAATACGCTAACAAATGACACTCTTTAAAGAAGATGTCAAAAACTCTGTAAGATGATTAATTGGAAGCCAGGTTGCTAGACGTGGAAGACTTCTCCAGTCAGTTATTTGGAAGTGAGCCAAGTGGATATAGGTCATGTTAAAGTAGGGCTCATAGTTCGCAGCTACATACAGTAGTTGGTTCACCACTGCTTTGTGTTGTTCTCTCTACCTTGTTTCATGAATCATTGCTGTTTTGAGGCGTCGAAGCTGCTGCGATGCAGTTTGTGGAAGCGAACTCGCCAGGTGTATGTACCGAGGTGCCCGTATTTAAAGTTATAATCAGGCTGACATAACACAAGAGCGAGGAACTGGCATTACCACTGAACTTGTGTGGGATTGCTAGTTGGAGTTCATTATCGGCATTAATATAGTTACATGTAACCATGTTAGGTTCCGTCGTCATTAATTTACGCTATACAGTATCACGAAATGAGACCATGCGGAACCAATTAACGCACCTGAATATACAACATGAAGTTCAAAATAAAATGGCGTGCGAAGTGTGTTCCAGTAGACATTTCCTAGTTCCGAGTTAATGAAAAGCCCGAGCTCGATAGCTGCAGTCGCTTAAGTGCGGCCAGTATCCAGTATTCGGGAGATAGTAGGTTCGAACCCCACTGTCGACAGCCCTGAAAATGTTTTTCCGTGGTTTCCCATTTTCACACGAGGCAAATGCTGGGGCTGTACCTTAATTAAGGCCACGGCCAATTCCTTCCAACTCCTAGCCCTTCCTTGTCCCATCGTCGCCATAAGACCTATCTGTGTCGGTGCGACGTAAAGAACTAGCAAAAATAAATAGAGTTAATGAAAAGAAGGGAACGGCTGAGTGTGCGTAATACGTGGTCTTCAGAATCGGGAAAATGGAGTGAGCATATTGGACATATTATGGCCCTTCTTATTGCCAGGCGACTGTTTTTCGGGTCATAGGTCAACCCCTCCAACCACCTATGATGCGTGAGATACACTATGTTATGTCAGCCTGATTATAACTTTAAATAACCGTACCTCGATACATACACCTGCCCTTATGACCACAACAACAACAACATCTTCCTCTCCTTCTTCTTATTTTTCTTCGTTTTTTCTCAATTTTCCAGTTCCGGCACTCAATTTAGATATGACACAATTTTTTCAACCACATACCCTTCCTGATGCCGACGCTGTATGGGGGGATGTAATAATTATTACATTTTTTCTGTGTTGGTTGGTAGTATGAATGAACATGTGCATTACGACGAACACAATCACTCTGTTCACAAGCCTGAGGAATTAAACAGACAGCAGTTAAAATCCCCCACCCCGGGCAGGAATCGAACCTAGTGCCCTCTGACCCTAGGTCAGGACACTGAAAATTCAGCCAAGGAATCGAGGAAACGTTTTCAAGGGCTCAGAAAGAGTAACAGTATCGAACTACTTCACATATATCACTCAAAATTATACAAAATCATATTTTCCAAGTGTAAATCATATTCTCTGAGAATGCGGCATTAGTTTCTAGATGGACACTAAACGCTATCTGCCGCATATCAGGGATTACAACAATCAGTGACAGAGTGAGGGAGATAGTGAATCTGGAACGAAATCACGGACAGAACGAAAGCGAAAACGCTTGCATATGGATAATAGCTGAAGCCATTCATTATATTACTATGGCGTACACTCAGGATACAAGTGTGACACTAACTGGCTTTTTGGATCATCTGAGGGAAGAATGCTGGAAAATGGTCAAACGGAAGTGTCTTCAAGAAGCCTTTGGAAAACATCTTTTCAAATTCTGAAGTGCCTTCATATTATGTGTTGTGTGTAACATCTATCAAATTTTATGTTAATGTGAAGAGTATTTTGTGTTTAGTATTACTGTGTACTGCAAAATGATTATGATAACGCAGATGACATTCGCTGTTCCTAGCGTGAAAATGGAAAAAGAAATTTTCTTTTCTTTTAGTTCAAATATTATGTAAACAAGTTGACGTTCTCCTGTAGTAATTTTTATGTTTGTAGATGCTAACTTGTAAACGTTATTGTTGCCAAATACTTATTAAATTGATTTTTTTTTTTTTTTACTTTTACTCACACATTTGCTTTGTGCGGTAATGATATAACATACGTTTAAAATCTACAAACAGTAGATTTTGCTGTCTTATTTTCAGTTTATAGCCTGTTTGAAATGATTTTTGTATATATTTAATTTTTGTTTATTCATCTGCTTCTTTATGTAGCGCCTCTTGGAGAATGTAAATACAAATGTTATTAATAAAAATTACTTTGGGAATAAAAGAATTGCAGAGTCCCAGTTCTTTTTTATATAATGGCAAGACCAACGGATAATATATAAAAGAAATTTGGTGGAGTTCGTACTGCACTAATATCAACAATGACTGCAGGAAGAAGACATCAGAACTGTCTAAATCAGTAGGTGGTGAAGGATTTGATGCCTGTGATTCATATTCCTCTCATGCGATCAAATTGAGCCCAGGTTATTTTCTATTGATGATGATGACGATAATAATAATAATAATAATAATAATAATAATAATAATAATAATAATAATAATAATAATAATAATAATAATAATAGTTTCACTCCAGGCAAATGCTGGAGCTGTACATTAATGAAGGCGACGGCTGATTTTTTGCCATTTCTAGTCCTTTCCTATCCCATCGTCGCCATACGATCTATCTGTGTCGGTGCGACGTAAAGCAACCTGTAAAACAAAAAACTCTGTCACGAATGGAATTCGGTCGTAAAACTGGGTTTAATCCACATAACTGGCCATCCCAAGTAATCAGAAATAAGCCACAAAAAAGAAGATTCATCGTGTTCTCATAATCTATTTTCCTAGTTACCATTCTAACATTGAAGTCGATAATCAACACAACACTACAATTTCCGCTTATTTTTACCTGCCCTGATACTAAGAATCTGTAATCTACTTAATATATTGATTCAATAGGTCCTAATTCTAGCGACCAGCAAGTAATCATTATCCACATCATCCCATTCTTTATAAGGAACTGAATTAACGTACCTTCAAAACCAGATACCATGAATCTAGTTTGAAAGGGGAACTTTAAATATTACAATCCATTCACACATACCAGGTCGTTCGGGGTCTATCGGAACGATGTTTGAAGGGTAATTACCTTATTAAAAGCCATGTATCCACCAACGATCATGCTCATTTGGAAAGCCAGCATTTCTAGCTACAGCCCGACAACGTAAGTGTACAGATGTAAAAATTGATATTTGGAATCCCCTTTAAATATATAGAAACACATGTTTTTGGTTTTCGGAAAATCCCAACAGGAGGGGTGGAAAAGGGTGAAAAAGGGGTTGAATGCCTTAAATGAGTACTTATATCTCAGAAACGGAAGATATTACAGACATGAAAATTGGTATTTATGATCTCCTTTGAAAATAAAGAAACACGTATTTTTTTCCTTTTGGAAAATCTAATTAATGGGGGGTAAACAGGAGTGACAAATTGGGGTGAATTTTTAAAAAGACTATATCTACAGTATATCTCAGAAACGCAAAATGTTACAGACGTAAAAATTGGTATTTTGAATCTCCTGTAAAAGTAAAGAAACATAGGTGATTTGTTTTTGGAAGGGGAACTGAAAAGGAGGTGAAATTTTTAAATGAGCATTTCTACAGTATATCTCATAAACGTAACATGTTACCGAAGTAAAAAATAGTATTTTTATCTCTATTGAAAATAAAGGAACATATATTTTTTTGTTTTCTAAAAATCCACTTGGGTGGAGGGGTAAAAGTGGCTGAAAATGGGGTTGAATTCTTTTAATTAGGATACTGATATCTCAAAAGCTGAAGATGTTACAGACGTGAAATTTGGTTTTGGGGATTTCCTTAAAAAATAAAGGAAAACGTATTTTTTTGTTTTCGTAAATCCACTTAAAGGGAGGGGGGAAATTGAAAAATGAGTTGAATTATTTGTATGAGGATACTATTATCTCAAAAACGAAAGATTTGCAGGCGTGAACACTTGTATTTGGAATCTGTTTAAAATTAAACAAACACGTAATCTCGGAAAATCCAATGAAGGGGGGGGGGGGGCTGTGAAAAATTAATTGAATTAATTGTATGAGGATACTTCCATCTAATAAAAACTAAAGTTGTTACAGACGTAAAAATTGATATTTGGATCTCCTTCAAAAACAAAGGGAAAGCGTTTTTGGGCGAAATAATTTTGGGGGCGGGGTTGAAAACGAGTTGAATTCCTTTTATGTGGACACATATCTCAAAAACTGAAGATGTTAAAGCGTGATAATTGGTATATAGGAGATCCTTTACTATTGAAGAGGGTATTTTAACGGGAAATTCACTGGGGGGGGGGGGTGAAAGAAAGTGAAAAAAAATGAATTCTTTTTATGGGGATACTTTATCTCAAAACTGAAGGTAACAGACGTGAACATTGGTATTTGGAATCTCCTTTAAACATAAGGAGACACGCCTTATTTTTTAGGGGGGGAGGGGTTAAATCAATTTAACAGCAGTGGGGTGTAAAAGGAGTTGAGACCAATTGATTTTAATGTTCATAATGTACTTATTCTGATAATAAACTGATCATTTTTAATCTTTCCTGGGTTCGTCTTCAAGAACCATCTTTTCCTTTGGAGTACGTAAAGTTAGATTACAATAGATTCTCCTGGCATATAAATAAAAATTTAAACACATTTGAAATAAACAATATGAATGATATTGATCGCGCAATTGTTCACCTCTATAATAAGGTTAATAATGAACGGAAGTATATCATTCGTGTCGCCAGAAATCTCGCGCACTTGCCTACGCGCGACGATGGTACTAGTCACATTGTCATTGAATCAAGGTGCAGCAATGCTAATGCAGTGACCTTCCAGTTGCGATCAACAGTATTTTGTAAGTTATCTCCCGGACCAACTTTACTTTACAGGAGTTAAACCTGTGTGGACTCAGAATGTCTTATTCATAAGTTAGAAGTATCAGGCATGAATGTATCAAGAATGATTGCTGGTCCAAACCGGTGGGATGAATGGGAGGAGGGTACTCGGTATGAGGAGATAAAGGTAAGTTAGGAATGAACTCGTTGGATGTAGCTGTACGCGTAAACGGGCTTCGGTGGTGGAGTCATGTGAGGAGACTGGAGAAGGATAGGTTACCTAGGAGGATAATGGACTCTAATATGGTGGGTAAGAGAAGCAGAGGAAGATCAAGACGACAATAGTTAAACTAACATTCTAACGATTTAAAAGAGGTATGTAACTAAATAAGGTCACATAAGTAGTTACAAACAGAGGATTACGGTGGCGGTTAGTAAATTCACAGAGGCTTGCAGACTGAACGCTGAAAGGCATAACAGTCTATAATGAAGATGTATGTATGGTTGTATAAAGATACTTTCTGTTCGATTCTGTTTCATCAACCGAAGGCTACCTATCATGTGCTGTCTACGCTAAAGACATCATAATCTACGCTGTTTACGAAGATATTTCACAGCCCGTTGTTTTATTAAAAAAATGGTTTGAATTCATTACATATTAAACAGTAATAGTCTAGATCATTCGTGCATTTTTTAAAATAAATACAAGATGCAATAAAAATTATTTTACCGTGCTCGATAGCTGCAGTCGCTTAAGTGCGGCCAGTATCCAGTATTCGGGAGATAGTAGGTTTGAACCCCACTGTCGGCAGCCCTGAAAATGTTTTTCCGTGGTTTCCCATTTTCACACGAGGCAAATGCTGGGACTGTACCTTAATTAAGGCCACGGCCGCTTCCTTCCCACTCCTAGCCCTTTCCTGTCCCATCGTCGCCGTAAGACCTATCTGTGTCGGTGCGACGTAAAACAACTAGCAAAAAAAAAATTATTTTGGCTATGCTAGCTCACCTTATCATGAATACATAGGGCACATCCCACGTGAATGGAATAATAAATGCATCAAGCTTTGGTATTTGAATGGACCGTTTAACTGTAACAAACATCATTGGCGTTTCCGAGACGAATGTATTGAATAGATTTAATTGTTTCTATAAAAAGTTGAATCAGGTTTCAATTTGAGGTTTCATTCATCAGTACAAAATCGAACAGTTTTACCTAGAGACATAATTAACTTACTAATAGCGAAATACCATACCAAAAGATGCAGTCAATTATATGAAAGTACGTGGCAATAGACCACTAAATAAATTAAATCTGATTTCGCCTCTTATCAATAGTGAAATTATGGTTCTGTCGTGTAAAATGTATGTACTACTACTACTACTGCCACCATAACCATGTTATTCCGTCTGTCGTAACAAAGAGGATTTTTTCCTTTTAAAATTGCATAATGGGATAAGAAAAGGCTAGCAGTCGAAGGAAGCGGCCATGACCTTAATTAAGGTACAGCCTCAGCATTTGCCTGGTGCGAGAATGGGAAACCACGGGAAGCCATCTTAAGGGCTGCCGACAGTCGGTTTCGAACCCACAATCTCCCAAATGCAAGCTCACAGCTACGCGCCCATAACCGCACTGTCAACTCGCTAGATGACACATTTTTCAAAGACTAGAAAGCCTACGAAGCTGCAATTAATACCAATAGCCGGAAACAGGAAAGACTACCCTTTCCGAATGTGAAAGGTAAATCAGAGTGACATCGAAAATATTGTCTTTTTCAGGTTATTTTCGGAAAACCTTGTTTTGTTGTGATCTCAATTGGAATTTAAAATTATCGTGTATTCTGCAACCTTGAAGGTTAGGGGCTAACCAGCGTGGATACTTGCAGGTTCCTATTTCTTTCAGTCTCTCAGAAATTCTGTTAATTAATTTTAGAAATCTTCATATCACACTTTAGTAAATTAATTAATGTCAGGTTCTAAGGCTGAATTTTCAGCGTATTGCCTTTGGACCTCAGAGGTCCGGGTTCGATTCCCTGGCGGGTTAAGGGACTTACATTTTACACGGTTAATTGGCTTGCCTCGAGGAATAGAGATTTTTGCTGTGCACTGCATTCCTGCCACTCTTATCCTGCACACGACACTATGTTTAACCACGCCAACATGCGGGTTTCCGTAAGCGGCAAATGCCGTTCACTGTCATCGGAGCGTCTGCCTTCAAGGGATGCATCAGGCTAGCAAAAGCAGCATGAAAGTATTAATATAATTAATGATAATAATAATAATAATTTCATGTGACTATTTCTATCCGAGTGCAGCCCTTGTAAGGCAGACCCTCCGATAAGGGTGGGCGGCATCTGCCATGTGTAGGTAACTGCATGTTATTGTGGTGGAGGATAGTGTTATGTGTGGTGTGTGAGTTGCAGAGATGTTGATGACAGCACAAACACCCAGCCTCCGGGCCATTAGAATTAACCAATGCAGGTTAAAATCCCCAACCCGGCCGGGAATCGAACCCGAGACCCTTTGAGCCGAAGGCCGGTACGTTGTCCATTCAGTCAACGAGTCGGAAAATACAATTAATTATTTAATGCTAATGGTTTTACGTCTCATTATCTACATTTGTGGTTCTCGAAGGCGACGAAGTGTAGAAAATTAGTCCCGCTGGACTTTTTAAGTGGCAATATGTAGGTATACTGAAATTAGGCTGGCTTATTTGATTTACTGGTAATGCCGCTGAACTGAGCCGGAATCGGATCCGATAATTTTGGGTTCAGAAAGCTAGTGCTTCTCTAGTGAATTATTGACTCCAAGCTGCCTAGGCAAGTTTTTATAAAAGAATGCCGTTCATATTAACAGATTCCCCAGTTTTTGAAACCCCATGGGAAATTTCAGTTACTGAGTATTTCTACATCCTTGCGGGTTATACCTTTAATCTGCATGCAAACGTTCAGCTTCCTAAATCTCCTACACTTTAAGATACTTTTGTCTGGTCATAGGCAGTGTCCTGGAGCGTGAGACATTTGGTCGGGGGATACAAATTTCAAGGAGGACCAGTACCTCGCCCATGTGGCCTCACCTGCTATTCTGAACAGAGGCCTTCTGGGATGGATGGGCATATGGGAAGGGAAAGACAAGAAGAGGGGTGGAAGCGGTCGTGGCCTTAAGTTAGGTACCATTCCGGAATTTGACTAGAGGAGAAGTAGGAAAAGACGATAATCCACTTCGAGGATGGCTGAGGTACGAATCGAACCCCCTCTTTTCAGTTGACCTGCGAGGCTGAGTGGACTCTGTTCCGGCCTTCATATCACTTTTCAAATTTCGTTGAAGAGCTGAGAATCGAACCCGGACCTCCACGGGGGGCAGCTAATCATACTAACCACTACACCACAGAGACGGCATTATTATTATTATTATTATTATTATTATTATTATTATTATTATTATTATTATTATTACCATTGAGCCTCCGTGGCTCAGATGGCAGCGCGCCATCCTCTCACCGCTGGGTTCCGTGGTTCAAATCCCGGTCACTCCATGTGAGAGACAAATAGGAGGCGGGGCAAGTTTTTCTCCGGGTACTACGGCTTTCCCTGTTATTTTTCATTCCAGAAACACTCTCCAATATCATTTCATTTCATCTGTCATTCATTAATCATTGCCCCAGAGGAGTGCGACAGACTTCGGCAGCCGGCATAATTCCTATCCTCGCCGCTAGATGGTGAATTCATTCATTCCATTCCTGACACGGTCGAATGCTTTTTACTCGGAAGGTACGGGTTCGATTCACACCCATATCAGGGATCTTTACCAGGATCTGAGGGTTGGTTCGAGGCCCACATAGCCTAATTGAGGGCAATTGAAGATCTATCTGACGGTAAGACTATTGTCCTAGTCTATACAATCTTGAATATAATCCGAATAAATAAATAAATTAATTAATTAATTAATACATCAAACAATCACTCACCACTTATCTGTATTTGTAGCCGTCACACAGGTGGCAGATTCCCTATAGTTTGTTTACTTAGTATTTTCTTAAATTATTTCAAAGAATTTGGAATATCTTCCTCAGTAAAGTACTTCAATCGCTAATTTATCTGCCTATAAATGCTTATAAGTGAATTTTTCCACAATTCCTCTTGAATTCCAACTTTCTTGAGAAAGAGCTCCACATAGACTTATTCGTCTGCTAATGCCATTTTGTGCAATCTCTCCACTGACAGCTCGGAGAGGATTCGTCGTGCTGACAATGCTTCATCTCGTAATCTACAGCCTTCCGGCTGAATACCTCTCACTTGGTGGGCCAAGGTCTATAAGGGCTGTTGAGGCATACAGTTTGTTTTTCAGTAGTAGTGGTAGTAGTAGTAGTAGTAGTAGTAGTAGTAGTAGTAGTAGTAGTAGTAGTAGTAGGAGTAGTAGTGGTTACAAGTAATAGCACATCCATACTATTAGTTTCCACAATTCATCGTGTCTATTCACTGACACTCAATAGTTTGAATTCCTTTGGCAATTATGGTTGGCAGTTAAGAATGCTTAAATAATGTTATTGGTTTTACGTCCCACCAACTACTTTTCCGGTTTACGGAGACGTAGAAATGCCGGAATTTAGCACCGCAGGAGTTCTTTTATCTGCCATTAAATCTACCGACACGAAGCTGACGCATATGAGCACCTTCAAATACCACCGGACTGAGCCATGATCGAACCTGCTAAGTTGGAGTTAGAAGCCCAGCGACTAAACCGTCTGAGCCACTCAGCCTTGCAAGAATGCTTAAATTCTTAATTAGAATTACTGTCCTTGAATATCATGATAATCTCTTGACACACAAAATCTGAAAATTATCCTGTCATTCTAATGTAAGATTATAGTACCTATTCTCAAAATGTGAGGAAAGCTTAGTATGCCTCATTTTGGAGCTGCCATTGGTTTTTTCGGTTTCCCTATAACAGTACAACGTTTGGTGGTGCTCTTTGAGGATCCAACCAGCCTCTGGGCTGATGACATATGAGACAGACATTCTCCAAAAAAAAGCAGGTCATTCGGTTCTTATGCTTTTCATTATTTTGTTAACCATTTTACCTTTCACAATTTTTTCTTTCATTTATAATCGTTGTCACATACCTAGGCATTCGCCAATTTTTCCTGTGTAATGAGTGTTTAATTTTATCACTCACTTATATTAGCTCGAAGCGTCGTTACGTCACCGACTAAAGCCTCCCAAGTTGTTAATAAACTCTAAATCAGTGCTACTGCAAATTATGGCTTTGACAACATTAGATGAACACATCTCTTACCTTTTTCTTTTTAACTAGTAGTTTAACATCGCACTAACTCATCGATAGTTTTCGGTGATCAAATCATGTGCAAATGCTAGGATTGGTAGTGTAGTGGCAGTGGTCTTAATTAACGTACAGCCCCAGAATTTTCTTGGTGTAAAAATGGAAAACCACGGAAAACCATGTTTAGGGCTGCCAACAATGGGATTCGAATCCACTGTCTCCCGAATGCAGGCTCACAGCTACGTGACCCCAACCACGCGACCAACTCGCTTGGTTTTGTATATTACGTCACTTGTGTCGGAACAAATAGCAAATAGTTTCAACGTCTTCTTTGAAAAGTTAATTATAAAGGTATTTGTTTGACGAAACCCACTGTCGGCAGCCCTGAAGATGGTTTTCCATTGTTTCCCCATTTTCACACTATGCAAATGCTTGGGCTGTACCTTAATTAAGGTCACAGTCACATCCTGCCCATCCATAGCCCTTCCCTACCACATTGTCGTAGGGCGTAACGTTTTGTGTCGAATATTCTTACTAATTATAAACGCGTTCATGTGCTCTGTAACTGTCTATCGCTAAATAAGTATAAGTTTACAATTTGTCGAAGGTAGTGGCAAGGGGTTGTTATTTGTAACGGGCTAACCCACGCAGTCATTTCTGATACTGGTATATTTGATCTTAAAACAGGAATACACTCTACGTATTACTAGTATTAAATACATTTCAAGTATTTCACAGGTCTCTGCAGCCATCAAGGGTGCTTTTTGGTGAATTAAAGAACGGATGTCCTTCCTGACGTTACCTTATATCACCCACTACATGGCGCAACAACCCCGAAGGGCCATGGCCTGCCAAGCGACTGCTGCTCAGCCCATTAGGCCTTTGGATTACAAGGTGTCGAGTGGTCAGCACTATGAATCTTCTCGGCCGTTATTCTTGGCTTCCTGAAGCGGGGCTGCTATCTCAATGGAGGGATAATCGAAGATAAACGTTTAAATCCCTACCATTGCGGAAAGAGAGAAGGATCACTATAATTTGAATTTAGAAGTTTGGCACCACATATTTACAAAACAAATATTCTTTTATTAAATTTAAAACTTATAAAAGAGAAAAAGTAATGAATATAATAATCATAAATATCTGACATTGGAAAGGCAATAGAACTGCACATAAACTTTACAAAAGACCATGAAACGCAATTCAAAACAATCAAGTCGAAGGACTAAGTTCTGACATTGAAAAGCAGTTAAGACTGCGTTAAATTTTACGAAAGCGCCATAGGGCAATTGAATAGTATTCAAACAAGATAAGACTCAGCGAAATATGTAGCATGGCTGCATTAGAGATAATTAAAGTCACTAGTGACCACCAAGATTTGACTGCGAACGTCTTGCATTCATTTCAGCTGAAAGCAATAAAAATGCCTGCCCAGCAAGTGTTCACATAGGTTTTGAATTCTGCTTCATGACGCGTGGCAGATCTGAGTAGCCAGGCTCTTCGCCAGGAGAAAGCGAAGTTTGGCCATCGCTGAGTAGATGTGACCCCGAAACTGCCCTCAGATCCAAGTAAAAATCCCTGACCTGGCGGGGAAACGAACCCGAAGTCTCCGATTAAGAGGTAGGCACGCTACCCCTACACCTCGAGGCCGCCGACGTCACTTTATGTATTCAAGTGAAAACCTTCTTCTAGAATCCAGTCCTTGGCCACCAGGGCAGATAGCTAGCTGCTAAGCCACTCCACAAATCATGACATTATTATTATTATTATTATTATTATTATTATTATTATTATTATTATTATTATTATTATTATCATTATTATTATTGTTGTTGCTGTTGTTGTTGTTCATTTTAGAATATCATTGTATATCTGGAAACTATCACCCATAGAATATCATATTACGACACTGTACAGGTTCGTAAGGGCTTCAATACCAGTTGGCTTCCAATCATCACAGGAGTTCCTGAATATTCGGATTACAAGCATCAGTTTGTGTTCTGTGTTGTTGTTTCTACTTTCCGTCACTCCTTGTTTCACATCGCACCGACTCAGACTAGTCTTATGACGACGATAGAATAGAATAGAGCTAGTACTGAGAAGGAAGTGACCGTAAGGCACATTTGCCTTGTGTGGAAACGGAAACCACGGAAAACTAACTACAGGGTTGCTGACAGAGGGATTCTGCTTCATCTATTCTTGAAGTGATGTTAAACGTAGCTGACCAGCTGTGGATTTTATCATGCTTTCAAAACAGAAACGATTGCATTATAGGGTAGTATCACATAACATATGTTTTACATACACACCTACGTCTCCATTATAGACTGCTATTTTTGGAGAGTTCAGTCTGCAATCCTGTATGAATGACATAAGCACCTACACAACCCTCCTCTACATCTGTTTTCGATACCTCTGGCCTCCTCTACAGACACCCCTCTAACCTGAAAATCATTTAAAACATGATTAGAAAAGTTAGCTTGAAATTTTGTGTGACTGTTAATAACACGATTATACCCAACAGATCTCCAGTTTTACCGAGCGAGTTGGTCGTGCGGTTAAGTGCGCGCAGCTGTGAGTTTGCAGCCCTGAAGATGGTTTTCTATGGTTTCCAATTCTCATACCAGGCAAATACTAGGGGTGTACCTTAATTAAGGCCACGGCCGCTTCCTTATCACTCCTAGCCGTTTCCTATCGCATCGTCGCTATGACATATCTGTGCCGGTGCAACGTAAAGCCAATTGTAAAAAAAAAAGATCGGGAGTTTTAAGTAAGAATTAGAGCAGGAACATGACTTTTTATTTCAAGAATCCCGTACGTTTCGACTGGGACTCAAACAGCATCCTCCTTCCTAAGAAGCCATTACAATGCCTCTCGGCTATCAATCATCTCTGATTATTATTATTATTATTATTATTATTATTATTATTATTATTATTATTATTATTATTATTATTATTATTATTATTATTATTATTATTATTAGGGAGAGCACACCTTTCATCCAGCTATACTATTCTCCCTCCTCGTTTAATGGAACAACTTCGTGTTGTTGGTTTCCAGCAAGTTAAATAACATGGGTGTATAAATACTTTCGCATCATTTTCTCTTGAAATCTTTATCCACTGGAAAGGCGTTGAATGAATTACATGAACCAATTCTCTCTCTTCCTTCATACTTTTCCTATGCAGATACCCCTAAAACACTATTGTATCCAACAGACGTTTACGGTACCGGGCGAGTTGGTCGTGCGGTTAGGAACCCGCAGTTGTGAGCTCGCATCCGGGAGATAGTGGGTTCGAACCCCACTGTCGGCAACCCTGAAGATGATTTTCCGTGGTTTACCATTTTCACACCAGGCAAATGCTGGGGCTCTACCTTTATTAAGGCCACGGCCGTTTCCTTCCCATTCCTAGGCCTTTCATATCCTATCGTCGCCATAAGACCTATCTGTGTCGGTGCGACGTAAAACAAATATCAAAAAAGACGTTTACGGACAGGCGAGCTGCTATGCCACGTTCGACTAGCCGTACTAAAGTTGGGCGTAGGGTGAAAACAGTTTTTTGGGGGTTCACTAGTACATGCAATACGTTCATCTGCGGGATGTACGTTGTTGCAAAACGTGTACACAGATGAACACGTAAATGCAAATGATTATACATTCTGAACTCACGTGTAGGCTGTTAAAACGTTCATACACGAACAGTGCGAGCTGGCGGAGTAGACGAGAGGTATCTCATCGGATTCTCAATCGTATGATTGGAGTTCTATCACCGCCGATAACAATGACTTTTCCGCCATGCAAACACATCTTTTGGTAAGTTCTGGAATTTTCTGGACTTTACGTCAAGGACCGTGGTGTTTGGCTAGCGTGTCCACATTTTACTCGGAGGCCTGGGTTTGATTCCAGGCCGATATGAGGGGCAGTCCGCAGATTTTAGAAACTTCAGAAGCGATTTTAGTTTAAACGTTCATGCAGTAATGTGGGAGGAAATAGGAGCACAATAACTGGGAGATATATTTGAACGTTAAAATGAAAAGAACGGTTTTCAAATCGTGACTAAGCGTGTTACAAAAATCCTGAATCCGTTTAGTTCGATATAGGACCCAGAGGCACGTGGATACACGTACTTGAGGTTGTTACTCGTATACACTAATAATCAGGAGCCCTACAATATACGCAATCAATTTTCACAATTATTGCGAAACTATTACTTAATCTACAGTATCCATTTTCGTCTCCTGTGTAAATTAGTTCCACAAAGGCCTCTCCATTACACTTTACTAAGGCAGACACCACTGGGGAGGAGTAATTATATATTGACTTATTGATGAGGATATGAACTAATTATTTCGTTTCGTAACCACTATGTAATGTCTCTGGAACTAGCAAGCACGTGATCTAGCAGTGTTCAGTCTCCATAGCAACTATAGAAAATGAATCCAACTCCATCTTTCACTATTTAACAGCCACACAGTAAATAGAAAATTTATTACCGTTTATTCACCTTCATTATGATGTTCTTGTTGAATATTCTCAGAATCAATTTGCAGTTTCACAGATCTGAACCCCTACCTTCATCACTCTCTCTCCCTCTCACATTAACAGACAAGAAATATATCAGTAAGAATTAATTTCATGCATTACGTATGTTGTCTTGATGAGAATATGAAAATCTACAACCTGTTTTCCAGTCAATGACCGGGTCAGGGATGGGATGAATGAAGCCCCCAACTTGCGGCGAGGATAGGGAATGTGTCAGCTGCCGAGGCCTATCGCACTCCTCTGGGGCAATGATTAATGACTGACAGATGAAATGAAACGATAGTGGAGAGTGTTGCTGGAATGAAAAATGAGAGGGAAAACCGGAGTACCCGGAGAAAAACCTGACCCGCCTCCACTTTGTCCAGCACAAATCTCACATGGAGTGACCGGGATTTGAACCACAGTACCCAGCGATAAGAGGCCGGCGCGCTGCCGCCTGAGCCATGGAGGCTTTCTCTTGATAAGGATTCTATTTTCTTTTTTCTTTTTTTTTCTTAATGTGTTTAACCTCTAGGATTGGTTTTTCCCTCGGACACAGCGAGGGATCCCACCTCTACAATCTCAAGGACGGTGTCCTGGAGCGTGAGAATTTGGGTCAGTGATAAAACTGGGGAGGAGGACTAGTACCTCACCCAGGTGGCCTCATCTGCTATGCTGTCCAGGGGCTTTGTGGTGGGGATGAGAAGACTGGAAGGGATAGATAAGGAAGAGGGAAGGAAACGGTCTTGGTCTTATATTAGCTACCATTCCGGCATTGGAATGGAGGAGAAGTGGGGGGAGCTCGGAAAACCGCTTCGAGGATGACCGAGGTTAGAATCAAACACCTCTCTACTCAACTGACCTTCCGAGGCTGAGTGGACCACGCTCCTGCCCTCGTACTACTCTTCAAATTTCGTGGTAGAGCCGGGAATTGAACCCGGCCTCCGGGAGTGGCAGCTAATTACACCAACCGCTACACCGCAAAGTGGACTTTTCTCTTTGCTATTTGTTTTAACTCACACTGACACAGACAGGTCTAATGGCGACGAGTACCGCGTTGGCAACTCACTCGGTTTAAGGACTCTAGACTGACATGCCAAAAGCCATGGGATAATAGTATTTAAGGGTAGACCTAATAGTCGGTGGGGATGTTGTGGAATTGTTCCGATGGTTGGAGGAATCAACCAATTAGTGGGGTCGAACTGGGCCGACTGTTAGCATAGGGCGTGGAATCGAACTGGTCCAAGGCTAAAATATCAAAACCAAGGATGGAAAAAGTATTATCGCCCGCTCATGTATTATGCCAACTGTTTCAATAAAATTACACAGGACAATAAAGTAAATACATATACCGATCTTTCGGCCTTGTCAAATAACGTATTAATGTAGTGGCCTTTAGGTTAAGTTAGGTTAGGTTATGTTTAGGCATTTTTGACCAGATTGTTTCTTGTCACCTTTTGAATATTTAAATCCCTCAAAAACTTCTAACTTCAAACCCCTGTCACTTAACATGGAAACCATTGTACACTGCACTGAGACTGTATGAGAACTGACAATGAGTTAAGTGAACTGTGGCAGTTATTGAGGGGTGGGGGTTTAGGTTAGTAACCCATTCGAGAATTCCTTCCTCTACCTGCCAACTACCCATCGGTCCAGTTCAACAGTGACCTTTCGCTATAGAAGAAAAATATCTTTGGAATGTTTTTACCGTCGGACTAGTTCGGTACTACCCAGTCGGTACCGCAACTGTACCGTGACGATTTTCAGATGTCAACACCTGTATCAGGTGTCATCTAACACCGTCTGTACTGGCCCTGGCAAGTCGACGTGAATTATCGTCTTTTGAACGGGGTTTGATATATGGGGCCAGATGAATAGAACATTCCAATGTTGAATTTATGTGGATATTTTATATTGCTGGACCGACGATGTCACGTGTGTATCGCGAATACCTCATTGAAAGTATTACTACCAACAGTGCACAGTACAGTGGCCGTTCACAAATGCTTAATGATCGCGATTAGCGGCACCTGGCTAGAACCGCACCGGCTCAAATTCAATGCAAGAGATACCAAACGCATACCCAGCAGGTCAGCGTAGCGTTCTTCAACGTCAGTGGGGTATGTTCGGCTCCATAAGTAAATAGTTAGCGTACTGGCCTTTGGTCCAGAGGTTCCGGGTTCGATTCCCGGCCATATTGAGGATTTTAACCTTTATTGGTTAATTTCGATGGCTCAGGCGCTACGTGTATGTGCCGTCTTCAGCATTAGCATTCGTCACAGATAGGAACCTATCCTCACTGACGCGCAGGTTGCCCATAAGGAATCAATTCGGAAAGCTTGTCCGGGAGCAACACGCTATTTTTAGTGGCTTATGCTAGCAGAAGACCTACCGGAGTGCCCTTACTAACACCACAACACCGGGCACAAAATCTCACTTGGGCGCTTGACGTTGCTTAATGGACGCTGGAGGACTGGCGACATGTATCTCGGCCCGATGAGACGGTGTTCCAGTTCTTTCGAGCTCGTGATAGGGCCGGATATGCCGCAGGACCCATGAAACCATGTACCCTAGTTGTCAACAAGGCACCTAAACGCTGGTGGTAGCTGTTTTGAAGAGGCATGGCTTAGATCACTTGATCCACCTGGACAGGTCGTTTACTTGTGACTGCTTCGCTGAACTGCTTGGTGACCACTTGCATCCCTTCATAGACTTCACTTATCCCAAAACAATAATATATTGTAGGAGGATAATACACCGTGCCATCGGGCCCAACTTGTCCAGAATTGGTTCGAGCGGCGTTCTGTAGCGTTTTAACGACCGGTGCAGCCAATGCCTTCGCCTGATATGAACCCTGTCGAGCATGCATGGGACGTAGTTGTTAGGTCCATTCACACCCAAGAACAAGCACCTACAAATAGCAGGAAGCTGTGGCGTGTTCTGGGTTTCACCTGAGAAGTAAGTTTGAAAGAGGTTAGACAAGATGATCGGCCGCATATAGCCAACTGTGTGCCTCTTACGAAATGGAAAAAGTCGTTTTTTTTTAATTTTCAACATCCTAAAGACGTGTTTTACCTTACATAATCGTGTCAGCAAACATTCCCAATTAACATAATGTTCTTGGCAATACGCAGTGATCTTAGAATAACTTCATTTTATGGACAGCAGGTCTCCAAAGTAAAGAACCGAGTGGGTTGGCCGTGCGGTGAGGGTTGCGTAGCTGTGACTTTGCATTCGGGAGATGGCGAGTTCTAATCGCACCCTCGGCAGCCCTGAAGATGGTTCTCCGTGGTTTCTCATTTTCACATCCGGCAAATGCTGGAGCTACCTTCCCAATCCCAGCTTTTTATCATCCTTGCAAACAAACAAAATTTTGATGTGTTAGTGTGACGTTAAACTACTAGCAAAGAAAGAGTGAGGACTAATTAAGACAGTTATTTTCCTCATTGTGGAGGTATATCTAAGAAAATGCTGGAATAGTACCTCACTTCAAGTGGTGGAGCATCTATTCCAAACTTCAAACTTATTATCTGAACACAGTAACAAACAAAAAAAAAACCAAACCCCATGGCACTACAGCCCTTGAAAGGCCTTGGCCTACCAAGCGACCGCTGCTCAGCCCGAAGGCCTGCAGATTACGAGGTGCCGTGTGGTCAGCACGACAGATCCTCTCGGCCGTTATTCTTGGCTTTCTAGACCGGGGCCGCTATCTCACCGTCAGACAGCTCCTCAAATTCTAATCACGTAGGCTGAGTGGACCTCGAACCAGCCCTCAGGTCCAGGTAAAATTCCCTGACCTGGCCGGGAATGGAACCCGGGGCCTCCGGGTAAGAGGCAGGCACGCTACCCCTACACCACGGGGCCGGCTTGAACACAGTAACACAGTTTAAATGATATCCTTTCTCTCTCTCTCTCTCTCTCTCAGACATACACAATTTATGCAGATAGTGAGATATAGAGAAAGAGAGAACTATCAAGAAGTATTTAAATTTTAACGCCATTCCAGCCGTTACAGCAAACTAGAAACCCTCAATACGATGATGACTTAGATCCAAACGCTACAAGCATTAAGTTTAAAATAATAGGTTCAGAATTGAAATTTGTGCACACAATTTACTTTAAAAATGTACTTCTTTATTTATTTATTTATTTATTTATTTATTTATTTATTTATTTATTTATTTATTTATTTATTTATTCTTTGTTATGACCTAATAAGGAGCCTGACTGAACTTACTTAGCTGATATAGCGCCTTTCAGTTCTCCCAAAATCTCTTCATCTTCTCATTGTGGATTTTCTTGGGATCTTCTCACCAGGGTTTGTTGGTGGTAGTACTTGGATGATATATAAAGCGGTGATTGTCAACTCATTTTCTGAACTTAGATCTCTGTAACACAATGTCATCTCTGAAACCTATTTCTTGAATATCTTTTCCAGCTTCGAGGATGCAATTTTTGTTTACTTTCATTAATAGGGTAAGGTTCAGAAATCTTCTGGGCAATCTCTGATTACTCATTCTGATAATATGTCCATCAAATTTCAAGTGACTTTCCCTAAACGCGTCTGAGATTTTCTCTGATTGTTGGTATAGGTCATAAGATTTCCTTATCATCCAGATTCCCCGGTAGAGACTGCTCGGAACATTTTCCTTAAGCTTCTTCTTTCCGCTTTTGTACATCTTTAATCAATGATCTGCCCCCAATGATCAGTGTTTCAGGTGCATATAGTGCTTCAGGCTTGACTAAAGTTATTTTTTATTTATTTATTTATTTATTTATTTATTTATTTATTTATTTATTTATTTATTTATTTATTTATTAAATTATGGTTTATTCGCCGAATATATAGTGCCGCTATTAGCACCTGAGAATGTCATGAAGAGAGGACGGGAGAACCTGGCTGTAGGGCGAATGATATGTGTTCTCTTGGCTAATGAGATTGGTGAAGTATTGTGGCTGTAGATAAAGTAAGACTACACTGTAGGTGCAAACCTAAACAAAATGTCAATTTTAACTTTATTCTTAAAAGGTTAAAATAACACAAAACTAACTCACTACAGTGGATCTGATACTAACCTTTCCAGAAAGGTCGCTCATGACATGTAAATCATGGTACAATATGCTCCTGATATAATAGATAGTCATAAAATTAAGAGCCGCATACTCCTTCCTTTTCTCCTCATATTTATTCACTTTAATAGAACGGCAAATTACGTCTCATCACCTGTCATACAAGATGCACTTCACTGACAATCTAACCTAAAAGGTGAGTATATTTCACTTTTCTCTCGTAATGCAGAGCTGACCAACCATATAATAGGCTATATAACTATAAACAAGAAATAATACTGCATGTGGCCAGTGCAATTAATTTTTTTACTGTCCTTTCAGGCTTCGTTTATAAGCTATACGTTTCAGTGTTGTCCAGTTCAATTGTAACTTCAGAGAGCCACAGCTGTTGATCAAATCACATAAAATATATCATTTAAGCCGTATATTTTGTTTACTTTACCATCACAGCAGAAAAATTCGCATATCATCACTTGTCACCATAATCACCGAGCATATAACTTACGATGTAAGAGCGCATCAGTTTTCTCCCATAATACCAATTGTATTATTTTTAATGGGTAATTAATTTCCATGACGGTATTGAACTCGAAATACTTTTTAAAGTTATTATTTCGTGTTCAGTACATATAGTAAAAATCGAATTAGCCAGTCGGACTCTAGTTGGATCCAAACCTCCTAAGTTAGAGGATTGGCTCTTATCCTCACTGCCATTGCTCTGATCGCTTTATCACGGTCTATGACCAATGGCCGACATTTTTCATGCATTTTATAACCATTTCTTTCAGACATAAAAAACAAATACAAATTGGTCATTGCCCGTGTAACTGAAGCGTAAACTAAAAGGAAAGCATGGACGAGTGTGAGCGATGGAATATAACTAACACAATGTACTCCGATATATAACGTCGAATTGTGCTGTAAATGCCGCATATTTCATTACAAGAACTAGTTCCTTTAGTGTTAGATCCTCACACGCATTGCCGAAGGACAAGTATTGCTTCACATTGATTATTGTGACGTTATATACAGAGACTCCGGAATGAGTTTTCGAGAACAGAGCGTATGTGTACGATAAGTCTGAAACTTAAGGTATTTCGGCATGTAACGCCATCATTTAATCGTCCCTCATGGCTACACTTAACATTTTGCACTAAAGGGTAAGTCGTGAGCATAGATCAAACCGATTCCTACATATCAACTCAGCTGGATCTTCATCATCATCATCATCATCATCATCATCATCATCTGTTTACGCTCCAGGTTCGGCTTTTCCCTCGGACTCAGCGAGGGATCCCACCTCTACCGCCTCAAGGGCAGTGTTCTGGAGCGTCAGACTCTTGGTCGGGGGATACAACTGGGGAGAATGACCAGTACCTCGCCCAGGCGGCCTCACCTGCTATGCTGAACAGGGGCCTTGTGGAGGGATGGGAGAAGATTGGAAGAGATAGACAAGGAAGAGGGAAGGAAGCGGCCATGGCCTTAAGTTAGGTACCATCCCAGCATTCGCCTGGAGGAGAAGTGGGGAAACCACGGAAAACCACTTCGAGGATGGCTGAGGTGGGAATCGAACCCACCTCTACTCAGTTGACCTCCCGAGGCTGAGTGGACCCCGTTCCAGCCCTCGTACCACTGTTCAAATTTTCGTGGCAGAGCTGGGAATCCAACCCGGACCTCCGGGGGTGGCAGCTAATCACGCTAACCACTACACCACAGAGGCGGACTCAGCTGGATCTTTCCCTGCCATTTTATGCTTTTCACATTACACTGCGAACATTAAGGGAGACACATTACTACCTAATTGATCCCGACTAACTGCAAATTGAGGCAAATATTCATGTATAGGTACACTGAATAATTAAATTCCTCGATAATTGTTAGATCACGGGAGACAACGGACAAAATTGAGGACAATGGGACTAGACAAAAGTGTGACTGAATGGGTGCCTAATTTATAGAAAATATAACTCGGGGAGATAGAGTTGGTGAAGCATTTTCTGACCCTGTGATGTCCGGCTTCACGGCTAAATGGTTAGCGTGATGGTCTTTGGCCACAGGGGTCCCGATTTGATTCCCGGCAGGGTCGGGAATTTTGACCTTAATTGGTTAGTTTCGCTGGCACGGGGGCTGGATGTATGTGTCGTCTTCAAAATCATCATGACACGCAGGCCGCCTACGGGTGTCAAATCAAAAGACCTGCATCTGGCGAGCCGAACTTGTCATCGGACACTCCCGGCATTAAAACCCATACGCCATTTCATTTTTGACTCTGTAATGATTCAGAGGAGAGTTCCTCATGGCAGTATTAGTGGATCATGGACAAAAGAGTATTGTAACGAAAATTTTGCAAACTTTGGAATGGGAAGTCTTGGGAGTACGGAGGCAGGCTGCTCGGTTAAGCGGTGTGTTCCAAGCTATCAGTCGGGAGATGACGTGGAATGACAAAAGTAGAAGAATAAGGTTGAGTTAAAGTAGGAGAGATCACAACATGAACATAAAGTTGGAATTCAAGAGGACAAATTGAGGCAAATATTCGTTTATAGGAGGGGAGGTAGGGATTGGAATAATTTAAAAAGGCAGATACTGGATAAATTTCCAACCTCTTTGACATTATTTTTAGAAAAGATTAGTTGAACTGATACCGAATTTGTCACCTGGGCAACTGCCCTAAATGCAGATCGATGATGACTGATTTAAAGGCATAATAGTCTATAATGAAGTATGTATGTATTGAACCCTTTATGGTCCTTCGAAAGATACCTACCTTCCTTACCTATCAGCAAATAGGCATGAGATCTTTCTCTTGGGCCATCGATGGGTCCTTCGTCACTTGCTTAGGTAAGAGCCGGGTTTTAGTAATTTTAATTGTCCGTGTCTGTTGAAGTATACGTTCCCTAAAGTCCTAGCCTATAATCATGTTGTTAATTTATTTAGATCTCGAAATGAGCACGCCTGATATTCTAACTGGGACAGTATAAATCTATGAATAACAATGATATTATTATTATTATTATTATTATTATTATTATTATTATTATAATTAATAATTCCTCATGGCAGTATTAGTGGATCATGGACAAAAGAGTATTGTAACGAAAATTTTGCAAACTTTGGAATGGGAAGTCTTGGGAGTACGGAAGCAGGCTGCTCGGTTAAGCGGTGTGTTCCAATAATTAATAATTAATAATAATAATTAATAATTAATAATAATAATAATAATAATAATAATAATAATAATAATAATAATAATAATAATAATGTGTTCAACGTTCCCTCAACTCGTGTTCTACTCGCGATGTCGGCGCGTCGGAAATTTTTCCGTAGAAATGTAATCATTAGCATAGGACAAGGCAATGCGCGGACCTCTCACCGCTGGATTTCGTCGTTCAAATCTTCGTCACTCGGTCACTGGACAAAGCGGTGGCGGGACAGGTTTTTCTCTGGGTACTGCGGTTTTTCCTGTCACCTTCCTTTTCCGGCAACACTCTCCAATATAATTTCATTTCATCTGTCAGTCATTAGTCGTTGCTCCACAGGAGTGCGACAGGCTTCGGCAGCTGGCACAGTTCCTATCCTCGCCGCTGGATGGGGCTTCATTCATTCCATTCCTGACCTGGTTGAAACTGGAAACCGGCTGTGAATTTTCATTTTTTCGATGATGCTTGATGATGATGATGATGATGTTTGTTGTTTTAAAGGGCCTAACATTGCAGGTCACCAGACTTACAAGTAGACTACTTCATTCCGGGCCATTTACACAATTACCTGGGGTAGGTTCTAATGTGGATTTAGCCTATTTTATGGCACGATGCCCTTTCTGACGGCAATCACATGTGGATGGATGTATTCACTATTACGTGTTTCTGTGGTGGATGGATGTGTTACATGTTTTTGTGTATGAATGAAGTTGTTTAGTTATACGAACACAAAGACCCAGCCCCCGAGCTAGAGCAATAATCTTAACGTGAAAAATATCCCTGATCCTGGCTGGAATCGAATCCAGGGGTCCTGTGAAACGAAGGCTGCAACAATGACCACTCAGTCAAGGAGCCAGACGCGTGTCTTACGACTCATCGTCATCACGACTTCATCAAATAGTCCTGAACACAGGGGTGATCACCTAACCACCTGCCCACTACTCTGCCGGCCGTGAGTAGCGTTATAACGTTATAGTGAACATCAAGTTACACTCCCTCTATTAAACGGTGAGAAGTGACCCTTTCTCCTGCTTTCCTCATAATATTCCTTTCCTTCTACGTCCCATTCTACAACACTCAACTACTGCAGAACGTCAAGTCCACTCCAACCGTAAGCGGAACACTTGCAACATTTCAAGTTTCAAAAGGTAGCAATGTAAACAAGAGCAACCACTTCCTCTGCAGCAAGCAATAACTAGAAAAGTTAACAAAAAATACCGGCTAAAGCAGAGAAGTCGCAATGTCCTTGTGAGAGAGGTACACGGAAGTAACGACTCAGGTGTTAGGAAAGGAAGAACAATTTTCTGAAATTTGCTCCTCACACCTCTACATCATCTTCCACCATTCCACTTATTCAGTTAGATCATCATCATCATCATCATCATTATCTGTTTACCCTCCAGGTTCGGTTTTTCCCTCGGACTTAGTGAGGGATCCCACCTCTACCGCCTCAAGGCCAGTGTCCTGGAGCTTCAGACTCTTGGTCGGGGGATACAACTGGGGAGTATGACCAGTACCTCGCCCAGGCGGCCTCACCTGCTATGCTGAACAGGGGCCTTGTGGAGGGATGGGAAGATGGGAAGGAATAGGCAAGGAAGAGGGAAGGAAGCGGCCGTGGCCTTAAGTTAGGTACCATCCCGCATTCGCCTGGAGGTGAAGTGGGAAACCACGGAAAACCACTTCCAGGATGGCTGAGGTGGGAATCGAACCCACCTCTACTCAGTTGACCTCCCGAGGCTGAGTGGACCCCGTTCCAGCCCTCTTACCACATTTTAAATTTCTTGGCAGAGCCGGGAATCGAACCCGGGCCTCCGGGGGTGGCAGCTAATCACGCTAACCACTACACCACAGAGGCGGACTATTCAGTTAGATACAGTAGTTAATTATTTATTTAGTCATTTGACAGCGTGTTTAGTATATAATTTTGGGTGGTATAGGGAATTGAACCTCTTTCCCGGAGGCCCCAGGTTCGATTCCAGGCGAGGTCATGGATTTTTACCTGGACCTGAGGGCTGGTTCGAGGTCCAATCTTGTCCGGCTCCATGACTAAATGGTTAAAGTGCTGGCCTTTGGTCACAGAGGTCGTGGGTTCCATTCCCGGCAGGGTCGTGAATTTTGTCCGGCTCCATGGCTAAATAGTTAGCATGCTGGCCTTTGGTTCAAGGAGCCCCGGGTTCGATTCCCGGCCGGGTCGGGGTTTTTAACCGTAATTGGTTATTTCCACTGGCCCGGGGACTGGGTGTGCGTGACGTCCTTAAACAAAAAAATACAAGAAAAACAAAGAGAGAATTAGAAAAATAAGAAAAATATATCAGTTAGAAAAAATCTAAAATCTATTTTTTAGACTTGAGGAGCTAACTGCGGTGAGATGGCGACCCAGGTCTAGAAAGCCAAGAATAACGGCGGTGCTGACCACACGACACCTCGTAATCGGGCTGAGCAGCGATCGCTTGGTAGGCCAAGGCCCTTCAAGGGCTGTAGTGCCATGGGGTTTGGTTTTGTTTGGTTTTGGTTTTATATGGAACTAGCAAGATACCCGTGTTTCTCTACGGTATTATACTGAAATTTAGAATTGAATGTTCATTGTTTTATATATAATCCGCCGAAATTCGCGATCGGACTCGTTTTCTGAGAGAATAGGCCAAAGGTCGCGATCTGACTCATTTTCTAATAGATTACGGCAAGTTTCCTCATATTTTTCAATCTTTCTTTCCAGCAATCGATTTCGTACTTCCCGGGCTAGGTCCAGGTATTCCACCCGGTCAATTGGGACCCTAAATCTTTGCCATCCTTTCCTATAAGCATTTTTAATATGGATCAAATCCTTGAGGAGATCCAGCGTGGTGTCGTCTTGGATGCCTTGGCGATACTGAACCCGCGGCCGGACTGCATTCTTAGTCATTACCCGCCCAGGACCTTTTTCCACCGCTTTTCGCACATTTGACGACGGTCCAAACATTATTATTATTATTATTATTATTATTATTATTATTATTATTATTATTATTATTATTATTATTATTATTATTATTATTATTATTATTATTTTTATAGATGTTCTGGACCCCACAGCAAGATGCAAGACCGCTACTTGGCGGTAAATTAATCTGCTGCCATTGTTATTGTTGACAATGTGACCAGCACCATTGTCGCACGTAGACAAGTGTGCGGGAATTCTGGCGATACGAATGACGTACTGTACTTCCGTGCATTATTGACATTATTATAGAGGTGAGCAATTGGACGGTCAATCTCATTCCTACCGTTTATTTCAAATGTGTTTAAAATTTTAATTATATACCAGGAAAATCTACTGTAATCTAAGAACGTTCACCGAAGGAAAAGATGGCTCTTGAAAACGAACCCAGGAAAGATTAAAAATGATCGGTTTATGGTCAGAATAATTACATCGAAAATCTACAGCCTATTTCCAGTCATTCGATAGGGTGAGGAATGGAATGAATAAAGCCCCATCTAGCGGCGACAATAGGAATTATGCCGGCTGCCGAAACCTGTCGCTCTCCTCTGGGGCAATGATTAATGAATGACAAATGAAATGAAATTATATTGGACAGTGTTGCTGGAATGAGTGATGACAGGGAAAACCGTAGGATCCGGAGAAAATCCTGTTCCACCTCCGTTTTGTCCAGCACGAATGTCACATGGAGAGTCCGGGATTTGAACCACAGAACCCAGCTGTGAGAGGCCGGCGCGCCGCTGCCTGAGCAACTGAGTCTTCTTATAAATTCATTATGAACAGTAAAATGAATTGGTCTCAACTCCTTTTACACCCCACCACCGTTAAGTTTATTGACCCCACCAAAAAAACTAAAATAAGGCGTTTCTTTATGTTTAAAGGAGATTCCAAACACCAATGTTCACGTATATTACCTGTAGTTTTGAGATAAAAATATTTTAACTTCTTTCACTTTCACCCCCCCCCCCCTAAGTGAATTTTCCGGCGAAAAATGCTTGTTTCTTTAATAGTAAAGGATCTTCTAAATACCAATACTCTAACTTCTTCAGTTTTTGATTTATGTGTCCTCATGAAAGGAATTCAACTCCTTTTCACTACAGACCGCCAAGATGATTCCCCCCACCAAAACGGGTTTTTCCTTGTTTTTAAAGCATATTCCAAATATCAAATTTCACGTCTGTAGGCCTAACATCTTCATTTTTGAGATAACAGTAGCCTAATTAAAATAATTCAACACCATTTTCAGTCACTTTTACCCCCTCCACCCAAGTGGTATTTCCGAAAATTAAAAATACACGTTTCTTTTTTTTAATAGAGATAAAAAGTACCATTTTTCACTTTTGTAACATGTTAAGTTTTTGAGATATACTGTATAAATTCTCATTTTAAAATTTCAGCCCCGTTTTAGTTCCCCTTAAGAATAGTTTCCAAAAACATATCACCTATGTTTCTTTACATATACAGGAGATTCCAAATACCACTTTTTTACGTCTGTAACATTCTACGTTCCTCAGATATTCTGTAGATACTCCTGTTTAACATTTTTCAAAAACAAAAAAATACGTGTTTCTTTATTTTTAAAGGAGATCCCATACACAAATTTTCAGTTCTGTAATATCTTCAGTTCCTGAGATATTTCATTAAAGGCAATCAACCCATTATTCATCCTTTTACACCCCTCCTATTGGGATTTACAGAAAAAAAAGAAATACGTGTTCCTTTATTTTCAAAGGAGATTCTAAATATCAATTTTTACATCTGCACACTTTTAAAGTTTTGAGATATAGATACACTCATTTTAAAAAGCTACCCCCTTTTCACCCCCCCCCCAATATTTGGATTTTCCAAAAGCAAAAAAAGTTTCTTTATTTTTAAAGGAGATCCCAAATACCAATTTTCAGGTCTGTAATATATTCAGTTTCTGAGATTTAAGTATTCTCATTAAAGGCATTCAACCCCTTTTTTCACCCCTCCTATTGGGATTTTCAGAAAACAACAAATACATGTTTCTTTATTTTTAAAGGAGATTCTAAATACTAATTTTTAAATCTCTAACCTTTTAAAGTTTTACGATGCAGATACACTCCTTTTAAAATTTCACCCCCTTTTCACCCCCATTATTTGGATTTTCCACAAAAAGGAAAAAAAAATACCTGTTTCTTTATTTTTAAAGTAGATCCCAAATACCAATTTTCAGGTCTGTAATATATTCAGGTTTTGAAATATAAGTAGCCTCATTAAAGGCATTCAACACATTTTCACCCTTTTCCACCCTTCCTATTGGTATTTTCCGAAAACAAAACAAATACGTGTTTCTTTATTTTTAATGAAAATTCTAAATACAAAATTTTACATCTGTAAACTTTCAAAGTTTTGAGATATAGATACACTCAATTTAAAAATTCACCCCCTTTTCACCCTCCCATTAATTGGATTTTCCAAAAATAAAAAATGCGTGTTTCTTTATTTTTAAAATACATCAAAAATACCAATTTTGAAATTTCATCCCCCTTTTCACCCCCTTAGTGTTTAAATGTGTCAAGGGTCAAGGTTAGTGTTATATATATTTCATAAATCAATCGATTCTTTGTTCTTCGATTTATTTATGAGGGAAGCGAATTGTAACTGTTCAAATCTCGTTACAAGATGACATCTGTATGATTATTATTATTATTATTATTATTATTATTATTATTATTATTATTATTATTATTATTATTATTATTATTATTTTATTATCATCATCATCATCATCTGTTAACCCTCCAGGTTCGGTTTTTCCCTCGGACTTAGCGAGGGATCCCACCTCTACCGCCTAAGGGCAGTGTCCTGGAGCTTCAGACTCTTGGTCGGGGGATACAACTGGGGAGTATGACCAGTACCTCGCCCAGGCGGCCTCACCTGCTATGCTGAACAGGGGCCTTGTGGAGGGATGGGAAGATTGGGAGGGATAGGCAAGGAAGAGGGAAGGAAGCGGCCGTGGCCTTAAGTTAGGTACCATCCCGGCATTCGCCTGGAGGAGAAGTGGGAAACCACGGAAAACCACTTCCAGGATGGCTGAGGTGGGAATCGAACCCACCGCTACTCAGTTGACCTCCCGAGGCTGAGTGGACCCCGTTCCAGCCCTCGTACCACTTTTCAAATTTCGTGGCAGAGCAGGGAATCGAACCCGGACCTCCGGGGGTGGCAGCTAATCACGCTAACCACTACACCACAGAGGCGGACATTATTTTATTATTATTATTATTATTATTATCACATCTGTGATAATATTTTTTTACTATTATTATGGTTATTACTATTACTATTATGTTTGTATTAGTATTATTCGCCCGGAAGGACGTGGATTCGAATCCCCGTCAGGAACTCGTAAAATTTAAGAAACGAGATTTCTACTTCCGGAGGTGCATATGGCCCTGAGTTTCACTCAGCCTACACCAAAAATGAGTACCAGGTTAATTCCTGGGGGCAAAGGCGGCCGGGCGTAGAGCTAACCACTCTACCCCATCACGTGCCGAGGTTAACAATGGTGGAAGCCTTTACGTTCCACTCCTCCAAGGGCCTTCATGGCCTGTACGGAGGTGACTTTGCTTTGTATTATTATTATTACTATTATTGTAATTATTATTGTTGTTCAGTTCAATTATGCAATGATTATGGCTTGCGTGATTGTAGTTAAATTGTTGCTTATATGTGTGTGTGCGTACTTTAACACTAAAAACAAGTAAAGTAAGAGTTGCTGTATATCAGATGTGGAAGTATTGTGTGTAATAGCTTGTGACATTAAAACATTGGGTAATACTGCTAGCGTAACTGCCGAATCATCGCTCTGTTATTGTGTGCAATTAGCGGCGAGCTCACTTTTTGGAGATATCTACAGCCGCCCTAGACAATTTCCCCATTGCATGTAACATTTGGAGCCGGGTGGGAGTATATCATAGTTATTTCTAGAGATTGCGTGGGTGTGTCAACTAAAGGTTATAAATACTAGGACCAGTGTCTTATAGCGTCAGTCAAAGGGATGGAGAGGCTTCAGTCGGTCAGTTAGTTGGAGTCATTGGGAGAGTGAGGCCACAGTTGGTCCGTCAGTCATATGGACGGAGAGACTTGCCATGAAGTCATGTCGAAGGAGAGACTTGCCATGAAGTCCTACAGAAGGAGAGACTCCATTAAGTCATATAGAAGGAGAGACTTGCCAAGAAGTCAAATGGATGGAGACACTTGGCAAGAAGTGTTGTACTGATATGATAGTAGTCAGTCATCTGGATGGAGAAGCAACAGATACATGGATACTTAGTTGTCAGTGAAACAAAAAGGATACATTACCAAATTAGGCTTGATACACCTGCAGCAAAACACCAACTCAAAGGAATACGTCGTAATTACACTCAAATTGTTGAAGGTACAGTCAAGTGAACCAGTGAGGGATACATTTCTTGTATAATTTTTAAATTTTCGGTCAAGAAGAATTCAGATTTAATGCCGAGTTTATTTCAGTTGTAATGTCATATTTTTATATTTTCATCTGATTTATCGCAGCAGGTCTTACTATTTTTTCTAAACAATTTCTGTCAAAGTGATTTATCGTTTTTTTCCAATTGTAGAATTAGATAACCTCAAATTTAATGGGGAAACAGAACAACAATCTCCTTTTCCTAGAACCTATAAAAATGCTATGTTGTCAAAAGTAAGCTTATTACCCCACACCCTAGAGATATTCAAAATTCTCATTCTATTAGTGCAGCACTGAGTCTTAGCTGGCGCCCATCAAATAACGTATGTGTAAGTAATCAGATAAGAACTAAGTGTGAGTACAAGGTCCGACGATTGTGTATTTTATTTAATGAATATTAATTTTCATATTTTTCATTCAAATGCTATTCGATATTATTTTAAAGTTAGTCAGTGAGTCAGGAACATCTACAATGGAGTGGATCTAGGAAAAATTGAGAGTGAGAATTGTAGATACTAATGGGTGGTTAGGAGTCAGTGATCTGCACTCAGATAGCCTTCACTTCAATCATAGGGTACGTAGTTCTACTCGTTGGCTGAACGGTCAGCGTACTGGCCTTCGGTTCAGAGGGTCGCGGGTTCGATTCCCGGCCGGGTCGGGGGTTTTAATCTTAATTGGTTAGTTCCAGTGGCACGAGGGCTGGATGTATGTGTTGTCTTCATCATCATTTCATCCTCATCACGACGCGCAGGTCGTTTGCGGGCGTCAAATAGAAAGATCTGCACCTGGCGAGCCGAACCCGTCCTGGGATATCCCGGCAGTAAAAGCCATACGACATTTCGTTTCGTAGGGTACGTATAATTAGGACTTTTAGTGGATTTGTGGGGAGGTGCATTAAGGGTAACAGGGTGGATTAAGGAGCGGTAACGAGAGTCCGTCTGTCTTGTAATAGGAGTTGAATCATTGCTGAGAAGTGATATTATTGATGTCGAAATTTTTCTTTCTGAACTGGAGTCTATTGTAAGGATAGAATCGAAAGGAGGTGGAGTATACATGCCGGTGAAGAAGAATTTGCAAGCTATAAAAAAGTTACGGATCAAAAACATGAAATTTTAAGTGTAAGGGTCATCTCTAAAGACAACAGGCAACTTGATACTCTTGGGGTTCAAGGACGTGGAAGGGGTGATTCTGGTAGTGACGCGGAATTAATTGATAAAATAATCAGTTATATAGGAAATGACAGAGAGAGAAATGCGAATGAAGTGGGTGAGCTCAATTTACCAAATGTTATCGGTGAAGGTAATGCGAATGGCAGAACAAATGGTAAATGAGCTAATCTGGTAAGGACAGCTGGACCAAAAAGTGTTGGAACCAACTACAGGGAAAATATACAAGACGTGCTGCTGATAAAACCAGGTGATCTACAGAGGAATTGAAGTAATACGGTGGTATGAATGACTACCAATCTGTTTAGTCGTAGTTAAAGATAAATGTAATTTAAGTGAGAGTTATAAAAGTAGGAGTATTAACGAGTAACACTTTTCTGATAAGAGAGACATGAGGGAGATTTTAGGAAGTAAGTATGATCGGTGGAAAATGGTAAATAAAATTGTAAACAGCTTATGGGATAGGTTTAAAACAATTTCTGAAGGGTGTGAAAACCGGCATGTACCTTCAAATTTGGTAAGGAATGGTAAGGATCCACTATATTATAGGAGATAAAAAAAAGAGTTTACGTAGGAGATGAAGGTTAGAAAGAAAACGAGATAGGAGTGGTCGTAGAAGTAATGGTATATTAGATGAACTTACTAAGAAATGAAATTTAGTAAAAATGTTGGCTAATTCTGGTAAGAATTATTGACAGTAATATGAATGCGAATGAAAATTGGAAGAGTGTGTATAGGTGCTTTAATGCAAAAACAGGTTCTAGAAGGTACATTCCAGAAATCGTAGATGGCTAAAGGTAGTGTATATGTGAAGATTCACAAAATTAAGAAGTATTTAGTCAGCAGTATGTTATGACAGTTTGACACTTAATGTAGAGATTGGAGAGGTGACTAACACAAGCGAAGTTCTGGAACTTACCCATTATGATAATACAAGATATTTACAAAATGATACAAAAGTTGAAAGGTAGAAAAGCAGCTGGAATTGTTAATATTTCTGGGGATATAGAAAATGCAACGGGTTGTTATTTAGTACAGTATCATAAGTACTTATTTGTTTACTCTTTGCTTGAAGGGGATATACCAACTGAGTGGAGAGTTATTATTGCTGCCCCGTTGTACTCATTGGGCTAAAAATATTTATTCTCAGGTGTCGTAATTTCCATCGCGAAACACCTGACGTTACTATAACAGCTGTACAGGTAGGTTATGGACGTTGCCAGTACACCCCTGAACCATTTGTTCAACAACTAGACTCTCATTGGATTCTTGTTTGTAACCGACATAGGCCACGTCAGTGTGATATTGTCATCTTGTTTGTAAATTTTAAGCTTTCATCACATTTGACATTGAAGGTGTCCAGTTTGAGTACATATTTTTAGTCATATCGCCGATGAAATTCAACGGCATCCTAGGGTCAGATTGCCTAGCCAAGTATGGAAGAACTCTTGATTATCCTGCCAACGTTACACGATTTTTATGTCAACTCTGTAGAGTTGCAGCTGGTAGATTGTAAATAGACTGAAGTGGCAAGGTTTGGGTACCCCATTTATAGAAGCCGAAGGCAAGATGAGCGATGCTCCGCCTGTCGATGAAATAGATTATGAAGAGGGTAGACTCGATCAAGAGGGCCCAGTCGAGGGCCGAGAAGCGTCCATCATCGAGGATGTGATCGTCGAAGGTCGTGATCAATTTATTATTTGCGCCAGTGCGGCTGAAAGCCCAGAGTTCGACTCCTCCGTGGCAGAGGCAGCTCGACAATTGTTCTAGAAATTTCCCGATGTTTTTGATGACAAACCCGGTGTTATTAAGAACTTTGAATATCAATTGTATGTCAAGGATACTTCTCTATACAAAGAACGGCCCTATCCAGTTCCTGAGAAGTATCGAGAGGAAGCCAGGACTGTGATAAAAGAGATGGAAAATAGTGGTATCATTTCTAAATGTGTCACAGGTGAATGAAGTATATTTTTCTATGTGTTCACTTCAGTAAGAGTAATCTTCGTCAAAAAAGAGGGAAATTGTCATCACAAACCTTTAGAATATTTTAACATATTTTTTTTCGTTTTAAAATTATTCCTTTCTTAATCAGTGTACCCTCCAGGGTTGGTTTTCACCTCGGACATAGCGAGGGATCCCACCTCTACCGCCTCAAGGGCAGTGTCTTGGAGCGTGAGATACTGGGTCGCGGGATACAACTGGGGAGGATGACCAGCACCTCGCACCTAGGTCTCACCTTCTATGCTGAACAGGGGCATACGTGGGGGATGGGAAGATTGGAAGGGGTGGACAAGGAAGAGGGAAGGAAAGGCCGTGGCCTTAAGTTAGGTACCATCCCGGCATTTGACTGGAGGAGAAGTGGAAAACCACGGGAAAACACTTTCAGGACGGCTGAGGTGGGAATCGAACCCACCCCTTCTGAGTTGACCTCCCGATGCTGAGTAGACCCCGTTCCAGCCCTCGTACCACTTTTCGAATTTCGTGTCAGAGCCGGGAATCGAACCCGGAATCGAACACTACACCACAGAGACGGACTATCGTTTCAATATTACAGTTAAAAATGTAGCTGTCCCATAAAATTGTTTATTGTCCCCCACTTTTGACTGTCTCGTCGTTCATTCCTTCCTTCAACAGTTGGTCACACTATTGCCAGCCTACAGGGCCCACCGAGCCCTTGTAGGAAGGGGATGAACTCTCAGTAGTGGAAATGCTACTGGAACTAATCATGATGATGGGAAGCAGCTACTATTATTAGAGGCATGGGGCTGAAGATTTTCTTTATTGGCAAAACTCGTGACAAGACAGAATTGGGCATGGTTGGACCTTCTTAAATGGCTGCTATATTGTGAAGTGAAAGGGTATAGGAAACCACCACTTTACTCTCCCACGAAACACAACATTAAACTAAGCCAGAAGGGTAACAATATTCTGGAGCAAAGCGCAGCTGGTGCAAAGGGTGCCATCCCTGGCTGTGGAAGGAATAGGACTTTCAAGGACAGCATGCGAAATCCCTGTTAAGTCCTGTATTCACCAACGTGAGTAAAAGCTTTTGTCTTAGTTTAAAGCTACATAAACCGAGATTACAATTACGTTTCGATTCACCAACAACATTATTTCGGTTTAAAATTTACCGGGGATTGGTTGACCGGTAAAATGGGAAATCTAAGATATTAGACTTCCAAGATGGCAGCTCGTAGGCGGCTGGAATATCTAATTGAACGATAAAATCTCAGCAACGAGATTATGCAATTAATAAACGTCCTTGATGGATAAAAGAACGTGCGACATATTTCCAGGACTAGGACGATTCTGATTTTCAGACACATTTTGCGTTATCTAAAGCTTCCGACCATAACCTGGAATTCCCAACACATAGGTAGGCCTAAGACGAATTCTCGATTATAGCTTATGTCTTGTACGATACATGACTGGGTGACAATTTAATGAAGTATTAAGGAATACTGCCTTTTTTTTAGTGATATACAATGTGTAGGCTATAATTTGTTTTCTTATTTCCTTTGTTAACCCTTTCCGCTCGTGTGTCGACAGCCGTCATTCAGCGTTATAGCTCGTGTGTTGACCCTGAGTTGACACAATGTTTCGCCGCTCGTTGCTAGGTTACTTGGAATGCCAGGGCTTTTGTACTTCGTTTCGTAAGTGCTGGTTCCTTCCGGAAACCGAAATAAACCAAATGGGTGTGTTTTAGTTTCTCTTTGCTTGGCAAAATTGCTCCATTTCCTTGACAATGGAAAGCAGTTGCGTGAAGTAACATGGCGGCGCACAGTCTGACCGAAGCTGAGATTCTTGCGTCTATTTCGGCTGATTTTTTTATAGTGACCATGAAAATGATGAAAGTTTTGAATCTGGCAATGAAACTTGATATATCTATTAGTGATTCAAATGGCGATATTGATATCAGCATCGCAAGAATTCAAGGAGGAGGCGATAGTATTTTGACTCGTCACGGTCCCAGTCATACATTGCTGACTTCAAACATACCTTGGAGATCGCGGAGAACGGGTGATGCAGGATTACCCAAATTTCCTTACAGATTAGTCAGTGTATTCAGAAATTGTGGCAATAGACTTAAAATAGAACTAGAGTACTGGTAGCTATTTTTTACTGATCAGTTGAAAACCTCTATTGTCCATGAGACAAACAAATTTGCCGAAATGATGTTATAGCAAAATACTCCACTTCAGAATAGATCTATCTGGTTTTCTTGGAAAGCTGTGATATTAGAAGAGCTGAAGGCATTTATTGGTGTAATTATTAACATGGGAATGAACAGTAAGGCAGAAATGCCGGATTATTTTAGTGCAGACTGGTTGGATATGCAAGCAGGGCTCCATCCATGTATTTGCTTTGAACGCTTCCACACACTCAAGACATGCCGTTAAGAAAGTGAAAAACATGATTTTGTGTCATGTACAGACCATACATTCATTAATTTTGTAGTTTCTTACTGTATATATTGTTACAACCAGTACTTAACACCAGGTTTTAAAATATGAAGAATGCTGACAGAAATAAATACGAGTTGGGAGAAATCAGGACGTACAAATAATTCGAGTGGAAAGGGTGCTTTCTGCTAGCCAAGTTCAATAACAATTAACAAGTCATATTAGGCTTCTTTCTTCGTTTCTGCTCAATAGCGGACATAATTTATGCAAATTACTTGCAAACCGCGAATGGCATCAAAAGCCTGTTTATATTTCGATAGCGGCGGCAGCACGTAGTCATTTGTTTTCCGTACGTCAGTATGAAAAATTTTCGGTTCAAACTCAGATTGAAATGAAAACTTAGTTTTGATAAACCGAGATAATAAATTCTGTGGTGAATACGGGAGACAGCGTTATCCGAGATAATGACATTATCTGAGTTTTGAAAATCTAAGATAACAGCAAAAGTAACTGACGTTGGTGAATACGGGCCTAAGACTGCAACCTCGAATGTCCGATAAATATACGGGAAACTGGAAAACTTTAAGAAAGAAATGGGTGGGTGGAACACAGATGTCATAGGACTGAATGAAACCAGATAGCCCAATAATGCAGATTTTTTGGAGCGGTAAGTATAGAATCATATACTCTGGCTGTCGGAATGGTGCCGATGCGATAGGATTTGGCTACAAAGTCACCATGTATGGAATTATAGAGAGTAATAATGCTCATAAAGACAGAAGCTTATCCAAAAATCTAGTCCTAGTTCAGGTCTATTTGCGAAATTCAGCCTACGCATATGAAGCTGTAGAGGAAGTTTACGAACAAACTGAAGAAGTTATTGCCTGCGTTAAAAATCTGGACAACATAACGACGTGGGACTGAAATGCTGTGGTAAGAGAGGAATAATAATAATAATAATAATAATAATAATAATAATAATAATAATAATCGCTTTACGTCCCATTAGCTTTTACGGTTTTCGGAGACGCCGAGATGCCGGAATGTTTTCCCGCGGTAGTTCATTTACGTGCCAGTAAATCTACCGACACGAGGCTGACGTATATTAGCACCTTCAAATACCACAGGACTGAGCCAGGATCGAACCAGGAAAGTTGGGGACAGAAGGCCAGCGCCTGAACCGTCTGAGCAGCTCAACCCGGCGTTAAAAGGGGAAAAAGATACAATCACAGTAGGAAATATCGGCAAGATTTAAGGAAAACTAAAAAAAATTATAATGGTAGAATTCTACAAAATACATGATCGAGTAATTTTAAACACTGTTTTCGACGGTACTCATGAACCATGCCTGGGAATGGAAAACTGTGCTAAATATACTACATTAATGTTAGGCCTACACAACTTTAGCGGAACGAAGACAAGATCTGTAAGGCTTACCTTGAAGCAAATACTACTTCAGATCGCAGCCCTGTCGCAGTGACAAGTCAACCAAAACTTAGATATAAAAGGAGAAGAATTAAAAATCCTCAGGCACATGACAAAAAAAAGATATGTTTGCGGTGACATTTGGAGAAGTAACAATTAAAGTCTCAATGGGAATACAATTCACGCGCAATGGGAATATAATAATAATTTCGTGTGGCTGTTTCCAGAAGAGTTCAGCCCTTGTAAGGCAGACCCTCCGATGAGGATGGGCGGCATCTGGCATGTGTAGATAACTGCGTGTTATTATGGTGGAGGATGGTGGTATGTGTGGTGTGTGAGTTGCAGGGATGTTGGGGACAGCACAAACACCCAGTTCCCGAGCCAAGGGAATTAGCCGTTTAAGACTAAATTCTCCAACCCTGCCGGGAATCGAACCCGAGACCCTCTGCACCAAAGGCCAGCACGCTAACAATTTAGCCATGGAGCCGGACAATGGGAATATGTGAAGCAGAGGGTGAAAGAAGCAGCAGACTAGTGTTTCTAAAGGGAGACGAAAATGACGAATTTTGGATTACAGATAAGGTCCATGAAAATATGTAATAATACAGAATGTACAAAATCATGGAAAATACTGCATAGCACAGCAAGTTACGGATTACAATCAACCAGGAAACTGTGAAACTAGGATAAGAATGGAACGAAAAGGAATATAAAGACATTGAGACGAAAAACTTACAAGGAAACACAGAACAATCATACTACGAAATTAGGAAGTTCTTATACTAAATAAGAAGAAAACAGTATTATCCGAAGACAAAACGGAAACAATTTTATTGAGGAAAGCAAAATCACAAACAGATGAAAAAATATATGGATGAACTCCACAAGGGGTATTTAGAAGATGCGTCGAAAACGAGTATGCCGTTGGGGATATTTAACGGGGATATAAAAACCTAAAGGAAGAATTTGAGAACTTGAGAATACCGTAGAACCATCAGCTTGGCGTCACATGCCTCAAGAATAATATAACATACACTGAAGAAATGGTCAGTTTGGTTGTTCGAAAAGGTAAAGGAACAAGCGAAACAACCTTAAGTCGCCGTTTAATTATTGAGAAGGCACTCAAAGTAAATAAAATAGCTCTCATTTCCTGCATCAATATTGAAAAGGTTTTTGATAATGTTGACTCCTATGTTTTGTTCTAAGTTCTAAAGAACCGAAACATTGACCACAGGAACCGGAGAATAATATTTAAACTACATAAGAACGAGACAGCTGTCATTGGGAAAAACAAAGAGGCAAATATCTGGAAAAAAGTAAGGGATGATTGTGTACTCTCATATCTTTTGCAGTCGAGTGAGTATGGCGTCAGGTAGTCTTTTCAAATAACGACTGTTCTCTGCCATGGTATCCCAGTGGGTATGCTGAACGAGCTTCCACAAATCATCAAGACGTCTTGGAAGCGGTGACTTAGCGAACTTATAATGGATGTTCGAATTATCTTATCTTGATTGTTTGTTCGTTAAGAAAAAACATTATTTTAGTCTATACTTACTAGGTTTTGAAAAGATGAAGCATTAAGAAACAGACGGGCAGCACAAATCCTACATTCGAACTGGAGTTCTTCCCTATACCACTGATTTGTTCTGAGCACTTTCTTCTCCATTCCATACCTGTCCTAAGAAATACGTCTATCACACGGTATTTGAAGCATTTCCTTCTCAGTTAAAACAGTGTACTGTAATGAAATCAAGTTGCAATATAACGAGACAAATACTGGCTCACTTTCTGATCTCAAAATATTAGTGGTATATTGTGCGGTTCCTTGGCTGAATGGAGAGCATAGCGCTCTTCGATGCAGAGAGCCCCTGGTATCATTCCCGGCTGTACTTTCCCCAACATCCCAACGCAATCTCACACCACAATCACACGCAGTTTTCTTTACACGGCAGATGCCGCCCGCCCTCATTGACAGGACTGCCTTACAAGATCTGCACCAGCCACACGAAATTAATTAATAACTGTTTTATTCCTGCTTTTATTATCTGATAAAAGTACTAATTATATTTAATGGCGTGTGGCCTCCGTAGAGGCCGGGTGCAGATCTATCGAGTTTACACCGCATAGGTGACCTGCGCGTCTATGAGAATGGTGCCCTACCTGTGATGAATTCTAATACTGAAGACGGCACACACACCCAGCCCCCGAGACATTGGAATTAACCAATGAACGTTAAAATCCCAGACCCGGCCCGGAATCGAACCCGGGACCCTCTTGAGTAAAGGCCAGCACGCTAACCATTTAGCCATGGAGCCGGACATACCGATTATATGATATCAGTTAACAGATTATCGGCCACATACTTTAAAGAAAGACGACCTCAAGTATACATCTTGCAGCTTCATTCTTAGGAAAAATCTTTGAAAAGAAATAATCCGGTACGCAAATCATCCATTAAAACAAAGCGAAAAAGTCTTCATTGACATTTTAACGTCTCAGAATGAATGTCAGATATCACTGTGTGAACTCTGGGTAGTTCCCAAAAACTGGAACATACAATCAAACTGTTCGACTCGGCTAGAAAGATGTAACAGGTCTTATCTAGAAAGCCCGCACGTAAAAATTTGCTCCGCAGAAAATATAATTAGCGAGCTCAAACAACGTAACATAAAGTTAGCAACCCAGCTTCTAAGCAGATTCATTGCAGGTGGATTTCGCTATTGAATGACTGAACGAGTGAATGGATTCGAATATGTCACAGAACTAGTGAAATTTATTCCCTTTTGTGACAGATTATATGACATTCTAACCCCTCGCAACATACGGGAGAAACACAGCAAGTATGTGCTTCATGAATGCAACATCTTTGCAACGAGGAATATCTTTGTTGAGACAGGAAAAAACATCCTGACGATAAGGACAGAAGCAGAACAGCTAATGATCACACGTGGCAGGAAAGCAGGATATATTGGATTCCTCGTTGCCATGCAAAGATGTTTAGAACTGGACAACTGTTACTTGCCACTTTTTAAAATAAGCCAGATAAGCCTGGGACAATTGGAATGATGCATGACATTTCTGACTAATTATGGCTTCTCATTGGGATTATTTACTAAGCCGGAGTTCCTCTTGGCTCTGAATAGTTTTCCAGAAATTGTGCATAGATATTTACTGAGGAACCAGGCTGCATGAGACCACCGCTGGTTTCTTTCTCCTTTTTATCTCACCCATATATTCATTTAAAAACAGATATTGTGTTGCGATAGTAGGTTAATTCTTTGTTTCTTCTGCGTTAAAATACAAGATTTGAACTACAAACGATATTTTTTCCTCTTTTTTGGCTTTAAACGTGAGCGATTCTATTATGTAAGTAATTATTTACTGTGAATACAGAATCAAGGCATTATTTGTTTGGAGTGTTAACAAATTACTTTCATTCAGCCTGAACTGGTGTAAAGATTAATTTTCACAATAGTCTGAAGGTAACAACACACATTTTTTTTCCATGTTTATCGATCCATGTGAATTGAATTTGATTTGATTATTAAGTTCTGTTTTCTAGTCAACAATCATGTTTCGTACTTTAACAACTATATAAATATGTCATACCGATGTATTATCTGCGCATTTTTTATCGATAGATTTGTGTACGGGTTTGAGGAGTAAGGAGGGAGCACTTCCGGTTCCAGTAGTACTGCCAACTGAATGGAAATGAAATCTGAATTGAATCGATAATATGATCGATAGATATGAATTTTGCTAAACTTTTGTTATCTTAAGACAACAACTATGTCACACACACATTATATAACATTATATAACATTTCTCGATGCGAATCTTATTCCTAGAGTGAATTCTATAGTTTAACTTTGCTGTGTAAATAACAACAGTGCTAGTACGTAAAGTGTACGCCAGATGTCGTACAGCGATGCATAAGCGATTCATAGTTTGTGATTCAAAGGTTGCCAGTACGAATCTCGAAGACTGCCGAGGTCGACCAATTCAGCACTAGGGTGTAAATCTATCCAGAAAAGGTGCGCAGACAATACAGTCACCTCCATTTATGCCGTCACAGCACAACCGGAGTCGCAGCAACCGTTATACAAACAAGCAGTAGACAGCTAGAACAGACAAGGTTTTCCAGTTTCCGCATTAGCTGCCGCTCGATTGCCCTGCGATAGAATAAGTGAACAAGGCTGTACAACAAAGATGCACCGAGATCCAATACATGTGGCAACACAAACATTCAAGCTCCCGAGCTCCTTGTTAGTGCCCAGACTCGTTTGTATTCATTGTGCTCGTACTCGTTTGTTCAGTGAAGTTGAGTGTCTCTTAGAGTTTGATTGTTTCAAACACCCATTGAGCAGGAAGCTTCGTAGAAAAATTTGATGACATTGGTCGTCGTTTGAAAAATTCTCCTGAAATCACTTCGTCGTCTTGCAAAACAAGTGGGAATTTCATATGGGTCTGAGCAAAATGCTACTATATTATTACAACTAAAGCCATATAATATTTGAGAATTTTGTGGTTGTACCCAGAAGAGGACAGCAATATGCACAACCCACTCCTTCTGCTGCTTTAGAGCCATCGGCATATATGTGGAAAAATTGTGACCACGTACAGTATAGCCATGACATTACGCTGTTATTTAGAATGCTTTCTTTGCCTACAAAGTTGAGAAAATAATGCACTGGCATGAAAGAGAGACAGTTCACATGTTGATCGCCAGATCATAAATGAAAACTAGAAATTTCAACGCGATTTTATACCCGAAACTCCCGATGATTATACCTTTGATGCCCCTTCCCCCTTCTCTGATTAATGTGTCCAGAACTAAGTTAAACGTATGTACTTACAGTACCTCAAAGAATTCCCCCTCAGACATCGTGTTCGCGAGGGCATCACGGATCAGTTCTCTGGTCTTCCTGTCCGCACTGATTTCTTCTAGCATGTCAAAGAAGGTATGTTTGCCCACATAGTCTTATGCCTTTCTAAAGGCCAGAAAGGTGATGATCGTTTTCTTGCATCTGCGGATATGTAATATCGTTTCCACTCCTTTCAGGCACATGGTAGATCTTTCCTGAAACTCTCTTGGTTCTTGCCAAACGAATGGTCTGTTTGTTGTTCCTGTTGGTTGAGGAAGTCTTTGGAGAGAATTTTATAAGTGACTGGTAGGAGGGATAGGCTTGTATAAATTTTCAGATCCGCCTTGTCGCCTTTCCTACGTAGTGAGTGAATCAATAGATATTTCCAGTCCTCTAGGATCGTTTTGATTTCACACATTTCTGATGAGGTCATTTACTACTAGTTTCCCCATCTTTGAGCTGGGGGCCGATGACCTAGATGTTAGGCCCCTCTAAACAACAAGCATCATCATCATCTTTGTGCTGATGCCATCCTCTCCAGATGCGTTGTTCTTTTTAAGCGGTCGGCGTGGGCTCTTCGATGTGTGATGAATCATAATTAAGTAGGTCTCGGAAATAGTCAGCTAGATCCTGCAATTCTCTTTCTTGTTCGTCCCTAACGTTCCATTTGTTCGACGAAGATATAGGCATGGTGGTTGGTAACTGCACTTATTCTTAGGGAAAGACTAGTAGAAATTCCTTGTACTCTTCTTGAAGAAGCAAGAATTTGCTGGTCGTCGCACCGACCCAGACAGGTCCTATGATGACATTGTAAAAAGAAAGCACTTGGAGTGGGAAGGTGCAGCCCAGGCATTTGCCTGGTATTAAAATGGGAAATTACGAAAAACCTAATCCATTACTAGGATTCCAGATCGACCAAATTGCGGCCTCCAAAAAGGACATGTGTGAGATCCAATTCTGCAGAGTACGTCGGCTCAGACCACTATCTAACACAAGACAAAGCGAAATTCCAGCCCGACAGATCCAAGCCCAAATTTAATATATTATTTTCCCTTTTGTTCTTTATTTTTAAAATTTTATTTACGTCGCACCGACACCGGTAGGCATTGTGGCGACGATGGGATAGGAAAGGGCTAGGAGTGGGAAAGAAGCGAGCGTGGCTTAATTAAGGCACAGCCCCAGCATTTGCCTGATGTGTAAATGGGAAACCACGGAAAACCATTTTCAGTGCAGCCGACAATGGCGCTCGAACCCACTACCTACCGAATGTCCGGCTCCATGACTAAATGGTTAGGGTGCTGGCCTCTGGTCACAGGGGCCCCGGGTTCGATTCCTGCCAGGGTAGGGAATTTTAACCATAATTGTTTAATTTCGCTGGCAGGGGGCTGGGTGTATGTGTCGTCTTCATCATCATTTCATGCTCATCACGACGCGCAGGTCGCCTACGGATGTTTATCAAAAGACCTGCATCTGGCGAGCCGGATTGTCCCCGGACACTCCCGGCACTAAATGCCATACGTAATTTCATTCCGTCTACTGAATGCAAGATTATTATTATTATTATTATTATTATTATTATTATTATTATTATTATTATTATTATTATTATTATTATTATTATTATTATTATTATTATTATTATTCACATTTATTAATCCTAATATTTCAAAACCGAAAGGAGTAATGAGTTCTTTAAACGAATAAATTACATCGAGGCTAGTAACTGGTTAGGTGATTTCCAGGTTTACTCTCATGTGGGATTCTGAGTAAGCATGTGGACATGGGTCTCGTAAAATCAACAGTACAGATGTTTAATATTTACCTGTCCCAGCCGTATTATTCTTCAAATGGGCTTTCACCTATCGGATGTGTCGAGTTCAAACCTACATACCGGGTGGTACAGCTGCCCCTATTTCTTCCGAATATATGCAACCTGCTAGGGATTAAAATGTCTCTTATTCCTATTTTACGCAATATTTTATAGCAATTTTATGTGCAGTTAGCCCAATATAGACTTCCGTGGACAATGCAAATACGGTACAGGAGGCAGTGAGACCCCATCTCAAAAACACTGTTTCGTTTTATATAGAGCGGTGTCCAATACTCCAGTCATGTTTAATAAATATTACTGTACTATAAAACCATAGCCACTCCTACATCTATCGGTCGAGAATTACGCACCTGATTGGTTAGTGTGATTAGCTGCAACCCCCGGAAGCCCGGGTTCGATTTCCGGCTCTGCCACGAAATTTTAAAAGTTGTACGAGGGCTGGAATGGGGTCCACTCAGCCTCGGGAGGTCAACTGAGTATAAGTGGGTTAGATTCCCACCTCAGCCATCCTGGGAGTGTTTTTCAGTGGTTTCCCACTTCTCCTCCAGGCAAATGCCGGGATGGTACCTAACTTGAGGCCACGGCCTCTTCCTTGTCTATCCCTCCCAAACTTCCCATCCCCCCGCAAGGCCCTGTTCAGCATAGCAGGTGAAGCCTCCAGGGCGAGTACTGGTCATCCTCCCCAGTTGTATCCCCGACCCAGAGTCTGAAGCTCCAGGACACTGCCCTTGAAGCGGTAGAGGTGGGATCCCTCGCTAAGTCCGAAGGGAAAACCGACCCTGGAGAGTAAACAGATAATGAAGTAGCAGAAGAAGAAGAACTGCCTTAAGTCTCAAAAGTCACTTTTCATCTTTAAAAAGAAAGCATACATCCCAAATAATAATAACATACGACTCCCTTACGGCAAACGGCTAAAACGAATGAAGTGCTCCGCACTTATGATCAGCATTATGACACACCCATTCAACCAAGCAACTGCAAACGTTCGGCTCGAAAAAAGAATTGACTTCATACGTACCGCACATGAAACACCACATAGTAATCTTTACGGCAAAGTGCAGGCAGGTTTCACCACATACGTTGCAGCAAGCAAGAATGCCTCACCTCCACAGTGCTCAGATATGCATTAACGAAGGGGGTGGTCATTTTGAAAATTTCCTCCATTAATCGAATGGTCATGCACAAGCCCATTGCACCTCTGTCGGTAATAGCTTATTTTACTCTAAAAAGCTCTTTTAAGAGCTACTTAGAAACGAACATGACAGACTACCTGCAACAAGAGAACTGATCATGATTTAGGTTTGTCTTCAACAACGCGAACCACACGAATATTTAACAAGAAAATAAAATAGTCGTCCTATGTCGGACTTCAACCTCAGACTAACGAGCACCGCTTTCTTCCTATAACTTCAAGCACGCTCGGTTATGAAGAGCTGTCATTTGCCAGCGTTATATCAACAATACTTCTAGTCATTCAGCAATCAAATTCTCTGGGCATGAAATTTATGTGATACAGAATTTTCACGAATCCTTACCATCATTCGGTATTTTTTCGTCAATGCCGGCTTCTTTGACACGAATAAAGGAATTATAGAGAGCGTAGTAAAACCAGACGTAGCTGTGTGTAGCCAACGTTAATGTTTATAGGTTAGGCTATAATCTTCGGGTTGCATAAAACTGAGTGAATAGGGGCAGCTGTACCACTCGGTATAGTTCATGCCAAATAGTTAAGTACAGAGAATGTGACCAATCGGACACCGGAGGGAACCGAACCCAAAGCCTTTGGTAGCTTTGAAATTTCTGCTATTTTGGCTATTATCTTAACTACGGGTCTGGTCTTATAGCCAAGACAACTGCAGAATGTCGTCGTTGCAACTAGAAAAACCGCTATGTGGTAATATTTCAGCTTAGAACTCTGACCGGAAACGTTCTGTCATGTAAGGTTTAGTATTGCATCGATTACCTCAACGAATTTTCTTTCTTAGCGATATATGTGCCGCGGGTCGGTATTGTCACATAGCAGTATTTCGATGCGCAAGGACGATATGCTAGTTGCCTTCTGTGGGATATTCTAATTCAACATTTACAACGTTCGTGAAAGTTTGAAACCTATAACTCAAATGGAACGTTCTTAACGAGCTACGCTTCACGACCAGCTGACTGAGTGTGACAGAATTAAGCAAAGACTTGCACCTGTGCTTATAATAAGGACAGCTTCAAACCACACACACTTGGAGAGAAAACAGTTTGCCACATTGGTAAACAAAGTTTGGTAGCTAAATTATCTGTAAGACTAGAAGAATATCAGTATTTCCAAATGTTCAAGTTAACTCAACACAACTGATATATTTAAGAAATTTTTTAACTTCAACCAATTTGGGTGGAATACATTAGGTGGTTTGGGGGCGGCGGCGGAAGTTTAATGTTATTGCTGACGTAATATAATTTAATCTTAATTCATTAAATATATTTTACAAGAGTATGGCGACTTTCATTATGCTTTATGTTCTCGTTCGTTCAAACAGTAATGACTGACACTGTCCTGATTGTACAATTCCTCATCCAATCTACGTTGAATGAAACAAATTAATTTCGTGACCTATGTTATAGAGGTGCATAGTTTTCGGAAAGAACTTCTCCATTAGAGAAAATCGTACATTTTTTTCAAACATTACCTCTTTGAAACATACTCAGAAGACAACTGTTTTACTGTTGCATTCTCTGAAGGGGCTGACCGTGAAAAGAGTTTCAGCTTCAATTTTCCAGTTACAGAGCTGTTATTCTCCGAGATTCAGCTGAAAATGTCACCGTTAGAGTTCCTCTTGACGAATGTACATCAGAACCTTTCCATTCGTTTTCCCATCTTTCCAAATTGTTTTGATTACTCTACTCCACATCCATTTTTCTTCTGCATGAATTTGTATCTTCTTGCTTTATCAGGGTGCACTCTCAATTCTCACATATTATCAACACACTCCGTACTATAATTGTTTTCGAATCCGGCTCTAATACCTACAAAACCAAATGATCAAACCCAGAATAAGTCAACATGTAGGGCCTACCCTATTAAAACATTAATTAATTTGGACGAATTATACGAAAAGTTCTCTTCTCTCAAACTTCATTTAGCATCCTTACATATATGTGACCTACTCCATCCATATTACCTTTTATATGTTTCAAATTTTACCTCTGCATGGAAAGGTGTCAAACCTCAGAGGTGTATCTTCCTGTTATATTGTTGTAAGTCTAAAACTAATTTTTAATGAATTTATAATATAAATATCAGTTTACAAATGTTGTGTAACTTGCGTACAGTTCATTTATAACTTAATATATACACTTATGGCAACTTCGTCTCTTAAGAATGAAGTGCCTTTTAGGTTTAAACTGTCATTTGTGAAATAATTCTTGAATTCCGAATCTCAGGCCTGTATTTAATAAAAATTTTGGAAGCATAAAAGTTTGATTACCGAGCTCGATAGCTGCAGTCGCTTAAGTGCGGTCAGTATCCAGTATTCGGGAGATAGTAGGTTCGAACCCCACTGTCGGCAGCCCTGAAGATGGTTTTCCGTGGTTTCCCATTTTCACACCAGGCAAATGCTGGCTCTGTACTTTAATTAAGGCCACGGCCGCTTCCTTCCCACTCCTAGCCCTTTCCTATCCCATCGTCGCCATAAGACCTATCTGTGTCGGTGCGACGTAAAGCAACTTGCAAAAAAAAGTTTGATTTCTGAAGAAACACATATTTGGAGTTAGACATTTTTGAATTCCAGTTGCGTATTCGCGAACCTACAGTGAATACTTCAGATATGGTTCCAAGAAACGACATTTCATTAGATATAAGTATTTTTGTAGTGAAATAATTTCTCGTTTTCGAAAGTGCCTCCCCGCTTTGACTAGTGGACTATGTGACAACGGAAAAGATTTCTTACGCAGTTTTGACTTATTCCTGGAAATTCCCAATGTTCGAATCCCCACATGAATATTCGGTCACCAGTATACTTGCACCCTTGTTAAATACAGGCTATCTGTAAACGAACTTGTTGCTGGTTAAGTTTTCTTAAACGGGAGTCAGTGGATGAAATTTATGAATTCTTTACGATAATGAAAATAATTCACTTTACAGTATCATATTTTTCTGACCGCATGGATGTTTTCAGCTACCAAATATTCCGTCACATTGTGGATTAGGGGATATCTCTATTTCAATCATACTATGGCAATTTCACATCATCTTCTCACTCAGGTGTAATTACAATAGTGAAGGTACAATTTATATTCTTCCTCTATTTAAGTTCTAATTTTTTCCAGAATCCGTTGAATTCTTTCATATATTTGCTCTTTAACCGATGGAATAAAAGGGGGATATTTTTCAGTATGTCCCATTTCCTTCTTGACTCGTAACTGTCCTATTTGATTCTTGTCAAGTTGTCCATAAACATTTCTTCTTTCTACTTGATTCCAGTCAACTATGGAATCTCGGATTGCTTGGTTCAGTCGTCACTCTTTTCAAATGTACATATTAATGAAACATAGGCTCGATCTTCTTTATTTGGATTTCTGCTATAGTGCGTAATGGTATTCCTCCTCCCAGTGTTCCTAGACTACAGTATATTTTTACACAAACAAAACTTATTCTCTCCCTATTCAATTTCATTTCGGTTTCCCATTGTTATGTAAATGAGCAGGAAGTGTAACAATATTACATCAGATATTCCTCGAATAATGGTGCATTCACACGAAGCAAATGCTGTGCCTGTACCTTAATTAAAGCCACGGCCGCTTCCGTCTCAATCCTAGCCCTTTCCCATCCTTGCTTCGCCGAAAAACTTCAATGTGATAGTGCGACGTTAAACCACTGGTAAAACAAACAAACAGATTAATGGTGCAGTAGTTTCTACACACTGCATACTGTAACATTAACACTATGTTAACTGTTGTATATTTTAACTCAACATGTGTCGAGGGTCGAGCTTTTGGCAGTCCCCACTGCGCTGTAGAGCCAGTATCAAAGCATTCAACGTTTATTTAGGTAGCAATTTTATAGTTTCAGCAATATGTTGTGTCATTTCACTTAACTTTTATATATGCTGAAAGTAATGACTGGAGATTTTCTGTTTTCCTTTCTAGCTTTTCAGATGTTCTAAATTCGTCATATTTTTTCACTCAAATATGTGATAATCTCCATGGAGACGGATGATCTTCGCAAATAGATGGCTACCAAGTAGTTAAGCAATCGTTACGACAGCGAAAATATAATCTCAAATAAACTGTTTACTCAAAAATGTCTTGCCGTACTCATTCCGTTAACATTCGACGAGGCAATACTTCATGGAGGTGGAGAGATAATAATTGAGGCATATGATTGGCATGAAATGGGGTTTTATTGACACCAAAATAAAGTGCTAATTCTTTACTAAAAGTGCCTTTTCTAGTAGCGTCAACATGTCACGATTGCAGGCGCATCTGACGCCCTCTATCACGACAGCTCCTTTTATACCGTACACTGGTCTCACGTGGCATCACTGACTTGTTGCTATCCAGCACCATCTGTTGGCCTGTTTGTGCAATCGTTGTTGGTGTCAATTAAACCCAGCGTCATGTCAATCACGCGTGGCCATTTGAACCTGACGTGTTGCTGTCCAGCGCCATCTGTTGATCATTTTGTGTCTTTATTAACGCACACCACATACCACACTAACAAGCACCACAGAAAAACGTACTAGTGAATCAATCCCTCCATATAGGGTTGGCGTCTGAAAGGACGTCCGGCTGTAAAACAGTGCTAAGTGCTAGCCCGCCATGGTGTGGGTTATTTACACTGAAATGCCTGAGAGTGAGATTTTAGTACGTGATGAGGTGCTTACACTCCGCAGCTGTGAGCTTGCATTCGGGAGATAGTGAGGTTCCAACCACGCTGTCAACAGCCCTCGTTTTCTCGTTTTTACACCAGGCAAATGCTGAGACGCTTCTTTCCCACTCCTAGCCCTTTCCAATCACACTATCGCCATAAAACAAATCTGTGTCGGTTCGACGAAAAGCAACTTGTAAAGAAAATATCTACTTTCGTCCGTGCAAGCACTGTATTTTCATACTATGATTCATTTGAACATATTAACTTATGCGATTCAAATGGTCGGCACAATACATGGAAGAATTTTTGTACTTTTACAATTTTCTTAATGTCGCACATACATACATGGGCGACGATAGAATCAATCTCATTTAACAATCAATCGAAAGATGTACTGAATCGCCAATATAACACGGTGTAGCTATCTGGTAGCTGTTTTACATACAATGAAAATAATGTTTCTGTTGGTATGTTTTACGCTGGTAGAAGTTGAGTATACTGAGCGAGTTGGCCGTGCGGTTAGAGGCGCGCGACTGTGAGCTCGCATCCGGGAGATAGTGGGTTCGAAACCCCCTGTCGGCAGCCCTGAAGATGGTTTTTCGTGGTTTTCCAGTTTCACACCAGGCGTCTGACTCTATGGCTGAACGGTCAGCGTGCTGGACTTCGGTTCAGAGGGTCCCGGGTTCGATTCCCGGCCGGGTCGGGGATTTTAACCTTAATTGGTTATTCCAATGGCACGGGGCTGGGTGTATGTGTTGTCTTCACCATCATCATCATCATCATCATATAGAAAGACCAAATAGAAAGACCTGCACCTGGCGAGCCGAACCCGTCCTGGGATCTCCCGGCACTAAAAGCCATACGACATTTCATTTCATTTCATTTCACACCAGGCAAATGCTGGGGCTGTCCCTTAATTAAGGCCACGGCCGCTTCCTTCCAACTCCTAGGCCTTTCCTATCCCATCGTCGCGATAAGACCTATCTGTGTCGGAGCGACGTAAAGCCACTAGCAAAAAAAAAAAAGAAGTTGAGTATTAGGAAGTTCGACTTTCACATTATTTTGAATGACGTAAACATACGAAATTTGACATAGTATGTAGTAAAAATTCCTTTCATTTAGTAGTATACAGTCGGCACACTCCATGAAATAATTATGCGACAGAAGTGTTAAATCGCCCACAATACTTAGTGGGGCCAGCTGGTTGTTATCTCAGTAACTGTTTTACTGTATATGCATTATAAAAGGTTTCATCAAATGATAGAGCTATACCTCAATCAAGGGCACGTCCACTTTTTTCCTTGTCCAAGCTCTTCACTATTCTATCATCACCGAAATCCTACCGAATAAGTGCAACGTTCGAACACTAGCAAGGAAAAATTCACACTTCTAAAAACAATGCTTTCGAGTTCGTAAGTGATACTTATATCCATCTTTAAATTTATTCATTTTTCCTCTTCTACCACTTTTTCGCACAATTGTGGGGTCGCGGGTGCGAACTGCGTCGCACATGTTGTTCGGTCATATTTTACGTCCGGATACCCTTCCTGTCGTCAACCTTATGTGACACCCCTATCACTCTTGCGTGTTTCTGTTGTGGTTGGTAGTGTGGCACATTGTCTGAATTTGAAGAGGAAATTTTGTCACGGACGTAAGTACCCAGTCCCCGATTCATAAGAATTTATCACACGCAATTAAGATCCCCGAACAAGCCGGGAATAGAATCCGGGACCCTCCGAACCGAAATCCTCAACGCTGACCATTCAGCCAGGCAATCGGACTTCTTAATTGATGCGTTAAATATCAATATTAAGTACCAGTGGCACGGGATAGAACACGTTTTACTTATGAGGTTAAAGGATGCCTGAGTAGCGGCGTTTTGTTCTGAAAAATGTCCTCTATAATTAAGTGTGAATAAATGATAAGTAAACAATTAAATCTACCGGTATGGTCTCACCCGCATATGTTGTCTTAAATTTCAATAGATTCGTGCCGGAATTCGATCCTGCAATGTTGAGCACAGAGGGTGAGCCTTAGTCTACTAAATTACCGAGCCGGTCAATTTTCTCATTTGTTTACACCTGTGCTTTATTTTTTTTTTAGAGATAATCTTAGAGTCGAATGACACGTCACCTGTCTAGTGCACACTTTACACCGAGCTAAATTGTTGCGTGGTACGAATCCCATAACTGTAAGCTTGCATTCGGGGGATGGTGGGATCGAACCCCACCTCGATAGCCTTACGTTAATCATGACCATGGCCGCTTCCTTCCTTTTACTTGCTCTTTCCTACCCTATAATCGCCGAAATCCTATTGAATTGGTAAACCTTAAGCCAATAGTATCGAAAAATTTCACTTCCCAAAACGTGAGAGAGGTACTCGTATCAAGCTTCTCATACAGCTGACATCATGTACGAGAGTATATAGCCAAATTTCAAACGTCCCGTAATTTAAATTCTTCCGTACCCTACTTGATTTCTAGTAGTCATTCTGATATGAGGAGCAGCAATACAAACATCAATATAATCTGATCTGTGGAAAATCTAATCAAATGAAAATACTTGATAAACATTATGGCTAAACACATTGCGAAGAGATAAGTTAAATCTAAGCTTTTGTAATTGTGGAGCAGATTCATAAACCAACATAACGGATTTCCAGTTCATTATTCTCCATTTTGTTTCTCATTCAATTTGATCGCAGTCTGAATTAGCTTTGAAAGCCTCCCTTTGTAACCCATCCATCCAGCCTCGGCCGTACATCTACAAGTACAGGTATCGAAAGCATTAATATACTTCTGCATATACGCCGCGTTCCTGACTCAATCCACGTAGCCACTCGGTTGGTATATTTCATGTTTTCACAAGCCCCAATGGAAATAATCATGTATAGCACCATGTTCAAGACGCAACCTTAACTAAATCTTCATAGAAGAGTACCTCATCGCATTACCGGTACTTAAAATATATTTTGCTTCAAAAGTTAAATACAGGAGGTGATTGCTGAGGCATCCCTTGTGTCTAAATGGATTAACACGTAAATGGTATCATACAATCCTCTAATGCTGGGAACGTCAGTGTTATATCTCCTATAATTATTCTCTATCTTCATGAGTCACCGTTGAATGTGATAATCCATTGTCTACTATTTTCTTTCTATATTGTTTTTTTCGGTAGATAGTTCCGTCGAACCACAATGCCAGCAGCCCTGAAGATGATTTTCCATGGTTTCCCATTTTAACACCAGGAAAATGCTGGGGCTGTACCTTAATTAAGACCATAGTAAATTCCTTCCCAATAGAGAGGGTTGGCCGTGCTGTTAGTTTCACGAAGCTGTGAGTTTGCATTCGGGAGATAGTGGTTTTGAATCCCACTGTCGGGCAACCCTGAAGATGGTTTTCCATGGTTTCCCGTTTTCACACCAGGCAAATGCTGGGGCTGTACCTTAATTAAGGCCACGGCCGCTTCCCTCCAACTCCTAGGCCTTTCCTATCCCATCGTCGCCATAAGACCTATCTGTGTCGGTGCGACGTAAAGCCCCTAGCAAAAAAAATTAAGCCCACGGCCGTTAATTCCAAATCCTAGTCCTTTTCCATCCTTCCACCGGCGAAATCCTTCGATGTCGCAGTGCGAAGTTCAACAAGTAGCGAAAAAAAAAAAAACACTTTTGGACTCCTAGCCCATTCCTATCTGATTGTAGCCATAATACACATTCGTGTCGGTGCAACGTAAAACAAATGGTAAGAGAAAATAATGAAACAGAAGACAAAAGGAATATGGTACAAATACATCTAAGTAAATCAGAAAAACTCAAGAAGCCTGAGATTGTGAGCAGGACATGTAATCTAGTAATTAATGACACGGGACTGGTGTTTCAGAGCACCTTGAAATAAGCTGCTAGAATATGAAATCCCAATACCAAGAACTAATTGTGCTAGATGAGCGAAATTCGGGAGGCTTGTTTGCACAACTCAAAGGTGACGTCTATTCAAATTTGTGCGCTAGTCGACGAAAAGTTGTGTTAGTAGCGCCACTATGTCTTTGAAAAGTAAGTTTGCTTTAAATACGTGAGTGTTAGTCATCGTGAGGTGCTGACGTTGTGAGGTAGGTGTGAGTCAAACATGCCTTTAAGAATACGAAGAATGCAGTATCAGCAGCTAACTGAGTTTGAACAAGGTCGTGTAATTGGACTACGAGAAAATGGGTGTTCTTTCTGCAATATTGCAGAAAAACTTGGTAGAGATGCATCCATAGTGCATCTGTGTTGGCAACAATGATCACATGAAGGCACTGTCTCAAGAAGACCGGGGTCCAGCCGCACAAGGGCCACTACAGTGGGGGTAAAACACCGTATTCCCCGCATGGCTGTGAAGGATCGTACTGCATCTGCTGCCACCATTATAGCTTCAGGTGGCATCAGAGTCACACAACGACTGTAACAAATCGATTACTATAGGGACAGCTCCGAGCCAGGCGTCCTGTGGCATTCATGTCACTACCTCCGAATCACTGCCATCTGCGATTTCACAGTTGTCAAACTAGAGCTCTCCGTGCGATTTGGCCGTGCGGTTAGGGGCGCGCGGCTGTGAGATTGCATTCGGGAGATAGTGGGTTCCAATCGCACAGTCGGCAGCCCTGAATATGTTTTTCCGTGGTTTCCCATTTTCACACCAGGCAAATGCTGGGGCTGTACCTCAATTGAGGCCACGGTCACTCCCTCCAACTCCTAGGCCTTTCCTATCCCATCGTCACCATAAGACCTATCTGTGTCGGTGCAACGTAAAGCCAATATCAAACCAGAGCTCATTGGAGGGCGAAGTGGAAATGTGTTGTGTTCTCAGATGAGATCCATTTTAATCCTAGTGAAAGCGATGACTGTAAATTGGAAGAAGGTGGCTAGGTGAGCGCTTGGAACCAAGCTGCCTGTCGCGTCCGCACGCTGGACTTACACCATGGTCTGGGGAGTGACTTCCTTTGACAGCGGGAGCACTCTCGTCGTAATCCCAAAATCTTTGACAGCGGATTTGTTCATCAGACTGGTAACTGAACCGGTTGTGCTGCCATTCATTCGCAGTATGCAATGAGGTGCTTTCCAACAGGATAACACTCGTCCTCATATCGCTGTTGCCACCCAGCGTGCTCTACAGAGTGTCGACCACTTGCCTTGGCCTAAACAGGCACCGTCAATCAAGAGCAAAATGCCTTCGGAGCCAGTTTGGTCCCCGCTCTCCAGGAAAGAGAGCAGCTAAGCGAGCAAGTAGGGGAAGTGCATGACGTAGAACGCACTGCAGGTCAGTGGCGCAAAACTATAGCACATCTTTCTGGACAGGTTACATTGCGACACGATACGCGTGAACTCATGAGAGGTGACACTAGCGTGTTTCCGCCTTTATCCTTACACCACACGACGTTCAACTCTAGTCGGCTAATATTGCATTTACTATGGAAGATATTTCAGCACAGCGTATGCCATCGACGCCAGCAAGTTTCAAACCTTCTTGGGAAGAAGAATATTTAAATGTTCATGAAAATAACACAGCAAAATATGTAATATGTAATTAAATATGGAATCACATTTAGAAAATCGTTAGAAGAATATAAAGAGATTTTAATGTCACTATGAGGTCAGGTTTCACTATATTCAGGCGTTAGAGAAGGATCTGCAGGTATGTGCAAACTGTTAGACCAAAACTGCAGCTACAACTGATTGATTACAGTGCAATACTCAAATTAAAGATAGGCATGCAAACACAAAGAGTTTGACTGAATTTTATGTTCGTTTTCCACGGGAAAGATTTCATAGAGTGTATACATTTAATGCTCATATTGTAAGTATATTCAGATTAACTTATTTATGTGAACATATGTTTTCATTAATGAGATTTGTAAAACTTGACAAAGAAGTAGGCTCACCGATGAAAACTTGAAATGTGTTTTGCGACTTGCCAGTGCGCAAGCGATAGTGCCACACATTGACACACTGCTACCTAAACGAGCCCACTGATATGTTTCAATTCATGTGTTCCATTTATTGTCATAGTCATAAATGCCATACAAATATTGAAATGTATGTTAATACGAGTGCAAAGAATATGTAAAAATAACATAAATTGTATTTTCTTTCAGTAAATGTACGTGTCCCAAAGCTTCAGTTAATCGTGAAAATGTATTTATTCAGGAAATATTGCACACTGCTATACATTTCCTTTGTCAATGAATAATTTTCTCGTCCTGTTATACTTCGTAATCTGTGTCCTGTTCGTCTCATATGATTCATGCTGCAAGTTGTTATTATTATTATTATTATTATTATTATTATTATTATTATTATTATTATTATTATTATTATTATTATTATTATTATTATTATTATTATTATTATTATTATTATTAAAGCTGTTGTTCATATAGTAACATTTCCGAGCGGCAAGTACAGTACAGTCACGGTATGCGACCCGCCTGTCTGCTGCTCTCTTGTCACGTGACCAATACCGTCCAGAGCAGAGCAAGTAACACCGGCTCCCTAGAGCAACTACGTGATGCGTTTGGCCTAAGAGCCCACCATACTTTTCGCGCGTTGAGTACGTATCCATCATTATGTGACGACAAATCCAGCGTCATCCAATACCAGTATTAACCATTGCTGATTTGCCTAACCAAGTGAAACAGACGTGGAATTCCATCCCACAAAATGATATACGGCACCTGTACGGCACAATGCATGCAGGTTTTTAAATCAAGATCTTGGTGACTTACAGAGGCAATTAATTATCCACCATGTTGCATGCCTTCATGCGTATACTTTAACCTGCGACGTGGAAAAATTAATCAAATAAATATTTTACCTAGAGAGTTAGCCTAAATTGCATTCCTCTAAGCTAATCTCTTCCGCCAGTATATTCCGCCTCCGTAGAGTAACGGTTAGCACTGTTATCCGCCACCCTCGGAGGCCCGGGTTCGATATCGGAGATTTCAGTGTGGCAGGAGTGCTGGTATGTGGCTAAAATGGCACACGCATCTCACCTTCATTAGGGGTGTGCCTAGAAAAGAGCTACACCATCTCGGGCGAGTACACGAGTTTACCTTATACCTCGAAATACCTATGGACTTAGCTGGGGTCGAACTCGGAAACTTAGGTGCAGAAGCGCAGAAAGATATAAAGCTAAACTCTGGAGTTAAGGGTGGCCAAGGATAGGATTAAAGAATCTATGCTTGCTAGTGGAGGAGGTACGGATATTGGATGGCATTAGTTTTCATTTTACCAGGAACTTTTACGGACTGTATGGAGAAGGATTTGTCTTGTGCCTACCAGCTGGTAGTTAGGCGTAACCATTTGAAGAATATAAGGAAACTTGTGTCAAAAATAATTTCTTCAGTGATGGAAATACTTCTGCTTCTTGTTGTACATAATGTTAACATTGGATTTTATATAAATAAGTTCCATCACATTACAACGTCAGCTTTCTTACATCGGGTGAATTACTTAAAGCCACCATAACGTATATGTTCAAAACGAGACGTGCTCTTTTCAAAGGGTGGGTATGTGTGCCTACCTCCGCCGTGCAAGTGTGTACGTTGATGTTTATGTTTTGATTTCCATTGTATAGATAAGCAGTCTGCAACAGTTTAAATAGAATAGATAGGCCTAATACTCGAAGATTCAAATGACGATTTTTCATAATTTTTGCACTAATATCATGTACAAAAGAAGTAATTGTGATCCTAATCAATTTGAATCCCACTGCTTTCAATCCTGAAGATGGTTTTCCGTTGTTTTCCGTTATCAAACCAGAAAAATTCTGGAGCTGTACCTTAATTAATGCCACGGCCGCTTCTTTTCAACTCATAGCCCTTTCCTATCCCATCGTCGCCGTAAAGACCTGTCTATGTCGGCGCGACGTAAAACAAATTGTAAAAAAAGTACGTGCACATATTGCTTGAGTCATCGCACCATAGACTGGTTTAATGTAGCTCTCCATGCCAACCTCTCCTGTGCTAATCTTTCAATTTCTACGCAACTACTACACCCTACATCTGCTTGCTACATTCATACCCTGGTCTTCCTTATCCTTCTTACCGCCTACAATTTCCTCCAAAACCTACTAAACGAGTCCTGGCTGTCATAAGAGGTGTTCAATCATTCTATCTCTTCCTCCTGTCAAATTTAGCCAAATCGATCTCCTCTCGCCAATTCGAGTCATTATCTCTTCAATCGTGGTTCGGTCTACCCATCTCACCTTCAGTATTCTTCTTTAACACCACATTCCAAAATATAATATTCTCTTTCTTTCTTTCTTTCTTTCTTTCTTTCTTTCTTTCTTTCTTTCTTTCTTTCTGTTTATTTCTGAGCCAGTTATCGTCCACGTTTCACGTCCATACCGTTCTACCCTCCATACAAAATTCTTTAAGAACATTTTTCTAATTCCTATACAAATGTTCGAAATGGGCAAATGTCTTTTCTTAAGAAAGGCCTTCTTTTCTTGTGCTAGTCTAGTTTGATGTCCTCCTTACCTACGCCAACGTTAGTCATTTTACAACCCAAGTAGCAACAATCACCCACTACCTTTAAGACATCATTTCCTGATCTAATATATCTTGCATCACCTGACTTCGTTCGACTGCACTCTATTACATTTGTTTTGGACTTATTCATTTTCATCTTGTCCTGCTTTCCCAAGATTCTGTCCAAACCATGAAGCAATTTTTTCCACATCTTCTGCAGTCTTATATAAAGCAGCAATATCATAAACAAATCTACATGTTTTAATTTCCCCTCCTTCGATTGTGATTCCCTTTCCAAACTACTCTTTACCGCCTGTTCTATATAAACGTTGAAGAGGAGGAGGGAGTGGGAGTCAAACGGCATCCTTGCCTTACTCCTTTCTGGAGTTATGCCGTTTCTAGGTCTACGAACGCCACGTAAGTGGGCTTGTCTTTCTTAATTCGGGCCTCTAGGATCAGAAATAAAGTCAGGTTTGCTTCACGTGTTCCTAAATTTCTTCTGAAGCCTAATTGATCTTCTCCCAACTTAGTTTCAACTTGTCTGCCCATTCTTCTGTAAGTAATACGTATTAAAATGTTTCAGACGTTAGATACTAAACTAAGGTGCGACAGATTTCGCACTTGCCAGCAACGTATTTCGTGGGAATAAATATAACGACTTTCTGCTGAAAATCGGATGGCAATTCTCGTGTATCATACGTCTTACACACTAAATGGAATAATCTCGCCACGCTGGTTTCTCCTAAGGCAGTCAGTAATTCGGAGGGAATTTCACCAATTCCTGGAGTCTTGTACTTATTTAGGTATCTCAAAATACTGTCAGATTCTAACCTCAAAACTAGGTCTCCCATTTCATCAGCGTCAATAGCCTCTTCCGGTTCCAGAATCATATAATCTACTGCCTTATATTGATACAACTTTCTGCCTTGTCTTCTTTTGCAGGACGTGGTTTTCTATCTGAGCTCTTAATATTCATACACCCGTTTTCTTTTCTCCAATGATTTCCTTGATTTTCCTGTGTACAGTACCTACCTCTCCTATGACCATACAACCTTCAACATTCTTCCACTTCTCTTTCAGCCATTCCTCCTTAGCTCTAGTGTAGTTTCTATCCACTCCTGATTTTAATGAATTCTATTTGATACCTTACAGTGTCTCCAGATCTCGGCCACGTATATACAGCCATCGTTTGTGGTGTTATAACCATGGACCGTATTAGCAAGGAGTAAATTTGCATCGGTGGATAATTCAGCCAGCCGACTTCATCTTTCACCTCTTTGTCCCAATCCGAATCTCCTATTGTATTACCTTGTCTTACATGACCTATCACTACATTCCAGTCTCCCATCACAATTGTATTCTCGCCACCTTTTCCATATTGTATTAAATCTTTTATATCTTCATATATTGTAACCGTTCATCAACATGCCATAGGCATGTGAGGAGGTTTAGTTAATTATATATGCCGTTTTCCGCAACATTCTAGGACATATAATGTAGTAATTAGCAGTCTACATGCCGAACAGGGGTGTGATTTGCGATATCCCAGCCCGAAGGGAGCAGTTTTCTGCGCTGTAACGAGAATGGAATAGCGTAGTACTGCTGAACCTAGAAATCGCGCTCTCTTTTCGTGTGAGCGAGATGGAAGGATAACGCTACGCGTGGAAATATAGGTTGTCGGAAAGTGGGCTGAGTTAAGGTGTGTTAACCCCTGAGAAATAAATGTCCTTTACTAATTCAACACCGCATTCACTGGTGCCACTTCACTATAATTTACTAAAAAGAGGAAGAAGAAGAACACCTTCATCAGAAATAATTTTTGGAAATTTATGAGTCAGGTCTCATTGGAACCGATGTATTTAATGCTAATTGTTGATGCATATAAATGCAATACTTTAATGGTGGATCGGTAATGACGCTTGTCATATAGCAGTACGCAGATTAAAGATGACTGCTGAAATCTGACAACGTGTGGAAAAAAGTGGGATATCTTGCGTGATGAATCATGATTTTCTAAAAGGACGCTTTTGGGATTGTGAATGACCCACTGATCGCTTTAGTTTTATATGCGATCAGTAGAAAGTAGAGGTCACAAGCTATAATTTGAGTGTTTTCACGTCGCTGAAAGATTCCGATTACCGGACCTTCAAATTCAGCAGGGGCATAATTTAACTCCCCCTGATCATTTTGTCCGGAGGCTATAAGTAGAGCCAGGGCCTAGGTACAGTATCTCATTGTCATTTGTGTAGCTGCAGTACTAACACGTTAGGAGTGATATCAGTTTACGAAGTGTTGTGTCATAGAAGAAAAACACATCAGTGCGATGTAAAATATCGCGAAATAAGCCGTGTGGTACAAGATAATGTACATTATTGATGAATAGAAGTCTTATCTCAATATTTAACATTTGAATTAACAACAACAGTCAGTTGCGGCTCATGATGCAATAACCAGTAAAATGGCAAACGCGTCAGGTTGTTTAGAGGTAGTGAGACAGCTAATTACCTTCAGTAATTAACAGTGACCAATCCAAAGCATTTTAAGAGTGAGTGACGTTCAGTAAAATTAAAGAAATATTCCTGATAAAATTAGCGTTTGCATACTCCATGGACACTCGTGGTGATAGACTGTGTGATTAATGGGGAAGTGAACATTGATTTCTACAAACTTTCCACTATTTTCATTGATCTATTTAAAGTTAGTAGTGGATTTTATCATCAGTAGATTCCTTTGAAAGTACATAAACAGTGATTAATAACTGATTTCCCATTTTTCCTGTATGTTCGTGAGTGGTCGTCGAACCCCAGATCTGGAGCCTACAAGAATCGCGCCTAAGTGCCTGCAGTTATTTCTACAAGAAACGCCCAGAGACTTAACTAAGAAGACTACAGTTCGAGCCATGGATCGTGGTAGTACGAAGAGGAACCAAGGACTATCAAAGAGAAGACCGCTCATCATGACGGAGTAAAAATCTAAGATGTACCTCGAGATGACGGCAAACCATACCCAGTATTTGATAAGTACAATCCATTTCAATATATTAAACCACGAGATTTGCATGTCAGTAGCAATTTTTATTTTGTAAATATTAAAATGTATGATTAAAAATATTTTTTTTTTGCTAGGGGCTTTACGTCGCACCGACACAGATAGGTCTTATGGCGACGAGATTAACAATATTAAATGTAGGGAACAATATACGCGTGTGACTGGGAAAAGACCATTTATTATTTTAGTTAGGATTTTCAAGTGATTTAAGAATAATCATTGATATTTAGCAAGTTTATTTGCATGAATTATTATATAGATCCCATAAATTCTTAGTTTATACGAAGCACATATTTGAGAAGAATAGCGATTTAGCTAAACTTATATTTCTTCGTAATGTTATTATCTGGTAAAGATTTTCATAGTAGTTTGAATATAAACTATATGTTTGCTTCAAGGTGATTCAGGTGTTATAAATCCCGTATGATAATAGATTATCATTGAAGATGTCCCAAACCGCGGTATTTTGCGAATTATATAGATATGCGAGATGCGAGAAGAATTAAATAACCTGTAAGAATGGAGTCTTCTCTGTAAATTAATGGAACGGATTTGAGATGCGGTGGTATGATATGGAAGGATGAAGCTGTAACATGTTATGTTGTTGGAATGATAAAGAATAATAATAATTATGGCTGTTGTGATATATTGAATTGGGCTGAATATATAGCCAAATAATGAATAATAAGAAGTAATGGCTCTCAAATGAATGCGTACTTGAGAACAAGGCGAGATGATATATAAAAGAAAGAAAGAAAGAAATAAAGAAATGACGAGTTCAAAGTGTTTTTGTAGCCACGGAGCTGGTCACACAGCTGATGTCATGATTGACAGTTTTACTACGTGCGACTTAGGGTCGAGGAAGATTTTGTAGTTCCCAGCAAAGCTTAAGGTTTACCAGCGAGATCCTACTCATTCGCCAAAGCAGTCTCAATTCCATTCTAATGATACGTTATAAGTAATGCGGATAATTTTCTGATTTTGCGAAGGATAGATCCCTTCCCATGTTTATGCATTGAATTAGCTCGTGATTGGAGTTTTAATTTTTTTTACCTTGGAAGCTGGAGTACTTGAGTTCGACCCATGTTGGAGCGAAGAATTTAACCAGATAGTAAAGGCTTGGTTAAGCCATAATCTTCGAGATGTATTGTGTGATATATTTTTGATATTTTTTATGTAATGTGTTTATGTGTTTTATTATTTCCCAGAGTGTTCTATGGTGATGGGTTCGATTCCAGCGTTGGCTGATTTTTCTTTGAATATACTGTAATTTGTTAGGTAAACCCAGGATAAACGTATGTGTTCAGTGTAAATATATAATTGTCGTGGTCAAATGGACCATGTGTTTGATATACGGCGATGCAATCTCGTGTTTTAAAGGAAATGTGCTTATGGGAATGTATATTTTCTACAACCATGATAATTAACCAAATGATTTGAGGTATGCCGAGGACCAACTACAACTATGAATAGGCTACAGGGACACTAAAGCATACTATATACATAATTTTTGCATTATTCTTGACTGTTTCTTGTTCATGTGTTGTAGTATGGCAACATCTCGTGTGATTTTATTAGTATAATAAAATGTTTAGCAAATAATATTTTAACGAAGATTCTTCTCATTTAATAATATTAGTGTATTTCTCTCATATTTTAGAATCCTACTTTCGTTATATCTTATGTAGTGCCTATTTTCTTTTTCGAACATTCCATTGCCCGTATGCTTTATGAGTTCAGCCGGTGATGCAATGAAAGTAGGGAGGACGAGACTTCAAACCTAGTAAGTGACTTCCGGAGGTTCTCATCCAACTATTCCATCTATACATCTGTTTGTGAAACCAAATTATGTAATAGTTGCCCTAAATTACCCAGTATGGGTACAATATTCTATCAATTTTTTCATCGTCTGTTGAACTAGTAAGCATATAGACCTTCACTATTGTGGTGGGCATTGGTTTGGTGTCAATCTTGACAACAATAATCGTTTCACTATGCTGGTCGTAGTAGCTTTCCCGCTGCTATATGTTCTTATAGATTATTAAACCAACACCTGCATTTCAAATGTTTGATTTTGTACAGATAATTATGTAGTCGCCTGACCAACATTGCGGCTCTTCCTGCCAACGTACTTCACGTTTACCAACTGCATCTAACCTTACTCTATCCACTTCCCTTTTTATATTCTCTATAACGTACCACAACGATTCAAACTTCTAACAATCTATACTCCGACTCATTATCCATCTTCCTGATGATTGCTCAGTCTCGTGTAGTACCCATACGGAGATCCCAATGGGGGGAACTATCTTATCACCGGAGTATATTGCCCGGAAGGAAGCCATCATCAGTACACCATTCATACAGACAGAGCTGCATGTCCTCGGGAGTTGGTTACGGCTGTAGCAGTATCAACAGAGCTCACCCATTTTAGTACTATTACAAGCCATATCAGTCAATCATCTAGACTGCCGCTCTTGTAACATCGGAAAGGCTGCTACCCCCCTTTCGATGAACCATTTGTTACTCGTCTCCCTCGACAGATAACCCACAAACACAAACTTCATCAATTATAAGCTATGAAATGACCTTAAATGTGAAATATCATCCATAATTTTAATTTTAAGTACTCCCCCACTTTGCAATACCTCACGCAGGACTCCTGTACGCGATAAAACCTGCCATAGTTGCAATTCTCTCTGGGAAATGCCCCATCTGGAATTGCACGAATTATGAGAGTCCAGTTAAATCGTTCTCAGAAAATATTATCTGCACTTAAATTCTCCGGCTCATTGAATAAGACCACAGTCGAAAACGTATTTTGTATATAATTCCACTCTTCAGGCCGAAGATCAGTTGGATCCCCTAGACCTCACCATAAACCATCATGGAGAACACGTACTTCTTTGAAGACTCGTACTGGAAGTGGTAAGTTTCCTGTTGCTTTCCTTAAAGGGTCAGAGGTTGCCACTACACCAGACTGCCAAGTCCACTGAAATGTACACGCAAACCGACACTATCATCCATACATTCATGACAGGGACTGATTGTACATAAGGAGTGGTGGAGCTAATATCACTCATTCTCGATTACGTTCATCTTGCCTAAGCCTAAGAACTAACAGAGCCAGGGTACCCTTTAGTACCGTTTCCTGGTACGGCATTGGAGTGGGGAGATGAAGTGAAATTATATGCCATGCTTTTACGGCCAGATGTCCTTCCTGCCGGCAACCTCATTTGAGGAGCTAATGAAGATGTAATTGGTTGTGGCCTATGAATAGCAACTGTCACGGCATTCCCTTGGATGTGAAAATTGGAAAGCCGAACTGAGTGGTCAGACAGTTGAGGCGCTGGCCTTCTCACCTCAACCTGGTGGTTCGAACCTAACTCACTCCGATGGTATTTGAAGGTGCTCAAATACGGCAGCCTCGTGTCGATAGATTTACTGGCACGTAAAAGAATTCCTGCGGATCAAAGTTCCGGCACCTCGGCGTCTCCAAAAACCGTCAAAAGTAGTTAGTGTGACGTAAAAACAGAACAAAAAGTATATGAAAATTGGAAGCAAACGAAAAGCATTCTTAGGACAGCCGACGGTGGAGTTCGAACCCACTCGCCTCCCGAATGCAGAGCATGGCTCCACAGGCGTAACGCTTTAAGACACGCGGCCACTCGGCTCGTTAATACACATGCACTATAAACAATATATCTCTCCTGAGATGAATCTGGGCTTTAAAATTACTAACCATTGCTACTAAATGAAATGCGGCAGAAGAAGAACGTTCACTCAAGAAATGCAGAGTCAAAATATGACCATCTTTCGATCAAAACGTAGTGGAAATATATATTTATAAAACCAACAGTCTGAGGCTTGCCGAATGCAATCAAATATGTTTTAATGACATCAGTGATGCGAGGTGCCGGCCCTGCTTACACAATGTTTCAGCGAACTGATAATTCAGTATAGAGATGACCAGTCCGGTGGCCAGTCGCAGCAGCCTGAGTACAGAGGTTAGTATTCCGCAATTAAGCTAGACACTGTGTGGAATTTCAGTGATCTCAAAACATTTCAATCTCTCTGTCACTCGTTGGAAGTTCCGAAAGTTATTTTTCAAGGAAGATTTGTACGTGGGAAGAATCTCTGCTTCACGGGCAACAAGAAGGTGTGTATGACCTGGATAACGAGTGGAAATATAATAGGAGTCCTGCTGGGAGTGCTAAATTCGCTACGTGTATCATAGCAACACTTCGTTATAACTTATCACAATCAAACTGTGCAAATCTTTGAAAGCGCTTCCTTGGAGGTCATTTTTATCACGAGGAGATCATTTCTATAAAAAGCGACATTCTTTTTATATTCTTATTGTGCTGACATTTCGTAAAGCAAACTGAGAAATGCCAAGGTGTCAATTTTCTGACAACACTGAGGGGCTTCAAAACAACCAATGGTAATGTACATGACTGACTTAGTATTCATTTCCTCGCATGTATTTTACAGTAGTATTCTTGAGTAATTGACACATGAGGGTGAGTCTATTCGTAGTACAAAACTTCAAGAGGTAACTCCCAAATTGACGCCTAGAACCGACCAACGCATTGTGAGGATGGGGCCCTACCTCTGATGAATTTTAATGCTCAAAACGACACACACACACCCAGTCCCCGGCCCAGGTGTATAAACCTAAGAAGTTTAAAATCCCTGATCTGGATGAAAATCGAACCCATGATCCTTTTGACCGAAGACTAGCACTTTACCATTCAGCTATGGAGTATATTATTATTATTATTATTATTATTATTATTATTATTATTATTATTATTATTATTATTATTATTATTATTATCGGCTTTACGTCTCGTTAACTACTTTCACGGTTTTAAGAGAGAGTAAGGTGTCAGAATTGTAATACTCTTTACATTAATAACCATTCATACTATATGAAAAGTGGCAGAAGAAGAAGAATGTTTAGTCAAATGTAAATCTACGGTAAATCTACCGACATGAGGCTGTTATTGTCTAGCACACTGAATTGATCTGGTTCAGAAAACACGCACCTCACCATCTGAACCATTCAATCCGGTTCTGAGAGATTTTTCTTCTTATACATATTCTAAATTTACTTCTCTATTTTCCAAACACTCTACTAACAATTACATCGCTTGTATCAGATTTACTAATCATAACTGATCTTCATATAATCGTCAGAGAACCTCTGTTCCACACTTCGATCGTTCCCTTGACACTTAACACTTCCTACCTAGTTTTGATAAAATACTGCATTTATCCTTTTGATTTGAGAAGCAGTTGAGGGCAAGACAACAGTATAACAGCAGCATTTGAGTTCACTGACCAATCAGGAGTGAAAACGAGCTTTCTGACATACCTAGTCTCTCACGCCACGGCATCCTTCCCATTCCTAACCGCGGTTGGGTATAGATATGCAAGTGAATAATCCACACCCTGTTTACAGTCTTAGGCAGGGTCAGGAATTGAATCAGTGAATGAATGAATGAATGATGCCCCATCTAGCAGCGTGGATAGGAATCGTGCCGGCTGCTGAAGTCTGTCGCACTCCACTGGGGCGATGATTAATGACTGACAGTTGAAATTAATTTATATTGGCGAATGTTGCTGGAATGCATGATGACAGGGAAAAACCAGAGTACCCGAAGAAAAACCTGTCCCACCTCCGCTTTCTCCATCACAACTGTCACATCGAGTGACTGAGATTTGAACCACGGAACCCAGGATGACGGCGTGCTACCGCCTGAGCCACGGAAGCTCGGGATTTAGATACGCAAGTATAGCCTCTAAAATAAATATTCACCAACAACATATTTCAGTGACAAAAAGATAGCTAAAAGAGAGCACACTACGGAGAAATGAACTTCATCCAACTCGGTTATTATTTTTTAGTTGACTGATTTCTTTGTATTAAAAATGTCATTTACGATTTCAGTCCTTAAAACAGTTTCAAGAAATCACTAGAACCAGCTTTTGTGTTTCTAGGCTGTGTATAAAGCGTTTCATCCACAGCGTGCTGTTATTGGGTTCAACTGCTGGACCGGCACGTCTTTCCAAGACGCTTCCTAGCAGTGGCAGACTGATTTGTACAGTCTCACCTAATTAGCACATACGGATTTCAAACTGCTGGAGGAGATACGATTCCCCGTTATCTAAAAATTGCACCCACCATTGGCAAATCCAAGAGACTCTCAAGCGGTTATGACATTTTTTGCGTACACCACGGGGAGTTATTACTAAGTTAGTATAATGATGAGCGATGATTATTATTATTAGGGCCTACTATTATATGGATGGTTCGAAGTGTGGCTTACTGTAGACACAACCTAGTTCATAAACCATCGGCAAAGGCTGAGTGGCCTGGTAAGTGGTCCTGATAGTGAGGATACAATTTGCTATGGAATGGGAATGGGCATCTCGGACATATTCTGAGACATGGCCCTCAGTGTGCTAAGGCGCCTGGGAGTATACAATCCACCGTTTTGTCCCTAACCCGTTCGAGGAGAGATTCTATATACAGTAAGTAGAGTTGCATCATGCTTCACAGAATTTTCACTTAGCACACTCAGAACGGCTTGAGTAAGCTTCAGACCTATGGGAGTAACGAAGCACCACTTCCATTTGACAAGCGAAGGAATCTTTGGAAAAACTTGGCGAACGAAATGGAATTCGTTGGGGGGCTAATAATATTAATGAGGCTTGTGGAAGAAAGGAAGCAGAACTGCTGAGTCAGAAAAGGGGATGCGTGTGGATGTGTTAAAGTTTAATGATATTGTTTAAGGGGAAACAACGAGGAAATTAGGCAGAAACACATGCATACCATTAGTGAAAAGTTTCCAACAATGCAACGAGGAAAGCATTATAAAATGTTCCTGACAGGTGATATAAAGGGAAGGGCAGATTGTGGGGTAGGTCTACAGCATGCAGTAAATGCGCCTATCTGTAAGCAAGGGAACAGCAAGGATTTCAACAACTGTCATTGATCACTATACCAGGCAAGGTATTCACTGCCATTTTGGAAGGAAGGTTATGATCACTGGTTGAGAAGAAGTTGGATTAAAACCAGTGTGGTTTCAGACTACAGAGTGGTTGTCAGGATCAGATTTCCAGTATGCGCCAGATAATTGAAAAATGCTACGAGAAGAATTGACAGTTATGCTTACGTTTCGTAGATCTAGAAAAGCCATATGATTAGATGGGAATTCGCCTATTTGCCTATTTTATTCCTGTATTCAGAAACGTATGCATTTGAGATATAAATCCGTTTAGGGTATTTTTGGTTAGATTTCGTTGGTTTTATTGCGTCTATCAATGCCTATTTTAGGTGTTTGTGCCTATTTGGAGCTTTTAACTGTATTTTAAAGAAGCCGATTTTCTTCCAGCGCGTTATATTTTAGCTGGTGAGCAGGACAGAATTATCTTCTCATTTTTCAATATCTGTTTAACCCACGAACAAAAATGGGAGTTCTTGGAAGTCACCAGAAATAGTTCTTGGAAAATTTAAATCAGGAGAAACAGGAACAATTTGTATGTGTAGCAAAGGCTTTTCAGTCTGTCAAACACATAGCAAATACATTGTAAATTAAAACACTAAAAGCATATCTGTAAAACACACACTAACATACAAAGAATGACATGTTTCGTTCTACAAGAACATCCTCAGATTCTATCAAATCACTTAAAATAAGCTTATATATGTACAGTATTGTTTACGTAGCGTAAACTTGTCAATGATAGAGAGATAAGTGATAACATGAAACAGTAATGACAAAAAATAAATTATATACAATTATAATATAGTGAAAAACTTACGTATTTTTTACACAGGAACAATTTGACCTCGAAGCCTTCAACCCCTCCAACCTCCTAAGACATATGAGAGAACCAACCAGCGTCTAACTATGTTGCACAACCCATATCCCCTATACCACCCTCACCATGCGAACGGTTGTGCGCGTGCGCTTTATCTTCAGAACGTGTTGTGATTTATTCTGGAAAAGAAGAAAAAAGTGTGTCCGCGGCAATATCCAAAGAAAAATCGTCGAAGTCCTACCGGCTGAAGCAGTGGATCACAGGGGATCCCTATTTCACTACGGATGGAAGGATAGTCTTCTGCCAAGCTTGCTGTAAGAAAATGGCGTAAAATGTTAAAGAACATGAAAAGCTTAAGTTCGTTCCTTTTATCTTTTTTGTGATTGAGAACTACGATCGCATGTCGTTGTAGCATATATAGGACTGTTCATTTATGTAATGTATTGTGGCATGTTGTTTTGTTCCAATACTGTATTAGTCGTGAACTTTCAATAATTGACATCTCTAAAATGTCAACAAACATTTAATTACTGAACGAGGGGTTAGAACGCCGGTGGATGAAAATTAAAAGTTGGTATTTTGAATTGTGATTCATTTCCTGTGAAAATAGAGATTTACAACCGAAACGCAATGTTTTAAATTCGTAACTTTCACAGCGCTCCAGTGAACTCTATTACGCTTCCTCTAAGCCTTCGCGAAACATAGGTTGAAGATCCAATCTTGTGCGGCTAGGACGATATAACAGAGGCTAGACATACAATATGGCACGGCTCGGACGATGTCACAGAGTGTTTAACAAGGCTGCCAAGACTATATTTACAAGACCAGGCCAGTGAAAAGACCGTTGGTCTGGATTGGTGAGGTCCGGTTAGTAACCATTGTGCTGGACGCATGCAAAGAGTGTCTGGGGGCCTAAGCTCACGCGAAGCCAACAAGCCTCTAGTTTCCCATATAGAGTCTTACTAAATTGTGACAAAAAGTAAGGTTATGGGCGCAAGCCACGACAATTTCAAATTACGCGGTTTTCTAATTTTGAACGATGGTGGCAGCCGTGTGGGCACTCACAATGCAGGATCTACTGCAGGCAACGGAATATAGTCTTCATGACAGCTGACCTGGCTGACCAAAGCCGGCGAATAGCAACAAATAAAATGTTCACAAATCTGAGATTTATAGTGCCTCCATTTTAATTCTTCTATATAAGTAAGAATACTGTTAGGGGCAGCTTGGTGGGTCCCTGGCAAGCACAAAGGAAGGGCATCTTTTCTACGCTACTCAGGTATCGTTTCACGTCATTTTATTTCACCCGGTGAAATGGACACATACTGCCAAATTATAACTGAAAAATCTTTAAGGGGATATCATCCCTAAAAGTCATTTTTAATGAAAGAAATGCATGATATACCGAGTGGTCCACCAGCCCCTTGCGATCCAGTTTTATGCATCCATTCACATTTACTACAGTTCTGAAAGACATCGGTCGCTCCCCCTGAACCGGGTTATTATAACGAGATGTGTGTTTACGGGCTAGAAGACAGCACGAATTGTGAGCGCCACTATTTGTTCATTATGGGTACCTCGAATGAACCAGAAAAACGAGTACAGATACGCAGAAAACGTACTTTAAAACAGAAGGTGGACGCACAGACCGGGAGCATGGTACTGCATAGGCTGGGAAGTGGGCTCCGTAGGTCAAGTGTCGCAGTAGCTCACATGGCAAGCGGGCGGAGAGTTATGTGATAGTGGACAGTACTCAAGGTAGGAGGTTCGAATCCGACATACGCATTGTTTTAACAGCCAGTTGCCTAGGATGTGGTAGGGTTGGATACTCGATAGCTTCTAGGGACTGATTATTTTATTTGACCATGTGTAAGACCTTATGTGTCGTTGCATTGGGTATGGTGCTGGGTTGGACAAGGATGAGGAGATGATGGTGTGTGGCCTGTTAGCTACGTCGTACATGTTCCAAGCTTCGTAGACCACAGGTAAGGCAGAGTATGCCCCATTGAAACGATAAAAACATGCGATGGTAGGTAGGTATATAGCTGCGCGAACTCCCCTCCTTCGAGGCAATACACAACACAAAGTTTATCCACTACCTCGAAATGTATTCTAGCGACGAGTATATGGATATGTTAATTATCTATGATGAAGCTAGACAGGATGCATACCAGGCAAAACGCCTGTACCACGAACGCTATCCGGATAGACGACAACCGACGGGCATGATATTTCGGAGTGTGGAAAGACGCCTGCGGGATACTAGATCCCTGGGAAGGACACTGCCTGTTCGAGATCATCCCGTGACGTCTGCTGACAATGAAGAGGTCGTGTTTGACGCTATCCGGCGTAACCCTCATGGTATTACACGGGCCATTGCACAGAAGACGAACATCAGCCGAGCGTCTGTTATGAGAATATTGCATACCCAACGATTTTACCCGTACCATCTGCTGTTACACTAGGAGCTCCATGGTCATGATTTCGATGCCCGAGTGGCGTTCTGTCAATGAATCCTACAGCATATGGACACTGATCCTGCTTTTCTAGCAACTCTCTTATTTACGGACGAAGCACACAACAATGGAACTGTTAATCTCCATAATATGGATTACTGGAGTGTGGATAATCCCCGTTGGGTGCGACAGACAGCTTTCCAGGTACAGTGGGGCGTGAATGTAAGGTGTGGAATCATGGGTGATCACCTCAACAGTCTCGATTTCTTTGAGGGGCATCTGACCAGGCAGCGCTATCTGCGGTTCCTCCAAGATGAACTACCACCGTTTTTGGAACATGTGCCACTCCTTGACCGCTGCATGCGACGTGTCCTGATCAATGTATAGGAAGGGGAGGACCTGTTCTCTGGCCCGCTAGATCACTCGATATTAGGCACCTGGATTTTTTTTTCTGTGGGGCCATGTAAAACAACTGGTGTAAGCACAGGAGCCAGCCAGTCCTTGTCACCTTAGAGAGCTCATCACCGAGGCATGCCGATCCGTTTCGCCAGAGATGTTGCAACGGGTATGACGGTCCTTACAACATCACGCGCAGCCCTCTATCTCGCCCACCCTCATAGGAGTGTCTGCCTTACAAGGGCTGCACTCGGCTATAAATAGCCACACGAAATTATAGCTCCACGGAGGTTGTCAGTTCGAGAATGTGCTGCCTTAAACGACTTGGATAACTGAAATCCTGTCACATGTTTCCTAGCCTCTATCAACCCAGCTCCATACCAACGGCCCTTTTCAGGGTCAAATAAACAAATCAGTCTGTCAAAAATATCGGTATTAAGTATACAACCTTGCCACATCCCAGGCAACTGTCTTAAGGAATAATTCTTGAATTGGACTTGAACCTTCTAACCCTCGAGCACTGTCAACTATAACACATCCTACCACACGCAAGCCATGTCAGCTAGTGCGACACTTGACCTACGGCGCCCACTTCCCAGCATTTACAGTACCGTGCTCCCGGTCTGTGCGTCCATCTCCTGTTTTAAAGTATGTGTTGTGCGTATGTGTACTCGTTTTACGGGTTCATTTGATGTACCCATAATGAAATAATAGTGGCGCTCACGATTCCTGCTGTCTTCTAGCCCGTAAACACACATCTCGTTATATTACCCCGGTTTAGGGAGAGGGACCGATGTCTTTCAGAATTGTAGTAAATGTGAAGGGATGCATAAAACTGGATCGCAAGGGGCTGGTGGACCACCCGGTATACTTAGCATTAATGCCAATTAGCCCAACCGTAGAAATTTAAGATTTAGGAAAATTGTAATTGAAGTAAATTTTATTATTTTTTCAAATCAAACGCGAAATAAAACCATATAGATCAGCATAGAAATATTGCAATGCATCTGACACAAGTACAGAAAGCTGTATTAACGAAGCCTTTCTAGCAGTCCACTATGAACAGCGACCATCAACAATTTTCTTCAGAGCTATGCACTGCAATTGTAGGAGCTAATATTGCCCTGCATGAACTGGAGCATCTTCAAACTTCAACAGTGCTGGTGGTGGTGATTATTGTTTTAAGAGGAAGTACAACTAGGAAACCATCCTCTATATAACACTAGTCAGAGAGAGAAAAAATGGAAGCGATCCGAGACTTCCAAAAATGAAGGTATCGGCCAAAAGAAGACAAGGGCCACGATGAGCCTCTAATACCGTTCGGGTTGGAAAAGAACAGGAGTTAACAAGGAAGGTCGGATAGTATAGATGAAAGTGAGGAGCCTTGCAAAAGTAAGAGGAAGCAATGCCAGGACTCAGCTAAGGGCACCGTGGTCGCCAACCGACGCTCCCAAGTTGAGAGCCCCTGTGGCCACTTTTAGCCGCCTCTTACGACAGGCAGGGGATACCGTGGGTGTTATTCTAACGTCCCCACCCACAGAGGGAACAAATTTCAACAAACTGCCGGGAGCAATCACCGAGCTGGAGAAGAGTGGCATGCCGCTGGTGGAGTCATTTAGGATTGTGGAAGAAGTCAGGGGAAGTTTAGGCTGAACGTCTGGAAAGGTCTCCGCTGTCAGCCAGAAGTTCGATAGGGTCCTGCAGCGGAATCCAGGATGAAAAGTGATGGTTAAATTAGCCAGGGTGCTATGAAGTGAGATAGATGAGACAATTGAACTAAAACCACATGAAGTGGCTTCATTGAAGTTTTGTCTGATCACTTCATGTGATGTTGAGAGATCAGTAACAAGGCTGTTACCGGAAAACATTGAAAAGTTGCTTGTTGCAAATTCGTTTTATAGTAATTGAGTGTGTTATTAAATTAAGTAATATTCCATGCCTATTTTACATGTTCGTGCCTATTTTCATGCCTATTTCGGCTAATTTAAGAGCCCATATGCCTGCATGGTATGTTTTAGTGCCTGTTTTTAGTGCCTATATTCCTCATCTCTACATATGAGAGAGTATAACTGATTTTTTGAATTGGGAAAAATATTTCCGTGATATAAGTATTCGTGAGAATGTGTTTTGGCTAAATTACTAATCGGGAAAATTACCAGGAATCCATATGATTATGTACTAACTACATTATGCTGTTGAGAGAGTCTGAGAGGACACTCAATGAGACATCGGAGAATCCGACTGCTTAGTTTTAGATGGTAGGAACAGTACAAGAAGATCTAAGCATGAACGTATACGAGGATGACGTGTGCTGAAATAGCTACGTAAAAATAAGAAATTTGGTGCATGGTAGGGTGGCATTTGGAGTTACATTAAGTCAGTCTAAAATCTGTGGACCTATAGAGAATACTCTAACAACCTAATAGAAGTGTGGAATACTGTCCACTCTTCGGGATCCTGATATTTTAGCATGTGCCATTTTTTCGCCATTGATTATACCGAACGACCACCAATCGTAAACATTTTATTTAGCTTGTTTAACCCCAAGAGATATATTAGAGGACCTCGTTGTAATAAACACATGCAACATATCCACTATTGAACACAACAGAGGGACGTCCCATTCTCGGTCATAAAGTTGCTAATTCATTTGAACGCTACAGTAATGAGTAATACATGAATGCCCTATTTAGTTCCAATTTAGGCTTTATATTACATCAACCACAACAAATATGTGAATAGAACTCCTGTTATGAAACTACTGTTCGATAGCCGAGATAATGATTAAATGCTCTAGTCTTCAATACGTGCCGAGTTATTAAAAGCCTATTCAATTCAACTAATTTGAGAATTCATATTTAAGTGACAAAGAGAAGTATTCTAGGAACTCATGACTATGCAGTATCTACGAAGATAATACGCCAAAATATCTCTAGCAATAAAATGACGTCGTCAGCTTTGTGTGAAAAAGCCCTAAACCATAAATGTGCATACACATATTCAAAATCATATGTAATTTACAGTACATCTACAAAAACCGACCGTGTTGGCTGTGCAGTTAGGGTCGCGCAGCTGTGATCAAATATTCAAGAGATAGTAGGTTCAAACCCCACCTTCGGTAGCACTGGGGATGGTTTTCCGTGGTTTCCCATTTTCACATCTGGCAAATGCTGAGGCTGTAATAATAATAATAATAATAATAATAATAATAATAATAATAATAATAATAATACTCGTCCGAAGAGCTAGATGTTAGGCCATTTTATATAACAGGCATCAATAACGGACCTAATAACGTATATTCCAGGCAACTACCAGAGGCACAGGACCATACACCAATTCATCGAGATATGAACTCTGAATGCAAATGTGAATATTCTACGGCTACGTCCAGCTCCCTTTGTATTTAAGTGGCCAGTAGATAGACATAAGGAATTTACTAGTAACTATACTTCACTCATTCTTCGTTAGTGTTGGTCAAAATTTACTCTTCACTTCAGGAGCAGAGCACTTCCCAAGAGCTAAGCCAGCAATAATATGCATGATATTAGAAAAATTTACGAGCTAAGTAGTTTGTTATTAATTTCCCTTTATTATAACTGGTATAATTGTTGAAGGAAGCGATATGACACAGCACTCTCTCTGAATCAGCGGTAGTATTTAGGCCTCTATACGTCAAGATCTCGTGCTCAAACCAGGTAGAGTGTTGAGAAGAATGAAGGGTGAAACATTGTCCATTCGTCACTACATGTCGTATCTATGTTGAGTAATGAGCCCGAAGACTGGTTGGATCCATAATAGCCATCAGCCATCAGCTGAAGTAGATGGCCTAGGCGTCACTGAAGGGGCATACTAGGGTAATTAGGCATGCATTAGTTCTCCCTTGCTTTCCTCACCGAGCCAGAATTTGCAACAATATATCAGTCTCCAAGTTCACTGAAATACGCACCAATTGACCCTTTGAGCGACAATTTTATATCATTTTTAACAGCGAATGACTGCATAAGTGATGGCATTACTGGCATTTCCATCAGTCACTTCCATTTTGTCGAATTCAAGGGGAGATTATGGCAAGCTCAATGAAAGATTAAAAACATTGTTCTAGTCCATACAGTGTACTATAAACACTAGGTCTCCACAGCAAAGGCATCAAGTCGTATGATGACTGCATATAAATGATCTCTGGTGACACATTCTATGTTTAACGGACAAAATTAAATACAACTCTGCAATATGTACATATGTCTGACCCGTTTTATAATACATGGTCGGAGATGAGATGAATGTATATGGCATGTTTTTACCGTCGATGCCCTTCCTGCTACCAACCATATTTGAAGACCTAATGAATATGAAATGACCGAGCGAGTTGGCCGTGCGCGTAGAGGCGCGCGGCTGTGAGCTTGCATCCGGGAGATAGGGGGTTCGAATCCCACTGTCGGCAGCCCTGAAGATGGTTTTCCGTGGTTTCCCATTTTCACACCAGGCAAATGCTGGGGCTGAACCTTAATTAACGCCACGGCCGCTTCCTTCCAAGTCCTAGGCCATTCCTATCCCATCGTCGCCATAAGACCTATCTGTGTCGGTGCGACGTAAAGCCCCTAGCAAAAAAAAAGAAATGAATATGAAATGAACGATTGTGAATTACATCGGGAAAGGAAGTGGAAGAAATGGACAGTGGCCTATGAATAGCAACAGAAAACCATTCTCATGGCAGTCAGCAGTGGGGTTCGAACCCACTTCTTTCTCGAATGCTCCCTAGCAGTAACGCGTTAACACGCGCGACCACTCCGCTACTAGAGCTCTGCAAATAGGTTATCCAATAAAGGTCAGTTCTTCTCTCATCTAGTAGAGTAAAACGGAATGTAGACTTTTACATACAGGTAGCTAAATGGTAGCTTGAGGAATATTAAAATATCCCTTAAATGCATGATTTGTAATTATATTTTGAAATGAAATAATTACTGTGGTTATCATTTAGTGAACGCAAAGCAAGAAATGTTTTTAAAATATCCGACTAATATCAAGAAGAATAATTAATGACTGAATCTCTGTTACTCGTCAGCACGTTATGAATTTACCACTTTCATGACTGAACGTTGGACTTCTACAATTCACCACTCACCATAACCAAATTTAAAACACGGGCATATATTCATAAAATATAGCACCACAATAAATTTGGAGTTGATTAGTTCATTTGTTACAAAGTTATTCTTAAAAATATTTATTTTTATTTGTTGCATGGAAAATGCTCCTTGCGGCAGAGTTTTAATTATTTTTGGCTATAGTTTGGCAGACTTGTCAAAAATACTTATATACATGATATTAACTCTTGTTTTTGGCCTGTACGTTTTTCAGTCTTTCGTTATTCATACAATAGTAAAAAATGTAGTTTGGTGCTATTTTAGGTGCAAAAAACGAAGGTAATATTGAACTGATAATAACATGCAGAAATACTTTTAATTCCCGTACATATTGAAACATTATCTTAAAAGAGCAGGTGACTCTGATGAGAACTTTGTCGCAAAGAGCATTTTATACACAGCAATGAGCTGACAATATTTCTAAGTAGAAAACTGCAATTGAAAGTTTAAGAAACAAACCTGCCTTAGAACTGCTCTCGACCGTAAGTTTCTCCCTCAGACTCCTTTCACCTCTCATGCACAGCATAGGCCTACTACAAGATCAATATATCCTTGCGGGATTTTTGAAATGGTAGTATGAAATAACTTTGAAGTTAATATGATCTGACCGCGTGAGGGAAAGGGGGCGTGACCGTGCCACTATTCTTTATTTGCGGCATTTAGACCTATAAAAATGGTTTTAAGAAAAACTGATGACGGTATTTGACAGAGGAAGAATTGGGAGGATTTTTTAAGTTGAAAATAGAAAATTCTATTTTTTGGCCAAAAATCACTGGTAACTCCTTAAGGAAATAAACCCTGAAATTTTCCATTTACAGGGAGAAAACTTATGGTAAAACAACTGAATAAATAGACATAAATATAAAAGAATTCAAAATGCACATAGAAATGTTTATTTAATACTTGAGAATGTAAACAACTAACAACACTATGTGTTTATAGAAATATTTAAGTAAGCTTCCTCCGAGATATTCAGTGAAATGTTGCTTATCAGTTCCACCATGCATTTAAAAGGATAATGTTATAAGGAGAGGACATTTATGAGTATATTTGAATACGTAGGGTAATAGCTTGGAATAAACCGATTTTAGTAATTCATTTACCATTAGAAAGCTTATTACGTCCAGATTATTATAGGCTACGCATAATTGTGCTATATTATCTGGAGAGCAAGTAATTTAAATAAAAATTGAAGCTGTCGACAAAGTAGATATATGTATAGGCCAAAAACAAAATGGTATGGGTACGCATAACATTTGTATCTCTTAATGAAATCCACAAAAAAACAATAGCCTGGGAGTGGTATACATCCTTCTGGCTGCTACCCTTACGGCTAAAAGTTTAAGAACCAATACTGAAGAAAACTTCAAGACCTTATGAAATTGAACCACACAGTACGCGAGAGAATTTAATAACGTTCATAATATATGCCACAACTGCCAGTTACCCGCGGCTTCGTTCGCGTGGATTTCGTAATTTGATCAAATTAGTCTTTTCTCGGTACTGTATTAAAACATTATCTGAAAACCCCTAATGTGTAAAATCTCGCCGAAAATTTCAGTTTCATTCACCCCTTAAATTCTTTGTAAATCACGTTTTTGATATTGCCTTTTAGAGAGAAGATGAGCATGCGACATAGAACTGTACATGTGAGAAGCAGTCTTCTCTGAAGTCGAAAAAAGTTTTATTTTTAAAGAAGATTCTAGATACCTATTTCCACGTCTGGAACATGTTCAGTTTTTGAGATACCCATCCGATATTTTTGAACCTGCGGCTCGACTATCTGCTTCATTAGGATACGCAAACCTTCCACCGCAGCAAGGTCACATGAATAAAAAGAATTCAACCCCTTCATCAGTTCTTCCGCCACCCCCAACCCCACCAAAGTGGATTTTCCAAAAAAAAAGTACATGTCCCTTTACTTTTAAAGGAGATTCCAAATACCAATTTTCACGTCTGAAACATCTTCAGTTTTTGAGATAGAAGTATCCTCATAAAAATAAGACAACTCTTTTTTTTCACTTCTTTTCATCCTCGTTAAATATCTTTTCCGAAACAAATAATATATATTCCTGTATTTTTAAAGGACATTCCAAATACCAAGTTTCCTGTCTGTAGAATGTCAAGTTTTTGACATATACTGTAGATATACCGATACTCATTTTAAAAATTCACCCACTTCTTCAGTTCTGTTCAGCCCCTTAAGGGGATTTTCCGAGAAAATGATGTTTCTTCATTTTCAGCTTTTTTACAATTTGCATTACGTCGCACCGACACAGATAGATCTTATGGCGACGGAGGGACAGGAATGGGCCACGATTAGGAAGGAATCGGCCGTGTCCTTAATTAAGGTACAGGCCCAACATTTGCATGGTGTGAAAATTTAAAACCACTGAAATCATCTTCAGGGCTCCCGACAGTGGGGCTCGAACCTACTATCTCCCGGATGCAAGCTCACAGCTGCGCGACTCTAATTGTACGGCCAACTAGCCCGGTCTCTTTATTTTTAAAGAAGATTTCAAATACCAGTTTTCAAGTCTGTAACATGTTCAGTTTTTGGGATAGAAGTATCCTCATGAAAAGAATTCAACTCTTTTTTTCACTCCACTCCCGCCCGTTAAGTTGGTTTCGCCCCACCCAAAATATGCGTGTTTCATTATTTTTAAAATAGATTACAAATACCAGTTTCCATGTCTGTAACCTTCCTTTTTGAGATATAAGTTTCTCCAGAAAATGAATTCAATTTTTTACTTCCTTTCACACTCCCCACTCAAGTGAATTTTCCAAAAACAAACAGTAACCGTTTCTTTAAAAGAGCATCCAAATACCAATTATCACGATTGTAACATCTTCAGTTGTTGAGGTATATGTATCGTAAAAGGAATTCATGTCCATTTTCTTCCCCCCCCCCCTCCACCACCACCACCACCGCCAAGTTGATTCCCGAACCAAATGCTTGTTTTTATTTTTATTTTTAAAGGAGATTCCAAATATCAGTTTTCGCGTTTTTAACACCTTTAGATTTTTTGTTGTAGGCCTACATATACATTCTCATACAAATAATTCAACTAATTTTTCAATTCTCCCCCCCCCACCCCCGTTAAGGGTATTTCCCGAAAACCAAAGAATACGTGTTTCCTTGTTTTTAAAGGAGATTACAAATACCCATGTTCACATCTACAACATGTTAAGTTTCTGAGATATGTTGTAGATACGCTAATTTTAAAATTTCACCCCCTTTTTCAGTTCCCCTTAAGTGGATTTTCCGAAAAGGATATTTATGTATCTTTATTTTTACCGGAAATTTCAAATACCAGTTTTCAAATGTGTAATATGTTACGTGTCTGAGATAATTTGCAAATATAGTCTTTATTTAAATTCACCCAGTTTGTCACTCCTGTTCACCCCCTATTCATCGGATTATCCAAAAAACTCAAAAATATGTGTTTTCTTCAAAGGAGATTTCATATTTCAATTTTCATGTCTGTTTGAGATATAAGTCTCCCCATAACAGGTGTTGAACCAGTTTTCCCCCTTTTTTCATCCCCCTTAATGGGATTTTCCAAAAACAAAAAATACATGTTTGTTTCTTTCAAAGGAGATTCCAATTACCAATTTTTATGTCTGTATCACACTCAGTTTTTGAGATATAAGTATCCTCATAAAAGGTATTCAATCACTTTTTCACATTTTTCATCCCCCTTAATGGGATTTTTCGAAAACAGAAAAATACGCGTTTCTTTATTCTTAAAGTGGATTTCAAATACCAATTTACATGTCTCTAACATCTTTAGTATTTCACGTATAAGTACGGTGTCCTCATAATGGGTATTCAACCCCATTTTCATCTTTCTTGCCCCTGTTAGGGGATTTCCCAAAAACCGAAAATATGTGTTTCATTATTTGTTAAGGTGATTCTAAATACCAAATTTACGTCTGAAAACGTTTAAGTTTCTGGATATAGATATGCTCATTTAATCAATTCACGCCCCGTTCACCGCCTTAGAGACGAATATCCAAAAATCCTCCCTTAGTGAGCACACCCTAATTTAAATGTATACCCAAAATTTAATTTCTTTATGTCCGGTAGTTTCGGCTCGGCGATGATGAGTCAGTCCATCAGTCGGTCAGTCAGTCACTCAGTCAGTCAGTCAGTCAAGGCATGTTATTTTCTATATATAGATATGCAGAATGATCCATTAAGTACTGTTAACAACCCAGATTTTCCTGTCGTCCTATATAGAAGTCACTTGATAGATGAATTTATTACGGAAATTCTAGTACTCTGCGTTAATACAATTTTAATGTTGCATCTCAACACTTTAAATATTTGTCTCATACTTCTTTTTTTGTATCTTGCCTTAGATGTACATATCTTGAAAATCTTTCGCTGGTTCGTTCTGTAACGTTTCAAATCCCGTTACAAGATGGTATCTGTATTTTTATTATTTTATCTGTATTATTATTATTATTATTATTATTATTATTATTATTATTATTATTATTATTATTATTATTATTATTATTATTATTATTATGTCCGTATTATTATGTTATCTGTGATATTGTTACTATTATTGTAATTATCCGTTTTATTCAATTCGATTTTGCAATTGCCTGTTGTTTGCAAGATTGTACTTAGATGTATGCATATATACGTATGTGTAGAATAACACTCAATACCTGTACAGTGAGAATGGTTGTATATATCAGAGATTGGATGTGACGTTGGTGCATTGTGCAATATTGTTGGCGATTCTGCCAAGTCATTGCTACTCCATGGCTATGTCATTGTATTTATTTAGATATGCGCTCACGGAGTTAGCCGCCTCCGGGCTATTTCACCACTGTATGTAATATTTGCCGCGTTGTGGGAGTATGTCATTGTTATTTCTGGAGATTACGTAGCGGTGTCAACCAACGTCTATAAAAGGTGGGTGCATATTGTAGCGTCAGTCATTAGTTATACGGATGCAGTACAGTGAAGTAGTCTACTAGATCAAGAGGCCTTAGTTGGTCAGTCAACCAGTGTGAACGAGAGATGGTGAAGACTCAGTGAGCCAGTAATTACTGGTCATTGAGAGAGTGAGACCAAATGGTTGGTCCGTCACTTAGTGGAAGACACGGACGCAAGGGCTTACCATGAAGTCAGAGAGGACAACCCTGGACCTGCCAAGAGGTCATACCATATTGACTTACAAAGAAGTCAGATGATATGGAGAAGAAGCAGTCACAAGGATGTATCACCAAGTTAGGCGTGACACATCTACAGTAAACACCAGATCAAAGGAATACGTCGTAATTACACTAAAAGTGTTGAAGGTACAGTCAAGTGAATCAGTGAGGGAAATATTTCGTATAAATTGTTAAATGTCCGGTCAAGAAGAATTCAAATTCATGCCTAGTTTCTTTCAGTTGCAATGTCATAATTTCATATTCTCATCTGTTTTATCGCAACAAGGCTCACTATTTTTTGATATATTATTTAAAGAATATATATTGTTCTATCAAACGAATTCATGGTTTTATTTCAATGAAAGTAAAATATCTTAACCTCAAAATTAATGGGGAAACCGAACGCCAATCTCCTTTTCCCAGAACTTATATGGTATGTTGTCAAAAGTAAGCTTATTGCCCCACACCCTAGAGATAGTCAAGAGTCTCATTCTATTATTGCTGTACTGAGTGACAGCTGGCGCCCTTCAAATAACGTATGTGTAAGTAAGCAGGTAACAAGTAAGTGTGAGTACAAGGTTCGACGAGTGTGTATTTTATATAATGAATATTAATTTTCATAATTTCCATATTTAATGCAGATATTCCGATTTTTCAATTTAATCCAGTTTTATATGTCTGTAGCATAGGCAGCAAGTTAGGAAACTCTCAATGTGTCGACGCAACGTGGGACACGAATAAATTCAGAATTTGGTCTGAATAACAGCATATCATAGGTTCATTTTGGGAAGAGTATGCACATTTAAGCCAACGGAATTATTACCGGTAAATGTCAGGAGTGTAAGTTTATGATATATATTTGTATTTTGGGGATATGTCAAGGGATTTGAAGAAGGAAATTAATTTGAGATCGCGTACTATCACTAGTGAACCAAAGATGGAGAAGGAAGACAATAACAAGTCATGTGACGACGAGGTCATTGCTTCTGCGGACATCCAAGGTGAAATTCAGAGTAGGGAACAGGTGAAGACAATGGAAGCTTCTGTGGTAATTCAGGAAAGTACAGAAATTGAGAAGCACACTGAAACCCAAAAGGAAATCGCTGGGGGAATGAACCAAGATTTTCTAAATTTGTTCATGGCCGAAATGACCGGGCTCAAGAAACAAATGGAAGAAATGATTAGTAGTAGTAGTGAAAAAAGTCAGAAACGAATGGAGGAAAAGATTGATACTAATAGTGAAAATAATAAGAAAGAGATAAAAGAATATTTTAGTAGTAGTAGTAGTGAAAATACAGTAATAGAGAGATGAAAGAATTAATTAGTACTAGTAATGAAAATTTTAATATACTGATTAACTCTGTGAGTAGCAAAATGGATCAATTAATTAGCAGCAATAACCAAAATTGTAATGTGATCATTAGTAATATAGATACTAAGATATTAGAGATAAATAATCAAACATCTAAGTTAGAACGTAAGTCAAATTAAAAGTGTGTTGAAATGGAAGGTGAAATAGAATTGGATCGGAGCAATATTCATACTCAAATTGAGCATGTCAAAGGAACTTGTACAGAGAATATCAAAGAATTAAGTGATAACAGTTCTAGTAATCGGGAAGAAATTCATGAGGTAGTCGAGAAAAGATTGGACAAAATTTACAATGCAGTTAGGGAAGATACGAGGGAACAGATTAGTAGAATTGAACAAATTGAAAGCAAACTTGTGGAAGTCAGTGAACTACGGAACGAACGGGAAACGCTATCACAGCAGGTGAGAGAGAGAGAGGAAGAATTGCAGGAAGACGTGAGAATAGTGGAAGAGAATGCTGAGAGAGCAGCGGAAGAAGAAGAAGGAGAAGAAGAAGTTGTGAACTGCCAGGGTGTGATACGGCAGAAAGATACAGGTGAGTCGGCGTGTGAGGTGATAATAGCGAGTGGTTTGTTCAGTAGGGATCGTGATTTAACCAAGTTTTCTGGAAAACAGTTTAATCCTATAGAGTTTGTGAAAATAGTTGAGAAAAGATTTGCAAGTAAGTTGAGGAATAATATTATTGAATGGGAATACGTGCTGGAAATTTTGTCTAATGTTTTTATCGGTGAAAGTAAAATATGGTTTCGAGTGTACTGGGATAATATGGCTAATTTAGGAACATTTAAAAGCAAATTCATTGATAGGCTTTGGAAAGAATGTGTGCAAGGGCGCGCGAGAGAGAGAGAGCGCATGATGTCTAGGGAAAGTAATATTGTAGAGAGAAGGGGGAAAATGTTAAGGCCATATATTCGTCGATTCGATACCCACAAGGTAATATGGTCGAGCGGGTCATGAGAGAGATCGGGAGAATATTCAGAGCATACGTACATGATAAGCACAGTTCGTGGTTTTCACTTCTGGGTGATGTAGAACGATGGTGTAACACTACGTTACACGAGTCTACGGGATGTACGCCGTATGAAATTCATTTTGGTAAGAAACCAACCGATCACATTGCAAGTATGCTAGGCTTAGACTTGGGAGAGGGCAAATCTAAGGATTATTATATCCAGCTGGCTAGGGAAAATTTAATCAAAGCAGGCAATAAACGCATTCGCCAGCAGAAAAGGGCAAAATTGGACGAATTCAGTTTGGGTGACAAGGTGCTACTTAGAGTTCCATTCCCATCATCTGCAGAGGCGGGAAATATGTCTAAATTCTTTCTTTTGTATCAGGAGTATTTCACTATTGTGAGCCGTATCGGGAAGTGTGCATATTCCTTAAAGGATCAGGAAGGGAAGATTGTCGGTACTTACAACATTAAGAACTTAAAGAAGTATTTCACGTGAGATTTGTTGAAATAAGAGTAAGATGATTAAATTTTGTGAGAAACTGGCAAAATAAAACTAACATCTGCGATTTGTGGGGGAACCAAGTGTCGTATTGGTGTATTGGAAGAATAAGTGCTACATTGTCATGTTCTGTGTGACAAAACTAAGAACAGGACATTGGACAGTTATCGGCGATAACAATATGCGAGAAAAGTTCTCATATAAGTGAATTTTCACAAAATATTTTGATATGTTAAAAAAAGGAGAAGAATGTTGTATATTGATAGAAATTTATTTGTGCGTGTTAAATTAAGGGCTATTCACTTGTGTATTGTATGAGAATGGGACACTGGACAGTTATCTGCGATGACAATGTGCGAGAAAAATCTCATATATGTGATGTATTATAAAATGTATGGATGCTGAAAAAGAAAATTATTGTTGTATACTCATTTAAAGTGTTTATATGTGTCAGTGTTATATATATATATATAATTTTGTTCATAAATCAATCGATTCTTTGTTCTTCGATTTATTTATGAGGGAGGCGAATTGTAACGTTTCAAATCCCGTTACAAGATGATATCTGTATTTTTATTATTGTATCTGTATTATTATTATTATTATTATTATTATTATTATTATTATTATTATTATTATTATTATTATGTCCGTATTATTATGTTATCTTTGATATTGTTACTATTATTGTAAATATCCGTTTTATTCAATTCGATTTTGCAATTGCCTGTTGCTTGCAAGATTGTACTTAGATGTATGCATATATACGTATGTGTAGAATAACACTCAATACCTGTACAGTGAGAATTGTTGTATATATCAGAGATTGGATGTGACGTTGGTGCATTGTGCAATATTGTTGGCGATTCTGCCAAGTCATTGCTACTCTATGGCTATGTCATTGTATTTATTTAGATATGCGCTCACGGAGTTAGCCGCCTCCGGGCTATTTCACCACTGTATGTAATATTTGCCGCGTTGTAGGAGTATGTCATTGTTATTTCTGGAGATTACGTAGCGGTGTCAACCAACGTCTATAAAAGGTGGGTGCATATTGTAGCGTCAGTCATTAGTTATACGGATCCAGTACAGTGAAGTAGTCTACTAGATCAAGAGGCCTTAGTTGGTCAGTCAATCAGTGTGAACGAGAGATGGTGAAGACTCAGTGAGCCAGTAATTATTGGTCATTGAGAGAGTGAGACCAAATGGTTGGTCCGTCACTTAGTGGAAGACACGGACGCAAGGGCTTACCATGAAGTCAGAGAGGGCAGCCCTGGACCTGCCAAGAGGTCATATCATATTGACTTACAAAGAAGTCAGATGATATGGAGAAGAAGCAGTCACAAGGATGTATCACCAAGTTAGGCGTGACACATCTACAGTAAACACCAGATCAAAGGAATACGTCGTAATTGCACTAAAAGTGTTGAAGGTACAGTCAAGTGAATCAGTGAGGGAAATATTTCGTATAAATTGTTAAATGTCCGGTCAAGAAGAATTCAAATTCATGCCTAGTTTCTTTCAGTTGCAATGTCATAATTTCATATTCTCATCTGTTTTATCGCAACAAGACTCACTATTTTTTGATATATTATTTAAAGAATATATATTGTTCTATCAAACGAATTCATGGTTTTATTTCAATGAAAGTAAAATATTTTAACCTCAAAATTAATGGGGAAACCGAACGCCAATCTCCTTTTCCCAGAACTTATATGGTATGTTGTCAAAAGTAAGCTTATTACCCCACACCCTAGAGATAGTCAAGAGTCTCATTCTATTATTGCTGTACTGAGTGCAGCTGGCGCCCTTCAAATAATGTATGTGTAAGTAAGCAGGTAACAAGTAAGTGTGAGTACAATGTTCAACAAGTGTGTATTTTATTTAATGAATGTTAATTTTCATAATTTCCATTTTAAATGCAGATATTTAGATTTATCAATATAAATGCAGATTTATATATATGTTTCAAAAGATAGTCAGACAGTTAGGAAACTCTCAGTTCATTTGTTCGCTTCTTTGTTTTTTGTTTCTTGTTTGTTTGTAACGGAAGACAGTTGAACATAAATTTTACTGTTTGTTAATGCAGTTTTAATCTTGTCTCAACACCTCGAATATATGACCCATACTTCTTTTTGTATCTTGGATTAGGTGTACAAATCTCGAAACTCGTTCATTTGTTCGTTAGCTTCTTTGTTTTTTACATTACGGTAAACAGTTGAACAGAATATCTCGCAATTCGTATTTATCTTTGGGGACAGCTGAGGTGTGTAACTAGGCTATATATTACTTGATTACCATACAGTTGGTAGGAAGAGGATTTAGGGATTGGAATAATTTACCAAGGGAGATGTTCAATAAATTTCTAAATTCTTTGCAATTACTTAAGAAACGCTAAATTTCCAAATTCTTTGCAATTGCTTAAGGAAAGACTAAGTGAACACTAGACAGGGAATCTGCCACCTGGGAAACTGCCCTAAATGCAGATCAGTGGTGACTGATGACTGATGAGGCAATAATAAGTGGCCAAAGAAGGAAATGTCAAATTTCTCCATTAATGTTAGCTGTATCCAAAAAGTGTACATAAAAAATAGAAAAGAGTGTCATTTCCGCTCGATCATACAGTATTTCGGGCGTATGATAACTAAAAACGGAAATGTTCACTATTATAATATATTTCACAAACTTCAAAATATCTCCGGAAATATTTGTTCTACCTAAAGAATACATATAACAAAATTTAGAAAATCAAATTTCGAATCTTTAAAATCCAGCGCATTTTTACCCTACGATCTATAATCATTAAGATATTCAAGAATTTAGCTGGTCATTACTATGTCCATAAATGGCCAAGTATCGCTGATGTGGTAATTTTGTTCATTCATCACAGTAACAAACTAACTTCCGGGCTATTGTTATGGCTGTTCTTGTACGAACAAAAATGGGAACATAATATAGCTGTCTCTCGAAATAAGAAGAAAAACGTGAAGGAAATTAACAATAATATTATTGGCTTTCTCTAACTACTTCGTCGGTTTTCGGAGATGCCGAGGTGCCAGAATTGTGTACCGCAGGAGTTCTTTTATGTGCCTATAAATCCACCAACACGAGGCTGGCGTATTTGAGCACGTTCAATACCACCGGACTGAGTCAGGATCAAACCTGCCAAGTTGGGGTCAGAAGGACAGAGCCTCAACCGTCTGAACCATTCAGCCCGACTACGTATGAAGCACACAACAACACGCCGCGTACCACATGCCGTAACGAAAGGTTAACTTCGTGGAAACTGCATTGATTTGCGAATGTCTACCAGCTACAAATTAAGGACGTACCAGTTATTTAACCAAATCTTCATGTGCCGTCCTTGATTTAAACGTTCACAACGTCCAACAGAGGAACTTTTCTGTATTTGCATGAGATTTTAACAACAAGCACTAATGGAAAATGTTAACATGATGCAACGCATCTAATATTTTAAAGCCTGAATTTAATTTCATCATATTTTACACGTTGTGCACATACTTCATCCCAGATGTTTTTCACAACTTTTAATGTCATTTGTGTGTGATTGTACATTTGGTTTAGTTATTGGATGTGCCTGTACAGTTTTACATTAAGGCTGATGATAGCCAGCCAAATCCGAAACTAGTTCCCAGATTAGAAATGTAATTTAAATATTGCATAATATATTATTGAAAAGGTGGACCATTACGACATAAGTTTTATTATTATTGGGAAAAGAAGTGAACATGGTTTGAATGCCCTAATATCGCCGAGCCACAGGAAAACAAAATGTAATGACCTAGTGTCCCAGTCTCTCATTGACAATAACATTCCTCTGACTGACTGTTAATCTTAGAGTTTTCTTTTCTACTGGTTTAACGTCGCTCTAACACATCGAAGGTTTTCGACGACGCAAGGATGGAAAGGGCTAGGACTGGGAAGGCGCCAGATGTGAAAATGGGAAACAACGGAAAACCATATTCAAGGCTACCCGACAGTGGGATTCGAACACACTATCTCCCGAATTCAAGCTCGCAGGTACGGGACCCTAAACACACGGCCAACTCGCCAACGATGGGTTGAGAACAGCTAAATGTAATTAGGGCTATTGAATAAGGAGGCTGTGAAAATTATAGAAACGGTATGTTAAATTCATTCGAGTTGTGAAGGAATGTACTGTATGGCATATGATTAAAGCACATGTGATATTATATTCAAAGCGAAATATATATTACGGTACTTTTGACCCTGTTCTTTACATAAATCAAACATTAGTCAACTCGTACGACATCAGTTATTGTTGTTTGTTGTTTGAGTCGTCAGTCCATAGACTGGTTTGATGCAGCGTTCCATGCTACCCTATCGTGAGGATTGCCCCCTGTCGTGTAGTCCCCACCCGGAAATCCGAATGAAGGACTATTTTTTATCCGGGAAGAAGTCATCATCAGTACATCATTCATATAGAAAGAGTTATGCTGAGTAAATTTAGGCGAACAATGACAGTTTCGTGGCCTCTACCTTATAATTATATAGAGTGAACTCTTCGGCCTTTTGCTATTTCTTGATGGATGCAGTACTTCGGCGTCTGTCTCTTGGTACAGGCCAGAGCAAAGTGTAGCTTCCACCGAAGTCTCAGTCTCATCAATGGCTGTGACAATATGGACTCTGCTTGGGTATGGGGGCTGCTGATTAACAACGTTCAGAGCACGACTAATGTATCTGAGTGCCATTAAAGGTGTTACTCATAGGGTTAATCGTGCTGCAATAGTACTTTCTGGCCCACTGAGGAAAGCAATGGGAAACTACCTAACTCCTCATCTTGCCTAGTATGTCTAATACCGGTGCTGCCATCGGTTTTTTCGGTTGTGCTATTTGAGGACCTGCGCTGTTAACCTAACAGACAAACAGACAAACAGACAGAGAGAACTCTACTTTTGAAACGTTACATGAACTGACGATGAGGTATTCAACACGCCAGTGTAAAACATGTTATTGCTCTAAAATACGATACAAAAGAGGAAAGTTTTCGACTTAGGATGAGCTGTAAGGGGCTCTCAAGCAGTTGTTTTATGAAGGGTACGCGGTTTTCTTTGTAAAACAATACAAATCCTCAGTCCACGAAAGTTGTGTCATGGTCATTTCCGTAAACTAGTTTTAATACATAGGGAGCCTTTTCTCATCCTTCATAAATGCAGGGCCTTGAACTTGCTATCTTGTTTTATACACTGCATATACTGAAATGATAGTTGGTAATAGCTCAGACATCGGAATTTTACTAGACAAGAGCCTGAGAAAAAATATTGAAAATATTTTGCCATTTGCAGATATAGTCTTTTTACAAAATTCACCCAGTTTGTCACCCCTGTTCACCCCTTATTCATCGGAATACTCAAAAACGCAAAAATACATGTTTCCTTATTTTCAAAGGAGATTCCAAATTTCAATTTTCATGTCTGTAACATCTTTAGTTTTTGAGATATAAGTCTCCTCATAAAAGGTGTTCAACCAATTTTCCCCCTTTTTTCATCCCCCTTAATGGGATTTTCCAAAAACAGAAAACATGTTTCTTTTTTTCAATGGAGATTCCAATTACCAATTTTTATGTCTGTATCATATTCAGTTTTTCAGATATAAGTATCCTCATAAAAGGTATTCAATCACTTTTTCACCTTTTTCATCCCCCTTAATGGGATTTTTCGAAAACAGAAATATACGTGTTTCTTTATTCTTAAAGCGGATTCCAAATACCAATTTTCATGTCTCTAAGATCTTCATTATTTCACATATAAGTACGGTATCCTCATAATGGGTATCCAACCCCATTTTCAACTTTCTCGCCCCTGTTAGGGGGATTTTACAAAAACCGAAAATATGTGTTTCTTTATTTGTAAAGGTGATTCTAAATACCAAATTTACGTCTAAAAACTTTTAAGTTTCTGGATGTAGATAAGTTCATTTAATCAATTCACGCCCCTTTCACCGCCTTAGCGACGAATATCCAAAAATCCTCCCTTAGTGAGCACACTCTAATTTAAATGTATACCCACAATTTAATTTCTTTATGTCCGGTACATTTGGCACCGACACAGATAGGTCTTATGGCAACGATGGGATAGGAAAGGCCTAGGAATTGGAAGGAAGCGGCCGTGGCCTTAATTAAGGTACAGCCCCGGCATTTGCCTGGTGTAAAAATTGAAAACCACGGAAAACCACCTTCAAGGCTGCCGACAGTGGGACTCGAACCCACTATCTCCCGATTACTGGATACTGGCCGCACTTAAGCGACTGCAGCTATTGAGTTCGATAATATTGAAAATAATAGATATTAAATGAAATCCTAAATTTAAAAAATATTATTTTACTTTGAACTAACGATTTCAGTTTCAAGCTGAAATATGCATGGATAAACTTTTAAAATGTCTTACTTCAATAGAGCCGGCCCCGTGGTGTAGGGATAGCGTGTCTGCATCTTACCCGGAGGCCGCGGGTTCGATTCCCGGCCAGGTCAGTGATTTTTACCTGGACCTGAGGGCTGGTTCTAGGTCCACTCAGCCTACGTGATTAGAATTGAGGAGCTATCTGACGGTGAGATGGCGGCCCCGGTCTAGAAAGCCAAGAATAACGGCCGAGAGGATTCGTCGTGCTGACCACACGACACCTCGTAATCTGCAGGCCTTCGGGCTGAGCAGCGGTCGCTTGGTAGGCCAAGGCCCTTCAAGGGCTGAATTGCCATGTGGCTCGGTTTGGTTTTACTTCAATAGGATCCGAGAAAATGTTCCTTACGTGTTGCATGATTTAAAATTGTGAGCTTATTGCATTCTGTGTTCCACTAACGTACGTTCGCATGAGGAACTTGTTTGTCCTGTACAAGACATGAAAGCATGGAAGAACTAAGTTTTGGTTCATTGTTTCTGATTATAGATGGTGATTTTCTCCATTAAACACTCACTTCCTCCTGTAAACATGCGACCACCAACCACATACGCTCCTTACTTATATCCTAACAAACCCTGCTAACAGCACGCTGTGTTGTTCTAAACTCCGCTTGTCATCATTCCACGCGGATAAGCACGGTAATGTGGTGCAAAGACTCGACCCTCCACGGAAGAAGTTCTCTTCAACAGGCATCATATTTCAAGTGCATTTTATGAATGGTACAACCATATCTTGTGAATTATATCAGTGCAATTTAAATCAAGATCACAACTTCTAGTCCTATACAATAAAAACGTTTGTGAAGTAGAAGCCTCAGTATGTTAGAAGTGAAGATTAATGAAAATGAAATGTCGTATGGCTTTTTAGTGCCGGATATCCCAGAACGGGTTCGGCTCGCCAGGCGCAGGTCTTTCTATTTGACTCCTGTAGGCGACCTACGCTTCGTGATGAGAATGAAATGATGATGAAGACAACACATACACCCAGCCCGCATGCCATTGGAATTAACCAATTAAGGTTAAAATCCCCGAACCGGCCGGGAATAGAAGCCGGGACCCTCTGAACTGAAGGCCAGTACGCTGACCCTTCAGCCAACGAGTCGGACTGAAGATGTACACAAGTCTATCATTCGTGAGGGTCGAAAGGTATACCCGTAAGTGGCAATTGACCTGTAAGAGTCTTGACCTTCAAAGACGTCAGACATAGCTTCTTGAGTGCCTTCAGGGCTCCGTGGTTTTATTGACAATTTGAAGACTGTGCTATTAAGGTATCTTTCAGTTCTCCAGATAGTAGTTGAGTAAGGTTTAGTTATCTTCCAACGAATATAATCCCCCATTTTACGGTAGGTCCTCAGTGCCTTGAAGAGAGTCATAAAAATACTATAAAAGTGGCATTGGTACATTGTGAAGGGTGAGGCTGACGTTGTCGTCATTTGACTCCTGCTGACAACTACGAACACATGTAAAATTCACAGTTGTAAAATTCAACTGTTTGCCAATAACTGAAGCAGTAATTTTTATCAGATTCAAAAGACAAATTCAACAGATTATATTATATCCAAAATATCATGGTCAGATTATATTATATCCAAAATATCATGGTTATAACATTAATACTGGACGAATTTAACAAGGGAGGAAATGAACCTCCATGTGTCCCGCGATATTAATCTTATGGGTAAAATATTAATGTTAATAGCCAGTAAGCGCTGATGACTTCAGATTCTGGATTTTTACACAGGATACTTTACAACGGTGGGATAATTTTATGCAGTCTGTAGTCAGTCTGAGGAAGGTTTGTATATTGTCTTACTTGAGCAACATACCGTAACATTTTAATTAATTTTTAAACAATGTGGGTGTATATCTAGACTTTTGGTGGTTGAAGCCTGCGATATGATGGCAGAAATTTCGAACATAGAATTCAGGTAGCTAAGAGTCTGTTAATTTTATCAGACTTATCAGCTGTCAGACTTATGAATAAAACATAAAACGAGATGGGATTAACCATGCATTATTATCCTGATATGCTTTATATTTTATTAACAGTGCGTATTTTACAGTATGTTCCATCAACAGAATAAATGTTGCAGCACTTAACCAACTATTACACGAATTTATACTAGACGCTTGTTGAATACATCCTCTACGAACGAGTGCAGTGTGTTCCACAAGTCATGTGATACATTTCTTTCACACCAAATAAACGTCAATTGTATTGATGATGATGCTTGTTGTTTAAAGGGGCCTAACATCTAAGGTCATTGGCCTCATGTAAAATGTATTTACAAAAAAACATAATATGTTAGGATAAAATGAAATCTATTAACAATTAATGTACTCTACATATTCTTTGCTTTTAAAGAAACTGCTCAAACGTGCTCCTATAATTTGGTTTACTAGATTTCTCTCAAACGTGGATTTCATCACTACTCATATTGCTGTAATTGCATTCATTTTGCACTTCATATCTTTTACATTGTGCCGCAAATTAAACTTAGTAAACTAGCATTCCAAAGTAGCAATTAATATGTAAACCCACGTGCAAATAGCCCTTTGCATGGCTCACCGCCCATTCGCAAGCAATACTCCTTATTTTAAAAAAGGAACGAAAAACTAATTTCGCAGAGAGTTATTAAAGCATACAATTCCAAAAATGTATAATCGTGCAATGTAGTGAATATAGAAGAAGGTATAAACATATTATATATGTATTGTATACCAAAGCTACCGAAATTGAGTAAAGGCAACGTCTACGATACAGAGAGTTAAAAGTGTTACTATATCAACTCTGGACTTAGAGAAACATGCAAATAAATATACAATGCTTAAATGTACTCTTTAATCCATGAACCTGGAATAAAATGTATTTACAGAAATATTAAATAAAATTATGGAAAGAAGACATTCCGTCACATTACTTTCAAATAACTATATTATATTTGAACAATGCATAGAGATACTTTTCGACAGTGTAATAAAAGGTAAAAAGAAACTAGGCAAACTGGGCTCAATTATACTTTAAAACCGATGAAGTAAAATTGTATGTATTATTCTATGAAATGTGATGAATTTGTATTTCTTCAGTACCGGTACATAGATATATAACCATTCGTGTGACCACGTAACTTCAAGCCTCATATCTAGCACGTTGGATAATTTTTAGTAATAGTCAATAAAATCAGTGTAATATGTTAAACAATTACAATTTAATTTACGTACAATTTTGTTAGGCTTCAGTATTTCTTCTCGAATATAACATTTGAAATTGGCTGAAGCTCTAAACGATCAGTCATCTACTAGATCTTGAACTTCACTAACTGCAGGACTTCTCATGTAGCAAACCTTCCACGGACTCTTATTGTACAACTGTGCTAATCCGTAGTAAACCAGTGTTACTGCCGACGACGAAATTTCATACCGGCATTCACAAGTTTTCTCTTGCATGGAAATAAAAATATAATTCTCGTTCATTAATTCCCGGAACTACTAAATATCCTACGCAGTGACGTGAGCCCCTTGCTTTGCCTTTCTTCGTGCAAATAATGGCAAGGAAAAACAAAATATGCCCATGCATAATATCAAAGTGAGTGAAAAAGGAAATTTTATTTCAGAGTAAAATTTGGTGCGGTATAAATTTGACATGCACTAATTCTCCAAGTACCCTTGTGTTGCGATGGAGAGTTAGTTGTGAGCGTCGTCTCATCTCGAGCACAAGCACCACCTGCGTGAAGATATTAACAAGATAATTGATGTGAGTCCTACAGCGAATCACTAAACACCTGCCTTATACACTGCAATACACACATCTATCCTAATATCTCCCTAGGAGGAATTATAAGGTACATATTACAATTCTGGACATCATTGGAATCTCAGATATGTTTAGCAAAGGATCAAAATATTCCTAGATTTTTCGAAAAATATATGTTTGTATAAATGTTTTACTTTATTTTACTTAACTATAAAGATCTCGAATCTTTAATCACATCATATAAAAAAACAAACTCTCAATTTCAAGGGGTTTTTGACTCTCAGAATTGTAGATGATAACAATTTAAGGCAAGCAGGAATACGTTTCAAAATAGTTGAGGAAGTGTGGGATTTGGTTATAGCAGCGCGGAATAAGTTAATTTTATTGGTTTTACAGCGACGATGGATTAGAAAAGGGCCAAGACTGGGAAGCAAGCGACTATGGCCTCAATTAAGGTACATCCCCAGTATTTACCTGGTATTAAAAGTAGGAAACAACAGAAAACCATCTTCTGGTCTGCCGACTGTGGGATTCGAACCCACCATTTCTCGAATGCATGCTCTCAGCTACGAGGCCCAAACCATGCAGTCATCTCTCTCGGAGCTGGTGGAGTTTAAGGGAGCGTGATTTAGGATTAAAGTAAGACTATGCAGTGGATATGTGGGAAACTGAGAGTGAGAATTGTAGATCTTAATGACTGAGTATGAGATAGGAACCTGTGCTCAGATGGTCTTCAATAGAAGCGCACAGTATAAGTCAGGGTGTGTGTTTCTATAGGTTAGTGGTACATTCATGGAAACGAGGTAGACCAGGGAGCGGTGGTGAGAGTACAGGGAGCTGTACGTCAGGTAAGGATGACATAAAGTTGTTAGTGTGAAAACCGTAGAAGTATTGTAAGGAAAAGTATACAATCAACTTATCAAAGTATACAATCTACTTACCAAGTATTGCAATAGATGTAGAAGGTTGTGTTTATCGTAGAGACGGGAAAGGAGCGGTAGCAGGGGGAGAATTATACTGGTCACAACGTAATTGGTAAGCTTCGAAAATGTTCAGGATGAGAAACATGTAATTCTTAGTTTAATAATCAAATCTAAAGATAATTGGCAACTTGATGTTTTGGAATGTACAGACCAGGCAAGGGTGGAGCTGACGCTGGATTATTTGGTAAGATAATTAGCTATGTGGAGAACGACACAGAAATGAATGTGATTGCAGTGGGTGATCTCAATTTACCAAATGGCAACGGGAAGGATAATGCTAATAACATGATAAACGTACGAGTAAGTTAATCTGGGAGGGATAGCTATATCATAAAATCAAAAAGTGATTGAACCAGCTAGAGGGAAGAATATTCCAGACATGGCGCTGATAAAAATCGGATGAGCTCTATAGAGTAACTGAAGTGACATATGATATAAGTGATCACGAAGCTGTTTTAGTCGTAGTTAAAAAAGAATTGTTATAGAAAGGAAGGTTTCAAACTTAGGGTTATTAAGAAGTACCATGTAGCTGATGATATAGGCACGAGAGAGTTTCCAAAATTTAATTATTGTCGGTGTAAAATGGTAAATAGAAATGTAAACAGCGTATGGAATGGGTTTAAAGCAATTGTTGAGAAGTGTAAAAAACAGGTATGTACCTTTGAAGGTGGTAAGGAATTTAAAAGACGCTATATTATAACAGAGAAATAAATATATTAAGGAGGAGATCCAGGTTAGAAAGGAATAGACTTAGGAGTGGTTGTGGAAGGGAGGAGGGATTGAAGAAACTTACTACGAAATTGAATGTAGCAGAAAAGTCAGCTGCAGATAACATGACTTTAAGTATGTGTGGCCATCAGGTGAATTTTAGTAAAAAATTGAAATGATATGTATATATGTCTAGGTACATTAAGGAAGAAACATGTTCTAGAAAGAATATTCCAGGAAAAATTAATAAACAAGGGCAGTGTTTGTGTGTCTGGGTGTGTGTGTGTGTGCGCGTGTGTTTGTGTGGATTTACAAAAGGCAGAAGAATTTTATAAGCAGTAAGAAAAATAGTTTGAAATAAGGGTAATGTCCAGGTCGAGGAGGTGACTAATATTACCAAAGTACTGACATTTACCAGTGACAACGAAGATATTTAAAATAAGATACCAAACATAAAAACTAGAAAATCAGCTGGAATTGATAAGATTTCTTGGGATATGCCAAAGGCAATGGGTTGGAAAATATACCTCATTTGAAGTTTTTATTCGATTACTGTTTGCACGAAGGAGCTACAGTATATCAAATGGATGGGAAGTGGAACGGAAAGAAAGTGATAAACAAAGCTGATAATTACAGGGTAGTCAGTTTGACATGTGTTGCATGTAAGCTGTGGGAAAGCATTCCTTCTGATTTTATCAGACTTGTTTTACGAAATTAATGACTAAATTGATAGAAGGCAGTTCGGATTTAGGAAAGGTACTCAGTACGTGTCAGCTTACAGGATATCAGCCGGCTATAGCAGATAATTTAGATTCATGATTTCAAATGTATCCAGGTTTTCTGATATGTTATATCACACACAAATGAGGGCTATCCGACTAGAGAAAAGAGTGATTTAATGGGTGGCTGCCTTTCTAGAAAATAGGACTCAGAGAATTAGAGTGCGTGAAGCATTACCTGATGCTGTTGTGATTAAAAAGGGGAGGGGATCAGAAAGGCATTACCATTAAACACGAGTAGAGTACTAGAATCAGAAACAAGGCTCTTTCTTGGTCAATGTTATAATGTATAGGGTAATTAATAATTTACAGAAGTGTGAGGGACTGCAAAAAGAGCCCGGCAACGTTGTGAGATGGAGAACAAACAATGGTGTGGTGATAAACCGGGTGAAATGTCGGATTGTACGGTTTCCCAAGTGCAGCAGTCTTCTCAGTTCTAATTACTGTGTTGATAGTGTGAGAGTTTCTCAGGGCGATCACTGTAACTACCTAGGCTTTATTATAAAGAAGGATCTTCATTGCGGTAATCACATTACGTGGTTGTTAATGAAGGTTACAGATCTCTTCATATATTTTTGATGGGATTAAGGATGATGGTGGAAAGGCATATAAGTCTCCGGTAAGACCCTAATTAGAGTATGGTTCCAGTGTATGGGACCCGTCAGCAGTATTATTTCACTCTAGAACATGAATTGATTCATAGGGAGGCAGCACGATTTGTTCTGGTTGATTTGCAACAAAAGAATCGTGTTACAAAAATGTTAAAAACTTCGGTCTGGTTCTATGGGAGTAAGCAAAAGAGCTGTCAGTAGAAAGGTGTTGTGTAATGACAATGAGCTTGAATGGTGTTAATAGAAGTAGGAAATATAATATGGAGATAAGGAATACAGGAAAAAATTTTCATTTTCAAGAAGTCAAATTAGCGATTGGAATAATTTACGAAGGGGAACATTGGGTAGATTTCCAACTTCTTTGATATCATATAAGAAAATACTTGCCTGGGACTTTACACTTTCTGATAATTGCATAATATTCAAAGAGTGATTTGTCATATCTCAGACATGCTGATCTAAAGTTAGTTCTTCTCGATCATATAAAGTTACTTTTCAAAATCAAAATGAATATATAAGACTGACTCTCACGTACTTACAAGGTTAATGTAATAGATTGCCACATCTAAGAATGGTTTCTTTCCTTGTTATTTTTACTCATATGAATATTCCTGTACTACACTTTTGTATACCGTACATGTGGACACATTTGAGGAAAAACACTAAGCATCTGTAAACAGCACATCGCATTTACTATTTTAGTGGTAACATTTCAAGAACGAAAATCTACGGTTTCAGTTTTATGATATCTTGACTTATTTTAAGCAACTCGTTTGTGTTGCATTTCGCTAGTGATGTGAGATATAGTTGGATTTTCTATCTTCAGTAACCAGCAGTAATCTAACAGCATATTCTTGCTCCATTTCCCTTAGATCCTAGTGGAATATTTCTCCTTGCTCTTCGCTCAGCATTGCTAGGTTCCCAGAGAAACAATTCAGATGTGAATGTAACATGTGCACCATTAAGCTTATGCTGCAGATTTTATGCTTGGAAAGAAACAAACATTTTCTCCACCTTTCCTTTGTAATCTGGATCCTTTGTGTTGCAAGGAAAGTCCCAGAATGCTTTCAATGTCGGCCATTCTGTAGCGCACATAACATCTTCGAAATTAGCGTCAGAAAGGTGTTTTCTGATATCTTGACCTGGTTCTGTGGGAGTAAGCAAACGAGCTGTCAGTAGATAGGTATTGTGTAATGACATCGTGCTTGAATGGTACGCTGATTTTTCATTACTGATTCCTGGGAAATAATGACAAAGGTACTGAAATCATTAACCTTATTTGTTTACAGCCATAAAAATTATTCATAAGTTCTAGTTTGATATGAATCAGAGGTAACAGTATGTTCGACTCGTCAACAAGACTTCATTGTGTTATGTTTCTCGAGCCTAACATCCACTGTTTATGTGAGATTCCTCTTGGTTATAGTGATGTGACCTTGTTCGACTATCTCAGTCATAAGGAAACAGGGGTGCTTTGTTTAAACTTCTTGTAGACCTAACAGAATACATATCCCTTTAAAGTCACCTTAAACCCCACTGTCGGCAGCCCTGAAAATGGTTTTCCGTGGTTTCCCATTTTCACACCAGGCAAATGCTGGGGCTGTACCTTAATTAAGGCCACGGCCGCTTCCTTCCCACTCCTAGTCCTTTCCTGTCCCATCGTCGCCGTAAGACCTGTCTGTGTCGGTGTGACGTAAAACAGCTAGCAAAGTCACCTTACACTTACCAGTTTATTTACGCAGCATCGTCTCTTGTTCCTTACATAATAACTGAATGTACAACGGGAACCGATGACAGTTTGTTTTCGTTGTGAAGAAGGGCGCACTGCAAACTTCGCTTGGACGCATCAATAAAAAGTCTCCAGTGAATAGGGTCATATTGTCGTACTCCTAGTTTCAGCTTAACCTCTGGAATTCTGTTTCAGTCAGTGTAATTGATAGGGTAAGCAAATATTTTGCTTTGGCGACAGCCCTAATCCGAGATGAGGGTCATTTATTTCCTTATTATTTATTAAAAAATCTTTTTCGTATAATCTCGTGACAATTAATGGTAAAATATTATTAGTGAGGTTAACGGCAAATGAAAGCTTCGCTCACCCACATATAAGAGAGAACGAGGTTCTTATTATCCCATCGATAAATGATCTACTTATGTCCGTCTGTGATGTGCCCTAGAACAGGGCCTCTCAGGGTGCATGCGCCTGGTGCATGCACTGTGCACGGTGCAAAAGACGACTTCGCTTGATTGACCAGAGTGCAGACCCCCACTCCTCGATTTGGAGCAATAACGCTGTCCTTCTCTTTCCTCACGCCTGTCTCGCTCGCTCCCCATGTCTTTCTCTTCCTGACTTGCTCCGTAGCGCTCCAAATCCGAGCCGAGTTGAGCCGAGCTTAGCCGAGTAGCCCAGAGGCGAAGCGTTGGTCCGAGCCGAGCCGAGCGGGACCGATGCACTGTGCATAGGAACTCTGCGCCCCTGTTTGCACGCGTGAGATTTTGGGCGTCTGAGAGGCCCTGCCCTAGAAGCTCGTTTAAGCAATATCGGTAAATGAGCGCCACATCAGCATCGGAAACAGGCCATGGTCCTCGCTGCTCTAGGTAGTTTCCTCTTCAAAAAAGAAGGTTACGAATTCTTCTCCTCTATGTCTGTATCAATAGCACGTCGTCTCTGGTGCCAACATGTTCCTTTCGTGAGTTTAGAGCCGAGTATCTCAGGCAGATTCCTTTGTAAGACCAGCGTCTTAAAGAAAGACATTTAACACAAAGTTTGGGTCGATTTTCGACATCTTCTGACGCGGCCCATTTCCGCATCAGATCCAGAAGAAAAACAATCACGTAGTTGCTTAGTACGCTGTAGTACTGGTTCATGACGGCCATGTCCGCCTCCGTAGCGTAACGGTTAGTGTTATTAGTTGCCGTCCTCGGGGGCCCGGGTTCGATTATCGGTACTGCCAGAAATTTAAGAATGGCAGGAGTGCTGGTATGTGGTTGAAATGGTACATACAACTCACCCCCAATGGGGGTGTTCCTGAAAAGAGCTGCATCACCTCGGGATGAGGACACGGGTTTGCATTTTTTATGAGGGACATAGGGAACGGGTAAAATTGCGAATGAATTATTTCATTGATACAAAATCTTACTTTTATTCCTGCTGTTAAATACCCTCACATTCACAGAAGTATCAGGCACACCACTGGAATTCAAAATGGTAGCGCTACCTGCTCACCGTACGTCTATGCCATAACTGTTCCATACAGGTCCTACAAGCCTTATGTGGTGACCACACCTTGTCTTGGTCTCCCAATTTGATGCCGAGGTACGCATAGCAGGCCGTTCTCACAAACTCGGTTATTCTGCGCTGCTGTTTTATCGGCACGAAACTTCCACACAGTATATCTGAACTGTTCTTACAGCCACAATGTGACACGTTGATATCAGTTTAATAAAAAAGTATGTTACTCAAGTATAGGATACTTACAAAGACAAAAATCTCTTTTCATTAGCAAGCAACGTTTTTTTTGCTAGTGGCTTTACGCCGCACCGATAGGATAGGAAAGGCCTAAGAGTTGGAAGGAAGCGGCCGTGGCCTTAATTAAGGTACAGCCCCAGCATTTTCCTGGTGTAAAAATGGGAAACCACGGAAAAGCATCTTCAGGGTTGCCGACAGTGGACAGTATCTCCCGGATGCTAGCTCACAGCCGCGTGACCCTAACCGCACGGCCAACTCGCCCGGTCAAGCAAAGTACGACTCAAACTGTGGTACAAAGTGCACTGCAACAGAACGACGTCACTCAGCAAAACCTGCCACTGTTGAGGCTGCGAGTATGATTATTCAGGGTTGCCGGGTGCCTGTACGAGATCGTATTAAAAACGAATCCGGAAATATTATTTAAAGCAACATTTCTACAAATAACATAATAAGTACAATATCTCATGTGCATAACAACGTAAACTTGGTAATATCAGATTTTAAAGAAATTTGATGTGGGGAAATTAACGTCAGATCCTGATTTAGGATTCAAAAGTTATCCTAGAAAACAATACAGGATGGCAGCAATGAAACCATCGCAGGTCAGTGTAATTGATAGGGAATATGTTGTTTTGGCAACAGCCCTAGTTGGAGAAGAGGGTTATTTGTTTATCAAAGGAGCTTTTTCGTATAATATCTTGACCATTATTGGTAAAATATTCTTAGTGATAATGACTGTAAATGAAATATCCGCTATCGTACATATCAGAGAGAACGAGGTTCTTATTATACCATCCATAAATGATCTACTTATGACCGTCTGCTCTAGAAGCTCGTTTAAGCAATATCGGGAAATGACCGTCACATCAGCATCGGAAACAGGCTACGGTCCTCGCTGCTCTAGATAGTTATCCGCGATTGGAACTCAATATTATCGTACTCACGCATAAGAGGACCACTGTAGCACACAGGATGAGATAAGGCTCAAGTATCAGAACAAGAAAGATACGGTTTGAGCACATTAATTCATATTCCCGTCTACAGGAAGGTAGCTAAAGTAGCCTTATGCAGAGCATGTACTACCTAACTTTCTGAAAAGCAACTGAAGTTCACATAATGAATATGAGGTTTATGGTTCAGAATTCATGAACAATGGCCATTGGAATTATTTGGCGTAACAGACCATCAAAGAAAGTTAATACATCTGATAAGTACGCAATACGCAACCTGCTTGCTAGGAGCCATTCTGGCAGTTAAAATAAAGATATGTATTCCAGGACAAGACACTTAAAATTGACGAATCAGTCTGGAAGTTCGTTTGGAGCACTAATGGGTGAACTTATGGTAACTTCCGCGTTAGATATCCAAAGCTAGCATAAATAAAGCTGTAAGTATTAGGAAGTCATACCTGAAAGAACTTTGAGGATGGTCAGAGAGTAAAATTGTGTCCCGTTTGAATACTATGGACCAAACTGTCCACCATTTTCATTACTTTTTCTTCAATATGAAATACAGGCCAACATTACAGTTCTATTTAATCATAGTGACTGGTCGTATTTTTAGCGCTGGGTAAATGTTTTTGTTTCATAAGTTTGACTTAACTGACGGTGTTCCATGGTGTACGTTTGGGGGGGAGCATTTCATTTACGGGAGATGATGAATTCTTATGAGACATAATTGGTTAGAATTCATAAACGTTGGTTTGTGGGTGTGAATTCCATTCAAAACTATTGGCCTCCTTCGAAGAATAAAAGGGTTAAAATTTGAAAATTATTGGTCTGATTGTGGTTGTTCGTTGATTACAACAGGATTATTTGTTATAGACGCCTAATTGCAGTCACTATTGTTTTTACTTACCAGGACGATCACTACTGTTGTGTACTTTGTCCGTCGTGAGTGGGCACTTTTAGCGCACTCGTGCATGATGCCCCATATGGAAATTTTGTCGAACTTGTATATCCCCATAATTTATAATTGAAGGTATTGAAAAGGTTGAAAGTGTAACTTTAGGAGTTTTGAGTACGTCTTGTCAGTGGATACAAGGTTAGATAAAAATACTCTGAGAATAATATAGTGAATTGTAGTTGGGTTTGTTTTTGGACTGTAACGTCATTTATATGTAACGAGCGTGAAAAACCGAGTATCTGACAATGCTCTTCCTAACCATTACTTTCCTTAAGACCGGTCACGCCTCTCAGCCACGTACGGATATACAATCGATCAGAACAATTGAGTTGGTTAGTTCCAAAACTCAAAATGTCCACTCACACTGAAAATAAGATACTAACATTTGGGGCTCTATATTTAATACGTGATAATTTTTTTGTTCCATAACTACACTAGTGTCCAAAAGTTTAGCATAATCACTAAACGAAGCCATACCCCCTGATAGGAATGTCAGGCGGACTGCTGAACAAACGGAAGCTGACTCACACACCGTATGTCACACAACTTGTCCAAAAAAATAGTGTCAGAAAGGCTCTGATAGCCAGGAAACACCTTTGACAACAACTAGCAAAACTTGGCAATGTTTTCCATAAGAAATATGCTGTTAATAGGGTTTATGGTTCCCCTAACGGCCACACATGATTCGCAGTGACATGGCATGCTCTCTATCAGATGGTTCAAGAGCTCTTGTGGCAGTCGATCCCATTCCTCCGAAAGGGCAATGCGAAATTCCTGGAGGGTCCTTGGTGGAGTCTGACGGAATGTAATTCGCCTCCCCAATGCATCCCAGGCATGTTCTATACGAGTCAGATCCGCAGACCTCGCTGGCCAGTCCATGCGATGAATGTCTTCCCCAGCCAGATATGCATCCACCAGAACAGCGTGGTGCGGTCGGGCATTATCGTCCATTAAGAGGAAGTCTGGACCAAACGCACTTCTGAATAGTTGAACATGTGGTTTCAGTACCTCATCCCTGTATCTCCGAGCGTTAACAGTGTTCCTCGGACTACCCATGAAGATGTGCATGTCCGTACGGCCATTCAACATGATGCCGCTCCACACCATGACGCAACCACTACCATGCTGGTCCCATTCCACGATGTTCCTGTGGTTGTATCGGCTACCCGGTTCTCTCCAGATTAATGTGCGACGGGAATCGTTCTGCAGACTGAAGCGGGATTCATCTGTGAAGAGCACATGCCTCCATTCATTCATGGTCCAGTTTCGGTGTTGACGGCTCCACAGTAAACGGGCCCGTCTCTGTGCTAGAGTGAGCGGGACGCACACCGCTGGACGTCGGGCAAACAGCCCTGCTGTTCTGAGCTTTTGGTACACAGTTTACCGGGAAACGGCAACCCCTGAGACGGCTGCAAGTTCCGCCGACAATTATCTTGCAGGTGCACTCCGATTTCGTCGGGCGGTTAAGGCCAGGTATCGGTCCTGCTGTGGGGTGATTACCCTTGGTCGACCTGGTGCTGGCCTACGACTAACATCTCCTGTGTCTGGAAATCGTCTCCAAAGCCTGGAAATGACACTTTGTGGCACATTCAAGGATACGGCGACTTCGGTCTGTGTCTGGCCTGCTTCCAGGCGGCCGAGTATTCTACCCTGCAAAACGGGGTCCAAATGGCGTCGTTGTGCCATTATGTTGTCACGTTCACCACGAAGCTAAACTCCGCACAATATAACAGGGTCAACACGACTGAGGGAATATGGGGCGCAAGCACCGGCTGTGTTCATCTTGCGGTTGCGCAGCTAGTCAAAGAAGGAAATGCTACTTTCATATACAAAGCGAACACGTAAGGTTGGTAGGTGCATATGTCGTGCGATTTGCGGTCTATTTCCTGTTGCCCTGCTTACTCGTAACTTATGCTTCACTTTTGGACACTAGTGTATTATTATTCCTTACATTTTTAACCTCAAAATTTAAGTTCTGTTCCAAAATTGAGTATGTCCACATGTCCTATTGCATAACTTGACATGCCCAAAGTAACATGGTAACAGAAGGATGCTTAATGCTGTAAGAAAGGTTTGCTGTTAACCTTCATTAGTTAATTCCGATGGCGCGGGGGATGGGTGTGTGCGTGTGTGTGTGTCGTCTTCAGCATCAGAATTCATCATAGGTAGGGGCCCATCCTCATAGACACGCAGGTCGCCTATACGGCATCAACTCGAAAGACCTGCACCAGGCTCTTCGGAGGTCACACGCCATCATAATTATGGATTTACATGGCAAAACATACTGCGTCAATTTTGAAACATTTTACATTTTTATACTGCCCTATCGTGACGGTCACATCCATTTTCCGCCCTTGATTTCCCCACAATGTAGTGATCATTGTACGCTTCTCTCGTCGAACAGAGCTGTACGTGTTGTCATTGAACATTTACATCAGAAGTCGTATGTATAATAAATAACGCTTTGATTCTTTTTATCTTCCTTATGGTTGCAATTTCAATGGTCAACAGTGACATGACACCATCTGCAACGCTCCGAAATCCGAACTCACGCATATTGCTTCACTCTGTATATATACATATGTATCATCAATTTCTCAGCGTGAATTTGACCCCATATCCATACAACATACCATAATAGAATATAAAACATATGGTATTATGTTTGTTGAAATAGTCAACATGTCATAATTACTTCCCATTGAAACTTCGTCAGCCATTCTTCATACCTTTTACATCTGGTGTACATTGGTGTGTTTAGCGTAGGCAATGCTGTTAAAAGTCGAGTGTTAGGAGTTTAGGCGTTAGATGTAGAAAAATTATAATTTACTTGTACTTTTGTCTCAATGACTGTCAGTTCAAATTCATCCTCCTGGCATAATTAGCGAATTTGATGCCACACAACATAGCACACTCCACATTCGTGATCCGCGCTTCATCACACACGCACCAATATTAACAAGCCCATGTTGGAATTTTCCTTCCCAGAATTACAAGAACGAAGAGTTCTTATCCTCCATTATTTTCACCACCATCGTTATCATTATCAACAACGTCCTAAGTAAGCAGACAGGCGTAAATAACGCTCTTCGCATTATGATCCTTAAACCTACACTAACAACGGATTTTGCGACTGTGATATATCCTGTACCCTTTCTACATTCTTCTCCTTCCTCTTTTTATTCAGTAATTATCCATTCACTTCTAAACATAGCATTCTCATAAATTTCCCATATGCGTCACCTACGACTATCTTTGACGTTCTCAGGTAATCACTGTGAGAGTCGTTCTATTTTTCTTCTTGTATCATGTTAGCAATCCTAAAGATCAAATTTTTACTCTTGTATATGGTCACATATTCAATCCATCGCTTCAGGATATCTGTTGCCTGCGTTCTCCTTCGGATTTCTTCTGATCGAATCCTGCCCCTCTGGCTGATCGCTAACATCTGTCTCTCCAATACAAAAATTAATTATTGAAAATTCTGGAACACAGCCTGATTTATAGTCCCAGTCACAGGTACAAACATTAAAATATGACTGTAAATTCTTTTTCTACAAAAAGGAGAAAAATTCCAAAATTTTACAGTGTGATAACTATGTAGCGTGAAAATGGGCCCCTAGTTACTTTGTTTAAATTTAATCCATTACGCAGATGTTGAGATTTGCTTTTCCCACGTGGAAAGTGTACTATCTAAGGAAACGTGCCATGGCTGTGGAGAATGAAATAAAAGCACGTGTTGTAATATGTAGCCAATAAGCCAATAACACTGCCAAAATCTTCAAGGATGTGTAATTTCGCTATAAACTAAAAATACACATTTTCTGAAAGTATAAAAGGCATGATTATAATTTGAATTGAACTTAGTGTTAATACAATGTGTAATGGTGATCTCGTAAATTATATCAAAACCTCGCTGCACTTGCAAAAATTGCTATATACAACTTACATCGCAGGCCAGAAATCCATTCATACTTTACTGTACTGTGTGTGCGCTATGAAAAAAGGATTCTCCCTCTGAACGATATGAACGATATCTAGGTTTAGGAAACTAAGAATAACGGCCGATAGGATTCGTCCTACTGACCACGGTTCACGTCACAATCTGTAGGGTTTCTGGCTGAGCATCGGCCACTCGGTAGGCGAAGGTTCATCAGAGCTATAGTACCATGCCTTTCTTTACAGTGCTAGCAAAGGGGGAAGTCAGTCAGTATGAAGACCTGAGAGTCAGTAAGTGATTCATGTGATCATATTATAATTAATACTTTGTAGTCGTATGTTTTGTTATATTTTGTTATCTTTCAATCTACCCTCAAAGTGGGAGGGAAACAGACGGAGCTTTGGCCAAACAAGGAGGAGGAACCAATTGTCTTCTATTTATATTTCTCGTTAATAACCTCAAGATCACAGAGCGTATTAGGAAAGGTTTCACCAATGCATTATTGGAACTCGGTAGGTGATGCGGACCGAGATCACATGAAGCGCCGCTCGTTAGTGAAAATACTGCTGACATCTCACCAACAGATAGCACTTCAACTGTAATCACGTAGGCTGAGTGTACCCCTAATCCGTCCGACTCGTTGGCTAAATGGTCAGCGTACTGGCCTTCGGTTCAGAGGGTCCCGGGTTCGATTCCCGGCCGGGTAGGGGATTTTAACAATTTGTTAATTCCAATGGCTCGGGGGCTGGGTGTGTGTGGCGTATTCAACACTAGAAATCATCCTATATAGGGCCCTCATCTTCATCTTCACAGACATGTAGGTCGCCTAATAGGCCGTCTACTATAAAATTATTATTATTATTACCCCTAAACCGCGGGGCCAGCTCTAACACTGCCATCTACAGAATGTTTGCAATGAATGAAACACCGTCGTTGTTAGAATCCCGAACAATACATTCACTATTTCTTGTGCGTGTGTGTGTTGCATCTTTCAACGCTGAGCTCGTTCTACGTGAAGCGGACATGCTAACCGTCAATTGCTGCTGCATCGCCGCTATTGGAGTATGAGACAAATGGACGCAGCTTACTGGTGCGTAGAGGAGAAACAGGTTCCGCTACTCCGCTTACACTGTCACTAGTCGACTAGCCCGCTCTAACGTAGTGTAGAGGGAGTAACATAAATTCTAGGGGTTCAAATGGGTCGAACCCCTAATGTTTATGCAAACCTCATAGCATTATCGTCGTGCGGGTAGACTCTACATATTACTCGCTTCAGTAAATTTGCATTCTAACCTATTACTGCATGAACATCCGGGCCCTAGTAATTATTCAAAAATTGATCGTCTTCGGACCAAGGAACCAAGCCGACGTTCTCCTACTGAACTAAGCACTTCTTTACCATCTCAGCATTTTTTATTGCCAGCAGGCACCTCATATTAATATTCCGCAATCACATAGAAAAACTCAACTAATAATCTAATAGAACGTTGACTTTTTGCATCATTTCAAACTAGGCGATGCGAATTGTATCTGACAAGCTACTACTGCATAAAAGTAAATTAGGAATGGTAGATGGCAGGAAATAGGAATGGCAGGTTTCTACATAGCTTGCGAAGACAACATAAACCAGCTCTCCATCTGTGGGTGAGAGCGATCTGCTCCTTCAAACAAGCCGGCACGAGTGCTAAAATATTCACGAAACTAGAGCCAGGTTCACTACGTTGCATTTTACGACACAAGATAGATTACTTGTCGAGTACCCAAGGTGCTCGTGCTGAGGTGGAGCTGAGCCAGCCTAATGGCACAACAGCGAGCGCGCCTTCATTCACAATCATTGCCGTATGGATCAATTCCAACGAACAATTTTATACTCGTTATTCTTGCCAGGTATTCTTTACAACTTGACACGTCTCTGTGAATCTCACTCGGCACAAGATCACTCAAATCATGAAGTCATGCGTTCACATTTCACTGTTCTTCCGTGGCGAGCAACAAATCATTTTTATTGGAATTAAATACATTGTGTTCATATTATTAGTGCACGACGGTATAATGATAAATGATCAAAGAATTAGCCCGAAAGCTTTCGTGTGTAGCATCAGTTATTTTGAATTTGCTTGATAATTTGACGGTGTAATGATCTGACGTTGTACTGATCTAAAACTGACTGCGTGGGCAATTAAGACGTTCTACTGTGCTACCAGCTAAGTAATCGCCTTTAATGCGGTAAAATCGCGCTTAGATAACTCACTTGCACGCTTTACAGTACAAAAACGAGACTGACAAGGAGCTTGTTCACTAACAGTAACACGACCATGAATGAGTGTGATAATCATCCATTTAATTAGACTACGATGTTAACTAGTTTATCTAACTATTTAGTCTTCTGCCTTACCATGAATACTAATATTTTAATTTAAAAAGATCCAAATTCCCCCATTTAGAGCGTCTTCTAGAAACTATGTTGGTCAAAACTTTCCAGAAGTAGATAGTTGTGAAATATCAGTAGATAAAAAAAGTTAACTCTGAGAATATGATGGAGGTGTTCTTGTTAATTCCATGCATCAGAACTGGACCATAAATAGAACCTGTCCTGATGTTTCAAGACCTGAATGTAATAACAGTCGCAGAATGCATACGCATCTAATGTACAAAGTTCAAAATTAGCTTACTCAATAGATGGTTACATACTATTAAAGATGTTGATATTACATCTACCCTATGCATTATAAAGGTAATGACAGGAATACAACATGGATTCGTACAGACATCAGGCAGGAATAAATAGTACATTATGCTATATCTTGCCCACAGTGTACTGTATATTAATGACGATAGACGCAAGCATAAATTTGGTGACGAGGATGAAGACGATAATATAGGTTCCAAGAAACATTTACTATTAATAATTTATATTTAACAAACATGTTTTCTTTCAATGAAAATCGTTTGATGTTCAAGCCAAGTATCCTGATTCAGTCACATGATAACTGTCAGCAAATAGAGGGATTATTTTACCCATACGATCAGCAATTTAACTTCCTAATGACAATATTTATTCTATTATAAAGTAATGACATTCACTTTCTCTTGATTATCTTTATACCACCCATAGCGATATGTTCCACACCGTGATACCACCTAAGTAAACACGTCTGTCTTGTTTTGTCTCTACAGTTTTACTTACTTTACTGAGACATTTTGAAGGAAGATGTAAATCATTCCGAAATGTAAGTAACGATCAGTCCGCCTCTGTGGTGTAGTGGTTAGTGTGATTAGCTGCCACCCCCGCAGGCCCGGGTTCGATTCTCGGCTCTCCCACGAAATTTGAAAAGTGGTACGAGGGCTGGAACGGGGTCCACTCAGCCTCTGGAGGTCAACTGAGTAGAGGTGGGTTCGATTTCCACCTCAGCCATCCTGGAAGTGGTTTTCCGTGGTTTCCTACTTCTCCAGGCAAATGCCGGAATGGTATCTAACTTAAGGCCACGGCCGCTTCCTTCCCTCTTCCTTGTCTATAATTTCCAATCTTCCCCATCCCCCACCAAGGCCCCTATTCAGCATAGCAGGTGAGTCCGCCTTGGCGAGGTACTGGTTATCCTCCCCAGTTGTATCCCCGACCCAAAGTCTGAAACTCCAGGACACTGCCCTTGAGGCGGTAGAGGTGGGATCCCTCGCTGAGACCGAGGGAAAAATCAACGCTGGAGGAAAAGCAGATTAAGAAAAAGAAGAAGCAGAAGAAGAAGCAACGATCAAAGTTACTTTTCAACAATAGACACGGTATATTTATTCCGACAAGCAAGTGTAACTATTCATAAGTTTGGTAAATGTAAACTCGTGTCCTCATCCCAAGGTGGTGCAGCTCTTTTCAGGCACACCCCCATTGGAGGTGAGCTGCATGTACCACATACAGCCCTACTGCCATTCTTAAATTTCTGGCAGCACCGGGAATCAAAACCGGGCCCCCGAGGACGGCAGCTAATAACACTAAGCGATACTCTACGGAGGTGGACGTAAGTTTGGTGAATAGATACAATAAGGTACAAAAATCTTTAATACATACTGCAAAAGCGGTTCATCAAATGTACCCTTCATCGTTATCTTTGGAATTTCAGAGTAAAATTAATAAATTTATAAACACGAGATATAACGAAGCCACATATCGCGTACCTGATATTTTGAAATGTAGTGTTAGAATGATAATAATAATAATAATAATAATAATAATAATAATAATAATAATAATAATAATAATAATAATAATAATAATAATAATATTGGCCTGTGGCCGCCAGAGAAGGCTGGTGCAGATCTCTTTCTAGTTGACGGCCTATAGGCCTATAGGATGGGGCGCTAACTAAGATGATTTCTTATTTTATGACGTCATAAACACCCATCCCCCGAACCGGACGAAGTAACCAATTAAAGTTAAATGTTCCGGTCGATTGAATATAAATTTTTAAAAAACTTAGCTTCAATTTAGAGGGGCAGTGGCGATATTTTCTAGCTCTGGTACAAGTTTATTTATTTATTTATTTATTTATTTATTTATTTCAATATTTATTTATTTATTTATTTATTTATTTATTTATTTATTTATTTATTTATTTATTTATTTATTTATTCATCTGCTTACCCGTCAGGATTGGTTTTTCCAAGTTAGATACCATTCCGGCATTTGCCTGGAGAAGAAGTAGGAAACCACTGAAAACCACTTCCTGGATGGCTGAGGTGGGAATCGAACCCACCTCTACTCAGTTGACCTCCCGAGGCTGAGTGGACCCCGTTCCAGCCCTCGTACCACTTTTCAAATTTCGTAGCAGAGCCGAGAATCGAACCCGGCCCTCCGGGGGTGGCAGCTAATCACACTAACCACTACATCCGGTACAAGTTTACAATCCGTAAACACATCCGTATACAGTAATTGTGTATATTTTCAAGGTGACTACTTGAGGACTTTGTAGGTGTCCAATAGAATACACGAAACATCTCGTGATGTAGTTAATGAAAATTATGGTTTCAGCTTTTACGTCCTTTATAATTTCATAGCTGCTATGGATTGTGTCCAACCAAATAAGATATCATGATCGCTGTTACCAAGTTTATACACTATCGTACAACTGTGAATGCTTAAGGATTATGTACATCTGTACTCGGTAACACTAAAGGTGCTATGTACTGCCAGGAGTACAGTTTTATTATTTCAGTGTTATGACGCGTTTCCGATAAGCTCAAAGGAAACAGTAAATGGGCTGAATGAAGGGTATTCGATCCTATACTTTGCTACAAATTCGCTGACTATTCCAGTCTGCCGTTTTTGTGGATGAGGTCTTTATCCCATTGGATTGTCAGTTACATTTCATTTAACCCAACTTGAAGGGTATTTTGGCTTGCTAGCTATCTTCCATAGTGTGGAATACCACCTCTACCCCTTAACACATTGCTGTCCGGCCCATCTGACGTATAACTGGCCCCTGTGACCGGAAAGTTTTGACAGAGACATGGAGTTATTGCAGGGTAGCATAATTTAATAATTTTAGGTCCATTCACAGTTATATCTGTCCACTTTAAAGTTTTTGGTGAGATTTTATATTTCGGTTCATTCTGGTATTGATATCTGTTTGATTCCTCCACCATATACGCCAACAAATAATTACAAATGAACAACTTGACATCACAACCTATATTTTCAGGTTCACTCGGCGAAATTTTAACGCCAGGTGTCCACGAGAATGACTCCAAAAACAGTATAATATCCTGTTAGGCCACTCACAGCCAGAAATAGGGAGAAATTTATCACCAGTACTTACATCTAGACAATCTTTGCTATCTGAAGCATCAGGTCATTGCTCACATGGTGCAATAAACGTGTCATTCAACGCATCACTTCCACATAAATGCATGACACTAGCACTAGAATTATCATTAGACAAGTCATCTTCACTCTCCTCACAATCACGGGAAACATATGACAAATTATCAGCGTATAATTCATGTATAATATCACCAGGAGCCAGTCCACTGTTTTTGTTTACCGGGGCTGCCATTTTTGTTTACTAGCATTGATGGATACACGGAAGATATTCGAAGGCAAAAACAAATGCAACTGACGCACTAAAACGGGCAAAACCAGTACTAAAAGAAGCGTAGTTTTTCTACCATTTAGGCACATCAACGATAATCTCCAAATAGTTCCTCAATAACCGTTAGATGGCATCAGAAAACAGACTTGCACAAACACGTATTTATACGTGATCGGCTGCCGACCACCGTGCTTGGAAACACGTATTGATACGTGAGCGGACAGCATTGTGTTAATTGGACGGATTTGTTTTTATTACAGGCTCACCTATGGATTTTTATGGTTGTCAGGATGCTGAAATGGGTTTCTTTAAGTTTCATGGCCTATATCCTGGAATAGTTTTCATCAAATGTCATTGGGTGAACTGAGGAGCTTACTGATACAGGAAGTAGTGAGCAAAACGGATGAGGATTTTAGAGGATAAACACGTGATACTCCAACACCTGTGGTTCCCTTAGCAGGACAGAAGCCGTCTTAGAAGGCCACAGTTCACGTACTTCTGGCTAGTTATATGACATACCAAAATATAAAAACTTCACGGTTCTCCAAATGTTAAACTTATCGAAATTTGAACATTACAAGAAAGATGATATTGGATGCTTTACATTTTTGAGAGGTGAAATGTTTGCCTTCCTACTCCCACTCTAAAATAATTCATATAAAATGTACAGACTTGTCACTTGACGTTATGAATCATGAGAGTTAGTGTTTCATGCAAGTTTAAATATATGTACATATATACATTCTCCTGATGTATAAACTTTCAAAAATTTCTTCTTACACTACATAAATATATTCTTCAGTTGCTGACTATTTTTGACATACTAAGCGGGGTAATCGTACATTGAAAACAACAAGAGGGGAAAGAAAAGCCGATTAATCTCCAGCTATAAAGAAGTTTGTGTTTATTTAAAACAATTTGGCGACGAGGCCTCTTGAGTTGATGTTTGTAGCAAACATTAGAAAGCTGTTTTAAATTCGTTTAACAATGGTAAGTCAACAGACACAAAAGAATCATTAAAGGCTTGATTTAGCTAATTTTTCCAATCACATTCCTTAATTCTGGGGCATATGAGGAGTGTGTTTGGGACATAATGTTTGCCACATTCGACAATGTTTTGAATGGTGCAAGAGATTAAGGTAGAAAAGACAAGGTGCACAGAATCCTTAAAATATACCATTTAGTGGCCATCCGTCCCTCATCAAGCTTCTTCAGACCATAGGTACATAAACGTGTACCTCTATTTTCTAAATTGTTTGGTCCGAGACTCCCTACATTATGTAAAACGTGATTATAGGAGCACATTTAGCAAGGCCTGAGTTCATGCAAACTAAACCAGTAACATCTTACATCAGAGTAATATCAAGATGGAGGAAAATAGTCAATAATATCAAGATGGTCAACAGACAAAAGTTGTCTTTCGGTAGTTTCAAACCGAAATGCCTTTTGTTCTTAGTTATCTTCAAATATTCAACCCCACCCCTTCCTGCATGATAGTTGCATTCATTGTTTCAATAATAAATTCCAATATATTGTAATTCATGGTAAATATTGGAGTACATACAGCGTGTTCTGAAAGTGTTTGCCTAAAAATCTCGCACCGTAGTAGTGAACTATAAGAATTGCATAAAGATTTTTGCACCGTTCTGCGTGCATCCTCCACGTGAGGTATTGCACTTCCTTACATATCACTTGCTTAAGGAGAGTAAATGTTCGAAATGTCTTCCTCCTACTTCAGTAAAAAGCATTAATCGCCGGAGTAGTGACAGATGAACTCGTATGAAACTATTCAGCATTTTGTGAACTTCAGCATCTGCGATGGAGAGCCATCTTTTGCATGCTCAATGGGCATCACAGTGCTCTTCATGTGACCCCGGAGTAAAATATAATGAGTATTCAAGTCCTCCTTGAACTAACCACCTGTTCTGGAATGTGGTATTGATGTACCGACGCATCATTACAGATCAGTGAGCTGGAGTCCAATCGGCCTGAAACAACATTCACAGCCTTATTACAGGAGACACATAGAAATTCCTTGAACACTCTACCTTCCAGGCGAATGGATAGCAGGTATGGTCGGATCAAATAATTTACAGAAACACTTCCCATACATTAACAGATAATTTGTATTGATTCCCACGTTCTAAAGTAGCGTTTGCTTTCTCCTAAGTTCAGAAGTGATTATTGTGAAAACTGTACATTCCCTCTGGAGTAAACATAGCTTCATCAGTAAATAAAACTATTGATTAAAATCATGTTAATCTAATGAGCGCTATGGAAACCACCACTGAGCAAAGCGTACACGAACATGGTAAACATTGGGTTCCATATTCATCAACTGGAATTATTCCTTTTCACGGAGAACTTCATAAATGGTTGAATTGGTAGAAACACCCATTTCTCTTACAAAGGCTCGCGTCTTAATTGAAGAATTCTTTAAATCACATCTACGGCAGCCTCCTCAAAGTAAACAGAAAGTGCATTGCATTCCCGGGACGTCCTCTATCATGTACGTTGTTCTTTACCATATTTGACACTTACATAATAGTATTCACACCTAGGATTTTTCAGGGAGAGGCCGGAACCGCGTATTCACCGCGTGGCGATCAGCTCAAATCTACATCGCTTCCGACATGCCGTTAGTTCTAAGAAAGAGACAGCAGGGAGAACTGGGAAGTGATACTACAGGCTTATCGGACTGTTTCCATCTCAGACATGCTACCAGTCAGATTTTGTGTTGCAATTGTGGTTCTAGGGTATGGTATTAAGGGTCAGGACCAAACCATATAGGTGGAAATAGAAAAATGCCCACATGTAAAAGCATATAACAGAAGATGCGATATCACGATACGAAAACAGAATATTCCCACTGTTCTTATTCACATTTTTCACATGGAATGCACTCGTCTCTCGAAGTTGACGATCTAAGGAACTGAACGGATGCCATCTCCCGTTAAGACGCTGAGCTCGTCGCCTGCATGATTGGCTAAACAACGGTATTAATACCAGTACCATAACATTAGTTCCGGCAGATACATTAGTACCAAAGCCATCTAGTGAACACGGACATGTTTTCGCAACGTAAGGAAGTACCATGCCTCACATGGAGGGTCCGTATATCACAAGGGAAAGGGACACAGAAGTGTGCATTTTTATATCATTCATTTCATTCCCGACTATGTTCTGAATTATTTTCGGCAAAACATTTCCAGAATACTATGTGTGTACTGTATATATATCCAATACCTACCATGAAACTCATGAGAAATGAATACCTATTCTCTCCGAAGACCTTAAAAAGTAGTTAGTGGGACGTAAAGCAAATAACATTATTGAATACCTATTCCAAAACTAATTATAAGTCATTTAGCACATTTTGCGCTAAGAAAGAAATTAAAAGAATTCTTCTTTCACTTCGTCTAGTCTTGGGTCTGAAGAGGTTACTATATCTGCGGCAGGAAAGGAAGATTTGATAAATTCAATAAGCTTCATTAGAAATAATGAGTGTAATAGGCCTGGAGAGAGGTCAGCAAATAGCAAAATGAGAATTGGGATATCCTTAACGTATGGCATAATAGGGTTATTTATCGCATCCGATTCTCGATGTACAGGAGTCATTGTGCCATATTTGTAACACAAAAGTTTGTGATGTAAATTCAAGGCTTTCCAGTCAGAATCGTGTAGTGCTTTTGACTATATTATCTTGTAATAAATCATTATCTATATATATAAAATAACTTGTCCTGACTGACTGACTGACTGACTGACTGACTGACTGACTGACTGACTGACTGACTGATTCGTCATCGCCAAGCCAAAACTACTGGACATAAAGAAATGAAATTTTCAGGATACATTTATATTACAATGTAGGTGCTCTTTAAGGGAGAATTTTTGGATATTCCGTCGCTTAATGGGATGAAAAGGGGGGTGAAATTTTGAAATGAGTGTATCTATATCTCAAAACTTTAAAAGTCAACACATCTAAAAATTGGTATTTAGAATCTCTTCTAAAAAAAGAAATACTTTTTTTTCGGAAAATCCCAATAGGAGGGGTGAAACGGGGTGAAAAACGGGTTGAATGCCTTTAATGAGGATACTTATATCTCAGAAACTGAAGACATTACAGACCTGAAAATTTGTATTTGGGATCTCCTTTAAAAATAAAGGAACACGTATTTATTGTTTTTGGAAAATCCAATTGATGGGGGGTGAAAAGGGGAGTGAATTTTTAAATGAGTGTATCTACATCTCAAAACGTTAAAAGTTTCAAGATGTAAAAAATTGGTATTTAGAATCTCATTTATCAATAAAGAAAAATTTATGTTCTTGCCTTCGGAATATCTCAATAGCAGGGATGAAAAGGGTGAAAAATGGTTGAATGCCCTTAATGAGGCTACTTATATTTCAGAAACTGAAGATATTACAGACCTAAAAGTTGGTATTTGAGATCTCCTTTAAAAATGAAGAAGCCAGTATTTTTATGTTTTTGAAGAAGCCAAATAATGGGGGTGGAAATGGGGGGGTGGAAGTTTTAAATGAGTGTATCTATATCTCAAAACTTCAAAACTGTACAGATGTAAAAATTGGTATTTTGAATCTCCATTAAAAATAAAGAAACGTGTATTTTTTGTTTTCGGAAAATCCCAATCGGAGGGTCGGAAAAGGGGTTGAATGCCTTTAATGAGGATACTTAAATCTCAGAAACTGAAGATATTACAGAGCTGAAAATTGGTATCTGGGATCTCCCTTACAAATAAAGAAACATGCATTTTTTGTTTTTGGAAAATCCAGTAGATGGGAGTTAAACAGGAGTGATGAATTGGGGTGAGTTTTTGGAAAGACTATATCTACAGTATATCATAGAAACGTAAAATGTTACAAACGTAAAAATTGGTATTTGGAATCTAATGTAAAAGTAAAGAAACACAGGTGATTTCTCTTTGGAAACTCCACTTGAGGGGAACTAATAATTGGGTGAAATTTTAAAAAGAGAATTTCTACAGTATACCTCAAAACTTAACACGTTACAGAAGTGAAAAATGGTATTTTTATCTCTATTAAAAATAAAGAAACGTGCATTTTGTGTTTTCGGAAAAAACACTTGGGTGGGGGTAAAAGTGACTGAAAATGAGGTTGAATTCTTTTGTTTTGATACCGATATCTCAAAACTGAAGATGTTACAGACGTGAAATTTGGTATTTGGAATCTGCTTTAAAAGTAAAGAAACACGTATTCTCGGAAAATCCAGTTAAGGGGCGGACGGGGGTGCAAGAATCGAAAAATTAATTGAATTAAATATATGAGGATACGTACATCTAATATAAACTAATGTTGTTACAGGCGTGAAAATTAGTATTTGGGTCTCCTTTAAAAACAAAGAAAAACGCGTTTTGGAGGGGTGTGGGAATCATCTCTGGGGTCGGGAGTGAAAAGAAGTTGAATTCCTTTTATGGGGACACATATCTCGAAAACTGAAGATGCTAGAGTCGTGATAATTGGCATTTAGAAGATCCTTTACTATTAAAGAAACAATCATTTTTGCGGAAAATTCACTTGGGGGGGGGGGGAGAATGAAAGGGGTGAAAACAGAGTGAATTATATTTATGGGGATTCTCATATCTCAAAACTAAAGGTAACAGACGTGAACATTGGTATTTGGCATCTCCTTTAACCGTAAAGAAACACACCTTCTTTTTATGGGGGATGGGGGTAAATTAACTTAACGGCAGTGGGGTGAAAAAGGAGTTGAGACCAATTGATTTTACTGTTTATAAGGTACTTATTAAGATCATCCGTGGCTCAGGCGGCAGCGCGCTGACCTCTGGTCGCTAGGTTCCGTGGTTTAAATCCCGGTCACTCCATGTGATGTTTGTGCTGGACAAAGCGGAGGCGGGAAAGAAATTTCTTCGGGTACTCCGGATTTCACTCTCATCATTCATTCCAGCAAAACTCTCCAATATAATTTCATTTCATTTGTCATTTATTAATCATGCCCCAGAAGAGTGTGACAGGCTTCGGCAGCCGGCAAAAATCCTATCTTCGCCGCTAGATTGGGGCTTCATTCATTCCATTCCTGACCAGGTCGAATGACTGGAAACAGGCTGTGGATATTGAATGTACTTATTCTGATAATAAAACGATCATTTTTAATCTTTGCTGGGTTAGTTTTCAAGAGCCACCCTTTCCTTTGGAGAACGTTCTTAGATTACAGTAGATTCTCCCGGCATAAAAATAAAAATTTAAACACATTTGAGATAAACGCTAGGAATGATATTGACCGTGCAATTCTTCACATCTATAATGAGGACAATAATAGGTAAGGTAAGGTAAGGGTTATTCTGCCCGAAGGCAGGTCCGAACCTCCGCAGAGGTGTTCCTGAGCCGGAGTTTACGTGCGGTAGGGTGGCCAGTTCCTTTCCGCTCCTCCATTCCCTTACCCCCACCAACAGCGCGTTGCAACCCATCCAACTCCTGACCACGCCCAATGTTGCTTAACTTCGGAGATCTCACGGGATCCGGCGTTTCAACTCGGCTACGGCCTTTGGCAGGTCAATAATGCACGGAAGTATATCATTCTTATCGCCGGAAATTCCGCGCACTTGCCTACGCGCGACAATGCTGCTGATCACATTGTCAGCAATGACAATGGCAGCATATATAATTTACCGCTAAGTACCGGTCTTGCATTTTCCTGTGGGGTCCAGAACATCAATAATAATAATAATAATAATAATAATAATAATAATAATAATAATAATAATAATAATAATAATAATAGGGGCCGATGACCTTTGATGTTAGGCCCCTTAAAACAACAAGCATCATCATCATCATCAACAATAATAATGATCTGGACCGTCATCAAATTGTGCGGACCGCGCTGGAAACGGGTAATGTTCTGGTAATGACTATGAATGCTGTCCGGCCGTGGGTTCAGTACCGCCAAGGCATCCAAGACGACACCACTCCGGATCTCCTCAAGGATTTAAAATGCTTATAAGAAAAGGTGGCAACGATTTAGGTACCCAACTGACCGGGTGTAATACCTGGACCTAGCCCGTGAAGTACGAAATCGATTGCTTTAAAGAAAGATTGAAAAAGGGAGGAAATTTGCCGTAATCTCTCAGAAGACAATTCAGATCGCGAATTAGGGCGGATTTTCACAGAAAACGAATCAGATCGTGAATTTCGGCGAATTATGTATAAAACGTTAAGCATTCAATTATAAAATTCAGTATAATACCGTAGCGAAGCACGGGTATCTTGCTAGTGTATATATATATATATATGGGTATAGTAACATGTCCTGACTGACTGACTGGCTGACTGAATGATTCATCATCGCCGAGCCAAAACTACTGGACATAATGAAATGAAAGTTTGAGAATATATCTACATTACAGTGTAGGTGCTCGCTGGGGAAGGATTTTTGGATATTCCTTCACTAAGGGGGTGAAAATGGGGGGAGTGAATTGTTTAAATGAGCATATCTATATCTCAAAAACTTAAAAGTTTACGGAGGAAAAAATTGGTATTTAGAATCTCCTTTAAACGTAAAGAAACGTCTTTCTTTTGTTTCCGAAAAATCCCCTTCAGGAGATGGAAAATGGTTGAAAATTTTAGTACCTTTTATGAGGATACTTATATCCCAAAAACTGAAGATGCTACAGACATGAAAATTGGTATTTGGCATATCCTTTAAAAATAAAGATACACGTATTATTTTGTTTCTGGAAAATCCAACTGATTGAGGGGGGGGGGTGAACAGGAGTGACAAAGTAGTTGGATTTTAAAAAATGGCTATATATAAAGTAAATCTCAGAAACGTACGTTGTTACAGACGTGAGAATTGGTATTTGGAATATCCTGTATGAGTAAAGAAACATAGATAATTTATTTTCGAAAAATTGACATAAGGGGAATTGGAAATGTTGTGATATTTTAAAACGAGAATACCTAAAGCACATCTCATAAATTTAGTATGTTACAGACGTGAAAATTGTTATTTTTAACCTCTTTTAAAAATAAAGAATCACTTATCTTTTCTTTCGGAGAAATCACTTAAGAGGGGGTACAAGGAGAGTGTTATCTCAAAAACTAAAGGTGATACAGAGGTGAAAATTGGTATTTGGAGTCTCCTTTAAAAATAAAGAACTACGTACGTATTTATTTCTGTTCAGAAAATCCACTTAAGGCAGGGGTGGTGAAAAAATTGAAAAATTAGTTGAACTCTTTGTATGAGGGTACACATATCTCAAAAACTAAAGATGTTGCAGACGTGGAAATTGGTATTTGGAATCTCCTTTAAAAGTAAGGAAACATGTATTCTTTTCTATTCAGAAAATTCACTTAAGGGGGTAAAGAGATTGAAAAATTAGTTTAAATAGGTATTTGTATGAGGATATTTACATCTTAAAAACTCTACATGTTACTGACGTGAAAATTGTTACTTGGAATCTCCTTTAAGAATAAAGAAACAAGCATTTTGGGGGGAAACTCAAATTGGGGGGGGGATTCAAAAGGAGTTGATTTCTTTTTATGAGGATTCATGTATCTCAAATCCGAGGGCTACAGACGCGACAATTGATATTTGGAATCTCCTTTAAAAATAAAGGAACACGCATTTTTGTGGCGGGGTAATCAACTTAACGGGGATGGAGGTTGAAAAAGTGGTTGAATTAATCTTATGAAGATATTTATCTCAGAGGAGATGCCTGGCCGAGACGATAAAGGCGTTTTCGGTTCACCCGGAAGGTCGTGACTTCGATTCCACGTCAGGGAAGTCGTAAAATTTAAGAAACTAGATTTTCACTTACAGCGGTGCACATGGCCCTGAGGTTGACTCAGCCTACACCAAAAATGAGTAACAGGTTAATTCCTGGAGGCAAAGGCGGCCGGGCGTAGAGCTAACCACTCTATCCCACCAAGTGCGGACGTTATGGGTGGTGGAAGCCTATACCTTCAACCCCTCCAGTGGTCTTCATGGCCTGTACGGAGATGACTTTCCTTTGCCTTACGTTTACTTATTTATCTCCAAAACTGAATATGTTGCAGACATGAAAATTTGTATTCGAATCTTCTTTCAGAGTAAGGAAACACTCGTTCTTTTGTTTTTTCGAAAATCCACTTAATAGGGGTGAATGAATAGAAACATTTGTTGAATTATTTTTATGAGATACTTATATCTAAATAACTAAAGATGTTGTAACGTGAAAATTGCTATTTTGGAATCATCTTAAAACAAGAAATACGTACTCCTTTGTTTTCGGGAAATTGCGTAGAGGGGGTGGAGTGAAAGAATTTAAACATTAGTTGAATTTTTTGTATGAAGATACTTATATACAAGAAAAATAAAGATGTTACAGACGTAAGAACTGGTATTTGTAATCTCACTTCAAAATAAAGGAACGCGCATATTTTTGTTTTCGGAAAGTCCACTTAATGGGGGAGAGGGGTGGAAAGAAATGAAGAAATGGAATTATTTTATGAGGAGACTTATATCTCAAAACATGAAGATTTTACAGACTTAAAATTGATATTTTGAATCTCCTTTAAAATAAAGAAAATCGTATTTTTTGTTTTCGGAAAGTCCACTAAAGAGGCTGAAAAGAATTGACCTTGTGTGCTAGTCTCAGAAATTACTTTAGTGCTATTTAAAAGAAACGATGAAGTCGATATCTCCGGTATTAGGAATTTATTCTGCATGAACGGCCATAAAATTAATGTATAATACACTTATGACACTACACCTTCACAGTAAATAATACTAGGGTGATTCTGCAAATAAGCTTAGCGAGTATGTTATGCCAAGGACTTTTTTATTTCGGAAATGTAATGGTGTCAATGGAAAGGGGCATACATCTTTTACCTTTCCAGATTATTTCTATGAACACTGAGGCACTTAAGCAGTCATACCTACTCACGAGTATTAAAAGGTTTCTCTTATCACCGTATCACTAGATCACGGTCCAGATAGCATCAATTTATACAATCCTTTTATTCGAATATAGCACCATACAGAGCCCGAACTCCTTGCTTGACGGGGAGGCAACCCCGTAGCGCAAACTGCAGACCTTGCGGTTAATTGTGGAGATCCCAATGGGAAGCAAGTTTTATTTCAAACTTACTCGTGTGTACCCCGCAGACAGCGTTACCACGCCAGGAAGAGTAAGAGAAAGGAGATCGTGAGACAGTGACAGTGTCACGTGAAACGAGTACTACCAACTACACGTAGCCAAATATGAGCACTTCAGGCCTGGCAGCAAGCTATTAGATCAAGTTATTTCCATACGAGTGCCAGTTCCACCATTTGTTGAACATTAAACTATATTGATTTGATTTATGGAGAATTATCTGCACCATTGCGGTGACAAGCAAGGAAGTTAATGTTTTACTCACTCAAATTCACGCAGCCGTTGAAGGAAAAGTGGCCGATACACAAAAACAGTCTGTAGAGAGGCCGGGGATGTACTGACCCTAACGGACACGAGCAGATACTCTAAAGGGAAGCCAGCCGCGAGAACAGAAGGCTAATGACTGAAAGACCGGTGCGGAGTGCGTGTCGCTCATATCGAACCTCGAGACAATGTGTCTATAACACAGTGCTTCAAACAAAGCTATTACAAAGTTTTGGATAGGAAACAATCTAGCTCGCCCGAGCGTGTACTGTGAGTAGATTATGTCTGAACTAGATAAAGTTCGTCAATTGAGTGCGGTTCGCGGAGAGTTAAATGCCAAATAAACTTGTTGTGACCGGGTTTTCATACACCTAATAGGCTCTACTCGTGATCGAACTCACATCATAAGTAGGAGATTTACCTCGACAATCTCGCCTAGGTAGCGTATTCATAAAAGGCAGTGAAGAGCAGTATTTCCTTGCAGCATCCAGATTCCAGGGCTTACAGAGTATCAACAAAGAAGAAGAAGAAAGAACTATAATGGCGTGACCGGGAGTCGAGTGCCAGGCCTCAACATTCAACGTCCACACCTCTAGTACGTGCTAACCCCACAACGTAGCCCCAGATGGTATGCTGAGGCAATGGCGGAGTATATCAGATGAGTTAAACTGCAATTTAAGCACGATTTAGAGTTATAGCTTCCACTCAGTGCCTTTTGAATAATGTAGATATTTAATTATATTACAATGCCTTAGCCATGTTTATTTAAGGTGTTGATTCATTAAGTTAATTTGGGGCTGACGGCACGCGCCAACAAAGTGTTTTATTAGCTTTGTTTAAGATGGTATGTGGGTAATGATAGTTTAATAGTTTTACGTGTTTTATACGTAGATTACTTAACTGCCGTTTTGGACGCTAGCGTTGTATTGATGCCATCGTCTTCAGATAGATTTTGATGTCAGATAACATCTAGAGTTTCGAACGGGCAACCCAGTATCGAATACTAGAGAGTTAATTCCGTTGGGATGTGCATGATTTGCATGGAGCATGTTTTTCAGTTTGCAGCGAGACCAGAGAGATATTTTCACCGTTGTAAATGAGCGAGGGTCTTTAAGATTATATGCAACAGACTGATCCGTTGCCGAGTGTGATATTAGAACCCAGAGAGCATAGATGCGAGGCCAGAAAGAGCCCAGATATGTGTGTGTATTGCCGCCGTGAGAAATTAATGGAATTAGCAGCGAAGAGGCTTAGATAATAGGCCAAGAGAGAGCCAAGGTTCGAACCTGTGTATTCTAGATGCGAGGCGCGATGAGCCCTAATGAATGTAGGCTATCCTCAAGAGAGATGCGATGTGTGTATTAAATACATGTTAATGTGAGCCCTGAATGCGGCATATTAGGTGACACAATTTTGTTCATGTATCAGAACGGAATGCAATGGAGGCTTAGAGTGTCATTTTCTTTGTCAATGTGTTTGCAGTTGAATCTCGTTTCGTAAGCCAATTGGAGAAATGTCTGCTAAGGGAAGCAGATAGAGATAGAGACCTTCTATGTCAGCTGCATGAGCCGCTGTGAATGAATTGGCGCGTACACACGATCCCGTTATTTCTGGCCGGGCCAAGGGGGTCTGTTCGCATTTAAAGATATCTCCGCCGGTTTCTTTCTCTCCACAGCTCAGCTGATCTTGCTAAGCGTTAGCCGCCAATTACCTGCATTGCGTGCGGAATACAGCTGGTAAAATCCAGAGCCACAGAGGTCATGGGCTTTAGCCCAGGAGCTCAGACGACGACATCAAACGTATATGATCCTTTTCATTGTTCAGGATGTGTTTTATTTTACCGTGTGTCCGGCTCCATGGCTAAATGGTTAGCGTGTTGGCCTTTAGTGCAAAGGGTCCTGGGTTCGATTCCCGACCTGGTCGGAGATTTTAAACTTATTTGGTTAATTCCAATGGCTCGGGATCTAGGCGTGGGTGGCGTATTCAGTATTAGAAATCCTAGGTAGGGCCCTCATCTTCACAGACATGCAGGACGCCTAATAGGCCGTCTACGAGGAAAAGACCCGCACCAGGCCTCTCCGGATACCATACGCCATTATTTATTATTTTACCTTGTTTTTTGTCCTGTGTATTTTATTGTCCGTTGGTATTGTGCAACGTTGTATAAGTGGGTTACAGCGCGAGCTGAATTTTTGGTTCTGAGGTTCCATCCCTCTTCAGTTTATCCGGGCGGATCCCGTGATAGTAAATTCAGTGTTCTTTTGGGGGTATAAGTGTCAGTCCCAAGTTAGTGTTTTATTATATGTAAACATCGGATTTTCTTCACGAGGTCGAGATGTGCGAGTCTATAATTTTATTTCTTGTAAATAGACGATTAAGATCGAGGCTTCATGCCACCCGCTTTTTAACTTAAACAATCCCTCCGTAAAATACAATATTACCACCGTATTTATGGATAATGTACTTGCGATCGCAGACATCAAAATAATATCATTCAAGATATAATTACTTCTTCTTCCCCCAGTTCAGGGGTCGGCTGCAACAATGAGTTTCTTCTATTCTTACCTATATCTCGAATCCTCTTCCCGAATACCTTTCTTTTTTAGGTCGTCCACAAAGCGTTCGCTCCACCTTCCTCTTTATCCCTTTCCTGCCACCAGTTCTTCCCCTGCTCTCTTCACACCCTCTATTTCCAGTTTCCTTACAGCATTCCCACAGAATCTCAATCAAATTCCGTTTATACAGAGTGGTAGGAAACAACGCGAACCGGATATATGGGCGTTTGGAGGTTGATTATACCGATGAATAATTAAAAAAAACAGTTTCGGAGGCATTTTCTAATCACCCACGATTCGGTACGTTTCTATTTTCTTCTTCTAGCCTGCTTTAATTCTCTAACATCCTTGTCAAATCCTTCTTTCTCATCTATCACTGATGCAAGATATTTAAGAATAACTTCTTTCGAAAATGTATATCCCTTCCCTTCTTTGTGTCATTTAAATTTCTTAGAATAATGCTATATGTATATAACTGATGGGAAATAGATATCAATATGAAACGTGCAGATCACTTGCAGAACTTGAATAATGCATCTCCTCTGTACAGTATTTTACCGAGAACTACATGAAGATACACGAGAAATAAAGTGCAGATGTTTCATTTGCCACCAAGTGTACTGTATTTTGACTATCCTTAGGCTAAAGCCTCTGTCCATTTTTCAGGCCAGATAGAAAGATACTGGGTGGATTAAGAACATGTTATTTATAACCTAGAGGTAACAACGATGAAGTAATTGAGAATAATTGAACACATGGACTATTATGATACATTATATAAGGATATGCACATACAAAACACCGTTAATTGTGTTTGTTGGTGGACTTAAATGACAAGGCCACGTTCTGTGACTAGATTAGTAGAATTTAGTAAGCAAGAGAACCAGAGGTAGAACCAAGATGCAATGACTGCACTAAATAACCGAGAATTTCAGCGTAAGATATTTTAGATGAGACATCAATGCACTGTCCGAAAACAGGAATGAAAAGTGAAAGAGTGTCATAGCCGGGTGATACAGCTCGTCAACAACGTGGTCGAGGTTCCAATTTCACCTGATGCATGTGGGACTTTTGAACCGTTATGTCACATGCCTGCGATTCGTTTTTCACTTGAAACTACAGACCCCGCAGATATGATCACGATATAAAAACCACGTCAAGCGACAATTTTTCACGATGAAATGTATTTATTTGCGAAAATGTTATTAGTGTAGTTTATTTGAATAAAACTGAGTGAGCTATGGAAGCCTAAGTCATACCTTTTCTACAGGAAATGTTCTGAGCTAAAAGTCTAGCTCAACTGAAGAGGGCACGCTTATCACCTACTGGGCCAATTCGAGTGAATATCCTGTTTCCTTGACCTGATTATACTTGTAATAAACTTTCAGCTTGTTTCAGTTGAAGGACGTTGGAGTTGATGAGCCCAATGCTACACTGGGGAGAAACGCTGGTAATTTAACGATTGAAAAGTACTAAAGAGCTTAAATGCTTTCGAGAAAGCTTTTTTCCCAAAAGAAAACCATAATTTAATTCCATCGATTGCAAATGTTACAAACATTTAAGCTCTTGAGGCCTTTTCAATCGCGAAATTGCCAGTGTTTCACTCCAGTGTAACAGTAGGCTCATCAGTTGGAGGGCTCATCAGTTGGAGGGCGTTGGAGTTGATGAGCCCAACGCTACACTGAGGTGAAACGCTGGTAATTTAACGATTGAAAAGTACTAAAGAGTTTAAATGCTTTCAGCTTTTTATCTCGAAGCGATGAAAAGTACAGAAAAAATCGACCAACCAGAAATTTGTGGGTTTGATTCTCACATGTTTCCTGTCACTTCTTATCACTTCGGCATGTATTATAAGTACTCATCACGACCTATTAAGCTGAAAGTTTATTTCAAGCACAACGCGATCGTGAAAACTAACTTATCAACGAGAGGCAAGTCTGTTCCGAAATGGAGCTGTCCCCCTGAAGCTCAGAATGTGAGGTACAATGACAGGGCTGCTCATATGACGAAAAGTTATTATTTCTTCTTCTCTTTTGAGTCTGTAGTCAAAGAACTGCTCTCAGGAGCAGGCATGTTCCTGACAACTGATATCCAGGAATGTAACAGTATAGCTTTCAATGTCGCTTCTCATCAAGTGCGTAGAGAAACTTTCGCTCTCACATATGACAAAATGTAGCAACACATATCAGTGCAGGTATAAATAAGGATGTATTTATACTTGACTTTATCACGTAGTTTGTAGTATAACTTAAAATAATTCTGGGGCAATTAGGAACAGGACGTGGTTTGCTAGATGCTAGAAGTTGCAATATCCATCTTCGATAAGCACACTAGTAAACAGACAATGTGATCGAAGATCGTTCATAGCTATTGTTGTCAGTATACCAGTTTAAGAAATTTAAAGGAACTATTTGTGGTTCTGAGTCAAAAACTGAATAAATTTCTGGTGTAAGCATCTTCTAGTTTAATAGTTTTGGTTACTTATGAGGTTTTTCGATCATTTGAATGCTTCGTTTGTTATTTGTTTTATGTCCCACTAACTACCTTTATGATTTTCGGAGACCCCGATGTGCCGGAATGTTGTCCTGCAAGAGTTCTTTTACGTGTCGTTAAATCTACCGACACGAGGCTGGCTTATTTGACACCTTCATATACCACAGGACAGAGCCAGGCTCCAACTTGCCAACTTGGAATCAGAAGGCCACCACTCTACCGACTGAGCTAATCAGCCCGGCCATTTTAGTGCTAACACTAAATAGGTAACTATAAGCCTACAATATTTTGTTATTATTCTCTCCATTCTGTTCCTTAGGAAGCAGAGATCTATGATAAAAGTATACCTTACCCATACCATGCCACATGGCGCAACAGCCTCGAAGAGCCATGGCCTACCAAGCGAACGCTGCTCAGCCCGAAGGCACGACGAAATCTCTCGGCCGATTTTCTTGGCTTCCTAGACCGGGGCCGCCATCTCACCTACAGATGGCTACTCAATTGTAATCACGTAGGCTGAGTGGACCTCGAACCAGCCCTCAGATGCAGGTAAAAATCCCTGATCTGGCCGGGAATCGAGGCCGGGGCCTCCGGGTAAGAGGCAGGCATTCTACCCCTACACCACGGGGCCGGCGTGATGAGAATATAGCGGTTTCGAATTCTTAAGCACAAATGAGCCAAGGTGTTTTGAAACTTGATGCTTTAAGAAGAACATTTAATTTAATCGATTGCCAATAATAATATTATTCCAGATAAAATGAGCATGGACGTTACTGTGTTTTTTAAAGACTTTCACAGTTTTCATTAATTTTTTTTTTTTGCTACCGTAAGGGATTACCATCGCACTAAGACATCGAAAATTTTTGGTGATGCAAGAATAGGAGATGGTTACGATTGGGAATATAGCTTCCATGACCGTGGACTTACCAACTGTAAGAATAGTAAACCACGAAAAACCATCATCAGGGCTTCAAACGTTGTGATTCTAACTCACCATCTCCGGGAATTGAAGCTCACAGCTATGCGTTACGAACCACATGTCTAACACGCTTCCTTTTACTGTTTCCATTTGGGGGGTAAAAGTGAGCTCCAAGCAATTAGTTATCTAAACTATTTTAGGAAAATTAGTCAGGGTAAATTAACCGTCTTATGAAATTATTCTTTAAGCCTCCGTAGCTCAGGCTCACCACTGGGTTCCGTGGTTCAAATCCCGGCCACTCCATGTGAGAATTGTGCTGGACAAAGAGGGAGGTGGGACAGGTTCTTGTCCGGGTACTCCGGTTTTCCCTGTCATCTCTCATTCCAGCAACACTCTGCAATATAATGTTATTTAATTTATCAGTCATTAATCTTTACCCCAGAAGAGTGCGACAGACTTCGGCAGCCGACGCAGTTCCTGTCCTCGCCGCTAGATGGAGCTTCATTCATTCTATTACTGACCCAGTCAAATGACTCGAAACCGCCTGTGGATTTTCGTTTTTATCGAATTCTTCAGGGTTTTTATCTAACGAATTCTTTTATAGTGTTTAATTTTATGACTTGACAAAATTAATTTTGCATTTCCTTACCCTACGTGGAATACCATGAAATTGATGGATTTGGTATATATTGAAATTACATTTCGTTATTAGTTTGTTTAAGTATTGCATTTTATGATTTGGTTTTTCGACACTGTCTATTGTATGTAACATGCTTAATGACTGAATAAACGTCTATTCTATTCGTGTTTACCTACTGAATTACAAAGGCAACACAGAAAATTACAGATTCTAAATGAATCTTGACGGTTTCTGGAACAGGGATGGTGACGTCTTTACAATGAAGCGAATCTGTTTATCTTTATTATTAAAAGCATCTGGATTAACTTGCTTATTATTATTATTATTATTATTATTATTATTATTATTATTATTATTATTATTATTATTATTATTATTTAAAGTCCCACTAACCATATTTACGGCTTTCGGAGATGCCTAGGTGCAGGAATTTTGTCACGCAGGGTTCTTATATGTACCAGTAAATCTACTGACACTAGGCTGACGTATTTGTATACCTTCAAATACCACCAGATTGAGCCGGGATAGAACCCTCCAACTTAAGCTCAGAAAGCCAGCGCTCTACCGCCTGAGATACTCAATTGGGTTACCTTACTCATATGCAAGAGTGGTAAATGGGGTTGAAAGTCTTCATTCTTGTAGAAATGTTCGCAATCATTGAATATTTGTGGCTGTTACGTTTCTTCTAATGAACTTCAGAGTATCACAGGACAAAATTCAGTGACACGTGTATTTTCTTCTTAATTGGTTTAGTGAAATTAACGTTCCATACTCAGAAAGGGAGAGATGTTACGCGTTAGAATGTTAAAAAAGTCTTGTGTTCAACTGCAGTGAGAACTATTGTGTCATAATGACAATAGCGTATCAATGTCGCCACTATCCTTTATCCTAAGCTAGAAAGGTTGAATTACCAACTTCTTCACAACCTTCTATGTTTTTCGTGATACTGTTATCCAATATTCCTGTCTGATGGTTCTACCGAGCTCAATGTTATAAGCAGAAAAGGACATACATTTTCCACAATTAAAATCTTCTCGCCCTCATACCGCTATGGACTTTGATCATCTCATGTACCAAATCTTAGGCACAGTGGGTTAAAGGAAGGTGTACAGAGTAGAAACAGATGTAATAATGACCTCCTATTGTTACGCGAGTATTACAGTGCTTGATAAGTCAATGAGATAATATTACACAAGGGTCCCGGGTTGGATTCCCGGCAGGGTCAGGAATTTTAACCATAATAGGTTAATTTCGCTGGCACGGGGGCTGGGTGTAGGTGTCGTCTTCATCATCATTTCATCATCATCATCATCATCATCACGACGCGCAGGTCACCTACGGACCGAACTTGTCGTTGGACACACCCGACATTAAAAGCCATTTGCCATTTCATTTTTTCAACCCACACAGGAGAGATAGCTATTTTAACAAATTTCTAAATAATGATAATAATAATAATAATAATAATAATAATAATAATAATAATAATAATAACAATCACTATCATCATGATAATCATTATCATCGCTGTGTTTATTTCAATGTTGTGTCAGTCCTATCACACCGCAAACTAGAGCTCAAATGATTTGATGTGCACAACCAGGGATATTTAATTTGCACCACCTGATACACTAACATATTCTGGTACTGTTATTTAATGCGAAAACCGCTTTTAATCTCAAAATTCAACATTCTATATAGGGCAATCCGATACGAATTCAATATATATATTTTTCGGGACTTATCACTCAAATTTTACATTTTCTGAAGGTGCAGCATTGGAGGAAATTATCATTCTTATCTTGATCACATGATCTTGTGGATCACTGACATTATTTCCTAAGAATTTTGGTACTTAGGGTGTGATTAACTTTTCATTAAGTTGAAGAATTAGTATTTCTCAGCACTGTTTAGTACCAAAATGAGTTAAGTCCAAGCTCCTCTCTCTCATTTCAAATCAGATCGCTGATTACGATTTTTCGTTCTACGTGGAAGCAAGATTTGAAATGAAATGTGTAAGTTGAGTAACAGAAACGAAACGTGTACGTGAAGTACTATTCGTGTCAATAAGAAATACGATTCCTGTAAAATGGTATTTCTTAGTGATAAATTAGTTTATAAATAAGCCCCTAATTCTTATGGCTTCTCACGAAGGATCTAAAGACATAACACATATTGTCTCTGACACGCCGGGCCTGTTCAGATTACCAACATGGAAAGATGTATAACGAATTTTTGGCAGAATTCTACCATTCGTACCAACAAATTACCAAAATCAATCATAAACAAAACAATAAAAATATTCTTACGGAATAAGTTATATATGTAACATTATCACGATTCAACCCAGAGGTAATATAGCTTAATTACATTACATAATCAACAATACAGACCAAATCAAGCGATGGACACCAAGCGCCACGTCAAGATGCAGTGCATACCCCTCGAGTACAGTCTTGTATTCCTGCCTATAGTCGATCGTACAGGAGCTGCGATATGGTGTTCTGAGCCTCTCCTCCTGTCGTCACAATTGTGCAAGGTCAGTAGCAAACCATGCAGAGTGGGTCAGACGATTGTCATAGACATTTTCAAAGGGAGAAAGGCCTAGAATTCGTACTGGCCTATGCAGTTATCGAACACCACGAAGAGCACGATACTGAGGATCATTTATCCTGCTGAAGCACTAACTCACATTCTCGTCGCAGGAATGACAGCAGGACGTGACGAACAATGCCATGGACGTTTAAGGGAACCCCCGCTACCAAAAAACGTGAACGTGAATTGCGCCCCACACCGTGATGCCAGGAGATTCGCCCATATGTCGGGGCCGAATACACTCTGGAATGTGACGCTCATCGCGTTGACGTTGCGCTTGTAAACGGCCATCAATTGCATGAAGGCAGATCCTGCTCCCATCGCTAAATGCAACAGAGTTCCATTCCATTCTCCTGGTGACCATTTCCCTCCGCCGCAGGAGATGTATGTACACGCCGGCGTTGTAATGGAAGAGGAAACCTGGACAAAGACATAAGTGTTCGTAATCGTGGGGCATGTAGACGGTTCCCAATGGTACGTGTGCTTGTTCGTGGAGCCTCTGTCACTCAGTGTCTACTGCGGGTGCGTTACGGTCTTGACCGATCTTGACGTACGTCTGTAATACGCGGCCATCCCGAACTTGGTCTGCGGGTGTGGGCCTATTGATCTGGCCACCGTTGAATACATCACCGTACTGCAGACGCATCATGTTCAACGTGTGCAACAATACGTCGATGTGTCCATCCTGGCACATGAAGACCCACAATGCGACCCCTCTCAAACAGCTGTGATTGCGATACAAGTCTTCTAGGCATGGCTAAAGCTTCACTGCTACACACATAAATAACATTCAACCTGTATGATACGTGAATGGACGCAACGTAGAATCTGGGATAGTGATGAATGTGGAGGCCACCTAGCTCATAAATTTACGGAAGCTTTAGTCACTTGAAACATTTCTGTATGCTGTTGTTCCTGTTCGCTATATATTTAACTCCACTCTACAAAATGACTTTCTATTTATTCAAAATTGTTGGGAGCTTTGCAACGGTTATTCAATTCACAATAGCAGATAGAAAGATGGTTATAATTTTCGTCGACGGTCAAATAAGTGTAAAATTAAAAAAATAAAACCTGAAAAATATGGAAAGGAATGTCAAACTGTCAAGCTTTGTTTACAGTATTTTAGACGTTATTGTTAGACATAGGAGTTTCGGTGGTAATCAAACCAATTATAATACTTTTTAGTTCTGATTTGCAGACGGGAAGGTAGATAAAGATCTCCTTGGATATTGCCTGCTATCAAAGTAAATTACAGTAGTTTGCTTGAACATTCTATTATCACTATTTAATATTGCCAAATACATAGTTTCTTGTTTCCAAACAAATGTCGAGCAAACTAGAGTATAATATATTAATGTTTCAAGACAATTCACACAATATTATAACGTTGTCGAGGAAAGACAATAAACTTGAAATCATATTACTACGTCATTACTCTCGATCCATTGCTATACGTGGTCATCATTATACTATGGATAAAACAAAGTTTTCTTCTAGAGTGTTCATTTTTCTCGTGGTATGGCTTGATTTATTACGAAACAGTCAAACCATAACACTTATTTCTTGATTACTTTGCTTTTATTTAACCTCTGGACCAAAAATATATTTCGATATTGTTTTACGCAATGTTTGCGTAACATTCGTTACTAAGTAGAAACTAGAACATCTATGATTTGAAAATTGCGAATAGTCTAAATTACTTATGAATTAAATCTGTAGTGTGAGTAATATCAAAGCTAAATCGTAAAATAGTGCTATTTTGCTCTTCCTCGGGGAACTGGCATTCCTAGTTTACTAAAATGAGAAGACCTAATTGGAGTAGGATAAAATTTATAAGAATAGCTGGTGATGTAACGCCATAACGTGACATTAACGTGGCACATTAGCCGCAGCCTTTTGTCCAATAACCCGTCGGTGGGTGGAGTTTTTCTCTTGCTGTGTATGGCAGGAGAAAATATATTAGGCTGATACATTTCCAAACCTTCTTCTGCCACGCCCAGCACACTCGAGCCAATGGGGACTCACATTGTAGGTGTGCAGGGACTTACTAAAAAGCCTATTTTATTCACACAGTGTTAACTTGAACAGAAAACCAACGGCAGTATTTTTACAATTGTCTCGGATAGGTCTTTTGGCGACGATGGAATCGGAAGGGGCTAGGAGTGGGAAGCAAGCGGCTGTGGCCTTCCTTAAGGTAAACCTCCAGCACTTGTCTGGTGTAAAAGTGGGAAACCACGGGAAACCATTTTCAAGGCTGCCGAAGGCGAGGTTCGAACACACGATCTCCCGAATGCAAGCTCACAGCTACGTACGGCCAACTTGCTCGGTAAAACGAACAGCAGCAATATGGGGGAATAGCTCTCTCCTCCCCTCAGGTGTATGTAAATCGAACTTTAATAAGGACAGTTCCGCCGTCTATACATCACCGGTGAGGTGGGCATGTAACATGTACTTTTCAACATAGCCAGGAATACACATTCCAGGAACAAGAGGACAAATTGGGGCAAATATTCGTTTATAGGAAAGGGAGTTAGGGATTGGAATAACTTACCAAGGGAGATGTTCAATAAATTTCCAATTTCTTTGCAATCATTTAAGAAATGGCTAGGAAAACAACAGATAGGGAATCTACCACCTGGGTGAGTGCGCTAAATGCAGATCAGTAGTGACTGATAGTGATTGACAAATGTTTCGCAGTTGAAAAAGGAGAATTATCAGATCTCACATCTTTAAAAATTGTTTCAGGTTTTCGCAGATCATCTATCGTGAAGCTACGTGCTCAGTACAAAGTAAGTAGAATGTAGCAAAATTGTGAATGCTAAACAATGTAGCTCATACGAAGTTTCTTGGAGATTTTCACTCCTCTTCAACCTGCTAAGTTGTGTATCTTCTCCTCCCTATTTACTTCCTCTCGTGTGTGATGCTGGCAGCAGCATGTCATGTCACTCTTACTTCATCGACTACAAAGTTCTTACGACTCTTGATTTAGGTTATCAGGGCGAGGAGCACTGAACGGGCAAAGTTAGAATATCATTCCTCTGCAGGAGAAAATTCGTCCTTTCTCCGAAGGCAGTAAGCAATCAAGACGGGTTGCGTCGCCGGAAATCTTGTGTTCATAAGTAAATAATTATAATAATGGCGTATGGCCTCCGGAGAGGCCTGGTGCACGTCTTTTTCGATTAGACAGTCATTACTCAGCCTGCATGTCTGTGAGGATGGGGCCTTATTCAAAATGATTTCTAATGTAGAAGACATCACAAACACTCCACCTCCCGAGCCAGACGAATTAGACAATTTAAGTTTAAATCACCGACCCTGCCGGAAATCGAACTCGGAAAAGACCAGCGTGATATACATTTAGCCATGGAACTGGACGTGATCATAAGTAGCAATACAGATAGTTTTACGTGGATTCGGAACCATAGGGACATAACCCTCCATATTAAAAAATATAAAATACACTGAAGGGGATTCGAATTCCGACCAGTTTGAGTAGAAGCTAACAGTTTACAATGGAGCTACTGTATAGAATATATGATAAATTAGAAGAAGCTTGAATAGTTTAATTATTTAAAGCAAATTCACCTCCATACAAGCTATGAAGGCCCTTGAAGGGGTAAAAGGTAAAGGCTTCCATTATACGTAACCTTGACATTTGGTGGGGTAGAGCGGTTAGCTCTACGTCCGGCCATCTTTGCCCTCATGAATTAACCTGGAACTCATTTTTGGTGTAGGCTGAGTGAAACTCAGGGCCATGTGTACCTCCGAAAGTGGAACTGAATAGTTTTGGAAGTATTTATTATTGTGTGTTTCCGTATTTGTTGGTAATGTGGTGTAAACGAAGAGGTGTGTGTTAAGACAAGCACCCCGACCTTGAAACATAGGTATTAACCAAACTCCGCCAAAACCCATCCCGGAATAGAGTCCGACACACTCTGAGCCACAAGGCTGCCCATTCAGCCAAGCAGCCTGCAAAGAAACCTCACTGTATAATTTTTTACAAATTATAATAATCTAGAGTTAGAACCTATAATCAAACTAAAATAATATAAAATAAGGACATTTGCTTGCCAAGATGACAGCTGCCTTGCTAGACAGCCCGTAGATATTGGGGTGCCATGTGGTCAGCGTGACGATAAGCTTAACGTTTTGCTTGCCTTTAACGGCCGGGCATGATACCTCCCAAGTCGGTCAGCTGCTCGATTGATCTTAAGAGGCTGAATAACTGCGGTTCATCATTAAAATCCTTGGACTCATCAGGAATCGAAACCAAGACCTTCAGGAAAAAGAGAGGCACGCTACTCCTGCACAAAAGTTATGGATATAGTTGATTTACGTGATTTCCTTCTATGATACTTAGGGAGTGAAGTAGCCTGTGAGAATGGAAGAACATGCCTAAACAATAAAGCCTTTCTAACAAGAGGAATTTGCTTATTTCAAACACAGAAATAGTGTGTACATTATAACGTCGATTCTGCAAGGGAGTTTTTGTAACATAGATTTGCATAAAGGCGATGCATGGTGCAAAACTTGGGGAGAGAGAGAGAAAATAGAAGCCTTTGACACGTATAGTGTTAAAAGCAACACGTGGTGAACGTGGGGTAGTAGATCGAATCACAAAGGAAGAAATACTGATTTCAATCTGGCCACACAAGCTTATGGCACACTCGATGATGATGATGATGATGATGATGATGATGATGATGATGATTACACCAATAAATTAACAAAAACGGGGCTCTCGCACTTTGGCTGTTGTAAATGTCAAATGACAGCGCGAGTATTCGAGACCACACCCCTCAGCACAGAAGGAGAGCACTGTACCGGTACCGGTAGATACTTACTTGCATCTAGAAGTGATTCGCTTAGTTTCTTTCTTTTTTGCTAGTTGCTTTACGTCGCACCGACACAGATAGGTCTTATGGCTACGATGGGACAGGGAAGGGCTGGGAATGGGAAGGAAGCGGCCGTGGCCTTAATTAAGGTACAGCCCCAGCATTTGCGTGGTGTGAAAATGGGAAACCACGGAAAACCATCTTCAGGGCTGCTGACAGTGGGGTTCGAATCCACTATCTCCCGAATACTGGATACTGGCCGCGCTTAAGCGACTGCAGCTATCGAGATCGGTGCTTAGTTTCTTAGGGAAGGAGAGTCGCTATTCTAAATTCTGCATATTTTAATCAGTAGACGAAGGCTGCAACAGTTACGCAGAGATGGAAAGATTACGCAAGATAGGATTACATGCCAAGCGGTATAAAATCAATCTATGGATTAATGACTTCGTTAAGTTCTCCCTGTTCCCTTAATCCCTCCCATTTATTTCGGAACAACTTAGATTCTGACTGGTTGTGACTTTATCCTAATTGGCAAATCAAGGAGTGTACAAGACTTTAACTGTGTTCTAGTAGTTTGGATCTTAGAGATGAAATTCTTGTTCAAGGATATTTAAAGAGATGCTCGTCAAAAAACATATGGATACTTCCCAGGAAAAAATCTGAATAAAATACTTTCATAAAGCCTTAAATACAGTTAAGTTTTTCATCCAACCTGAATCCATTTGTTCGAGGAACGCACACATGAACATATCAAATCTCTAAGAAATAGAGGTGAACATTAACATACGAGGGCTGTAAATAATGTAGAGTCAATATTTAATGAACTAACAAGTAAAAATGCATTACATTCCTTCGGTGTAGTCACCCGCAAACTCTATTATATTTTGACAAATATGGGGAAGCCGTTAGGGACCGTTAGCAAGGAGTTCTCTGTTGATAACAGCGACGGAGCATCCTGCTGCGCCAAATACAGGTGCCACGTCAGGAAATCGGCGGTCTCGGAGGAGTTTCTCCAACATCGGAAACAGGTCGAAGTCACAAGGACTCATGTCTGGTGAGTATGGAGGATGTTTCAAGACCTCATTCCGACCCGCACGAAACGCCTTGACACATCGTGCAACCGTCCTACACCGCAATGCATTCTCGCCATAGGCTTCACGTAATCCTCGATAACATTCTGACGCATTTTTGCCTGGGGCTACCTCGATTTGAATCCACGAACGCTGATTGCTTTTTGAAGAAATGCTTTAGATCAGTGAAATCGACACTAAATTTTAACGCCACACAGTAAAAACACTCCCAACTGCATGTCCGTCAAATGCGCACTACGCATCGACAACAGCGCCACCTGACCGCTCCCATATCTTATTTGCGTAAGCCCGATCTTCTGCGAGTGTCTGGACTAAGTTGCTACTATTTTATTTACAGCCCTCGAACGAACATAATGATGCTTCAGTGGATGTTTCGGTCGAGTCTTTATGGGTGACTGGATATAATGCGCACCAAGATGCCACAAGGAAACATCAGTGTCATCACCATACCAACCTTCAAAGTTGGGTCGAAGACACGGTATATTCTGGAACAAATGTCCGCTTTGAAGTCAATTTAGCCCAAACACAGGAACGGAGAGAAGACATGATGATGATTATGATGCTTGTTATTTAAAGGGGCCTAACATCTAAGGTTATCCGCCCCAGAGAAGACATCTGGTAACCGACTGTTACCTTTCATAATAAGAAGTACACGCTCAACCGCACTGAGGAGTTCAATTTTATGGTGTTCGTGGAACGATTCCAGGTCTCTTCGTTACTTGTTAAAAACTGGAAGATTCCAAGTACAACTCTTAAAACTATATTTACGGATGAAATAAAAAATTCACATCTGCTGTTCCATAGTCATTTATTTACAGGTTCAATTTACCTTATTATCTATGGCCGTTGACAATATTTCCTGTTTCCTTTCTTCTGAGATTCTTATCACGATTCACTGTGTTACTTACGTATACTATAAAATTTTCTTTTCTTGATATGTTCGGTATCGATACATAAGAATTAAAACCTCGCAAATCCTTTTTTTTTTCTCAAAGTGATATATTTGAAACAAAGGTTGAAAACCTCGTATGTCAAGCAGCTCCATGACGGAAAATTTGACACGAAAAAACTGAAATATACTCTCCTCCAGTGGCCAGTCAGTAAACCATGTATATGTGTGTAGGCAGAATTTAGTGTAAATTATTCGTTGGCCCTTGTTAATTATTACACAATTTCGATTCAGTTGTCAGTAAAAATTCGCATTTGTTAAAATAACACAACGAATGAAAGATCAAGGTATCAAATTATCTGCTGCAGTGGCCTAAATCAAGTAATATTTTTCAGAAATAAATTGCTTCCACATTTCATACAATGTGAGTTACACAAGAGCCCCTGAAAATGTATTTAAATATAATTAAAACATTGTAGCTCTTAACCGTGAAAGTATGAAAAACTTGTATGTCCATTATAGATGGCGCGCTGGTAGGTAACTGTGTGGCTGCGAAGCTCCTTCAAATTGTGTAATTTCAGTGTGTTATACCTTGTGTATGCAGCTAGAAATGTATGTTTCTACCAATTAGCATTTTAATATCAGAATGATAAATACGTGTGCATCGAAATTCTGAAAGAGCAGTAACATTTCAAATATATAAAATAACATGTCCTGACTGACTGACTGACTGACTGACTGACTGACTGACTGACTGACTGACTGACTGACTGATTGATTCATCATCGCCGAGCCAAAACCACTGGACATAAAGAAATGAAACTTTGGGGATACATTCATATTAAGATGTAGGTGCTCGCTAAGAGAGGATTTTTGGATATTCCGTCGCTAAGGGGGTGAAAAGGGAGGTGAAGTTTTAAAATGAGTGTATCTATACCTCAAAAGTTTGAAAGTTTACAGATGTAAAAATTGGTATTTAGAATCTTCATTAAAAATAAAGAAACACGTATTTTTTTTCGGAAAATCCCAATAGGAGGGGTGAAAAAGGGTAAAAATTGGTTGAATGCCTTTAATGAGGCTACTTATATCTCAGAAACTGAAGATATTAGAGACCTGAAAATTGGTGTTTGGGATCTCCCTTAAAAATAAAGAAACACGTATTTCTTTGTTTTTGGAAAATCCAATTAATGGAGGGGTGAAAAAGGGTGAATTTTTAAAATGAGTGTATCTATATCTCAAAACTTTTATAGTTTATAGATGTAAAAATTGGTATTTAGAATCTCCTTTAAAAATAAAGAAACACGTACTTTTGTTTTCGGAAAATCCCAATAGGAAGGGTGGAAAAGGGTGGTAAATGGGTTGAATGCCTTTAATGAGGCTACTTATATTTCAGAACCTGAAGATATTACAGACCTGAAAATTGGTATTTGGGGTCTACTTTAAAAATAAAGAAACAGGTATTTCTTCGTTTTTGGAAAATACAAATAATGGGGGGTGAAAAAGGGGGTGACTTTTTAAAATGAGTGTATCTACATCTTAAACTTTAAAAGTTTACACATGTAAAAATAAGTATTTAGAATCTCCTAAAAAATTAAGAAACACATATTGTTTGATTTCGGAAAATCCCAATAGCAGGGGTGAAAAAAGGGTTGAATGCCTTTAATGAGGATGCATATATCTCAGCAACTTAAGATATTACAGAACTGAAAATTTGTATATGGGATCTCCTTTCAAAATAAAGAAACACGTATTCTTATTTTTGGAAAATCCAATTAATGGCGGCTAACAGGACTGACAAATTGAGGTGAATATTTTGAAAGAACATATCTACAGAATATCTGAGAAACGTAAAACGTTACAGACGTAAAAATTGGTAATTGGAATCTCCTGTAAATGTAAAGAAACATAGGTGATTTGTTTTTGGAAACTCCACTTAAGGGGAACTAAAAAGGGGGTGAAAAATTAGAATTTCTACAGCATATCTCAAAAACCTAACATGTTACAGAAGTGAAAAATGGTATTTTTTATCTCTATTAAAGATTAAGGAACGTGTATTTTTAGATTTCGGAAATACCACTTGGGTGGAGGGGGGTGGGTGTAAAAGTGACTGAAAATGTTGAATTCTTTTAATTAGGCTACTGATATCTCAAAAATGAACATGTTGCAGACTTGAAATTTGTTACTTGGAATCTGCTTTAAAAGTAAAGAAACACGTATTCTCGGAAAATCCAATAAAGTGGGGGGGGGGGGTGAAAGAATAGAAAAATTAATTGACTTAACTGTATGAGAATACTTACATCTAATAAAAACTAAAGTTGTTACAGACGTGAGATTTGGTATTTGGATCTCCTTTAAAAACAAAGGAAAACGCGTTTATGGGGCGAAATCATCTTGGAGGGCGGGAGTGAAATGGAGTTGAATTCCTTTCATAAGGGTACATAAATAAAAAACTGAAGAAGTTAGAGTCGTAATAATTGGTAATTAGAAGATCCTTTGATATTAAATAAACAAGTATTTTTTGCCGGAAAATTCACTTAAAGGGGGGGAGGAGGAGTGTGAAAGAAGTGAAAAAATATTTTTATGGGATTACTTATAACTCAAAATTGAAGGTAATAGACGTGAACATTGGTGTTTGGAATCTCCTTTAAAAATAAAGAAACACACCTGTTATTTGAGGGGGGGGGGGTAAATGAACTTAACGGCGGTGGGGTGTAAACGGAGGTGAGACCAATTGATTTTACTGTTCATAATGTACTTATATGGAGCCTCCGTTGCTCAGGCGGCAGCGCGCCGGCCTCCCACAGCTGGGTTCCGTGGTTCAAATTCCGGTCACTCGATGTGACATTCGTGCTGGACAAAACTGAGGCAGGACATGTTTTTCTCCGGATACTCCGGTTTTCCCTGTCATCATTCATTCCAGCAACACTGTCCAATATCATTTCATTTCATTTGTCATTCATTAGTCATTGCCCCAGTGGAGTGCAGGCTTCGGCAGCCGGCACAATTCCTATTGTCGCCGCTAGATGGGGGCTTTATTCATTCCATTCCTGACTCTGTCGATTGACTGGAAACAGGCTGTAGATTTTTGATTTACCTATTCTGATCGTAAACCGATCATTTTTAATCTTCCCTGGGTTCGTTTTCAAGAGCCATCTTTTCCCTCGGAGAACGTTCTTAGATTACAGTAGATTCTCCTGGCACATAAACAAAAATTTAAACACATTTGAAATAAACGATAGGAATGAGATTGACCGTCCAATTGTTCACCTCTATAATAAGGTCAATAATGCACGGAAGTACTTCATTTGTATCGCCAGAAATCCCGCACACTTGCCTACGCGCGACAATGGAGCTGGTCTTATTGTCAACAATGACAATGGCAGCAGATGTAAAATACCGCCAAGTAGCGGTCCTGCATCTTGCTGTGGGGTCCAGAACATCTATAATAATAATAATAATAATAATAATAATAATAATAATAATAATAATAATAATAATAATAATAATAATAATAATAACGCTCTGGACCGTTGTCAAATGTGCGGACCGCGCTGGAAACGGGTCCTGGATGGGTAATGACTAAGAATGCAGTCCGGCCGCGGGTTCATTACCTCCAAGGCACCCAAGACGACACACGCCGGATCTTCTGAAGGATTTGATCCATATTAAAAATGCTTATAGGAAAAGATGGCAAAGATTTATTGACCCTGCTGACCGGGTGGAATACCTGGACCTAGATCGGAAAGTACGAAATCGGTTGTTGAAAATAAAGATTGGAAAAGTGGAGGAAACTTGCCGTAATCTATTAGAAAACGAGTCAGAGCGCAAATTTTGGCGTATTTTCTCAGAAAACGAGTCAGATCGCGAATTTCGTCGGATTATATGTAAAACAATAAGTATTCAGTTATAAATTTCAGTATAATACCGTAGCGAAGCACGGGTATCTTGCTAGTTTCAAATAAAGTGAATACGATTTGTGTAGTTAGATGTAAACAAATAGTAGTTAATACACTGTTACTAACAGACAATTTAAACTAAAGGAGTACTATCGTCGTTTAACTATCGATTCACCGTTTCGCAAATTATCCACTATGAATTCATATGCAAAATATGGTAAAACAGTTGGAAAACGAAACAGTTCACAAGAAAATTAAGTGCAGAGCATGTCAGGGTTGGTACCATAGTAGATGTTCTGATTTAACCGAACAGGACGTAGAAAACCAAACCAAACCAAACCAAACCCCATGGCACTACAGCCCTTGAAGGGCCTTGGCCTACCAAGCTACCGCTGCTCAGTCCGAAGGCCTGCAGTTTACGTGGTGTCGTGTGGTCAGCACGACGAATCCTCTCGGCCGTTATTCTTGGCTTTCTAGACCGAACAGGACGTAGAGATAACTGAATCGGAGAAACGGTTGTGGAAATATAAGACATGTTATTATTATTATTATTATTATTATTATTATTATTATTATTATTATTATCATTATTATTATTATTATTATTATTATTAATGCCGATTTAGCGAAAGTTAAAACAGAGATGGAAAGTGTTAAGACTGAAGTAGAGAACGTGAAAATAAAGAACATGGAAACCGAACGGGAACTGAGCAAGTGTTTAGAATTGACGCACGAGAAACTTGACACCACCGCGGAGCTAATTAAGCTACAATCGAAATAAACAGCGCTGTGCTTAGAAAACTTTGACAAAATGAAAGAGGAGAACCTTCAACTTAACGATGTAATAATGCAGCTTGACCGTTTAGACGAATATGAGAGATGGAATTTCATCGCAATTCATGAAATTCCTTAAATGAATACAGAAGACACGCTGGAATTAGTGAAGGTGTTAGGTCGAGCATTGGATATTGAATGGAACAACGAAATGATCTACACTTGCCACAGATTAAAGAAACAGCCTAATCAGTCTTCAGCGGGAATCATTGTGAAGTTTGTGCGGAGAACAGATAAAGGAAATCTTATTCGGAGACATAAAGTGAAGAGGAACCTGAGCGCATCCCAGCTTGGCTTTCCAAGTAATGGAACAGGAGTTAAGTTCATTTAATATAGATCTCTAACCTACATAAACCAGAACTTAACTCCTTATCGTAAGAAGATTCTTGGGCATGCGCGCAGATTGAAGAATGAAAAGAGCTACGCGTTTTGTGGGCTGATCATTCAGGCAACGACTAGTACGTGTAGGCTATAACCTAAAAACATTTGTAGTAAGTTAAACTAAAATTACTTATATTCAAACTTATAACGGATTATAATATAATTTCTATTTATTATCAGAATACCAAACTAAATGAATTTTATGTAAATAGTACCTAATCAGAACATGATGTGTTGTTCATTTCCGAGACATGGTTAAGTGGTGACGTCAGCAATAGTAAACTCTTAGAAAATAGGTATAATGTATATCGTAGAGATAGAATTGGTACCAAGAGGGGAGGAGGACAATTCATACCTGTCAATCAGGAGATGGTATGTGTTAAAATAGTGTTACGTCATCATACATATCACCTTGTATCTGTCTACGTTCCAGCTGCCAGTGATCTAGAAACGTACTTAACATTTTATAATTTACTAGCAAGATACCCGTGCTTCGCTACGGTTTTAAATTGAAAGTTATTTTTCAACATTTTAAATGTTGCAGAATCTACTGCCGACTGAAGGGGCTGCCTGCCCGAGGCGGAAAAGGTGTGCTCGGTTCGCCCGAAAAGACGTGGGTTCGATCCCCGTCAGAAACTCGTAAAATTTAAGATACGAGATTTCCACTTCCGGAGGTGCATATGGCCCTGAGGTTCACTCAGCCCACACCAAAAATGAGTACCGGGTTAATTCCGGGGGGCAAAGACGGCCGGGCGTAGAGCTAAACACTCTACCCCATCACGTCCCGCTGTTAACAATGGTGGAAGCATTTACCTTCCACTCCTCCAAGGGCCTTCAAGGCCTGTACAGAGATGCCTTTGCCTTTGTCTTTGTTTGACTGTCGACTGAGCCTGTAAAATACACTCTCAGTTCGTACGTCAAACTGTTTTGGTGGAATGATTATTAATGCTCTTGTCTAACAAGCACTGGAACCCTGTACAGAAGAACTGGAATATTTTAAACCCTATGTTATTAAAATGTTTCAAACTTTCTGTTATTTAACCCCTAGGACACGATTTGAAATTTGAATTTCGTAATTCAAACAGTTTCATAGAAGTGAATATTTTTGTCATAATTCTTCATTCCCCAGTCAAACCCCTCAGGTGTGTATTGTTCGAAGACCATTTCTTATTGAAAAACTAAGGTAAAGAATTTAGTGCGCATAGGTGGCAGCACCGAGCTCTGATAAAAAATCGAGATGAACCTTTATTATTTAGGCCTATTATATGTATTAAGCTTGTGGAAAGTGATTAATAATTTGAAAGACATTAATCTTAAGATATTATACATTCAACGTCCGCAAGAATTCGTAGGTACCATTAATGGTATACAGTCTCAAAACATGTTCCTCCAGTTGTGTATCGAGTTCAAGATTCCTTCAGTTAAACCACTGAGTTTGACTTTGGCAATAGAGAAAAGGAGTAAGAAATTCGGTCAAGAACCTTGGCTGATGTGGAGAATTAGTTTTACATCTTCAACAACTTCTATATTATCCCAGTCCTTATCCGTGAAATATTTTGATTTATATAATACTTGATACCTACAACATCCAAAGATCTCGTAAAATTTCAAATTGATACGTCAAACGGTTTGGAGGGATGAATAGTTTCTTGATAAATCTTCATCCCCCAGCCAAAACCTCTTAGAGGTGTTTAATATCCAAGATATAAAGGAACAACCGTCATGTGAAATTTCAAACTCGTATGCCAAGTGGTTTGAGAGAAATGAATATTTATGTCGTCAATACCTCTCCCCCTAGTCAACCCCACTCCCTTAGAGGGCAACCATCACTATGAAATTTCTCCGACTAGTTGGCTGAATAGTCAGCGTACTGGCCTTCGGTTCAGAGGGTCCCGGGTTCGATTCCTGGCCGGGTCGGGGAATTTAACCTTCTTTGGTTAATTCCAGTGGCCCGGGGGCTGGGTGTTTGTGCTGTCCCCAACATCCCTGCAATTCACATAACACTAGCATCCACTACAATAACACGCAGTTACCTACACATGGCAGATGCCGCCCACCCTCATCGGAGGGTCTGCCATACAAGGGCTGCACTCGGCTAGAAATAGCCACACGAAATTATTTATTGCCAAATCTTAAGCCCATATGTCAAACAGTTGGAGAGAAATGAATATGTATGTTGTCAGCCCCCACCCAGTGAAAAATCCTTAGGGGCGTATTATTTGAAGACTATGTTTTATTGAAAATCTAAGACTTACAGGAGAAACCATCATGGTAAAATTCTACCTCGTATGTCAAACTGTTTCAGAGAAAAGGGTATATATTTGTTTTCGGGCATTAACCCCCATTTTACCCTTACGGGCTGGATTTATTGATAAACTATTTAACATCTAGTACATAAAGAAGCAATCACTGAATGCAATTTCTACTTTGATCAATGGTTTCGGATGAATGAATTTATGGTTTATAGGGCTTAAGGGCCGAATTCATAGTCAGCACTTATACATGAGTGGAACCCTTAAGTAATACGGGATCACTTATAATAAGTATTCACTTATATGAGTTTATACTTCATAGACAGCACTTAAAGAGCACACACATTGATACAGTAAGTATCTCTGGAGATGTGGCAATGCTGTATATTATGCCCATGCTTCCTGGATCGTGTAGTTCTGTCTATCGTCTCTTTTCCGAATAGTGGGATGATGTATAAAAGAAATATTGTGTTTTGTTTATGGAAGGACATCGCGCGCGACATTTTCGAGGTTAAAAGATCGTCTATATTGTATTTGATTATCAGAATGGATAAGAAAACAACGAGATGAGAGGCACCTGCAAGAACTTGTGTCTAAGTACATGCACATAATATAGAACAAGCAGACCGACGCAATTTCTCACCAGAATATGAATGGCGTGGGGAAACTTGTTGTGGACAATGCCAACTACGAAAATGCCCAGAGTCTAATTTTCTTCTTAATATAATATGTTTATAGTCATCCAGATACTCGAACCTATGCAAATATTCATCCAAATGTAGAATATCAGCCTTACAACGCTTTTAAAGATTTGACAAATAATATCCGTAGCTGTTAAGTTGTAATAGGCCTAATTAGTTCCCCAATAAAATATAAATAGTATGTTTTGTTGTGCGATGCCATAATTTTAGAAACTTCTGATATAATCTGGCAAGCGATTGGTTGACTAACCTGATATAATTAGCACAAGTCAACCTTAAAATAAATGGTAGTAGTGCAACACGTTCATTTTCCTTATAACTCAGTATAGTTCTCTACAATTCCATAGGCCTACAGTCTTCGTAATTCATCAAATTGTAACACGTTTCCAATTAATTAAGCGAAATACCGCTAATGATGGTGATGATAATAATAACAATAATAACCTGAAATTAAGAGATGGCATAAAATCTCAAAACAATATCTTCATTAATTAATGGTGAGATAGCGAGTCCTCTAGAGGTAATGTTCTCTCTCTCACACAAAGAAACAAGAATATTCATAACTCTCACTTTGCTAAAACGAAACCTTCTTTATATTGTTGGTCATATTACATTTCGAGTTGATTTTGCATCTCTACTGCGTGCACGGAAAGCATTCTCTGAATGAAATGCAACATATTCAGCAAAATCGTTATCCTCCATCTTCCTGCAACATAACAGAGTCACTTAAGTGTGTGAGGGAGGTCCACTTATAGCAATAAGTGGGACACTTTAGTAGGTAATATGAAATGAAACCTGGCTTATAAGGGGCCCTTATGTATAAGTGCTGTCTATGAATTCAGCCCTTACTCCCGTTTCATTATCCCTTTGGAATTCTGTGAAACGCTTTCTTAGTGGGTGCTTATTGCCTTATATATATACCAAATTTCCAGTCAGCGACGTATTCAGTTTTAGACATATAATTGAAAATGAAAATGAAAACCTACAACCTGTTTTCCAGTCATTGACCGGGTCAGGAATGTAATGAATGAATCATATATAGGCTATTAGTACGATGGGGTCGCCACTCCCAAAGTGATTTATGAATGACTGAGATATGCTATGAAATGAAAATGGAGAGTGTTGCTGGAATGAAAGATGACAGAGAAAACCGGAGTACCCGAAGAAAAACCTGTCCCGCCTCCGCTTTGTCCAGTACAAATCTCGCATGGAGTGACCGGGATTTGAACCACGGTATCCAGCGGTGAGTGGCCGACGGGCTGGTGTTATAGATAAAATTATCCTCATAAAAAGAATTCAACTCCTCCTTCTATCCCCCTTAAGTGGACTTTACGAAAAAAGTAATTCTTTATTTTAAAATACGATTGCAAAGTTCGCCTCTGTGATGTAGTGGTTAGTGTGATTAGCTGCCACCGTCGGAGGCCCGGGTTCGATTCTCGGCTCTGCCACGAAATTTGAAAAGTGGTACGACGGCTGGAACTGGGTCCACTGAGCCTCGGGAGGTCAACTGAGTACAGGTGGGTTCGATTCCCACCTCAGCCATCCTGGAAGTAGTTTTCCGTGGTTTCCCACTTCACCTCCAGGCAAATGTTGGGATGGTACCTAACTTAAGACCACGACCGCTTCCTTCCCTCTTCCTCGTCTATCCCTTCCAATCTTCCCATCGCCCGCAAGGCCCCTGTTAGCATAACAGGTGAGGCCGCCTGGGTGAGATACTGGTCATCCTTCCCAGTTGTATCTTCCGACCCAGAGTCTGAAGCTCCAGGATACTGCCCTTGAGGCAGTAGAGTGGGATCCCTCGCAGAGTCCGAGGGAAAAACTGACCCTGGAGGGTAAACAGATAAAGAAGAAGAAGAAGGAGAAGAATAATATTGCAAAAAGCCAATTTTTACGTCTGTAATATCTCCATTGTTAGATATATACTGTAAATTTAATCATTTTAAAAATTTACCCATTTTCCACTTCTTTTCTACCCCCTTAAGTGGATTTTCCGAAAACAAAAATACATGTGTTTTTATTATTAAAGGAAATCTCAAATACCAATTTTCATGTCTATAATATCTTCAGTTTTTTATATATAAGCAGCCTCACAAAAAAATAATTGAATCCGTTTTTACCTCTTTTTCAATCACTACCCTCCCCTTCTTTAATTTTAATGAAGATTCCAAACACAAATTTTTACGTCTCTAAACTGCCGAGTTTATGATATGTATATATACTCATCTAAACAATTCACTCCCCTTTTCACCCCCTTAGCGATAGAATATCCAGAAATCCTATCTTAGTGATCACCTACACTGTACATTTCACTTCTTTCTATCCAGTAGCTTTGTCTCGGCGATAATGAATCAGTCAGTCAGTCAGTCAGTCAGTCAGTCAGGACATGTTATTTTATATATATTGAATCCATGACCTTTGTGTCATCAGAAATCAGAGTTGTAAAGTTACCGCATGAGGCCCCATATCAATTACAATGAGGAGGTTCAGCTACATTTTATCTCACAGAAACGGCATGTAACAGGAACGGGGAGTATTTCTCGTTCTCACGCTAAGAGGACTGACGTCACCTACGCGTGTAAATGAAGCATGAATACAACAAAATTGTTGGTTTAATAACAATACTTTTCAAAGGGAATTAGAAGCGAAACTAACATAAATGTCCTGTAATTGTATGCGGAACAATTTAGTCCTTAGTAATACAGACTTTAGATCGCTAAACAGTTTCCGAGGTAAAATTGGTGAAAGACGCGCTTGTTCGTTCAACCTATATCACGTCAACAAAATATAGTGCCTATCATATGAGGTCGTTTAAACAGTCAATTTGTTGAGAGAAAATCTTAACTGCTCATAAACATGATCGCTGGAAAATGGTAAATAAATATGTAAACATACTTTGGGATGGGTTTAAAGCAATTGTTGAGGAATGTGAATACAGGTATGTACCTTAAAATGTGGTAAGGAGTAGTAGAGACTCACTATATTATAACAGAGAAGAAATGAGACTAAGGAGGTGCAAGTTGGAAAGAAATTGAGTTAGAAATAATTGCGTAGAAATTGAAGGAACTTACTAGGAAATTTCATCTAGCAAAGAAGTCAGCTAAAGGTAATATGATGGCAAGCATAACTGGCAGTCATGCAAATTGTAGTGAAAAGTCCTTTAAGGTAGAAATAGGGTCCAGGAAGGACATTCCAGGAATAAGGAATGAACAAGGAAAGTGTATATGTGAGGATATACAGAAGTCAGAAATATTCAGTCACCAGTATATTAAGATTGTTGGTTGCAAGGATTAGAGGAAGTGACTAATACTAACGAAGTATTGAAATTTACAATATAGTAGGATCGATGAGCCAGATTTTAGGCCCCATCAACATTTTTACAATAAGATATAAAAATTAAAAATTAGAAAATCAGCTGGAATTTATAAGATTTCTGGGGATATACTAAAGGCAATGTGCTTGGATATAGTACAATATCTAAAGCACTTATTTTATTACTGTTTGCGTGAACTAGCATGAATGCCATCTGGGTGACGGCCTTAAATGCAGATCAGTGGCAACTGATTGATTGATTGATTGATTGATTGATTGATTGATTGATTGATTGATTGATTGATTGATTGATTGATTGATTGATTGATTGATTGATTGATTGATTGATTGATTGATTGATTGATTGATTGATTGATTGATTGATTGATTGATTGATTGATTGATTGATTGATTGATTGATCTGCTTACGCTCCAGGGTGGGTTTTTCCCTCGGATTCAGCGAGGGATCCCACCTCTACCGCCTCAAGGGCAGTGTCCTGGAGCGTGAGACATTGGGCCAGGAGATACGACTTGGGAGGATGACCAGTACCTCGCCCAGGCGGCCTCACCTGCTATGCTGAACAGGGGCCTTGGTGGGGATGGGACGATTGGAAGGGATAGACAAGGAAGAGGGAAGGAAGCGGCGTGGCCTTAAGTTAGGTACCATCCCGGCATTTGAAGGAGAAGTGGGAAACCACGGAAAACCACTTCCAGGATGGCTGAGGTGGTAATCGAACCCACCTCTACTCAGTTGACCTCCCGAGACTGAGTGGACCCCGTTCCAGCCCTCGTACCACTTTTCAAATTTCGTGGCAGAGCCGGGAATCGAATCCGGTCTTCCGGGGTTGGCAGCTAATCACACTGACCACTACACCACAGAGGCGGACTTGTATATTTATTTATTTATTTATTTATTTATTTATTTATTTATTTATTTATCTAGCAACATGATTGACAAGTTACCTAACTCCCCCAATGGATAAGCATTTCACACATCTTCCCCTACAAGGTCATACTGCTTATTACAATTATTTATTGTGCCGGCTCATCTATTTACTCCAGATATAGCAAATTTAATTAAAATGCCCCTCTTTATTTCACACAAGATGTCGTTCATAGGTTTATTTTATTTCTGTTTCACCGAGTTTACTTCTAGGAAGTAATAGAGAGAAGTAGTAAGTGCAGGATGCAGTCAAGTGTTTGGTAAATGTACAAATCTTGCCAATTTAAAACACTACCGTGATCTACAAGAATGGGACAGATTTTATGCGCGCAAGTGTAAATAGACAGGTCCAGACTGGATGAGGAAAGAGCATTTTTTGCTATTTGCTTTACGTCGCACTGACACAGATAGGTCTTATGGCGACGACTGGACGGGAAAGGCCAGGGAATTGGTAGGAGGCGGCTGTGGCCTTAATTAAGATACAGCCCCGGCATTTGCTTGGTGTGAAAATGGGAAACCACGGAAAACCATCTTCAGGGCTGCCGACAGAATGAAGCATTAATCGAACGGCTCCATGGTTAAGTGGTTAGCGTGTTGGCGTTCGGTTTGACGGGAATCGGGTTCGATTTACGTGTGGATCGGGGCTTGTATAACCTTAATTGCTTAACTCCTCTGGCTCGGGGAATGGCTGTGTGTGTGTGTGTGTGTGTGTGTGTGTGTGTGTGTGTGTGTGTGTGCGTGTGTCTTCTGTAGTTTTAGAATTGTATTTGTTTCAAACCTGTAAGCTCATTTCTTTATGTTAATTTCCAATTAGGTATCTAGTAGTAAATATCGCATGAATGGCTCATTAACATGTGAAAGAAAATACAATCAGAGGCTGGCTGAATGGTAGAACAAGACCAATATTTTTTTAAAAAAAATGAATATCAGTTAACAGAGGATGGAAGCTCCAACTTTGAAAAGTATGTTGTTGCTCCATCTGCAAAGGTTGAATTTCGAACAGATTCATTTACGATCAGTAACTTGCTAAATTCAAGAAAATTGTTTGCAATATAAAACATTATTAATTGGTTTATATAGCAGAGATAAGTAGGTTATATGAATACCTTGTAATTCTCTCATGGCGCAAGCCATTGCTATGTGAAGTACGCATTAGGGAAGTAAGCCTGCCGGACAATATTTTGGCGAGCTTGTTCGATTCAGGGAGCCGGGTAATAGGACGCACATACAATGGTGTATTGGCGTGGAGGTGATATTACATGGGGAGGGTGAATCACTTTGTGCATGCCATGTAAACTATTTAGAACAACAAAACGTCCATGTGACCGTATAACGAGGATTCGTCCCAGTGGTGGCCGTTAACTTATCGTCACATTTAAGAGGTTCCTCGTCTCCCAAGTCCATGTAGCATATTTCCTTGACACTGCACAAAGTTGAATTCGAAGAAGACGTACAGCGGTGGCTATGGAGGGATAGTAGGTGAAGTGCTACTTCACCACTTAACCAATCATTATTCTTTCTTTCTTTCTTTCTTTCTTTCTTTCTTTCTTTCTTTCTTTCTTAGTCAGTTTACGGTCCAGGGATGGTTTATGCTTCGGTCTAAGCGAGGGATCCCACACCGACCACCTGAAGGGTAGTGCCCTGAAACGTAAGGCCTTTGGTAGGGGATACAACTGGGTAGGAGGATCGGGATCTCGCCCAGGAGGCCTCAAATGCTATTCTGAACAGAGGCCTTGTGGGGGATGGAAGAATGGAATGGACAGGTAAGGAAGAAGGAAGGAAGCGGCTATGGCCTTAAGTTGGGTCCTATCCCGGTATTTGTCTGGGGAAGAAAACACGGAAAACCACTCCGAGGATGACTGAGCTGAGGATCGAACCCCTCTACTCAGCTGATCTCCCGAGGCTGAGTGGACCCTGTTCCAGTTCTTGTACAACGATCAATCAATTTTGTCAGAGTTAAAATATATTTCCTCATCACGTACGTTGGTTGTAATAGAAACGTATTCCTGTGTTTGTGTACGGTGCCCGATTCTTACTCTTCTGGCAACGAGCGCAGTGTAATTGTGGCCACGGCGACCAGAGAAGTGAAGTAGTCTTCCTCTCACGCTGTTCAACCTCAGTGGGCGGAGCTGAGCTCGAAAGTTGCTATAACAACCGTGACGTCACCCGCAAGAGTTAGTGAGAGATTCGCGGTGAAGTAAATGAAAGAGATATGCATATTTTCTTTGGGCCGATGACCTTCGATGTTCGGCCCCTTTAAACAACAAGCATCATCATCATCATCCCATATTTTCTTCTTCCAGAGTGGCTTGAAGCATGATTACTTCCTCAGAGTCCACCCTCGTAGCGTAACGGTTAGTGCTATTTGATACCGGGGCCTGGCTTCGATTCTCAGTACTGCCAGAGATTTAAGAGTGGCTGGAGGGCTGGTATGTATTTGAAATGGTACATGCAGCCCACCTTCATTGGGGGTTTGCCTGTAAAGAGCTGCACCACCTCGCGTTGAGGACACGTGTTTAATTCCTTAGAACCAGTTCAGTAGCACCTCTTACAGATACTCCTTCTTTAGAGCTATGAATTTTCAAAATATGAATCACGCTTATAGTGGAGTGTGTGTTTTATTACAAACACCATTTCCACGCTGGGAAGGTGAAGATAAGAAAATAATTAGGGATAGGAATAAACCTTTCAAACTTTTTTATTATTATTATTATTATTATTATTATTATTATTATTATTATTATTATTATTATTATTATTATTATTATTATTATTACAGGTTATCATACAATGAACATACTTACGCGAGACAATACCAAGGATGCACTCAAACACTGAAATGACTTTCTTTGATGTAGAATTCTAAGCTGTAAGATGAGATATATTATCTGAGTACCAGGAATACAGACTGATGTCCATGAGTAAGCATGCCGAGTTTGCGGCAGAAGTGGTTTGCCAACAGCATGGACATGTCACTACTGGAAACAGACTCATGTTTTAAACTCGAGAAGTTACGTATTTAAAGTGCACCGGCGCGAGACGAACTGACAGTGACACAATAGTTAAATGAGGAGATCTGCGTAAAAATCAGTAGCGCGAAAGAAACATTCAAAAGGCAACGTTCAAACAACATAATATGATCCGACGGAACAACTCATGCGACAAGCATATTCACTTTACGACGGTAACAATATGGTCACTGTGTATACACAGCTCTTGTCAAGCACAAACATTTTAAACTGAAATAGGACGAAGGGCGCGTACATAATTTTCTTTCTAAGACACACTCAACAATAAATGTGTGAGTTTATTGAATAACACCCTAGCCGGCAGGTATGACCGCGGTTTAGTCCGGATATAAATGAAGATCTCAAATACGTCAACCTCGTATCAGTAGATTTTCGGGCACATAAATGGACTCTTGGGACAAAATTCTGACAACTTGGTGTCTCAAAAAGCCGTGAAATATAGTTAGCGGGACGTAAAAACCAATGAAGTAACAATAATAATAATAATTATTATTATTATAATAATCCGGCTCATTGGCTGAATGGTCATCGTACTGGCCTCCGGTTGAGGGAGCGCCTGGTTCGATTCCCATGTAGTTCGAGGATTTTTGTCTGATTAATTCCTCTATCTCGGGGACTAGGATTTGTATTCATGGTTTTCTTTTTTTTGCTAGTTGCTTTACGTCGCACCGACACAGATAGTTCTTATGACGACGATGGGACAGGAAAGGGCTAGGAGTGGGAAGGAAGCGGCCGTGGCCTTAATTAAGGTACAGCCCCAGCATTTGCCTGGTGTGAAAATGGGAAACCACGGAAAACCATTTTCAGGGCTGCCGACAGTGGGGTTCGAACCTACTATCTCCCGAATACTGGATACTGGCCGCACTTAAGCGACTGCAGCTATCGAGCTCGGTGTATTCATGTTAATGTAAGTAATTTCGTGTGGCTATTTCTACCAAGGTGCAGCCCATGTAAGCCAGACCCTCCGATGAAGGTAGTACATGTTAATACACCTCTTCATTTACATGTCCGGCTCCATGGCTAAATGGTTAGCGTGCTGGCCTTTGGTCACAGAGGGCCCGGGTTCAATTCCGGGCAGGGTCGGGAATTTTAACCTTAATTGGTTAATTTCGCCGGCACGGGGGCTGGGTGTATGTGTCGTCTTCATCATGATTTCATCCTCATCACGACGCGTAGGTCGCCTACGGGCGTAAAATCTAAAGACCTGCATCTGACGAGCCGAACTTGTCCTCGGACACTCCCGGCACTTCATTTAAATACAATACAAACTACGAACAACCAAAGAAACGGAATAGTAACTACATCCATCCAATAGAGTTGGCGTCAGGAAAGGAATCCGGCCGTAAAACAAAGTACCGACTCCACGAAATAGGCAAGAAGCCAGGATAATTATTCATTTTTGTATTCATTTCGTATTGGCCAACTTTGTACTACGACATTTCATCTGGCTACCTCTGAGTTTGATGTCTGCCCAATACTTCCACATGCGTTCTTGGAGTCGTTCTTTCCTCTCCTCCGTCCATGCATTTCCAGTTTTTACTTATGGCTTGTCTCGGAAATCCTGGAAAGCTTGAAGTTTCTTGTTAAATGTGACACGGTCCTGGATGTCATTATGTGTGATTCCCAATTCTTCAAGGTCTCCATCCACCTCAATAAACCAAGCCTCTTTTGGTTTTCTTTTGCTGAAAGAAGTTAATCTTATAAATAAAGTTCTAGGAAGTCCGTTGTCTGCAATGTCATTTATTTGGCCAAATTTTTATATATTTATCCGTATCAGGTCTGTGCACTATCCTATCGGTAGTGTTTAGAATTCGTGTCTGTCTGTCTGTCTGTCTGTCTGTCTGTCCGCCTGTCTGTCTGTCTGTCTGTCTGTCTGTCTGTCTGTTTGCTTGTTTGATTGTTCAACCATCACGGTAAACGGCTGAATAGATCTCGAGCAAACTTCATACTTCAAGTCAACTCATTCAGGAGCAGATTTCGATATGCATATAATTTAAAAATCAGTCAATAGACTGAGGATTTATAGGAAGAGTAGGAAATATTTTTTTTTCAATTTTCTCTTACACGATTGAATATATCGAGATAAAACTTTACGTTTAGAGTCTACTCATCCAAGCACAGGTTTCGATATGCATATCAATTAAAAATCACTGAACAGCATGGGGGTTTGTACGAAGAGATTTTTCTATTTTCGCTTGCACTGTTGATTGTATATCCACCAAACTTCATATTTAGAGTCTACTCATCCAGGAGTATGTTTCAATATGCGTATCATTTAAGAATTACTGAACAGACAGGGATTTTACAGGAAGACAAGAAGAGATTTTTAAAGTTTCTCTTCCACTATTGATTATATCTCGGACAAACCTCATATCTAAAGTCTACTCATGCAGGAGTAGGCTTCGATATGCACATCATTTTATAATTAATGAATAGAATCGGAGTTTATAGGAAGACCAGAAGTTTTTTTTTCCAATTTTTCTCCTACACTATTGATTATGTGTAAAACCAGCAGACTATATGCGAAATGTCCCTTCATTTTAAATAATTGTTGTACATAATTTCGCTTACTCTTCAAATGACGAAGAAAATTATTTTGTTCTGCAGCCAATGACGGACACCCTCGCAGAAGTAAAGTTATTTGTAGGATCCATAACAGGAGAAAATCAGAGGATACATCACATTTCTCTCGACTTTAAAGTTACCCCACCTAATTTATCTGAACACCGGTAACATGAGGTAGAAGTTTTCCTTTGATGTCTGCCTGTCTGTCTGTCTAGTTATCTATCTGTGTGTATATTTCTAAAAGTGGGAAACTGGTGGACTTATTTCAACCAAACTACGTATGTGGATTCTACTCACTCAGGATTGCGTTATCAGGTGCATATTATGTCATAGTAATCACATGAAGTTGGTATTTATAGGATGATTATTCTCAAATATTTTCGTTAACATTAAGTCTATCAAAAGACTGTATATAACAGACGTTCAAGAATATGTTATTTCCGTTCTTTTATGCCACGTACATGTTTCTCATACTTACTTACTGGTCGGCGCTACAGTTCTTGTAGGTCCTTGGCCTCCTTTATCACCTGCCTCCACTCATCTCGGTCCTCACCTATTCTTCTCCAACGTTTACATATTTATCATACGACGCATAATAACAATTGGATTTTTAGTCCAAGTCCCATGGGACATATCGTTTATGTCACTTGAAGGTGGGAAAACCTTAAGAGCCATTTTATTCTTTCCGATGGGACAGATATAAAGGGGAGTATCATCAATGCCAGAGCTTCACGACAGATACAATATGCAACCTGAGAACCACGGAGAATTTCGCACAACTTCGGACCAGGAACTGTACAGTACAACAAATTCGGAAATCGCCATCATTCTCTCTCGACTTTGTTCAGCATCATATTTCACGTTACTACCACGCGCTTTCGTACAAAAATATCATTTGAACATGTCGCATTAAACGCGTGAATAGAGCCACGTTACTTCGCATACATTTCTGAAAGTTACATGTAATCCACTGCAAATTTCCCTGCTAAGAACGGGTACAAATGCTAGTGATTATTATTAGGCATGAACAACCGAGTGTAGCGTTAAAATTTGATGTTACCTAGGCTGATTGCATGCCAGTTCTGACGTTCGCTGTTAGCTTTCACTTTAGATTCCGACATCGTACGCCATTTAGTGTCAAACGGACATTTTCCACCCTCAAAATATCTGACAATCTTTATCCGGTTGAACTCGCGATCTTAGAATGCGAAGGCCAAACACCTGCCACATATCCACAGAGCAGGCTATCAATATAATCGTATAATAATGATCCATGCAAAACGAATGTCTTCAGTAAACAACTTGTCTACGGTATTCCGTTCTTTACCGATTTTCACCCAAGGTATAGCTGGGGCTGTGACATAATTTTAGCCAAGGCCGACGTTCATTGATCTTCCTTTAGGGTTGTTACGCAGGTGATAGATTCTCTATCAGTTATTTACCTAGTTATTTATTAAATTGCCGTGCTGAGTGGCTCAGACGGTTGAGGCGCTAGCCTTCTCACCCCAACTTGACAGGTTCGATCCTGGCTCAGTCAAGTGGTATTTGAAGGTGCTCAAATACGTCAGCCTCGTGTCGGTAGAGTTACAGGCACGTAAAAGAACTCCTGTGGGAAAAATTTTGGCACCATTGCGTCTCCGAAAACCGTAAAAGAGTAGTTAGTGGGACGTAAAGTCAATAACATTATTATTATTATTATTATTATTATTATTATTATTATTATTATTATTATTATTATTATTTAGTAGCAGTTACCCGCGGCTTCGCTCGCGTGGATTTCGTAATTTGATAAAAGTAATCATATCTCGGAATTATACTTAGACATTATCTGAAAATTCCTAAAGTATAAAAGCTCACCAAAAATTGCGTTTAATTTGCCCCAGATATTCTTCGTAAACCATGTTTGTGGTATTACCTTTTGGGCCTAAGACGACCATGCGACCATGTGAGAAACATTCTTCTCTCAAGTCGAAAAAATAGATACATGTTTCTTTATTTTTAAAGGGGATTCCGAATACCCATTCCCACATCTGTAACAACTTCAGTTTTTGAGATATCTCTACATAAGTGTCCCCATAAAAAGAATTCAACCCCTTCATCAGTCCTTCCCCACCCACACCCCCCTCTAATTGGATTTTCCAAAAACAAAAATACATGTTCCTTTATTCCTAAAGGAGATTCCAAAGACCAAATTTCACGTGTGTACCATCTTCAGTTTTTGAGATATAAGTATTCTCGTAGAAAAACATTCAACTCCTTTTTCATTTCTATTCACCCCCATTAAGTGCCTCTTCCGAGAACAAAAACGTATATGTTTCTGTATTTTTAAAGGCCTTTCCAAATACAAAGTTTCTTTTCTGTAACATGTTACGTTTTTGACATATGCTCTAGATATACCGGTACTCATTTTAAAAATTCACCCGCCTTTTCAATTCTTTTCAGCCCCTTAAGTGGATTTTCGAAAACAAACAAACATACGTGTTTCATTATGTTTAAAGGAGATTCCAAATACCAATTTTCACGTACTCAACATCTTTAGTATTTGACATATAAGTATCTCATACAAAGAATTCAACTCATTTTTTAATCCTTTCACACACTCCCCTCCCCCCCCCCCCTCACCAAGTGGATTTTCCGAAAACGAAAAAGTATTTCTTTACCTTTACAGGAGACTACAAATACCAGTTTTCAAGTCTGTAATATGTTACGTGTCTGAGATAATTTGCAGATATATTCTTTTTTATAAATTCACCCCGGTTTTCACTCCTGTTCACCCCCCCCCCCATATATTGGATTTTCCAAAAACACAAAAGTACGTGTTTCTCTATTTTCAAAGGAGATTCCAAATACCAATCTTCATCCCTGTAACATCGTTAATTTTCCAGATATAAGTATCCTCATAAAAAGTATTCCACCTACTTTTCCCCTTTTTCAACCCCCTTAGTGGGATTTTCCAAAAAAAACAAAGAATACGCGTTTCTTTATTTTTAAAGTAGATTAAGAATACCAATTTTTATGTCTGTGAAGTTTTAAGTATTTGAGGTACATATATCCTCATTTAAACATTCATCCCCCTTTTCACCCCCTTAGTGATGGAATATCCAAAAATCCTTCCTTAGTGAGCACGTACACCCTAATATGAATGTATTCCCAAAATGTAATTCCTTTAAGTACAGTAGTTTTGGCTCGGCGATGTTGAATCTGTCAGTCAGTCAGTCAGTCAGTCAGTCAGTCAGTCAGACAGTCAGGACATGTTATTTTATATACTTAGATTAAATTATTTCATATAAATTGGAAATTAATCGAACATCTCCCTTAGTAAGGTATTCCAATCCATAATTCCTCTTTTCCGCAAAAGGTACTCTCGATTTTAGGTTTTAAATTCATATTCTGACCTTTCCTACGCCTAAAAACTCAGTTCAAGCTTACTTCTCTACTGAAATGACATGGCGTGTGACTTTTAGTGCCGGGAGTGTACGAGGACATTTTTGGCTCGCCAGGTGCAGGTCCTTCCCGTAGGTGACCTACGCGTTGTGATGAGGATGAAATGATGATAAAGACGACACATACACCCAGCCTCCGTGCCAGCGAAATTAACGTATGATGGTTAAAATTTCCGACCCTGCCGGGAATCTAACCCGGGACCCCTGTGACCAAAGGCCAGCACGCTGACCATTCAGCCATGGTGCCGGACACTTGTTTGCTGATGTCACTCCATACCATCCCTGCGCTGACACCTCGTAGCGTACCACTTAGTCGAGTAGCTCGTTTCCTTACACCCAAGTATTCCCAGCCATAAAATTTCAGACATTTAAGTATCGCTACTCATTAGTCGGAAATCACCCAGAACAAATTGAGCTGATCTCCTTTGGATCTTTTCCAGCTCCCGAATCAAGCAATCCTGGTGAGGATCATAAACACTGGAACTGTATTCTAACTGGGGTGCGATGCGCCCTCTCTTTCACATCCTTATTCATCATCATCATCTGTTTACCCTCCAGGTTCGGTTTTTCCCTCGGACATAGCGCGGGATCCCACTTCTACCACCTCAAGGACAGTGTCCTGGAGCTTCAGACTCTTGGTCGGGGATACAACTGGGGAGTATGCCCAGTACCTCGCCCAGGCGGCCTCACCTGCTATGCTGAACAGGGGCCTTGTGAAGGGGTGGGAAGATTGGAAGGGATAGGCAAGGAAGAGGGAAGGAAGCGGCCGTGGCCTTAAGTTAGGTACCATCCCGGCATTCGCCTGGAGGAGAAGTGGGAAACCACGGAAAACCACTTCCAGGATGGCTGAGGTGGGAATCGAACCCACCTCTACTCAGTTGACCTCCTGAGGCTGAGTGGACCCCGTTCCAGCCCTCGTACCAGTTTTCAAATTTCGTGGCAGAGCCGGGAATCGAACCCGGGCCTCCGGGGGTGGCAGCTAATCACGCTAATCACTACACCACAGAGGCGGACCACATCCTTATTACAACCCATAAATACCTTTATAACCATATGAAGAGATCTGTAACATATATGAACAATCCTTTCAATCTGCTTAATTAAGATCTCTCCTTATATTAACACCCATTCAGCATCCGGGAGATAGTAGGTTCGAATCCCACTATCGGCAGCCCTGAAGATGGTTTTCCGTGGTTTCCCATTTTCACACCAGGCAAATGCTGGGGCTGTACCTTAATTAAGGCCACGGCCGCTTCCTTCCAACTCCTAGGCCTTTCCTATCCCATCGTCGCCATAAGACCTATCTGTGTCGGTGCGACGTAAAGCCCCTAGCAAAAAAACACCCATTCACTTATATCGAAGTATTTGTTCTCCGTCAACACAGTAACTAAATTTGAGTGCACAGTTCTATTGGTGAATCTTACAACCTAACTCTTCACCCCATTTGCCATCATACCACTGTCTGCTGTCCCTCTCATAACATTGTCTAGGTCTTCTTGCAGTCGCTCACAATCCTGTATCTTATTTATTACTAAATACAGTACAACGTCATCCGCAAGAAGGCCTTATTAGTGATTCCAGTTCTTTACTCGTACCATTTATAAGCAGTGGCTAAGCTATTAGTTAATTAATGGGTAGGCAGGAAATCTTACATTAAAGTTTTTTTGTAGAGTAGTGCCAAACGTCAGTCGGCCATGCGGTGTAGGGTTAGCGTGCCTGCCTCTTACTCGGAGGCTCAGGGTTCGATTCCCGGCCAGATCAGTTTTTAAATTGGATCTGAGTGCTGGTTCGTGGTCCTTTCAGCCTACGTGATTATAATTGAGGAGCCATCTGACTGTGAGATGGCGGCCCCGGTATAGAAAACCAAGAAGAACGGCCGAGAGGATTCGTCGTGCTGACCACACGACACCTTATAATCTGCAGGCGTTCGGGCTGAGCAGTGGTCACTTGGTAGGCTAAGGTCCTTCGGGGCTGTTGCGCCATGGTGTTTGGTTTTTAGTTCCAAACGTCTAGTTTTCTTGGTTGAAAAATGGTCAATCACACGGTCCTTCAATACTCGATCACTCATCAATTCTTTCACAAGCATTTTCACGATAGAATTGGTACTAAGACTGCTGAGTCTTTCATTGTTCTTGTATTACGCAAGTATGTCCGTGTCCTGTTCAGAGTGCTCATACTCCTTTCCAGAAGATGAACTCTTTTTTAGGATCCACTAAAAAATGAATGAAACGATATCAGATTTTGAATGAAGTGCCTAACTGATTTTATTGTTTTTAAGCAATGGAGAAGAACGATGTTTAACTTGGGGGCATAACAGTGTAGAAATATTGCCCTTGGGCAAACTTGTTTAACGTAATGCTGAACACCCCCATGCTTTCCTGCCATTGTGAAGCACCCGCCATATGTTTGACATACGATTTATCAATCACTCCCCACTTTCGCAGAATGTCGACAATTAGTTCTGATAAGCCTGATGCAGTCTTATCAATCGAAATATCATAAGAGCCTATGAATCTTTCTGTGGGATCCTGTTTTGAGCAGAACCGGAATATTACACTAACTTGAGATCTGTTTGATACATCTAAGGTCTCATCTGCCTGAATACCAATGACATCACAAGAATCTAAATCTGCTTTGGTTGTCTCCTGAATTATGGCAGTTAAATTCTCAATTAATTCCTTCTGTACTTCGCTCGATCTGCCTTTAAAGCCCGATGTGGGCTGGAAATGATTTCGAATGTACTGTTCCTGTTTTGAAAGAAGATCTAACAACTCTAGGTAATTGCCCCTGTTGATCGAGTCTTCCCCTTCAGAATGACCTCGAAATCCAAGCTCCTGTTTCCCAAGAAAACACACAATGTCAACAAGTCTCTCAACAACAAACCGATTTTGTTTCACGACTTCGTTATGCTTGACGGCTTGAATTCTTGAACCTTAAGATAAAGAATATTCTATCATCCCGCGCCCCAGTAAACGCAATCTCTCTTCATTCTGAATATGCTTATTTGAATCCTGAAGCTACTCTGCTTTTGCAAGAAAGATTTTTTTGTAACTATTGCCCCATTTAAATTCCACTTTTTTCACCGTAAAACAAAACACTCTTATAACATAAAAGCTTGCTTTGGGAACAGGCTGTTAACCATGAATATCGCGCATAGCAAGAAAATTGAAATTTTCTCGCTACTTTACCGTCAAAATATTTAATATCCAAATTACGCATACATCTTTTGTTTTTGGCTTCACATTTCTCTTTGTAAGTCTAAGATGAGAACGGTTTACTTTTTAAAGAGTTCAAAAGACTCCTTAAATTCCCGAGTTTCAACCGGATGATGTCAGTCTTGTCCATGTCTGACTTGTCGCAAATAAAGCCAATAATGCATTTATTGCCTACTAATTCAAAAGAATAACACGCAATTAACAATACGGTATTTCACTGTCACCTTCGCGCGGGGAGTTTCTGCACTCTCAAATAACAGACGAGGCATGCCTCTCTGGGATCTAGACCTTGCGGAGAGAGGAGCGCGGGCGGTAACCTATCTTTCCTCCACCACCCCGCTCCAGTCAGCAAGCTGAAAGAAGGGAAACAAAACAAAAAGTCCTGGGTGAGACAAGTTTCAGACTGCCTCCCTGTCAGAACGAGTGATGATGATGATGATGCTTGTTGTTTAAAGGGGCCTAACATCGAGGTCATCGGCCCCTCAGAACAAGTAGTCTGCTGTCGCCATCTAGCGGGGCGATCAGCGAATCACATCATCTGCTGTCATCATGTAGCACATATCAAATAGGGGATTATTGTTGATTTAACACAATAACTACAGCAGATAAATTAGTTATGATATTTAGTTATTTACTGTATGTTTAATCGTATTTCATAGGGTAGGCATTGCCTCAAATGACTCCAAGTAGCTTCGCCACTGTTTATAAGAAAACATACTGCGTTTCGGGATGCCCTACCCCCTCCATATAATTATAGGATCAGGTAGAGCTTAACTCACTGTTTTATCCCTCTGAGATCTGTTTTCTAGAAATGTAACCATCACTGTAGTCCAATAGCCTTCATTTTCGTCAGTAGTCGCCCACGTTCTACGCTGTCAAAAACCTTGGTTAGGTCAAGAGAATTACAGTCCATATGGCTTCTTGTTCTAAAGCATCAGACATACTCTCCTGCTGGAATCCTACAATTTGTCTTTGCTAAGGGCTTTACGTCGCACCGACACAGATAGGTCTTACGGCGACGATGGGATAGGAAAGGCCTAGGAGTTGGAAGGAAGCGGCCGTGGCCTTAATTAAGGTACAGCCTCAGCATTTGCCTGGTGTGAAAATGGGAAACCACGGAAAACCATCTTCAGGGCTGCCGATAGTGGGATTCGAACCTACTATCTCCCGGATCCTACAATTTGAACCTCACTGGAATGAACTTTCCTAAACCCAAACTTCCTTCTAAGAAATCAGGTAGTAATTTCACAAACGTTTCTAATATAATCAGAAAATGTTTTCCCAGAGCCCACATGCAACGCACTTCAAGTTGACTGGTTTGTAATTATCGGCTTATGTTAAGTAATATTTCCTTTGCATACAGTGGCTACTACAGAAACTTTCCATTCATTTGGTACAACTCCTTCATACGAACAGTAATCAAATAAGTACTTCAGAAATAATTAATATATTCCAACCAATTTCCTTTTTTCTATATCTGCAGAAATCTTATCAATTCCAGCTGCTTTTCTAGTTTTTATTTTATGTATTTATTTTTGTTATCATAGGTAAATTTCAGTACTTCGCTAGTATTGGTGCCTCCCTGAACTACTACCACTAACAAGGTTTCATCCCCCTCCCTGAAGAGAAGGGGTGGCCCACCTAGGAAGTTACGCCCACTCTCTGGCCAGGAGAGTTGCGGGGGTTGCGGAGAGGTGAGAGATATGGGAGAAAGTTAATGGATGTGGTAGGATTGGTGGTTGAGATGATCGGGCTCCTGGCTAAGCGTTTTAATTGATTCCTTGGCAGTGTGTACATAATTAAACATGCTTTATAAGAACAAACATAAATGTGTCTCTTGATAGCATTATAAAAGAAAGTGAAAAACAAAGTTGTACCCCGATATATTCATAAAACGTTGGTTAATGTGGATTACAACAACCTTTTTCCTTATTTTTTATTTATTTATCGTTTTATTATTCTTTTTGTTATTTTTTCTTTTTCTCTTATGTTTTTCTTTAAATAAATACATATTTGGTCAAGTAGTTTTTATCATACCTTTTTATATGTGCAAATAAACATGGATCCTTCCTGTTTTATGTATAACAAAAGACAACTGATTTAGGTAATCTTCTACAATTGTGTACAGAATATTGAAACATAATTACCATGCTGACTGTAACAGCCATACCTTAGCTGTTAGAGAAGATAACATGTTATATGTACAAATGTTTCATTATACCGTTAATAACAGTTTTGCAGATAATTTAAATATTTGAGTGAGCAAAAATTAATTGATCTCTACTTTGTTAAGGATTTATCAACCTGTAGTAGACATTATCCTAATGCGCAAGCCGTGAACTGAGTGGCTGTGATAGTGTATAGCGATTATAATTGTGGGAATGCTTTAAAATATAAGTGACAGTAATGGAAAAGTGTGTAATGTGTACTGTGTAAAACAAAATAAATAAAAATTAAATGAGTATTCCTGACCTGGAGTCGATGCGGTAGAGTTGAACAACTAGTGTGACTGACTTAGCGAGAGTAGAGAGAGCGCAAACTGTGTGTCTGTGTAATGTGTAAGAATTACCAGTAACTAACGAATATTAGTCAAAGAATTTTAACGCAACCAGTTGATTTCCCACCACGCCCCTTGCCTACCACCACCACCACTATCGCGTTACAATATGTCTCATTCTTGGGAAAATTCATTTTCATGTGTTTTCATGCGTTTAGACGGCGTAACAGTGACATCTATATTTTTATTAGGAAGTCAACTAGACAGCAGAGTGTCAAGAAATATCACTGGCGAGCAACAGATGGAGATTTTGTAACATCTCTTAGTGACATCTATGTACTTGCTTTCACGAAAGCAGCTTTTATGGTTTCGATGATGTCCTAAAATGTCCATACCGAGTGACAGATGTCGGCTTTCTAATTCAGTAAACAATTATTATGACGTAATTGCTATACAATGGCGTTTGATTGTAACAGACGGCAGGATTCTGAAGTTTGTTTCCATAATACTTTATCACTGTTCATCATGTATAAATAAAAGGTCAAAATGATTCAAGCGAGGCTCGGTCAACCGGGTAGACCTACAGACAATAACCGGATGTCATTGATATTAAAAGTGGAACTCTTTAACATTATCAGTTTGTTTGAATGTATCATTTGTTATTATATTTACTAGATATAATGAATAATCGCCATCTCTCGATGATAAAAATATTCAATTATACGTAGATACCGACAACTAACACGTGGCGATGTCAATAGAGGGACACTTCATTCCATTAGATGATGTACCAAACGGAACAGTGTCTCTCAGGGAATATGAAAAAAAAAATCTGCCTTTTCAAGCAGTCAAGATTACCAGATGTGCACATACAAAGGAAGCACAATTCAACAAACTGTAATTACAAAATACACGAAAAACGGTGTAATTCAAATTGTCATGAGAGCTTGCGGTGTTAACAAACAAACAAACAAACAAACAAACAAACAAACAAACAAACATTTGAATTTTCCAAACATTTGAATATGTTGTGTAAACTATGTTCCAAGTGTTCATTAAATTTCAGACTAAAACTTCAATATTTAAACATAATCTTTAAATGTCTAAATAGATTAAATTTTGGTTTAAAAGTCATATTTCTCAGATACGTTATTTTTATTTTGTGAATTTATAGCTTATTGTCATACATTTAAAGTACTCATTTAAACCGAAAGGTTACACGTAAATATATCATAATTTGTAACTATATGTATTCTCTGTATTTCTATTCCTCATTTTCGGTAAACCTCCTTCTAAATAAGCCAATTCATTATGCAATTTATGTAGAAATTAATCTGTATTTTTGTCAAAATTACAATGCTAATGATTATACAACTACATATTAACAACCTATTATTTAAATTGCCAATGAATTACATGTACCACACCACCATGGCAACACAGCCCTGAAGGGCTTTAGCCTACCAAGTGACCGCTGCTCAGGCCGAAGACCTGCAGATTTCGAGGTGTCGTGTGGCCACCACGATGAATCCTCTCGGCCGTTATCCTTGGCTTTCTACACCAGGGCCGCCATCTCACCGTCAGATAGCTCCTCAATTCTAATCACGTAGGCTGAGTGGACCTCGAAGTAGCCCTCAAATCCTGGTAAAAATTCCAGACCTGGTCGGGAACCGAAGCCGGGGAGTCCAGGTAAGAGGAAGGCACGCTACCCCTACACAACGGAGCCGGGGGATTATATTTACTGTTACATATATCAGGTGAATCGGCTGCCCTTAGCAATGTTCAGATGTTAACAATGTGACACACCGTAGTTTCATATACGTCCTGAAAACGTCTGTCCTTCCACCACGCACAGTAAACATAATAAAAGGGATATTTTACTATTTACGGCCCACACAGAAATACAGCATGAAGCTGTTATGACATAATATCATTAAATAATGGAAACGACGAGTGCGATCTCTACATGATGTGATATGTAAATGAAACGGCTGTGAAACAGGAAGTGAACCGTGTTAAAGTATCACATTAGCTGTAATCTACACGCAAGCCGTACGCTATGGGGCACCAGTCTTACATGTGATAGGTTCGAGTCTGGAGCATTAATACTCTTTTTTTTTATTGCCGTTTCTTAACATACAGGAATTATACTCTTTTATGCACATTATCAGTGAATGAAAGTGCGTGATAGGTAGTGGACCGAGCTCGATAGTTACAGTCGCTTAATTGCGACCAGTATCCAGTATTCGGGATATAGTGGGTTCGAACCCCACTGTCAGTAGCCCTGAATGTGTTTTCCTGTAGTTTCCCATTTTCACACCAAGCAAATGCTGGGATTGTACCTTAATTAAGGCCACGGCCGCTTCAATCCAATTCCTAGCCCTTTCCTGTCCCATCGTCGCCATAGGACCTATCTGTGTCGGTGCGACGTACAGCAACTTGCAAAAAAAAGATAGGTAGTGGGGGAGAACAAACTGCACTAACAATGGTTAGTTACATTGGAAAGTGCTCGAAGTGATGACCTGCTTGGTGTATGCATTTCTAGGCACGCCACTAAATGGATATTCTAGTACGCTGTAGTACAGCTGGTGTTATTGATCTGTAGGTTCCGGCCATGAGTTGTCGGAGGCAATCGGTATTTTCTCCCGCCTAGCTGTAAAACATTTGTTTCAAATGCCCCACAGGAAGAAATCAAGTTACTTAGTGAGCTAAAACACAGTTCCTCGCCTTCCTACCCATTTTTCTGAATGGTTACGAATGGCTAAATTCCAATGTGGTGGAGCTCCGTCCTGCTGAAACCACACCGTTAAACCTTCTTATGTGGCAGGTACTCAAACAGAAATTGAGCTCATGGCGTAGAAAGTGCAGGTAGGGTGCGCCTTTTAAATGGCCCTCAAAGAAGTAATGTGCAATATGGTGATCCCCCAAGATTTCACACTGTACATTCACGCCTCACTGCACTTGATAGGCTGCCTGTCGCACACGGTATACGGTGTGGCGACTGACAGTACCATTATTGTGGAAAAGCTATTCGTCCGGGAACAGCATTTTCGACAGGAAAACTGAAACTGCATCATTTTGCAGATCTCCTGTATGTATGTTCAGTCTTCAGCCCTAAGGCTGGTTGGATCCTCAACAGCTCTGCCATCAGCTGTCATAGATGGCCTAGGCATCACTGAAGAGGCGTACTAGGGAAATGAGGAGTGAGGTAGTTTCCCGTTGCTTTCCTCACCGAGCCAGAAGTTGCTATTACATATCAGTCTGCCAAGCCCACTGAAATGCATGCACTAACCGACCCTATGAGCAACATGTTCACACCATTCATAGCAGGGACTGGCTGCACATGGAATGGCATTACTAGCATCGCTCATACCTCAGTCACTTTCATATTGTCAAAGTCAAGGATAAGACAGAGACAGATCAATGAAAGTAACAAAATTGCTCTAGCCTATACCAGAAGACATGGTGCACTGTAAACACTAGGTCCTGCCAGCAAAGGCATGCAGATCTCCTAACAGCCATAAATTAATTCGAGCGCCAAAATCCCGCCGGTGGAACTCCTGCTAGGGATGATATTCATGCGCGTGCAGCATTCATAGCAGAGTGGGATATTGCGAGCTGTGTCTAGAACAGCATCCTCATTCTCACCAGACTTTATGTTCTTCTCTCGGACAGGTTGTATCGTCTGAAGTACCCCTGTCGTTAGTAAACGACCTTCAACACTGCAAAAAGTCATATAATATCATATTTATTTTCTCCATATCTTACAGTGTACAACCTAATCGATCTTTATAACGGAGAAAAATAACAACATATCCACACCCAAGCAAACTAGGGAAATTTACAAGCTACATAAAATTAAACAATAACACTATCAAATCAAAACAGAACGAGCTCGATAGGTGCAGTCGCTTAAGTGCGGCCAGTATCCAATATTCGGAAGAAAGTGGGTTCGAACTCCACTGTCGGCAGCCCTGAAGATGGTTTTCCGTGGTTTCCCATTTTCACCCCAGGCAAATGCTGGGACTGTACCTTAATTACGGCCATGGCTGCTTCCTTCCCACTCCCAGCCCTTTGCTATCCCATCGCCGTCCATGAGACCTATCTGTGTCGGCGCGACGTAAAGCAACTTGTAATAATAACAATAATAATAATAATAATAATAATAATAATAATAAACAAATCAAAACAAGGATTGTTCTCCTACTCGGAGAGAAGATAAGAAAATGAACAAAGATAAAGAATACCTCACGGCATCAAACTGAACAATAACGCAACCAAATCAAAACAAAATTGTTCTTCTATTCAGACAAAAGATCAACTCGGCAACACAGTATTTGCTCCAAGCAGTTGTAACTGCGAGATGGAGCCTGGTGCCAACCAGATTGGCAACACGGCACCCCTAAGTAGAGGCTAACAACCTGCCACTTCTGACCTGATTGAGTCAGCCAGTCTTAAGCTTCATACATACCATACTCACTCGTGACCTATCCCACTATAGCAAGACTTGCTCTCTCATCCTAATATTTCGTCAGTCTGCTGAGTTTGTGCCCTCATTCCTCTTGCGTTTCAACTTACTGCCTTCGCAGTTTATCATATTACATACACTGCCGTACTTCTCCATTTAAATTCATGTCCACTTGTAAATCTACACATTCTTAAAAACATTTCCGTTGTAAATTTATATGAGCACATCTTTCAGTTTATTTATATATTATTCTTAACAGCACATAAAAACCTATTCAACTTTTTACCCCTATTCCATTCCTTAATCACCCACCCTATCACTTTTTGCTTAACACACTGCTTTAATATCTCTTGTTGACTGGCACTCAAAAGCTTCACTCTTACATTCATGTTTTTTTTTACATTGACCTACCAGTAAATTATCTTTATTCTTGATCTATCCCCTGTTTTTGTGCAAACCCCATAAGCCACCACAATAGACCTCCTGTCTTAATTCTTTCCACATTCCTAATATTTATATTTGAAACTTGTATTACCTTATTAAATAAATTAAGGGAAGCTCTATTTCTATTTTCATACAACTATCATTGCCTCTGTATGTCCTTAATCCTCATTATAATCGATCTCTGGCTTCTACTGCCCCTTCTATTCCAGACCTCCTGCCAAATTTAACCCATACTCACTCTCTCCACATACAATTTAATTTTTGACAGCCAGCTCCCAGCATACATACTTGTCAGTTCTTGCAGCACTATACCCCCCTCCCCTCTTTTTAAACGCATCCAATAGTTAAGTATTCTCATTACACATTCCAGTTATAAATACACTCCGCACATTAATATCACCCCTGCGTTCGCTGTACACTGCGGGAGTCGCATTACCGTCTTATTGAATTTATAAATAATTCGATGTAACATTTCTCTCTTTTCTTCTAAACCCCATAATTCAGCCCCATACATACATAACACTATTTTCCTTAACACTAACCTTAATTATCTTATCATTTATCCTCGGAACTTTATTTCTAGAACTTTAACAACTGAGAGGGCCACGGTCCCCTTCCATTTCGCTCTCTTTATTTGATTTTACCATCCACCTCTTCTATTTATAAGTACTCCTAGATATTCTACCTTTTCTACTTCTTCAATCCTCTTGCCCTGGACCACCCATTTCCTTTCGTTCTTTCTTACCTTATTCTTACGTATTAATATCACCTACGAATTATTACCGTTAATTTTCGGAGACCACTTTCCAGCATATTCCGAAACTGTATTCAAAGAACTCTGCAGACCCCCTCTTGTTAAACTCAGTACAATTACGTCATGAGCAAAGCTGCGAAAAGTCTTAGTGGTCGGATGTCTCCTGTCCGGATACCTTTCCTGGTACAGACGTAGCGTGTGCAATGGATTCTCTCTTACTTCCCCGTACATAAGGACCATGTCAAAGTATTCAATAGGGGGAAATATATGGCGAATGATAGAAGCGACTTCATTCCGAACGTAAGGCAATGCAGTGTGGGCAGCGAATAGACAGTAATAGCGGAGTTTTACTACTTACGTGTGACACACAATGGCCTGGGTTTAAGAATTTCAGCCTCATATCGATGAAAGAATATTTGTTCGATGTAGGATTCCAATGATTATACTACGTTCCTTGATTTGTAGGCTAGCGATTGATCACATGCGCTACGTCACAGGTTTGAGTGCAGAATACTTTAGTGTCCGTTACTCCTCCAGTTTGCTGCTTCGCAATCTCCTCAAATCACTATATCGTAGATTAAAGCGGTTTGCTTTACCCGACAGCGAGGCTCGACATCTTAACATACTTGCATTATACAATGACGTACAATAAATGACTGAAAGTATGTCATATCTTCTGAACTGTCTGCTGTGACGTAGTGGGATCGATAATAGGGTTACGGTGCATTAGTACCATATAGGATTCTAGCAGAGAAAGATCTAACTCACGACGATTTCACACGTCTCTTGCGCTGCTGAACAAAATATTAGTAGGGGCAGCTGATTCGCTTTTTGTACTGAACATAATATCGACGACTCCAAGTATTAAAGTAGTAACTCTTCCCTTGTTCAAACATAGTAACTACAGTTACAATTTTATTTGTGCTAGCATTCCCCTAGGAGACGACGTTAAGATATATTATTGCTGATAAGTTTTGGGGCTTTGGGGATACGATTTTCATACTGAAATAATGGTTTTGGTGATGATCGTAACTCATTTTGGTTATCCTTATACTTACTATATTAAAGCTTGGAGCCGTCGATATGACAGCCAGACATTATTAGTTTATGAAAACCAGATGTTTATATTATAATGAATCTTAATGTTAGGATGTACAATGCGAGGAGTCATATTCAGAAGAACAAGCACGTTCACATAGTTTTTTATAATCGATTTGCAAATAGTATTTATATTTCAACGTGTATTCAACAGAATGTCTGCACGCTTGATTGGACTATCAATTTTAATCTCCTCCTAACAACTAGCAATAATATTAATCTTGTATACCTCTTCTACCTGAACTTTATTATGAAGCGATCTGCTGGCATTACGCTATAGGAGGAAGAGCTCAGGAAATATCATTCAATTGACTCCCTTTCTCCCTTGACTTGCTTCCTCATTTGAAATGTGCAACGCTCAGTAACTCAATAATAACTTGGAAACCGTGTGATTGATTGTATCTCTGTGTAAGTCGTCTCCAAGATGATCATACTCGAGCTCCAACAGAAGTGCTTCCTTTCGTTATTGCCGATCACCAGCCTCATTAATACTGAACGGAAAATGAAATAAAGTTAAGATGTGAAGCAATTTTAGATGTACTTCCACCTTTCCCTTCATTTGATACTTGTAACTCGATAATTCATTTTCAGCTGTATTTTATTGAACTCCAATCTCTTCGGGGATATTGCTATAGAGCTCACTCCAAATTTCAATGGAGTGGTGGTGCTGATTATTGGTTCAAGAGGAAGTACAAATAGGCAACCATCCTCTAGTCAAGCGAGTGGACCCGTGAGGATGCCGGTTGCTGTTTAAGATGAAGCGTTGGGAGCTATAAACCAAATACTTCCACGGCCTGCACAACATTTCTTCATACTATATGTACATAGAGATGCCCATTGTGTTTGTAATACTTTCGTTTAGGATTTATAAATGTATTTGTCAAATACGAATTTTATGCATCTTCACTAAACGTGAGATACAGAGAATGTTGCCCACAATTGGAGACGAAAGACCGTAACTATTTCCTCTTAAATTTTCATAAATATGTATTGTGGAAGTAAAGTAAATTAACATCTATCAACATTAACCGTATTAACTGGAACAAGAGAAGCATGTCTAAACAAGTCAAGAATAAATGTTAGTGCATAATTATACTGGTGATATATAGATAAATGCACAGTATTTCATAGAAAATGTCCTTGAAGCTCGACTCAAAATCAAGAAGCATACAATTTTGAAACACTTTCCGAGCCATAACATCCGAAGTAAAATGTCTTATATAAAGAAGTACAAAATTGTAAATGTACATGAAAGTTTCGAACATTTCCAAACCGATAATACTCAAGGTAAGAACGTCCGTGCGGTACTCTGGTTAGATATCATCTGTGGTTGGAACCATAGTGTGTGTATTGATCGAAACTTGGAGGAATGTGGATTATTGGCATCGTACGAGTCGTGATAATGTCATTGACAGAATAATCATATCGATGCTTACGTTAACCCTAGAACGATAGCGCTACTCCCAATGATGTTATCGGTAGCGCTTCGTCGGGGCGACGGGTCATACACTTTTGCTAGTTTTCATGAATAGTTATTTTTCATCGTCGATTTAAGATTTTTAAATTATTGTAAAAGTCCGTATTGTAATTGTAACATCAACGATATGTTTTATTTCTGCATTTGATATGACTAAATTATAATAACAAATACATTTCAGATTTAGTGAGATACACGAGTAGGAGCGGCGGAGCAATATAACATTTACACGAAACATTTTATAATAGACAATGAATAGTAGTTCATGACACACTATTCAATTCTAATGTTGTCCATAATGAAGTTATCATCATCTGTGTCCGGCTCAGTGGCTAAATGGGTAGCGTGCTGGCCTTTGGTCACAGGGGCCCTGGGTTCGATTCCCGGCAGGGTAGGGAATTTTAAATATAATTTGTTCATACCGCTGGTATGAGGTCTGGGTGTATGTGTCGTCTTCAGAATCATTTCGTCCTCATCAAGACTTGCAGGTTGCCTACGGGTGTCAAATCAAAATACCTGCATCTGGCAAGCCGAACCTCTCTTCTGACACTCCCGGCACTAAAAGCCATTCGCCATTTCATTTTCACCTTCTTCTGTATCAAACTACTATCCATCGGGTATAAAGTCCAGATCTAGGTCACAGTCATCTTCAAAATCGGCATCTTGTTCAACATAGTCTATTTCTCCTTTATCATCGGAAGGTTAAACGAGAATATTCTGGATTTCTTCTCCAGACCGCTGACCATACACGAAAACCTAAAAAATATAGATACAGACTCCAGGTGTATATTTCCACACAACTACTAAGTGAAATATTCTACTTTATGTGATGAAATGTAAACTATACGGTGATCATTAGTAGCAGTTCGTTTAGGAGACGAAAGAAGTAGTAAAAGTTTATATGTAGTTCTTCGTATCGGCGACGACTACGATGTTAGAAACTTTCCGTCCACTATCTCTGCTACCAGGAAGGAGGCTAAACATTGCGCTAGGCACTGAGGATAAAATAAAAGAGATAATTGTGGGAAGCATAAGTGTATCATGTGTTCGTCGCGGAGGCGAGCGCTACATTTCTAGGGTTAAACTGATTAATATAATTCTATGAAATGGCGTATGGCTTTTAGTGCCGGGAGTGTCCGAACATGTTCGGCTCGCCAGTTGCAGGTCTTTTTATTTGACTCCCGTAGGCAACCTGCGAGTCATGCTGAATATGAAGCGATGATGAAGACGGCACACACACCCCGTGGCTGCGAAATTAACCAATTAGATTTAAAATTCCCGACCCTGCCGGGAATTGAACCCGGGACCCCTGCGACCAAACGCCAGCACGCTAATCATTTAGCCATGGAGCCGGACAATATAATTCTATAATACCTATACGATATTCCTGAATACTTGAGAACAGTAATGCATGTCATGAGCTTTATTTTCCTACTGAAAACCGGTTTAAAACCATTTTAATAACACTGCTGAAATGTATGTTCTGTATTAATATGGCTTGGCTTAACTTTAGCTTACAAATTTGATTACGTAATGCAATGAAATAGGTGCAAGTTACTTCCTCACCACTCACTTCTTGTGGTGATGAGGATGATGGTTGTTGTTGCCTTTAGGGGATAGATATCGTATAGTTTAAATTTGGACATGTTTGACATTTGCCCTAGACAAGGTACTTTTGCATTTGGACGTGCTGATATAAAACATACAATTTTTACGAGATATTCTTACGCTTGGACGTGTATAAGTTTGAAATTTCGATTTGGGCACTGTCGCTACAAATATTGAAAGCGAATATAACAGATCTGGCTCAACACGAAGTCTAATTTTCTAACTGCCCATTTTAGAATATAAATTCAAATTATGTTACTACAATATTCAATCCACAAATTAAATGCACAAAGGATTAGATTTTGCCTAAAAGAAGAACAGGAACGTAGAAAACTTCCAGGTATTTTTACCTCCTTACGATAAATTTACGAACTATATAAGGCCAGTATAAACACATCGATTGAATCCTGACGCACTTAGATACTTTACTTTACTTAGATACTTTTCCACATCATCATCATCATCATCATCATCATCATCTGTTTACCCTCCAGGGTCGGCTTTTTCCCTCGGACACAGCGAGGGATCCCACCTCTACCGCCTCAAGGGCAGTGTCCTGGAGCTTCAGACTCTTGGTCGGGGATACAACTGGGGAGAATGACCAGTACCTCGCCCAGGCGGCCTCACCTGCTATGCTGAACAGGGGCCTTGTGGAGGGATGGGAAGATTGGAAGGGATAGGCAAGGAAGAGTGAAGGAAGCGGCCGTGGCGTTATGTTAGGTACCATCCCGGCATTCGCCTGGAGGAGAAGTGGGAAACCACGGAAAACCACTTCCAGGAATGGCTGAGGTGGGAATCGAACCCACCTCTACCCGAGGCTGAGTGGACCCCGTTCCAGCCCTCATACCACTTTTCAAATTTCGTGGCAGAGCCGGGAATCGAACCCGGGCCTCCGGGGGTGGCAGCTAATCACGCTAACCACTACACCACAGAGGCGGACACTTTTCCACATTGCAAATGAAAATAAAGCAACAACGGTGTACTTCTAAATGACTGCACCCCCGAAATTCCACCCTTCCCAGTTCTAGCCTCGATACAGGAACCAGTACCAGAACACTACAGTACAGCAGACTAAAGACTAACAAGCACGCTTCATGGATACAATACGAGCATTTGGAAGACCACCGTGTTCTCACAGAAATGCGTAAGCCATAAACGGTAGGCTAAACACGATTTTTTTTTACTTTTAATAATCCGGTGCTTGAATACCAGCACCAGCATGAGCATGTCTAAATAGTATACTATACAGAATGTGTCAGAACATTACCGACAAAAATCAGGTATGCTGTTTGTGTTACGTTAGGAACGGTAGTGTAATCGGACTGGCGGAGAAAATTAGTCTTTGCGAGAAAATTAGGGTACTTTGTAACTTTCAGGCGCGTGATTTAAATTAACGAAATCGCCGTATTTGCTATGTCAATCAAGGTACCTTTTACTCGTGGTAACATGTGTGTCCCACAGGGGTCACCCGTAGCTCCTCTGCTACTTTCAGTCTTTATCAACCACCTAGTTAAACACATTGTAAGCCTTTACATTTACGCTGACGACGGACAATTATAGCCTACAGCATTCGAAAAAATAAACATGGACCTAGAGTAAGTAAGGGTGTATTCTGCCGGAAGGCAGGTCCGAACCTCTGCAGAGGTGTGCCTGAGCCAGGGTTAACGTACGGTAGGATGGCCAGTTTCTTTCCGATCCAACCCATCCAAATCTTGACCACGCCGAATGTTGCTTAACTTCGGAGATCTCACGGGATCCGGTGTTTCAACACGGCTACGGCCGTTGGCACATGGACCTTGAGGCCATACGCACTTCGTCCTCCCAACATGGACTCCATTTAAATCCGAAGAAATAGCAAACTATAGCAACTGCCCACACCACACTCATTTTAAGTAACTACTGCATGTCCATCCCCAACGTACGACTCAAAACCAAGTTTTGCCCTTCCGCCAGAGTGTAAAACCCTGTAAGTAACCAGCAGTCCGCCTCTATGGTGTAGTGGTTAGCGTGATAAGCTGCCACCCCCGGAGGTCCGGGTTCGATTCCCGGCTCTGCCACGAAATTTGAAAAGTGGTACGAGGGCTGGAACGGGGTCCACTCAGCCTCCGGAGGTCAACTGAGTAGAGGTGGGTTCGATTTCCACCTCAGCCATTCCTGGAAGTGGTTTTCCGTGGTTTCCCCACTTCTCCTCCAGGCAAATGCTGGGATGGTACCTAACTTAAGGCCACGGCCGCTTCCTTCCCTCTTCCTTGCCTGTCCCATCCAATCTTCCCATCCCTCCACAAGGCCCCTGTTCAACATAGCAGGTGAAGCCGCCTGGGCGAGGTACTGGTCATTCTCCCCAGTTGTATCCCACGACCCAAAATCTGAAGCTCCAGGACACTGCCCTTGAGGAGGTAGAGGTGGGATTCCTCGCTGAGTCCGAGGAAAAAACCAAACCTGGAGGGTAAACAGATTAAGAAGAAGAAGAAGAAGAAGTAACCAGCAGTCCTCGTAGCCGGATCCGCCAATATCTGGGGAGTGTACTAGTTTTTGCCACGTAGCATACTTTAAACGGTTTCAAATTTACTTTTCCGTTCAGCTTAAAGAAGAAACTAGTCGAAACCGCTGTTCTTTCAATATTCCACTATTGTGACGGTGAAAACTCAACTCTGAGATAATCTACAACGTGCACAGAATGCTTGTGTATAATTTATATGTTATTTTAAATTTCCAGATCATGTTACCCAGTCTTATGTTGAACTTTGATGGCTACGCCTCGAAGACAGACGCACGCTGCATCATTTGACGTCACTGCACCGAACCCTTACCTTACAATCCCCGTACTACCTGTGCGAACGATTTCAAAGCCTTTCTGAACACCAAGAGAAAAATACCATAGCACTGAACGCATTGCTTGCTATTCCCAAGCATATATCCCCAACCTACGAAAATTCCTTCACTGTTGTGTCCAGCCATGAATGGAACTTCTTCCACAAGAGGTCAGGGGCATGTCAAATCACGGGAAATTTAAACGAGTTTTCTCAAAATAACTCCTTAGGATGATCTCGTAGAACGACAGAAGTTCTTTTTCCTCTCCTCCTCCTCCTTCTTCTTGTTATATATCAGGCGGCTCACGAGCGCCATATTTTCTACTTATGAATATCCCGCATGCACAAGTGATGAATGGGATATCTACTAACTTATTTTCACATGGGCACTACTGCCAGGAGGCAGGTGATGTCAGAATATGAAGAGATAACAACCTGATGGTCGCTCGCAGCATGTTCCTCAGCGCTACACATCTAATGCAACCCCTTAAATTAGTAAACCTCGTTTACGACCGCATAGTACTAGGCTGGTGTAAGTACTAGTGTACAGCAGGACTATATTTGCTGTCTGAATACCGGCAATGGCCAGTGTGTTCAGCAATGATGAATACACAGACATTTTAATCTGTGGAGAATCTGGTGAGAAGGCAGCCGAAGCTCAAAACAGACGTCTGCCTTCTACACACGTATTTCAACGAACAGTACTACTTTTTGTTTCATACAAACAACTTTTTTATAGAGTGGAATGTTTACACGTGTCTAAATTAATACGTCATTCAATTTTCTTTTCTGCACATTTGGTGTATTTACAAATGCACCCTGTTATGGAACGTGTGCAGAAAAATGACTGCTATTTGTTTCACAACATCAACAATAGAGCACGTTATAGCACTCCTTCGAAAACTAGTGATCAGGCATTCCATGCATCACTAGTGCATGCGCGACAATTGTAAGTAGAAAGTACGGCGCTCGCGAGCCGCCCGGTAGATGTATATACCGAGCGAGATGGCCGCGTGGTCAGAGTCCCGCAGCTGTTTGCTAGTGCGTTCGAACTACACTGTTGGCAGCCCTGGAGATGGTTTTCCATGGCTTCCCATTTTCACACCTGGCAAATGCTGGGGCTGTACCTTAAATAAGACCACGGCCACTTCCTTTTCACTCCTAGCCCTTTCCTATCCCATCGTCACCATAAGACCTATCTGTGTCGGTGCGAAGTAAAGCAAAATCTTATTCTCCTTATTATAATAATAATAATTTCGTGTGGCTATTACTAGCCGATTGCAGCCCTTGTAAGGCAGACCCTCCGTGAGGGTGGGCGGCATCTGCCATATTTAGGTAACTGCGTGTTATTGTGGTGGAGGATAGTGTTATGTGTGGTGTGTGAGTTGCAGGGATGTTGGGGACAGCACAAACACCCAGCCCCCGGGCCAATGGAATTAACCAATTAAGGTTAAAATCCCCGACCCGGCCGGGAATCGAACCCGGGACCCTCTGAACCGAAGGTCAGTACGCTGACCATTCAGCCAACGAGTCGGACATTATAATAATGATCATATCACCATTGTTATTGTTATTAAAAGTAAGCAATGGAGCACTAGTAGCTTTCAGCTGTGGTTTCCTATTTTAAGTAATCCTTATCCAGATCCTCATTTTGTAATAATTTTCGCCCACAGTACACATAATTATTAAATTTTCCTCAATGTGAGGAATTTCTGGTATCCAACGTTAAATTGTAGATAACAGTACGGTTACGAGAATAACTGTATTATTCATTATTGTAATTAATTGTATTTTAAATTTTCCAAGGTATTACATTATTTTTATTAGGAATCAAAACGCCGATTTTCTTTATATTGTAGAGTATATTGGGTATTTCATGTACAGTAAGATAGCACAGTAGGATAGTAATATGTTTGAATTTTTTTCTATGTTATTCATGCACTCACTGGTTAAGTGTAAAACAGGATTCGTGTCCCTAACAGTGTCAATTAAAATAAATCATATGTCTGTCTGTCTGTCTGTCTGTCTGTCTGTCTGTCTGTCTGTCTGTCTGCCTCTGACGAAAAACGGCATATCCATACTCAGTACGGTTTTGAGATTTTTGCAGTTAAATACATGTAGAAGTAATTGAATACATCTTGCACAAATGCTTGAAAACTTGCTTTCTTGAAAATATAACACACCGGGCGAGTTGTCCGTACGCGTAGAGGCGCGTGGCTGTGAGCTTGCATCCGGGAGATCGTGGGTACGAATCCCACTGTCGGCAGCCCTGAAGATGGTTTTCCGTGGTTTCCCATTTTCACACCAGGAAAATGCTGGGGATGTACCTTAATTAAGGCCACGGCCGCTTCCTTCCAACTCCTAAGCCTTTCCTATACCATCGTCGCCATAAGACCTATCTGTGTCGGTGCGACGTAAAGCCCGTAGCAAATAAATGATGGAAAATTTAACATGTTTACCGATATCCCTGTTTTAACAAAGGAACTGTTTCAAGATGCAAAGTGCTGCAGTCTCAGGCAGTAGTCAGTGGGAAAGACATGAACAAGGCTTTGATGACATTGACTGAAGAAGGACTTTTGAATCGGGAAAGGCAGTCCAAGAGGTGACGAAGGAAGTTAGAATCAGGAGGAGAGGTGCGAAGAGAAGAGAAGAAAATCAAGAGCTCAAAGGCAGAATTAATATGCTCAAGGATTTTACTAATTTTATCTTAGGAGAGATGAAAGTAAAATGCTAATTTTAATATGAAATTTATGAAACTTAAAATTTTGTTTGTAAAAGTGCATATATTTCAGAAAGTATTGACGATGGAAAGCTGAAATTTTGTACAGTATTTGTACGCAGATATTAAAGAATAGTGCACGATATTTACTGTCCTATTTGAAATTCTTCCCATGTTTGGTAAGAATCAACTTCTGAAAATGTTCAATTTTTTATTGTAAATATACAAATTCATACTGTGGAATACCCCCCCCACACACACACACACACACACACTAGAAATGCAATAATGGTGTACGCTGAAGACCAGTTTATGGTGAATATTGAAAAATTTCAAGCCAGTTAAGTTGCTGGTTTCTGAGGGATATGCACAACACATGACGTGACAAAATGTACTCAATACTACAAAAACTCATTAAAGGATGTTTATAAATAAGGAATTTTTAGGAAATCATACTTTTTGTGAATTTAATATAGTGCTGAAAGTATTATGAATTTATCTGTTTTATTTGTACACTTTGCTTTACGTCGCACCAACACACATAGGTTTTCTGGCGAAGACCGGAGAGGAAGGGGCTAGGAATAGGAAAGAAGAGTCCGTGGCCTTGATTGAGGCACAGACCCATCATTTGCCTGGTGTGAATATGGTAAAACACGGATAGACGTTCAGGGTTGTCGATAGTGTGGTTCAAACCCACTGTCTCCAGAATGCAAGGTGACAGGTACGTTACCCAAATCATGCAGCCATTCGGTCTTGTTGTTTCTAAACTTCAGTAGTAGGATTACCATGTATACAAGCAAATTTTGGTGAATTTTCTGTGATGTTCACGAACGAGTCCCATCGTTAGTTAAGTTAGATTTAGTACCTTCACATTCCCTGACAACATCCGCAACGGTAGCCACATCACTCACGCATGTCATTCTGAAACTGGTTGGGGTATATCACTTTTCGAGATAGAAGCACTAAACGAAAAACGCATTTTGACACCGGGTAGGTATGTTCGTTCTTCCACTGAGGTAGTCATATTCCCTTGCACGACGTTAGAGAACATTAAAAACGCAATAAAAATATTGGTTCATATTTCGTTCGTACAATGAACAAAGTCTGATGTAAGTAAGCATGTGAAAAGAGCACTACGGAAAATATCGAACCGGTATCAGTATGGTTTAATTTAATTTCGTGTGGCTATTTCTAGCCGAGTGCAGCCCTTGAAAGGCAGTCCCTTCGATGAGGGTGGGCGGCATCTGCCATGTGTAGGACACTGCGTGTTATTGTGGTGGAGGATAGTGTTATGTGTGGTGTGTGACTTAAAGGGATGTTGGGGATAGCACAAACACCCAGCCACCGGGCCATTGGAATTAACCAATGAAGGTTAAAATCCCCGACCGGGCCGGGAATCGAACCCGAGACCCTCTGAACCGAAGGCCAATAAGCCGACCTTTCATCCAACGAGTCGGACATCAGTATGGTAACTCCGTATTGATGTCGGTGCTTGCAATGTGTATTTGGGAGAATAGATTTGATGGTATGGGGCAGGAAACTGTCTGGAGTCAAGCTTGTGCTAAAGTAAACGGATTTCTCCGTTCAGTGATGCCGACCAAGCGGAAACAAACAAACAAACAAACAAACAAACAAACCATGTCTATTTGGAAGTCAGGTAATTACAATGGAAAATGATAGAACAATTTCCGATTCAGAATATCGCATACCTGTACGAGAAATTCTGGTTTAATCTACTTATATTATGAAGTAAAAATCAATCAATCAATCAATCAATCAATTAAGCAATCAATCAATCACTACTGGTTTGCATTTAGGGCAGTCGCCGTGGTGGCAGAATCCCTATCTATTATTTTCCTAGCCTTTTCTTTTATTCTTTTTGCTAGTTGCTTTACGTCGCACCGACACAGATAGGTCTTATGGCGACGATGGGACAGGAAATGCCTAGGAGTAGGAAGAAAGCGGCCGTGGCCTTAATTAAGGTACAGTCCCAGCATTTTCCTGGTTTGAAAATGGGAAACCACGGAAAACAATTTTCAGGGCTGCTGACAGTGGGGTTCGAACCTACTATATCCCAAATACTGGATACTGGTCGCACTTAAGCGACTGCAGCTATCGAGCTCGGTAGCCTTTTCTTAAATAATTGCAAGGGAATGGGAATGGTAAGTTATTCCAATCCCTTACTCCCCTTCCTATAAACGAATCTTGGCCCCAATGTTTCCTCCTGAATTCCAACTTTATCATCATATTGTGATCTTTCCTACTTTTAAAGACACCACTCAAACTTATTCGTCTGCTGATGTCATTCCACGCCATCTCTCAACTGACAGCTCAGAACATACCCACTTAGTCGAGCAGATCGTCTCTTTTCTCCCAAGTCTTCCCAGCCCAAACTTTGCAACATTTTTGCAATGCTACTCTTTTGTCGGAAATCACCCTCTCAAATCCTCTCTTTAATATTGATCATCGAATGACTTGGTTTCACGGTACTAGTCGGATAGCTTAAGCATGCATTCTGGAAACAGTGGGTTCGAACTCAACCATTGTGTCGATAGCACTGAAGGTGATTCTCTGTTATTTCTCCTTTTCCCACTGGAGAAACTGCATTACTATACCATTCTTATGGCCATAGCTGCTTCTCCCCCAGCATCTAGCCCTTTTCCACCCAGTGTCACCGAAAAGTTGTCCATGTTAGTGTAAGTAATACAAGGAGATACCTTAATTGCAATAGGCCTAATCATATAGAAGGGATTGTAAATAAAGCTTACGAAGGTGTTTAAGAGTAAAGTGAAAGGTCTATAAATCACTAGAAAGACCGTAATTAAAGTATGGTTCCTGAGCTTGGGATTCCCACCGGGATTACTTGATGCGATAACTGAAAAATATCCTAGAGAAGGCAGGGCTATTTGTTCTGGGTGATTTTCGGCAAAAGAGTAGTTATAAGGAAATGCTGGAAACTTTGGGCTGAGAAGACTTGGGAATAATAAGACGAACAGCTTGACAAGCAGTATGCTCTAAACCGTCGGCGGAGAAATTGTGTAGAATGACTGCAGTTAAGGAGTAATGTGCTATTGGCTTTACGTCGCACCGACACAGATATGTCTTATGGCGACGATGGGACAGGAAAGGGCTAGGACTGGGAAGGAAGCGGCCGTATCCTTAATTAAGGTACAGCCCCAGCATTTTCAGGGCTGCCGACAGTGGGGTTCGAACCTACTATCTTCCGAATACTGGATACTGGTCGCACTTAAGCGACTGCAGCTATCGAGCTCGGTGGGGAGTAATGTTGAGTGCAGTTTTCATAAGTAGGAACGATCATTATGGATATAAAATTGGAATTCAAACGGAAATATGGGACAAATATTCGTTAATAGAAAGAGGGTTTTTTTGGAATTTGCTTTACCTCGCACCGACACAGATAGGTCTTACGGCGACGATGCGATAGGAAAGAGCTAGGAGTGGGAAGGAAGTGGCCGTTGCCTTGATTAAGGTACAGCACCAGCATTTGCCTGGTGCGAAAATGTGAAACCACGGAAAACCATCTTCAGGGCTGCCGACAGTGGGGTTCGAACCCACTATCTCCCGGTTGCATGCTCACAGCTGCGCGGCCCTAACCGCACGGCCAACTCACCCGGTAACAGAAAGAGTAATTAAGGATTCGAATAATTAACCAAGGAATATGTTCGATTCAGTTCTAATTTCTTTGAAATAATTTAAGAAAAGGGAACCCTAACTGCAGATCAGTGGTGATTTATTAATTAAATGATTCATTGACAGGATGTTATCTGTTGTCATTATCTAAAATTATTCTTTTTAACTCACCCGTATGTCCTCCGGGGCTACAGTAGAGGCTTTAACCGAGTATTTGCAAAACGTGAGTGTGATATGAATCGCGAACATGTCAAGGATTACTACTGAAAGTCACTGCGGTCTAAGATTAAACGTCTCGATCCCGGCTGTATGGCAACCTTCGCTCTATTGAGTGTCACAGTGCCGTCAACACTTAATGTAGAACCTAAAAACACTACACGAAAACGCATTTCGAAACGGGGTTGGTATGTGCCATCCTTCCGCTGAGGTAGAACCTAGAATTTACTGGACATATTGGAAAATACTCTGTATCGAAAGCGAACAATGCATGTTGAATCTGCGCCCAGTTTCATACAGACTCGGACATTGATTAGTCATTGAGGACAATGAGAAGTCAACTTGCCAGTGAAAGATGGGTAGAGAACCATATAGACATGCAGGTGTGTGGAAGTACTGAAGACGCCTAGGATATATACATCTGCATCAAAATGAGTAGAATTAGTATCGAAAATTCTGCGCCACCTCACTATATTTCGCAACAATCAAACGGGGTACTGAAAGATTTCAGCGCTGAACAGGCACCTGAAAAACGCGAGATTTCAGAATAACACTATTTCGTTCCTTCTTGATCTTCTATCTACCCGATGTCCGATACCCCCATAGTATGGCAATAATATTTATTCTCATTTTGATGCATTCTTTTACGTCGCGGTGTGTTGCTCGGGTAATCCTGATAATCCCATACCTTTTTTTCTTTTTTTTTTTTGCTAGTTGCTTTACGTCGCACCGACACAGATAGGTTTTATGGCGACGATGGGACAGGGAAGGGCTAGGAGTGGGGAGGAAGCGGCCGTGGCTTTACTTAAGGTACAGCCCCAGCATTTTCCTGGTGTGAAAATGGGAAACCACGGAAAACCATCTTCAGGGCTGCCGACAGTGGGGTTCGAACCTACTATCTCCCGAATACTGGATACTGGCCGCACTTAAGCGACTGCAGCTCTTGAGCACGGTAATCCCATATCGTCGGTGAAGGAACAATACCTCGTATGTCAGAATGCTCTTCCTGTCCACTATTTTCCTTAAGCCTTGCTACGCCTCCCGGCCACATACGAATATGCTGTCCATGAGAACAATGTTCGTTGTGTTCATTTCCCTATGCGATGGTGTAAAAGAAAATTAACCTTAAATACAGTATACTGTAGGAGTACGTAAATACGTCGCACAAACTTACATTCTGCAGTACGGCACGATAAGGTCCGTTGTCCCGTACACACAGCGGAAATTGTTCTGGTAGAGGCATATCCATATGGGACTGAGAAGCGTGACCAGTCTTAAGGAAAATAATGGATAGGAAGAGTATTGCTACATACGAGGTTTTGTTTATTCAACGACGATATGAAGTTTGTATTGGGGACTATAGATGTCGGTGTATTATTTAACAATAGCTAACTATCCTCCCTAATGCCAAATTTATATGATTTCTAATAATGTGTACCTTAATACGTCGAAGAAATAAAATACTTTCGAAATATCCGATCATGTGATGAATCAAAGTGTATTTCATCTCACCAGTTATGCAGTATTTGTGAGAGAAAATGGGAAAGGATCATTTAAAAGGAGCAGGGATCGATCTTTAAGATAGGTCTTGCTTTAAATTATTCAGTCGTGTCTTGAGTATAACCATGAGATATAAAAATTCAACCAATGGACAGTATTTTTGGCTTCTTCTCTCAGGAAATTAGCAGAATAGATCATTATGTATTGTACCCTGATGAGATATCCCCTAGTTTCATGATTTGATTTTGATATGAGAAATACAGATATATTGGAATATTAAATAAATACAGTGTCAGTTTTGTGTGGACGGGAGAATTTCAACATGATCACGACAGTCCGGCGCCACGGTAAGCTTGTCATTAAGGGGAAGAAGGTTTCCTGGTCAAAAGATAAGAGGATTAAAATCTAGAGCTCACAACAACAGAATAATTACTACAAGGAAGTGAAAGAGTATATATTTCGGACCAAGGTCGAGCAAGATGCATCGCCAATACCGAGAATATGACGTACGGGTTTCGTCCACGCCCGAGGCATTTGGTGTGGCCACGTTTAACAGGGAGAGATTTAAAACTAACCAAAGCGGTGTTGACCAATGAGAAAATTTATCGTAGGCCGCAGATGAACCAACATAAGAAAAACTCAGAGTGAACTCCAGTTAGCTTCTCCGATAACAATAATTAAATTATTCCAACCACATGAGTGAATAGAGGGGATTTTTGTGATATCGTTCCCATGTTGAATAATGGTAATCGTAATAAATTAAAGTAATGAATTCGTGGAAATGACCCACGCTATCTCGCCATTGGTCGAGATGAGCACGCCATCAGGGACGCCGAGTTAGCGCGCGAAAGGTGGAGGACAGAAATTAAGTGATATTTCCATGATCACCGAACGATAGGAGTTCAGAATACGACACATGAATGTGTATCACCAGTGTATTAAGTAGGATAAAGCAAGAGATCCAACTCCGCCTGCATATGCCGATTTAGGATAACCAACCCCCCTCTCCAGAAGTTGACCGCGGATGACCCCGGCGGGAAATCAGATCGTCCATAAAAGTCCAGTAGCGGACCTCACATCACAGCAGTTCCTACCAGTACTCAGTCGTTTGAAGTCACCAGTTGTGACCGAGCGGACCTCACATCACTCAGTTCTTACCAGTCACCAGTCGTTATCGGTCACCAGTCGTGTCAGTCGTAATGAAGTAGTTGAGACTCTGACATGTTGACTCTGTAAGTCAGTACCTCGGGACGTATTCGAAGTCAATTAGAGCTGAAAGTACGTGAATTATTAGGAGAATGAATACGAACAGTGAAATTATCCATAGTACCGAGTGTGTATAATCAGTACAATTGTATGTTGAAATTAATGAATGTCATGTGTTTAAATAATAACTAACTAACGGAACGCCGATAGTACCTTTGGAAGGCAGTGTGCGGAGCCTGAAGTAAACACCTCAAGATAGACGGTGAATAACTATCCGAGCAGGGAATCATAGGAGCTAGGCGATGATCAGGACGGCTTGAAAATAAACCAGGAAATGCCGGTTGAAGACGCGATACGCGCCGGTTCAAATGAACGACATTTCGCCGTAATGTGTCACGACGTGTGTTTCGGGCGTATATGAAGAGTATATTGTGCGAGTGTCATGGGTCTAGGAGCACCTATAAGTGTTTTTTTTGTTATTAATATTTTTGTGTAAAATAGTGTAATAAGGTATTAATCATGGGTAGTCACCCAGAAGTGTTTTATTATGTTAAATTTGTATTGTGCGACATGATGAACGAGTAAATCACTATGGGGCCGTAAAGCCTATATCTCCTCCGCTACGAGACCATGGAATTCTACACAGGAATGAGTACACAATTTTGATATTTAGGGGATGTTATCGCGACTAAACGGGGTTCAGTGTAAATTAATTATGGTTACTTAACATGGTCCGCTTCCCGAGTCCATGATTTTATTTTTTTTGTTAGACGGACGAACTAATTTATATTAACGTAATAATGGGTTAGATTAATTAATTTGAGCATTGTTTGTTGTATATAATGTAAATATGGGATATATTTCTTTCAATTAATGCATGCTGTTTGTAATACTTTGAATTAAGTTCATTTCAAGTGTTAAATTCTTTTTTTTGTGCTAACCCATTTATTTGAATTTCATTCACTGCGGTGATCATTTGTATTTTAATTAGGAATAATTTCTATTAGACAGCCAGATTATGAAAGAGCCAGAGTATGGAAGATTTGTGTTGCGTACGGAAGGTCATTAATAATAATAATATTTGGGCGTGTGCAAGTTAAAAAATAATAATAATGACAGTGCTTCGTGAGTTAGCCAGTGCAAATATAATAATCAATGTGGAGATGACATGTAGCGTTAAAGACTTTCATTCGCGTAGTCAGTTTGATTTTACGTAAATTTTTGATTTTACGTTTTTGGACTTTAATTTAACCATTAAAATTTTGTTTAAGAGCGATATAGGCACGTGAATTAGAATGGTCACGATATGTTAAAAGCCCAGAATGATTTGAGCCCATATTTAGAGTTGGAAGTCATGAGGGACGAATATCCGGCGTGAAATAAGTTGAGCCGTATTGTTTGTAATGATGAAATAGATGAATCTCAAGGCCTAAGATGATATAAATGCATATGCCGGTGTTTAGTGGTAGAATCCACGCACCGAGGATTATTTTATGAATTAAATGTTTGAAGAGTTCCGATGAAAGGAAATGGACTTCAAATTTGAAGGAATAGTTTAGCAATCGCCGGCATTGGAGGTATTTGCCCAGCCGCGATGTGCCATAGGTTGTGAGATGTGTCTTGGGAGGACAGGTGTCCCCATATAAAATTAACGGCAGTACGAAGTTGAAGGTACGGTCCCGAATACCGTGTAGTCCCGACCGATATAAAGCAGATCTTAGTGGTTCATAACGGGATTTAACATATGTGACTAAATTCTAAAGAGTGGATATTAAAATATCATCTTTCCATTTTTAATAATAATAATCATACTCCAAGTGAATCTTGTCTTAAATCGAGTGCTTAGTGCCAAGATAAATCGGAATTGTAAAAGGGGTTATGCGTTAAACATATTAAGAGTGAACTACCGTGTAACAGGCGAATTTAAGTTTTTTTTTGAAAATAATAATAATAATAATAAAAACTAAGCTACTTTTTTTTGTTGTTTTTGAAGAATTTACTTTTTTTATATTTTGGACATAATAATGATGTTGGGAGATGAAATGAAAGATTTGAGATTTTTAACTAATAATAATAATAAATAAAATATTTGAAGAAGGAGAAGAAGAATAACCAATGAAGCTATATTTTTTTTTAATTTGAGTTTATTGATGAGTATAATAAGAGCGAGAAGTTGAAGTATTATAGCGAGGATGATTACGGGTTACGATAATCACGATTTCCACCATTAATAATAATAATAATAATAATAATAATAATAATAATAATAATAATAATAATAATAATAATAATAAAAATATTTATGAGGAAGCTGATCATTATATTGTGCGGATAAATTAGGAGGAAGAACGACCCTTCGTTTGAAACGTCGGCAAGGGCTGGCATATAATCATCCCGGATGACAAATGATAATAATTAAATACCGGATTATAATTGAAATTAATGATATAATAAAATTAATTGATGGTAGTCAAAGTATATGCTAATGATCAGATAAAGAATGGTAATGATATTATCTAATAATAATAGGAGGATATGCTAGGGACAGTCATCTTGTGTCGAACTGCTCCGAACCACATGTTGGGTTTTCACGGGGAGATAGCGGTAGATCCGTAAATAACCCACGGACGGCACATGTTTGCAGGGTCAGAGCAGAGTAATGAACCTTTCCGTACGTCTTGTCGTATTGACAAGTGTAAATATTAAAGTAGCTTTTGAGTTAATGAACTCTACCTGGTGTGTTTGTGAATCTGGAAATAATAGGCTAGAGTTTGTCCGTATTATAAATTCCCGTTTTTTCGAGGCGATAACATTTTCTACGGTGGGTGTCCGGCTCACCAGAATGTACATACCGGAAGTGTCTCATGTCCAAACGGAACGAGGAGACGACAGTAAAAAGTTACTGTCGTGCCTTCGTCGCCGAAAGAATATCTCCAGCGGTGAAACGTCCAATCATACGGATGTGAATTCGATCCCCAGTAACCAATTGGGACGAATTCACCAGATGTTTTACACTACCAGAGTAGTGAGGTAAAATCCAAATATTATGTCATTTATTTTTCAGGATTAAAAGTGTCCCAATGTAAATTTGTCATCATGTGTAGTATGCAAAATAAGTGAATACATTGCTCCTCATTGCAATTTCAATAGGAAACAGCTTCCATATCTTTTCATTGTAGTTAGTCCAGTATGCCCATGGAATTTAAGTTGTCACTTCCCAGTCCTATTGTGGAGTCAGAATTTTGTATCCATGAATGAGTCGTCCCCCGTAACCTTAAAATTTCATGCCCCGTTCATCCCTGTGTTCATTTGATGCGCCGAGATATATATTTTTTTTTTATATAAATTATTTTTTATTCGTTTTCGAACTGATCACCCCTGAGATAAATGCTAGTCTGGGACTCAGGAGGTGGGCGGGTGCATAATGGCGCCCAACGTGAAAGGGCCTATTGCATCATGTTTGAGCAACGGGTGACTTTATATTTTTTTTCGCAAAAAAAAAAAAAATATCTGAACTTTTTGTTGTATTAGCGACGATATCATTAGCGAGCAGCTCAGTGCCCGATTGCATTATAGACAGGCCCAGTTGTTTAACTTAAATGTAAACCCAATCGGGATATTTAATTAAATTTTGACCGCATCACGGTTAAGTTAAATAGTGGTTTTTGATATGTCAAGTAGTAATTCATGTTAAAGTAAGGTTAGTTTCGAACGGGGCTAGACTTGATAATTATACAAGAGTAGTTTATTGCTATAAAGGCTCATTAAATTAATAATTCCCTATTCTATGAAATTAAAAGTTATTGTGATTTAGTGAGACTCCACATAAATGTAACTATCCATGGGCAGGAATTTTATATAGGCAAAATTTATTAGGAATACTGTATTTGGTAAAAATGTGACTGAGAACCAGATTCAAGTATTAATAAAAAGATAATGGAACTGTATAAGTTAAATTTAAATTATTTCAAGACAGGTGACTTCAAGGTTTTCGTCATGGTATTATCGATTGTTGTTGTTGTTGTCATAGTCTGGAGTGACTAATGATATGAATTTCACTCATAATGAGCACGTGATGGCAATTAATATGCAAATTTGAATTACGTTATATAAATTATTCGCTATGTGAAAGCGAAAAATATTGTTTGGTTTTGAATTTGGAAATTTAAAAATTCTAGAAAATATTAACGAGGATATAACCGTATGATAGGGCCTAGACCCAAAATTGTCGTAATCGTGTGCGATAGGATGAGAGGCTGATCGGCCCTCTTTTCTCATTTGATAAAATGTCAGACGAAGGTGGGGAGCGTCCCCAAGGTGAACAGTTAGAAGGACAGGGAGAGGTGAAAGCTCTCACTTTGGAAGACTTAATGCGAGTTATGGTTCTAAATAAACAAGAACTCACGGAACTGACATCTACAGTTAATGCCGCGAGTGTTTCACTAGAGCGTAAAATTGAGACTAATAGACAGGAACTGACGGAACAAATACATGCCGCTAATAGTTCGTTAGAAATGAAAGTGGACAAGGTGCAGGCCGCTAGCGTTTCTTTGGAAAATAAAGTGGATATGGTACAGGCCGCATGTGAATTTAATAAAATAAAACTCACAGAACAAATAGCTGAGGTTCATGCCGCCAGTATATCACTAGGACAGGAATTACGGGACCAAATGACCCAAGTCCAAGAGGCGTGTCATGTCGCTAAGGACGAATTGAAAGGGCATATCGACTCTTGTATTATTAGTGTCAATGAAAAGGTTGACCGATTCAGGGATGAGGCGTTACTAGAACGTAACGAAATTAAGGAGAAATTAAAGGCCAGTATTCAGGAGATTTCAGCTCAGAGGTTGGTCGACCGCGAAGATTTAAAGGCGCACATCGAAGAGGTGAGGGGTGAATGTCGCAAGGAAAACGATATCATCCGAAGCCACGTGGAAAGTAAAGGTGCATATACTGCAAATACTTTGGACAGGCACGAAAAGGGAATCGATGAGTTACGAGGTGAAACTGTTCGTACCCTAGTACTAGTAGCCGGTCTCAGAAATGAAATTCAGGATATAAAGACGAATTCGGAAGATCGTAGCCGTAGACTCACACAGTGTGAGGAGGCAAATATAGCATTGTTCAGAAAGACTGATGGGTTAGCGGAACAAAGCCAGACGATCGCTGACACAGAGGTCAGAATAGTGGAACAATTTAAGGTCCACACGGGGCAGAATTCAGTGGCCAAGCAAATGTCAGACAGTAATACCGAAAGGCTGGAAGAAATTAGAAAGGATCTGGAACATGTCAAGGCCAGGTTAGAACAGCCAGGGTCACTTCAGGACTTCCATCTCCAGTACCGAGAGTTCGAGACCCCAGACAATCAGGGCTTTCATAAAAAGGAAGGCATGTCACAAGCCGATACGACCGGACTTAAGTTTGAAGTAGGAGACGGATCGTCATCATCATCAAATGCCCTACCGACATCTGTGGTCCACGTCATCAAAATGTCAGACGACAAACCACCTAGATACGACGCTCGAGGACATATAACCCCTAAAGGCTTCATCCGCGAGATCACTAACTATATTAGTGAAAATAAAATTCCGGCGGAGCGGCAATTACGAACTGTAGAAAAGTTTTCGGACGGAGCACCTGCAATGTGGTTCAGAGCCTTCTTATACACATTCGAGGATTTCATAGGATTCCGACAGGCGTTTTTACAAAAATTCTGGAGTATCCAAGAACAGCAAGATCTTAGGTTGGAGTTGTATTCTAGACGTTATTCAACATCGTCCCCAACTAAATATTCAGAGTATTTCGTATCCCAATTTCATAAGATGCGGGAATTAGACAATCCGGTCAGTGAAACAGAACTCATTAGCGCTATCGGGAAGCAGTTACCATTTGAGGTCCAGCGGATGATGATTGCGTCGAATATTCAGACTGCAGTACAAGCGGAAGCTCTTTTACGTCAATTAGATCAGACCACGTATCACTCTAACCAGAGGCAACCCAGGCCTAGAGAGCAACAGATAAATAACGTCGAGAGGCAGACGGAAACTAGAACCATTAGTACTAGAAGCCAAGGAACGAGTACCGATCCAGAACTCAAGAGGATATATGATCCAGGATGGAGACCCCGACAATGGAATCACGGAGGAGGATTTGCGGAAGGCAACTGGCAAACGAAGCATGTTAAATTCCATGACGAAACGGGATACCGTGGATATCGGAATGGAAGGAGCGAAACTCAGCCATACCACCGAAGAAATCAGAATAACCGAAGGCATTACACGGAGGAATACCGTAGAAATGGGGACGATCGACACCCAGAAACACAGCAGTACCTCGATGAGCTGAAGAAGAGGAAATGGAAGGAGGCAATCCAAAATCATGACCGAAAGGATGACAAGCCATGTAGTGTTTGGGACCGAGACGATGGGAAACCATACATAGAGGCGACGATACAAACTATGGAGGAGCTACATCAGGAGACCAAGCAATATTTAGAAGACAAATGGAATAAGGAGGCAAATGGTGGTCGCAACGGGGACAGGAACGCGCCGTTGTCACATTCTCAATATAGTAGCCAGCTAAATCCAAACGCCCCTAGATTCGAGGACGAACGACAACTCGGAGCTAGGAGAAAAACGACAGAGTTTCAATAAAGCAGAGGATGACCAAGAAGAAGATGAGGACGAAGGAGAGGATGATGAAGAAGAAGATGGAAGAGAAGAAGAAGTCCAACTGATCCATAGGCAAACAGAAGCAAGACCATGCCCAGAATGCGGAGAGATCGACAGTGATGTCCAAGATTTTGTTAACAGGATCCACCTGATTCAACGAGAGAATGAAGAATTGAGACTCAATAACCAGAATCTGCGGGACGAGATCAGTCACCATTGAAAAGGAACGAAAGCAGTAATCAAATCATGATGAAAGTATGATGCGGATATATAAAAAAATCTCATGATTATCACAAGATTTTTTTTACCGAGCAACAGGAAAATGTACCCTGATGAGATATCCCCTAGTTTCATGATTTGATTTTGATATGAGAAATACAGATATATTGGAATATTAAATAAATACAGTGTCAGTTTTGTGTGGACGGGAGAATTTCAACATGATCGCGACAGTCCGGCGCCACGGTAAGCTTGTCATTAAGGGGAAGAAGGTTTCCTGGTCAAAAGATAAGAGGATTAAAATCTAGAGCTCACAACAACAGAATAATTACTACAAGGAAGTGAAAGAGTATATATTTCGGACCAAGGTCGAGCAAGATGCATCGCCAATACCGAGAATATGACGTACGGGTTTCGTCCACGCCCGAGGCATTTGGTGTGGCCACGTTTAACAGGGAGAGATTTAAAACTAACCAAAGCGGTGTTGACCAATGAGAAAATTTATCGTAGGCCGCAGATGAACCAACATAAGAAAAACTCAGAGTGAACTCCAGTTAGCTTCTCCGATAACAATAATTAAATTATTCCAACCACATGAGTGAATAGAGGGGATTTTTGTGATATCGTTCCCATGTTGAATAATGGTAATCGTAATAAATTAAAGTAATGAATTCGTGGAAATGACCCACGCTATCTCGCCATTGGTCGAGATGAGCACGCCATCAGGGACGCCGAGTTAGCGCGCGAAAGGTGGAGGACAGAAATTAAGTGATATTTCCATGATCACCGAACGATAGGAGTTCAGAATACGACACATGAATGTGTATCACCAGTGTATTAAGTAGGATAAAGCAAGAGATCCAACTCCGCCTGCATATGCCGATTTAGGATAACCAACCCCCCTCTCCAGAAGTTGACCGCGGATGACCCCGGCGGGAAATCAGATCGTCCATAAAAGTCCAGTAGCGGACCTCACATCACAGCAGTTCCTACCAGTACTCAGTCGTTTGAAGTCACCAGTTGTGACCGAGCGGACCTCACATCACTCAGTTCTTACCAGTCACCAGTCGTTATCGGTCACCAGTCGTGTCAGTCGTAATGAAGTAGTTGAGACTCTGACATGTTGACTCTGTAAGTCAGTACCTCGGGACGTATTCGAAGTCAATTAGAGCTGAAAGTACGTGAATTATTAGGAGAATGAATACGAACAGTGAAATTATCCATAGTACCGAGTGTGTATAATCAGTACAATTGTATGTTGAAATTAATGAATGTCATGTGTTTAAATAATAACTAACTAACGGAACGCCGATAGTACCTTTGGAAGGCAGTGTGCGGAGCCTGAAGTAAACACCTCAAGATAGACGGTGAATAACTATCCGAGCAGGGAATCATAGGAGCTAGGCGATGATCAGGACGGCTTGAAAATAAACCAGGAAATGCCGGTTGAAGACGCGATACGCGCCGGTTCAAATGAACGACATTTCGCCGTAATGTGTCACGACGTGTGTTTCGGGCGTATATGAAGAGTATATTGTGCGAGTGTCATGGGTCTAGGAGCACCTATAAGTGTTTTTTTTGTTATTAATATTTTTGTGTAAAATAGTGTAATAAGGTATTAATCATGGGTAGTCACCCAGAAGTGTTTTATTATGTTAAATTTGTATTGTGCGACATGATGAACGAGTAAATCACTATGGGGCCGTAAAGCCTATATCTCCTCCGCTACGAGACCATGGAATTCTACACAGGAATGAGTACACAATTTTGATATTTAGGGGATGTTATCGCGACTAAACGGGGTTCAGTGTAAATTAATTATGGTTACTTAACGTGGTCCGCTTCCCGAGTCCATGATTTTATTTTTTTTGTTAGACGGACGAACTAATTTATATTAACGTAATAATGGGTTAGATTAATTAATTTGAGCATTGTTTGTTGTATATAATGTAAATATGGGATATATTTCTTTCAATTAATGCATGCTGTTTGTAATACTTTGAATTAAGTTCATTTCAAGTGTTAAATTCTTTTTTTTTGTGCTAACCCATTTATTTGAATTTCATTCACTGAGGTGATCATTTGTATTTTAATTAGGAATAATTTCTATTAGACAGCCAGATTATGAAAGAGCCAGAGTATGGAAGATTTGTGTTGCGTACGGAAGGTCATTAATAATAATAATATTTGGGCGTGTGCAAGTTAAAAAATAATAATAATGACAGTGCTTCGTGAGTTAGCCAGTGCAAATATAATAATCAATGTGGAGATGACATGTAGCGTTAAAGACTTTCATTCGCGTAGTCAGTTTGATTTTACGTAAATTTTTGATTTTACGTTTTTGGACTTTAATTTAACCATTAAAATTTTGTTTAAGAGCGATATAGGCACGTGAATTAGAATGGTCACGATATGTTAAAAGCCCAGAATGATTTGAGCCCATATTTAGAGTTGGAAGTCATGAGGGACGAATATCCGGCGTGAAATAAGTTGAGCCGTATTGTTTGTAATGATGAAATAGATGAATCTCAAGGCCTAAGATGATATAAATGCATATGCCGGTGTTTAGTGGTAGAATCCACGCACCGAGGATTATTTTATGAATTAAATGTTTGAAGAGTTCCGATGAAAGGAAATGGACTTCAAATTTGAAGGAATAGTTTAGCAATCGCCGGCATTGGAGGTATTTGCCCAGCCGCGATGTGCCATAGGTTGTGAGATGTGTCTTGGGAGGACAGGTGTCCCCATATAAAATTAACGGCAGTACGAAGTTGAAGGTACGGTCCCGAATACCGTGTAGTCCCGACCGATATAAAGCAGATCTTAGTGGTTCATAACGGGATTTAACATATGTGACTAAATTCTAAAGAGTGGATATTAAAATATCATCTTTCCATTTTTAATAATAATAATCATACTCCAAGTGAATCTTGTCTTAAATCGAGTGCTTAGTGCCAAGATAAATCGGAATTGTAAAAGGGGTTATGCGTTAAACATATTAAGAGTGAACTACCGTGTAACAGGCGAATTTAAGTTTTTTTGAAAATAATAATAATAATAATAAAAACTAAGCTACTTTTTTTTTGTTGTTTTTGAAGAATTTACTTTTTTTATATTTTGGACATAATAATGATGTTGGGAGATGAAATGAAAGATTTGAGATTTTTAACTAATAATAATAATAAATAAAATATTTGAAGAAGGAGAAGAAGAATAACCAATGAAGCTATATTTTTTTTTAATTTGAGTTTATTGATGAGTATAATAAGAGCGAGAAGTTGAAGTATTATAGCGAGGATGATTACGGGTTACGATAATCACGATTTCCACCATTAATAATAATAATAATAATAATAATAATAATAATAATAATAATAATAATAATAATAATAATAAAAATATTTATGAGGAAGCTGATCATTATATTGTGCGGATAAATTAGGAGGAAGAACGACCCTTCGTTTGAAACGTCGGCAAGGGCTGGCATATAATCATCCCGGATGACAAATGATAATAATTAAATACCGGATTATAATTGAAATTAATGATATAATAAAATTAATTGATGGTAGTCAAAGTATATGCTAATGATCAGATAAAGAATGGTAATGATATTATCTAATAATAATAGGAGGATATGCTAGGGACAGTCATCTTGTGTCGAACTGCTCCGAACCACATGTTGGGTTTTCACGGGGAGATAGCGGTAGATCCGTAAATAACCCACGGACGGCACATGTTTGCAGGGTCAGAGCAGAGTAATGAACCTTTCCGTACGTCTTGTCGTATTGACAAGTGTAAATATTAAAGTAGCTTTTGAGTTAATGAACTCTACCTGGTGTGTTTGTGAATCTGGAAATAATAGGCTAGAGTTTGTCCGTATTATAAATTCCCGTTTTTTCGAGGCGATAACATTTTCTACGGTGGGTGTCCGGCTCACCAGAATGTACATACCGGAAGTGTCTCATGTCCAAACGGAACGAGGAGACGACAGTAAAAAGTTACTGTCGTGCCTTCGTCGCCGAAAGAATATCTCCAGCGGTGAAACGTCCAATCATACGGATGTGAATTCGATCCCCAGTAACCAATTGGGACGAATTCACCAGATGTTTTACACTACCAGAGTAGTGAGGTAAAATCCAAATATTATGTCATTTATTTTTCAGGATTAAAAGTGTCCCAATGTAAATTTGTCATCATGTGTAGTATGCAAAATAAGTGAATAAATTGCTCCTCATTGCAATTTCAATAGGAAACAGCTTCCATATCTTTTCATTGTAGTTAGTCCAGTATGCCCATGGAATTTAAGTTGTCACTTCCCAGTCCTATTGTGGAGTCAGAATTTTGTATCCATGAATGAGTCGTCCCCCGTAACCTTAAAATTTCATGCCCCGTTCATCCCTGTGTTCATTTGATGCGCCGATATATATATATATTTTTTTTTTGATATAAATTTTTTTTTTATTCGTTTTCGAACTGATCACCCCTGAGATAAATGCTAGTCTGGGACTCAGGAGGTGGGCGGGTGCAGTATGGAATTTCCGCTGTTTGTAAGGGAAAACGGATCGTATCGTGCAGAATGTATGTTTCATAAATATCTATGAGGTTTTTTTGCTAGTGGCTTTACGTCGCACCGACACAAGATAGGTCTTATGGCGACGATGGGACAGAAAATGCCTAGGACTGGGAAGGAATCAGCAGTGGCCTTAATTAAGTTACAGCACCAGCATTTGCCTGGTGTGAAAATGGGAAACAACAGAATACCATCTTCAGGGCTGCCGATAGTGAGATTCGAACCCACTATCTCCCGGATGCAAGCTCACAGCCGCGCGCCCCTAACCGCACGGCCAACTCGCCAGGTAGTATCTATGAAGTAGAGAAACAACTGACTGTACATGCGTCAAAGCTTAAGACACTAATTCACATGTTATCAATAAATGGTTTAAGTATTCGTGGAGCCATAAAAGCGTTAAATCAGTCTGGGTTAGTAGGAGTTTCTCTTTACCTTATTATCAGGATAAAGATTACAATATCAGAAGGTCCGCTAATTTTACAACTCATATCTACTCTGTGAATCATTCCCTTCTCTCAAACCTACGAAACACGTTGATTAGGAAAGATTGTGGGTACAAAAGTGGTCTTCGTCCACCCTCTTGCTTCCATCCACTGCCCCTCCTTGCGGCACTGGCTGAAGTGTCCACCAGGTTATCAGGTTATCAAAAGCGTGACCAGCTCCTAAGTCGATGTGTCCAACATACGGCACAAGAGCTACGCAATTTGTGCGTTTGCAGCGATAGACTAATTTCCCTGGTTTAGAGACTTACATTTTGTAATTATGTAGAGATGCAAAAGAATACGTTAATTTAGGAAGTATTTTTAAAACACACACGTACTGATTTACGGTAGGCAATATTTAAGGTAGCGTACATGTTTGACACTTCCTCGACCTTGTATCTAATTTCTCCATCACTGTTTATACCATTAATTGTTTTGTAATAATCTGCCATTTGTTTTTCACTTCACCAGATGGGGTGTCCATATTCCTCGGACCTAGATCATCTTATGTGGTTTAGACTGTTTGCTGACTTCCTCTGCCCTTATTTTCACTTTCAATACATACTAAATTCAAAGATAACAACATCAACAACAACAACAATAATAATAATAATAATAATAATAATAATAATAATAATAATAATAATAATGGTTTTACGTTATTTTAAATAAGTTTACGATTTTCGGAGATGGCATGCACCAGGCGAGTTGGCCGTGCGGTTAGGGGCGCGCAGCTGTGAGCTTGCATCCGGGAGATAGTGGGTTCGAATCCAACTCTCGTCAGCCCTGAAGATGGTTTTCCGTGGTTTCCCATTTTCACACCAGGCAAATGCTGGGGCTGTAACTTAATTAAGGCCACTGCTGATTCCTTCCCAGTCCTAGGCATTTTCTGTCCCATCGTCGCCATAAGACCTATCTGTGTCGGTGCGACGTAAAGCAAGTAGGTAACGAGATGGCATGCCGATATTTCCTTCCGCAGGAGGTTTTAACTTGTTGATCAATCTACGGACACGATACTGAAGTATTTGAGCACTTTCAAATACCACCAGACTAAGCTGGAATCGAACCCACCTACTTGAGCTCAGAAGGCCAGTGCTCTGTCCTCAGCCCGACTGAATGCAAATAAATCTATATGCCAAGTACGAGCATGTTTCTCTGTGAGAATGAATGTTCGCGACTGTCACCTAGAAAATTTCACTCTTTCTGCACAAAAAGCCAAGCCAGTTGTCTTCGCGGCTCGGTTACCTTGCATTTGGGAGAAATATGGTTCGAATCTCACTGCTTGCAGCCCTGAAGGTGGTTTTCCGTAGTTTCCTATTTTCAAATTAAGCAAATGTTGGACTCTGTACCGTCGTCATAGAAACTGTCTGTTTCCGTGAGACGTAAAATGAATAGAAAAAATCTACATCAAACCTCATAAGAGAGAGGTAGCTTTGGTTTTACCAAAGGATGCTAAATTCCTTTGCGTACATATTCATTATTTAGCAATTTGAGAAGATATCTCTGTAAATAATTTAATGTACTTTGGGTGAACATAACATGACGAAACGAGTAAGTGGATTTTCTTTGTGGATGTAGAGAGATTAATTGCTTGGACGTGGTAGTCTCTGTTTAGTTGTTACAGACTTGTGTTGTACCTCCATGTAGTAAGGTAGCGACAGGATGTGCTGCGAGGTGCTGTTCAAGGGAGGAAAGGTGTAGAGTTCAGAAGAGGCTTTCGATAGAGAAGGGGAATATACTAAAGGGAGCGAGACATCATTAATCCCTCGTTGTATCTCCTTAATGTATGAAATAAAATACACTTTCTTCTTTCTGTTCTCCAATATTGTAATGCGCAACTCACCTGTCTGATAGGAAGCTCCAGATCTTAGAACTCATCGTCGATATTCATGAAGTTAGGGAAGAAGTTAAACCTGTATTGATATATTTTAAAATAATTCTTGATTGACAGTACCACTTAAAATACATCACTCCTAATTCGTACAGATGAAAGCTTTATATTGTACAATCTCAAGAAATAACGCTCCCCGACGTATCCGTCATTACTGACTGCTACTTGTCACAGTGCAAATAATCGAAAACGATATCGTTTATTCAGGCGAATAATACAGATCGATAAACAATTCTAGTGTGTCACATTGGACCAAACCTGAAGATTTCTCTCAATAAGGACGTTTGATATGCTCCTGTTAATGATCATGCCATTACTGATGCAATTCGCTTAAGCTGGAATTTCGCCTGACGTCACACGTAGTCTACTGGTAACAAGTCTTTTTTTTTTTTTTGCTAGGGGCTTTACGTCGCACCGACACAGATAGGTCTTATGGCGACGATGGGACAGGAAAGGCCTAGGAGTTGGAAGGAAGCGGCCGTGGCCTTAATTAAGGTACAGCCCCAGCATTTGCCTGGTGTGAAAATGGGAAACCACGGAAAACCATCTTCAGGGCTGCCGATAGTGGGATTCGAACCTACTATCTCCCGGATGCAAGCTCACAGCCGCGCGCCTCTACGCGCACGGCCAACTCGCCCGGTTGTAACAAGTCTGAAGAGCAGACTGGTCAAGTAAGAATGCTAACAATTCACAGGTAGTTGTAATAACCTGTGATGTAGTGGGGCGACCCTCTGTTTAGAAAATGGTTCGTTTTAATTGTTATTTACAAGGAAGCAAATAACCTGGCGTATTACTGTAACATGAAACCTTCCCTTTCAGCAACAAAACCGCATACAATGTGCGAGATCTCTTAACAATACGGAACTGTCTGTCCTGGAGTTCACAATTAATCCCGGATTTCTGTATTGTTAAGGTAATCCGCATATCGGAATACGATTGGTACCATTGTCCTAAAGAAATGTTGGATTCGTCACTAAATTCGACGTATTGTCAGCCGACAGCTGTAGAAAGTGGACAATTCAAGAGAATAGATAAATTAATAGGAATTAGCCCCATATAAGATTAGCTGTATGAACTAATTGTATGCTGTAAGAAAACGTTGGGCTAAAGGAAGGGGTATTTCTAAAACCTGCTCAATAAAAATGGAAACGTTTAGACATTCTCTCTTACGCTATTTGCTAGCAGGAAGATGTACTGTAGTTGGGAACGTAATTCGTATTTAGTGAGTGTAGACAGCTGTCCTAAGGGAAATTCAGGGTTTTAAATTGCTAGTAATACGGAAAGAGTTTTATAATTTTTAATTTGTGTCGAGCTTAATGTTGTTTGTACAAGGTCGACTTACTTATGCCTAGAATATACAAGCAAACAATTGCTGACCACGGTGATGGTTGAGGTACTGCCGTTGTAAGTATTGCAGTAAAACTTAACATACCTATTTTGTCCACTAACACCAACGAACATCTGCAACCCATCTAACACTTCTAGTCCTTTACGTCAATACGGCCTGCTTGTTGCTTACATGTCAGCAAGCTAAAACGAGCCAACTTCGAAAAAGAGAGACAACTGTATGCAATCTTCGCGCCAAAATGAGAGGAACATCCCACAAATATACCAGTCCTGTTTATTGCGCGTTGTTATAGATGGGAGGTCAATTAAATTTTGATAATAATTAATAATAAGTCCACTAAAATATCCAATGAAAGGAACATACATTACCCTGTGCTCATTTTTTTCCTTGTGTGACTGTACGGTTATTAATGTTATGTTATATTTTTCTCATATTCACCCTCTTTATGTGGCTACGACACTGTTCACTAATCAAATACAGTAGTAAATATCCTAGTGTACAACCCGGGCTATCCCTAAACTTATATAATGGGGTTCGAGAAATTCTGTTCAGTTATTTTCCCATCATATCGTAACAAAGGCAGACAGACAAATATTGAACTGTACCAATTTTCGAATTTTTTATACTGAATCGTAGATTTAAAAAATTTGGTGCAAATTTTGAAGTTTACAGACAAAACTATAATTTCATTGATATAAATTACCCGGAAAATATCACGAAACGGACATTTCACAGCCGGACTGAGTGGTTCAGACGGTTATGGCGCTGGCCTTCTGACTCCAACTTGGCAGGTTCGATCCTGGCTCAGACCCGTATTATTTGAAGGTGATTAAATACGTCAGCCTCGTGCGGTAGATTTACTGGCACGTTAAAAGTCTCCTGTGGTACTAAATTACAGCACACCGAGCGAGTTAGCCGTGCTGTTAGGGGCGCGCAGCTGAGAGCTCGCATTCGGGAGATAGTGGGTTCGAACCCCACTGAAGATGGTTTTCCGTGGTTTCCCCATTTTCACACCAGGCAAATGCTGGGGTTGTACCTTAATTAAGGCCACGGCCGCTTCCTTCCAACTCCTATGCTTTTCCTGTCCCATCGTCGCCATAAGACCTATCTGTGTCGGTGCGACGTAAAGCCAATTGCAAAATTCCGGTACATCGGCGTCTCTGGAAACTGCAAAAGTAGTTAGTGGGACGTAAAGCCAATAACATTATTATTGTTATTGATATTTCATAACAGCACTTCAGACTGGAAGTACGTCAGCGATTATATCTTGCTCTATAAGAAGCTCGACCAAACAGCACTTCGGTCACGCTCCTGTCTTGCACGCCGAGCGAGGGGGGAGGTGCAATGCCAGCATAATCGCCTTTCCAATCTGTCAGCCAGTCTACTTTCAAAGAGCTTTCTAGACTCAGGACTGAGATATTTCTTGCTTTGGGTTGAGAATGTTCACCATTAATTCTAGCTAAAACTGGTAGATCTGCAGTGCAACAGTTCTGTCAAAAACATATTTCTGCAATCCTAAAGTGTGCATTATATTTGTAAACTAGTTTCTCAACAGCATTATCGTCGATTGTATAAAGGCAAGCTGCTAAAGTGTTTTCAATTTCGGTTCCATCTATGTACGCCAGCGTTTTCCTTCCATGTTCAACAATTCCTGGCAATGTGTGGGCTTTACGGACTTCAACCAGTGCAATTCCATGGGGTTGACTGTATCGTGAACCATTGTTCCAAACATAGAATATATCGTACCGTATAAAAGTTTTTAAAAAATTAAAAATTAACTCACGTCCCATCTGAGGTCACAGCGTTGCTTGTTTTGCAGAAAAAAGTGAATACATGTGCCAGTACGCAAAGTGTTGGTATTATAAAATACATAATATTATTTTTAATTATATTATGTTCGATTACAAATGCTGTGAACGCGGATTTTGCTTTATCAGTCTGATTTAACCACAAACACATCTTACGCATACTCTCGTCTGACTCGACTGAGAGCACCGAATCTCGCAGACGTGTACCGGCCAGATGTACGGTCCTGGGGTGCAAGGAGCGCAGGCTCTGGCCATCACTGTTCTAAAAAGAAAATAATTTCTACAGTATTAAAACAGCATATCATTCGACAGCAGCCAATTTCACCAAGTTTCAGCACTGAGGGTGACTACGCACAACATTCCCTGATTGGGTACCGGAAAAAGAATCCTTCTACCGCACGTAGCCTCTATCCCACTATATCTGTTGCTGAAGAAGTTGACCGTGCTGTTAGGGACGCCCAGTTGTGAGATAGTGGGTTCGAACCTCATTGTCAGCAGCCCTGAAGGTGGTTTTTCGTGGTTTTCCATTTTCACATTAAGCAAAAGCTGGCATCTGTACAGACGTCATAGAACCTGTCTGTTTCCGTGCGATGTTAAATAAATAGAAAAAATCTGCATCAAACGTTGTAAGAGACATATATAATTGGTTTTATCAAATGAAAGTAAATTCCTTTGAGTGCATACTCATTATTTAGCAATCTGATAAGACAGGTCTGTTAATAATTTAATCCTCTTTGTGTTAACATTACATGATGAAATGAATAAATGGAATTTCTTTGTGGAAGTAGAGAGATGAATTGCTTGGACGAGGTAGTCTCTGTTTAGACTTGTGTTGTACCTCCATGTAGTGAGGTAGCGACAGGATGTGCTGCGAGGTGCTGTTCAAGGGAGAAAAGGTGTAGAGTTCTTAAGAGGCTTTCGATAGAGAAGGGGAACATGCTAAAGGGAGTGAGACATCATTAATCCCTCGTTCTATCTCTTTAAGGTATGAAATAAAATATACTTTCTTCTTTCTGTTCTCCAATATCGTAAAGCGCAACTCACAGTCTGATAGGAAGCTCCAGATCAGAAGGCGCATCATAGATATTCATGAAGTTAGGGAAGAAGTTAAACCAGAATTGATATATTTTAAATTAATTCTTGATTGTCAGTACCACTCAAAATACATCATTCCTAATTCGTACGGGCAAAAGTTTACATTTTAAAATCTCAGGAATTAACGCTCCCCGACGTATCCGTCATTACTGACTGCTACTTGTCACAGTGTTAATAATCGAAAACGATATCACAGGAAAGAGGTCGTTTATTCAGGCGAATAATACAGATCGATAAACAATTCTAGTGTGTCACATTGGGCCAAACCTGAAGATTTCTCTCAATAAGGACGTTTGATATGCTCCTGTTAATGATCATGCCATTACTGATGCAATTCGCTTAAGCTGGATTTTCATCTGACATCACACGTACTCTACTTGTAACAAGTCTGGAGAACGGACTGCTCAAGTGAGAAAATAATTCAGAGGTAGTTACAATAACCTGTGATGTAGTGGAGCGACCCTCTGTTTAGAAAATGTGTCATTTTATTATTTACAAAAAGAAGCAAATATCCTGGCGTATTACGGTAACATGAAACCTTCCATTTCAGCAACGAAACCGCATATCAGTGGGCGATGTCTCCCAACAATATGCAACTCTCAGTCTTGGGGTGTCCGACTCGTTGGCTGAATGATCAGCGTACTGACCTTCGGTTCAGAGGGCCCCGGGTTCGATTCCCGGCTGGGTTGGGGATTTTAACCTTCATTGGTTAATTCCAGTGGCCCGGGGCTGGGTGTTCGTGCTGTCCGCAACATCTCTGCAACTCACACACCACACATAACACTATCCTCCACCACAATAACACGCAGTCACCTACACATGGCAGATGCCACCCCCCTCTCGGAGGGTCTGCCCTACAAGGGCTGCACTCGGCTGGAAATAGCCTCACGAAATTTTTAAAAAAGTCTTGGGGTTCACAATGGAGTCCGAATTTGTGTATTATTAAGAAAATCCGCATTTAGAAATTCGACTGTTATCATTGTCCAAAAAAGTATTGGATTCATCACTAAATTGAATGTGAAGTGTGAATACATGTACCAGTACGTAAAGTGTTTGTATTATAAAATGCATAATATTACTATTTCATCATATTCTGTTTGATTACAGAAGCTGTGAACTCGTATTTTGCTTGATCAGACTGATTTAACCACAAACACACCTTACGCTTACTGTCGTCGTCTGCCCGGACTGACAACACCGAATAACTACGCAGTGGTGTGCCGTTCAGACGTGCAGTAGGCGCAAGAAGTGCAAGTTTTGGCCATCACTGATCTACAGGTAAAATTATTTCTACAGTATTAAAGCAGCATATCATTCGATAGCAGTAATTTCAGCAACTTCCAGGACTAGAGAATGACTACGCACAATATTTCCTGATAGCGTACCGGAAAAGATTACTCTTCTACCACACGTAACCTCTATCTCACTATACATGTACAGAGATCCCTTGCCCCATAGGGGGCCCGTAATAAAATTATTAACGTCCAGAGACAGAAAATATCTCTAAAGCTTTTACTGACAATATTACAGAAAATGCGCACCATATTTTACACCCTACAACATACTGCGAATAAAGGTGACTCGGTTGTCTGCGTCGAAAGAAACTCTCATACTTATAAACTCCTAAAAAAATTTAACATATTTCTATTTCTTCAGCTATCCCGGCGGATTAGTGCTAAAATACCCGACTCGTGATTCCGAGATCGCGGGGTCAATTCCAGCCAAGGAATTTGATATTTTTACGGTGAGAAGTAAGTATGGCACTGAATGTCATTATTGCGGGCATGTTAAAGGATCAATGGCACTTAGCGTCTGCCACCCAACGAAATTAAAACTCTCACTTAGGCACTGTCCAAGGAAATTTTGAATTACGTTGGTAGATAGTAACACAATTGGAACACCGAAATTCGTATAAAAACCGCTACATTGTACAAACTGACGCCATTCGTAATCCATTAGCTGAGGTCATATGATTAATATTATGTATTACGTGCTGTTATATCCATCCTTGACAGGTTGGTTTCCTCACAATTACATTAACTGGAATGCGACTGTAACCTCAAACAATATTGCACGGTATTGGAGGTTCGTGCCTGCCTCGTCCGCTACCCGATGATCAATCGAGTATTTTCCGTCACTGATGGCGAAAATAGCGCCTCGTGACTTTCTTGGCGGCGAATGAGCCGCTGCTGGCAGACTGCAGCATACCAACCGGAAGACTCAGCGCCAGGCTGCGAGTGAACCAGTCACTCAGTCACTCGTGGCGGAACATAAGCCCTATAGAAAACATTAATTTTCTCCGATATTTCAAGAGTAAGGGCCTCCGTGCGCCGGCCTCTCCCCGCTGGGTTCCGTGGTTCGAATCCCAGTCGCTCCATGTGAGATATATGCTGGAAAATGCAGGGGTTGCACAGGTTTTTCTGCGGGTACTCCGGTTTTCCCTCTCATCTTTCATCCCAGCGACACGTTCCAACATCATTTCATCTGTCAGCCATTAATCATAGCCCGAGAGGAGTGCAACAGGCTTCGACAGCCGACAAAATTTCTATCCTCGCCACTAGACGGCGATTCATTCATTCCACTCCTGACCCGGTGGAATGACCGGAAAAAGGGTGAAAATTTTCATTTCAACAGAAAGCAGAAAATGTGTACTGCACGAGAGGGTAAAACAAGAGACAGCAGGTTTTACAGAAATTGAATTTTAGGCGCACCTATGTAGGAAAACATTAAATAACTGTATTGGTCTTCGTATACACGCCAGTACATTGAGTGATTTTGAAACAATATACACCTTAGAACCTGCTCCTGGACAGGTGGACTATTAATGTGAAATATAGTCGAAATATATTCAGCCATTTCCCCGTGATGTTAGAAAAATCAAAGGGACAGACGCGATAGCTAAACACCGCTCTTTATATGTCTAAAATCGGCTGAATCTGATATTTATTACATCAAGTTAAAAAACACAAATGTATACACTACGGATTATTCTCAATTTTATTAGTGTAAATTCGATATATTCGTTTTTCAGTTCGTGTAAAATCTAACAAATGTTTCTTTTAGAAGCATTTACAGTGTTCTCTGATCTCATTAGGTTTGCTCAAGCTACGGTACGAGAATCACTGGTGTGAAGAATGGAAAATAAATATAAAATGTAAAATGAAAAATGTAAAGAAGAGAGCATTTTTCTCCATACAAATTGAAATTTAATCATATATGCACGAATATCTGACTCTACGTGGCCAAGTTTAAAATTAATCATTATAGTAGATGTGTGTTTCCAACACTAATCAATTGAAAAGCCTAAGTCCAAGAACTGATTGTCGAACCTGACCTGCGGCTCAGATTATCTCCACTAAAACCTGAACCGACCGAGTAAATAGGGTATACGCCTTGGGTTGTACGAGGTAAACTAGTGTATCTCAACAATGGATAAATAAAATATTAAATTAGCCATCCCAGTCTTGGAAGCCAAGAATAACGGCCAAGAGGATTCGTCGTGCTGACCACACGACCCCTTGCAATCTGTGAGTGGGTCAAGAATGCCTTTGCGACGACGAAGAGGCCAGTATCAACTGCTCACTGAGGTTGCACGAAGCTGTATAATAGGGCTACGTGAAGGTGAATTTTCCTTCCGCGCTATTGCAGAACAAACTTGATAGGACTGTCTCTACTGTGCATGCGTGCTGGCAGCAGTGGTCACGAGAAGGTACGATCGCAAGAAGACCGGAATCCGAACGTCCCCATAGCAGCACCGAGAGGGACGACCGCCGTATTCGGCGTATGGCTGTGGCGCAGCGGACTGCGTCGGTCGCAGCAATTCGTGCGGCAGTTGGCACCACAGTGACGCAACGAACTGTTCGAAATCAGTTACTTGAAGGACAGTTCCGAGCCAGTCGGCCTGCTGCGAGCATTCCACTTACCCAAATCACCTCAGCCTGCGACTTTAGTGAAGTCAAGCGAGAACTCATTGGAGGATGGAGTGACGATCTGTTGCGTTTTCCGAAGAAAGCCGGTTCTGCCTTGGTGCCAGTGATGGCCGCGTGTTGATTAGAACAAGGCCAGTTGAGCGCCTGCATTTCACCTGTCTGCGGCGTCGACACACTGGAACTACACCGGGAGTTCTGATCTGGGGAGCAATTTCCTATGACAGCAGGACCACTCTCGTGGTTATCCCACGCACCCTCACTGCAGATGTGTACGTCCGTCTCGTGATTCGACCTGTTGTGTTGCCATTCATGAACAACATTCCCAGCGGTGTTTTCCAAAAGGATAATGCACGCCCCCACGCCGCTGCTGTATCCCAACATGCTCTACAGAGTGTCGACATGTTGCCTTAGCTTGCTCGATTCCCCGATATGTCCCCAATCGAGAACGTATGGGACGCCATCCTTGGACGACAACTCCAGCGTCATCCACACCCGGCATTAACCATCCCTATATTGACCGACTAAGTGCAACATGCATGGAACCCCATTCCACAAGCTGACATCCAGTACCTGTACGATAAAATGCATGCACGTTTGCATGCCTGCATTCAACTGTCAGGAGATTACACCGGTTATTAATGGACCAGCATGGCACATTTGGGATGGCTTTTCTCGCGCGGATATTAGCCTGTAGTCGTGTACCTTTAATCAATTAAATATGTTAAGAATGAGGCCATACTTTTCAGTGTCGACTTAGTTAAATGTAGCAAAACATGTCAGTCTGTCAAACACACTACAATTACAATATAAGTTATAACACTATAAACATACCTGTAAAAATACACACTATTATACAAAGAATGACATGTTTAAATATGTTTAATAACTGGTGTAATCTCCTAACAGTTGAATGCAGGCATGCAAACGTGCATGCATTGTGTCGTACAGGTACTGGATGTCAGCTTGTGGAATGGAGTTCCATGCCTGTTACACTTGATCGGTCAATACAGGAACGGTTAATGCCGGTTGTGGATGACGCTGAAGTTGTCGTCCAATGATGCCGTCCCATGTTTAAACATGTCATTCTTTGTATAATAGTGTGTATTTTTACAGGTATGTTTATAGTGTTGTAACTTTATATTGTAATTGCAGCGTGTTTGACAGACTGAAAAGTTTTGCTTACATTCAATTAAATATGTTACCTCGACAAATATATTGCCAATAATTCCGTATTCCACATTCCTTATTTCATCGTGTTTGGATATATTTCCCGCCGGTGTACTTTTTATTTACTGTTAGAAAGAAATGTTACATCTTGTAGGCCTATTCATTTTGGCATCAGCAATGAATCATAACAATGTTACAATTTAGTATCTTCCTGTGACAAATATGCATGTATTCTGAGCCCAGAATCACAACAAAATCTAATAACACTTTCAACAACACTGTTAGCAATTTTTATAACATTATTTTCGAATAAGCCTCCCGCAGAAGGAGAGAAAATTTCTGATTGGTAATAAAATTCATTTTTGGCACTCAAAAGTTTATAATGGGATATGATACTACATTCTCTGATGAAAACATCGTTCAGATGATCAATAAATTTGTAGGTGTCCTCATGGCAGTGCATATTTGAGTGTAAATGACACCATAAGAATAAAAGGCATTAGGGGTCAGGTCTGGCGAACGACCAGATTAGGAAACAACACCTAATCTCATTAGTCGTCGCCCAGGATATGCTTAATTTAATTATTCTCGAACCAAAATACTATCGTGTGCAGGGCATCCATCATGCTGATACCAAATTATCTTGATGTCTAATATTGGCAATGGCAGGACCTACTGATACGTCAAGTACATTAATTCGAGATATTTGTATTCATTGGGGATACAATCAATAAAATGTGAACCAGTAACCTAATGACCTGGAATCCCAGTCCAAACATTGGCTGCTTTCCCATATCGTCTCTTCATATTAAACTTACCATGGGTTGAAATGTTATTTTCTCCGAAGAAAGTAATATGTGAAATAATGTTTATGATACCGCTTCAGAACTTCCTCATATTTTCACATAAAAAGTCATGGTATAATAATTTGTTTCCTTCAGTTCTTGTATTCAGTGGTATTGAAATTACCTACATTTCTCGCTCAGAGTGTTTCTAGCAGTTGTGTGGCTAATATCAATTTTCCTGAGAGTATTACCCTTATTTTCCACACCTATGGGGATAACATTCCCTAGGGAGACTGCCTCTGTAAGGTTTTCTCTTCCGTGCATCTACATAGTTTATTTACATTTCAAGTTTTTTCACAAGTTTTTATTATGTTACAGATAGCCTGTTTTATACCACATGACGTTCAGGAAGCTCAACTCAACTCATTTATCTTACTTGCCGCATGAAATTTCCATCATAATAATACATTTCATAGATCACTTTTTCTTCCATAAATAATAAATCATTTCAGTTTTATTATTATCCATAAATATTAATAGCAGAAATCCCTATTTTTCTTCTCATGAACGAAATTTATTTCCTAACTTTGTTATAATTCATTTCTGATAAAAATATTTAAAACGTTGCAATATTTTTATACCTTTCTGATAAATTAAAAATAATTAGCATTGTATTCTGATTCAATTTTTAACTCTTTTAACTCTTAAAAGAAGGGACGTGCCAACTTTTCCTGGAAATGAATAATGAGGGAATATTTTAGAGAAGCTGATGTTCCATATTCATTTCCAATGTCCAGTATTTTGATTTCCATACTGTACTTCCATACATAACAGAGAGACAATGTGTGTCTGCGTGTGTGCGTGTGTGTGTATGAGTGTGTGTCTGTGTCTCTGTTTGTCTGTGTACCTGGCAAAAATACACAGACATCAGTGCAAGCAAATTCTACACATCATTCTTAAAGAACACAGCATCCATATCCTCAGTAAATAGATACAACTCATATCATATGCATTGCACAATCTCATCGCATAAAACTTCCATTCTTACCGTGCAATAGACACAAGATACCAAGTCATGTCATTCCGGGAGTTGGTTGCTGAAGATTTCCGAATATAACCGGTAGAAAGTATCCTAGGGATGTAACTTGTCTACCATAAGAACCAAAATGTACTCACTTCTATTCATTATTATGATCACTATGTAATTGTCGTCAATATTGAAGAACAACATTTTATGTTCTTGGAATCACGTTATTGTATTAGGGATCAAACATTAACAAAAAATTATGAAGATTAACATATAGGTATACATCTTTTAGGGCGCCACTGAGTATCAGCTGCAAATATTATTTTCACATACGTGTGCACATACTATGTCGGAGAATAATGTGCTTTGAAATCTTCCCATCACATGTTATTCCTTCTCAAAAGAATTCCTCCCTCTTTCGCCTGCAGCTAGAGTGCCACAGACTCCAGTTATTTCCTTATTTTAAACATATTACCGCCGCTTATTTATATTATGAAATACATATGTCTCAGAAGGATTTTTTAAGTTCTTAGTAGAACCATTGTTGATAATATTAAAAAACACAATTTTCTCCGTAACAGAAATGGTGTACTGCACTTAAGGAAGGCTGACCAACCTATTCGACATTTTCTTCGGGATTATTTGAGAAAAATAGGGTGTACAATAATTGGCAATTCACGACTGAAGTTGGCTTCCCAGTGGTCCATTTTGACACATCTGATCCATTCTGAATTTTATCTGTGGTACGTACGCTGTATGGTCTCTTACTGTTACGTCAAAAATGCATCCATACTGAGGTGCTTCTGACCACGTGGCCATCCAGAACCTGGTCTACTAGCACAGGGACATTCCCTTGACGATTGCTAACAACATCACGATGACATCAAAGTGTGTTATGTCCATAATTTCAAGAAAAACGCGGATAAAACCATTCAACCCCTCGAAAATTTACAATACGATATATCTCAAATGGGTATTATCACACAATTATCTGGGTCCCATGTACAGATTCTGCTTCGACAGAAGTGGTACTATGTCACGTATAGTGCTATGGTCTTGAATGGTGAATCAGGATATTTACTGCTACTAAATATTCGTATAATCTACTCTAAATTTACTGTTGATTTGATGGTTTGGCAATGTTCTCTTCCCAGTCATCTACGTATGGGATTGTTTGTTTATTAGATATGTGGTCAATTTACCCATATTTTGTGTAGGGAAATTGATAAAGAATTGATCATACAAAGGAACACATATGTATCATTGCGGTGAAATGCTCTACATGGTACCCACTTCACATCGACATGAAATAATAACGTGGTGGTTTCTCACTCGAATCCGAAGAGAGAACTGGATTCTAACTACTCCTGGTACACCGCAGATGTCTTTCTATATCTGTAAAAAATGACTTACAAAATATTTACTAAACACATTCTCTACATTTTGAAAACCACATATATAAAAAATGAAATATCTTCCCGGAAATTAACCTGCTCCCAATGAGACTGCAGTAAGATTAGAAAGAACGATGTGTCCTTTCGGCACTATGTCTGTAAGACAGAAGTTTGTGGCTCATCTTTTCATTGGAGTAGCAACACTGTCAAGCACAAGTTTTAGTCCTCACTTGGGAAGAGGAAATCGAATAGGAACTCGTTTAGCAACTCAAGTTGTGGAAGTTATATTGAAATTAGCGTCACACTGGAACAAGACAATATATTACCCTATCTTTAAACTAAATCTCCCTTGGAGAAGAATTCCAAAATCCTCCGTATTAGTCTCTGCACGGTTTTATGATGAGATACTGTATGCCTGAGGTTGAATCTTCTACACTGAATGTCGTTCAGAATCTCTTCTTAGACTTTATGTTAACATTTACAAGTTTTCAAAGTATGTATATGTATGTATGTATGTATGTATGTATGTCCCCGCTGTATAGTGACGAATAGTGCCATGATCGATTAGAAAATCGGGTTCTTTTGCTTTTACGAGGAAAAGACACAAAGAAAGTTTCCGTAATGTTGTGTGGTTGAATTGGTAGAGACAGGTCAAATTAAAGAGCATTGCTTCATTCCGGCTAAGCTACTTGAGTTTTCCACATATTCATCTAAGTTTTTCCAGCATTTGAGAAAACCTAGAACCTGCTTTCCGCTCAGTGACCGGGTCAGGGATGGAATGAATGAAGCCCCCATCTTGCGGCGAGGATAAGAATTGTGCCTGCTGCCAAGACCTGTCTCCAGCACTTATCATAGCATAAAATGAGTTACTTCTTTCCTTGCCGTATCCTGTTCGTTGAACACCTGGAAATGATTCAGCGTTAGACGCCCGTTCTCGCACACCATTCATCAATGGCATCAACAAATGCGTCTGACGTTGATCGACGGCCACACGGATCTTAGTCTTTTACAGTCATTCAAACCTTTGTAAATTCACGGTACCATCTCTTCACATCACTTTCTATTTCTATGCAGGTACAATCCTGCTGCGAATGTTGACAGATTCAGTATTTTTACCTGCAGAAAACCGATCAGTATACAAAATCCCTCCCGTTACATTCCATTCAATAATGTCATCACTTTGCAAATGTTGTTGTGCTAAGGTTGTAATTTACGAAATTATGGACATGTGTGCAATCTATGCCTACAAACTATCCGATACAAGATGCGTGAGCCGGAGTGAGCCCTGTTCATTTATTTCTGAGCAATAAACACGGAAAATGACTTTCTTGACGTGTCTTACAGTTTATTTATGGTTTTCGAATTTAACTGACAGTTCAAAGTATCTAGTTGTGCATCACCGAAGAAAGAACATTCCCAGTTTCTTGTATGAATGTCTTTATCAATATAGACCATTTAGCATTTTATGAGAATTAGCATGTTCACAGTTGAATGTTTCCTTCATTTATGAAGTATGTTGTGGGTGGCGATGATGAAATGTAATAATAATAATGTTATTGGTTTAACGTCCCACTAACTACTTTTATGGTTTTCGGAGACGCCGAGCTGCCGAAATTTCGTCCCTCAGGAGTTCTCTTACTTGCTAGTAAATCTACCGACACGAGGCTGACGTACTTGAGCACCTTCAATTACCACCGGACTGAGTCAGGTTCGAACCTGACAAGTTGGGGTTAGAAGGCTACGTCTCAGCCGTCTGAGCCACTCAGTCGGTGTGATGAATTGTTAGGGGGTGTATAGTCAATAGAAGAAAACCGACGGGAAATTATGTATACACATGCACTGTTGGTACGAAATTAGGACCTCCCTTACTAGTCAGGAGCGGCCCATTCCATAAAAATATCAAATCGCCCAGTTGTTATATAAGTTGATGTTATTTCGGAAAATCCAATTAAGGGGAACTGAAAAAGGGGGTGAATTTTTAAAATTAGCGTATCTACAGTATATCTCAGAAACTTAACATGTTGCAGACGTGAACATTGGTATTTGGAATCTCCTTTAAAAATAAGGAAACACGTATTCTTTGGTTTTCGGGAAATACGCTTAACGGGTGTTGGGGTGGAGGGGGGGGGGGAATTGAAAAATTAGTTGAATTATTTCTATGAGAATGTATATATAGGCCTACACCAAAAAATCTAAAGGTGTTACAAACGTGAAAACTGGTATTTGGAATCTCCTTTAAAAAACACGCATTTGGTTCGGGAATCAACGTGGTGGGGCCGGGGAATGAAAACGGAGATGAATTCCTTTTATGAGGATACATATATCTCAAAAACTGAACATGTTACAGTCGTGATAATTGTATTTGGAAGCTCTTTTAAAGAAATGGTTACTGTTTGCTTTTGGAAAATTCACATGAGTGGGGAGTGTGAAAGGAAGTGAAAAAATTTATTTCTTTTTCTGGAGAAACTTATATCTCAAAAATGAAGGTTACAGACATGGAAATTGGTATTTTAAATCTACTTGAAAAACAAAGAAACACTCATATTTTGGGTGGGGCGAAGCTAACTTAAAGGGAGGGGCTGGAGTGAAAAAGGAGTTGAATTCTTTTCATGGGGATACTTCTATCTCAAAAACTAAAGATGTTACAAACATGAAAATTTGTATTTGGAATTTTCTTTCAAAGTAAAGAAACAGGTAATCTTTCTTCTTTGGAAAATCCACTTAAGGGCGGGGGTTAAGTTAATTGAAAAGTTAGTTCAATTCTTTGTATGGGGATACTTATATCCCGAAAACTAAATATGTAACCAACATGGAAGTTAGTGTTAGGGATCTCTTTTAAAAATAAACACGCATTTTGAGAGGGTGAGAAATCAACTTAGGGGCGGGGGCGGTGAAAAAGGAGTTTAATTCCTCTTCAAGAGGATACATATATCTCAAAACTGAAGATGCTATGTTCGTGATAGTCCGCATTTAGAAGATCCTTTATAAATAAATAACAAGTTCTCTGGTTTTCGGAAAATTCACTTCAGGGGGCGGGTGAAAGGAAGTGAAAAATTTAATTAATTTTATTAAGAAACTTATATCTCAAAACTCAATGTTACACAGGAAAAAATGTGTATCAAATCACCTTAAAAATTAAAGAAACACGCCTTTTTGGAGGGGTTGGGGGAAATCAACTTAACGGGCTTGGGTGAAAAAGGAGTTTAATTATTTTTATGAGGATGCTTATATCTAAGAAACTGAACATGTTAGAGGCTTGAACACTTGTATTTGGAGTCTTCTTTCAAAGCAAAGAAACATGTGTTCTTTTGTCTTCGGAAAAACCACGTAAGAAGGGTGAATGAATTGAAATATTAGTTGAATTCTTTGTGTGAGTGTATAGTACGGGAACCTTTTCTTGAGCCCTAGTTCCCATTCAGCACTATGGAGTTCAGGGCTCAAGAAAAGGTTCGCGTACTACACTTATATCTCAAAAACTAAAAATGTTTAAGACATGAAAATTGGTATTTGAAATGTCTTTAAAAAAAGAAGGAACACGTACTTTTGGGGAGGGGGGAATCAACTTAATGGGTAAGAAGGGGGGTGAAAATGGAGTTGAATTACTTTTATGAGTATTTTTATACATCAAAAACAGAACATGTTACAGACGTGGAAATTAGTATTTGGAATCTCCTTTAAAAATGAAGAAACACGCATTTGTTTTTTCGGAAAATCGACGTAAGGGGTGCGGGGTTGTAAATAAGTATGTAAGTAAGGAGTATGTTTGTGAGGATACTTTATCTTAAAAACTGAAGCTGTTACAGACGTGAAAGTTGGTATTTTGAATTTCCTTTCTAAATAAAGAAACACGTATTTTTTGTTTTCGGAAAGTCCACTTAAGGCAGGAGAGAGGTGGAAAGAAGTGAAGTAGAAATTGAATTATTCTTATGAGTATACATTTATCTCAAGAACTAAAGGTGTTACAGACGTATAGACATGAAAACTGGTATTTGGAATATCCTTTAAAAGTAATGAAACACGTATTTGTTTGGTTTTCGGAAAATTCGTTGCTGGGGCTGAAAATAATTGGAAAAGCGGGTAAATTTTTAAAATGAGTAACAGTTTTTCTACATTATATGTCAAAAACTTCACATGATAGAGAAATGAAACTTGGTATTTGGGAGGTCCTTTAAAAATACAGGACCGGGCGAGTTGACCGTGCGGTTAGGAGCGCGCAGCTGTGAGCTCGCATCCGAGAGATAGTGGGCTCGAACCCCACTGTCGGCAGACCTGAAGATGGTTTTCCGTGGTTTCCCATTTTCACACCAGGAAAATGCTGGGGCTGTACCTTAATTAAGCCCACGACCGCTTCTTTCCATTACCTAGGCCTTTCCTGTCCCATCGTCGCCATAAGGCCTATCTGTGTCGGTGCGACGTAATACAAATAGCAAAAAAATACACGAGCCTGCACGTTTTGGTTTTCGGAGAAGGCACTTAACCGAGGGTTAAAAGAAGTGAAAAATACTAGCATTGTTTTTTATGAGGATACTTATATCTTAAAAACTGAAGATGTTACAGACGAGAAGGTTGGTATTTGGAATCTCCTTTAAAAATAAAGGAACATACATTTTTATTTTCGGAAAATACACTTTGATCAGGTGGGGGAAGGACTGATCAAAGGGTTGAATTCCTTTTATGGGGATACTTATTTATATCTCTAAAACTGAAGATGTTACAGATGTGGGAATGGGTATTTGGAATCTCCTATAAAAATAAAGAAACATGTATTTATTTTTTCAACTTGAGAGAAGATTTTTTCTCTACTGTACAGTTCTATGTCACATGGTCGTCTTAGCATCAAAAGGTAATACCACAAACATGGTTTAAAAATAATTTCTGGGGTAAATGTAATTCAATTTATTGGTGAGTTTTTATCCTTTAGGAATTTTCAGATAATGTCTTAGTACAATGCCGAGGAACGATTACTTTGATCAAATTACGAAATCCACGCGAGTGAAGCCGCGGGGAAAGCAAACTCGTGTCCTCATCCCGAGGTGGTGCAGCTCTTTTCAGGCACACCCCCATTGGAGGTGAGCTGCATGTGCCATTTCAACCACATACCAGCCCTCCTGCCATTCTTAAATTTCTGGCAGTACCGGGAATCGAACCCGGGCCCCCGAGGACGGCAGCTAATAATATTAGCCGTTACGCTACGGAGGCGGACAAGCCGCGGGTAATTGCTAGTCTGTATATATATATATATATATAAAATAGCTTGTCCTGACTGACTGACTGATTCATCATCGCGGAGCCAAAACTTCTGGACATAAAGAAGTGCAATTTCAGGGATACATTTACATTAGGGTGCAGATGCTAACTAAATGAGTATTGTTGCATATTCCGTCGCTAAGGGAGTGAAATTGGGAGGTGAATTTTTTAAAAGGGGATATCTACATCTCAGAAACTTAAAAGTTAACAGGCGTAAAAATGGGTATTTTGAATCTCCTTTAAAACTAAATAAACACGTATGTTTTTTTGTTTTCGGAAAATCCCATTAAGGTGGGTGAGAAAAGAGGAAAAGGTGCTGAAATCCTTTTATGAGGATAATTTTATCTCAAAACTGAATATGTTAAAGACATGAAAAATGGTGTTTGGCATCTCTTTTGAGAATAATACAACACGTATTTTTGTGTTTCTGGAAAATCCAATGAATAAGGGGTGAACAGGAGTGTCAAACGGGGTGATTTCAAAAAAAGAACATATCTGCAAATTATCTCAGGCACGTAACATATTACAGACTTGAAAACTGGTATTTGGAATCTCCTCTAAAAGTAAAAGAAACATAAATAATTTGTTTTCGGAAAGTAAAATTAAGGGAGGGGGTGAAACGATTGAAAGAATTAGTTGAATTCTTTGTAGGTGGATTCATATATGTCAAAAACTAAATATGTTTCAGACATTAAAACTGTTATTTGGAACATCCTTTAAAAATAAAGGAATCACTATTCTCTTCTTTTCGGAAAATCCACCTAGCGGACGGGGAAAGGGGGGGGGGGAGAATTGAAATAATACTTGAGTTATATTTATTAGAATACTTGTATCTAAAAAACTAAAGATGTTACAAACGTGAAAATTGCTGTATGGAATCTCCTTCAAAAATATTGTCACACGCATTTTTTAGGTAAACCAACTTGTGTGTGGGGGTGGGTGAAAACTTTGTTGAATTCCCTTTATAAGGATACATATCTCCAAAACTGAAGATGTAGCAGTCGTGATACTTGGTATTTGGAAGTTTCTTAATAAATAAAGAAACACGTACTCTTTGTTTTCGAAAAATTGACTTACGGGGAGAGGGGTGAAAGGAAGTGAAAAATTGAATTATTTTTGTGGACAAACTTATATCTCAAAAACTGAAGGTTACAGTCGGTAAAATTTTGATTTAGAATCTCCTTTATAAATAAACAAACACGCATTTTTGTAGGGTCAATCAACTTAACGGGCTGGGGGAGAGGTGAGTAATGTGTTGAATTCTTTTTATGAGGACAATTATATCTCAAAATCTGAAGATTTTACACGCATGAACATTTGTATTTGGAATCTTCTTTCAAAGTAAAGAAACACGTATTCTTTTGTTTGCGGAAAATCCACTTAATGGGGTGATTGAATTGAAAAATTATTTAGTTGTATGAGGATATTTATGTCTCAAAAATAAAGATGTTAAAGAAGTGAAAATTAATATTTGGAATCTCCTCTAAAAATAAATAAACGCGCATTTTGGGGGGTTAAAATCATCTTCGAAGATGGCGGACTTGAAAAAGGAGTTTCATCCTTTTAAAGAGGATGTGTATATCTCAAGAACTAAAAATGTTACATTCATGGTAATCGGTATTTGGAAGCTCCTTTGTAAGTAAAGGAACGCGTATTCTTTGTTTTTGGAAATTTCGCTTAAGGGGTGTGTGAAAGGAAGTGAAAAATTTGAACATTTTGTGGAGAAACTTATATTTCAAAAACTGATGGTTACAGACGTGAAATTTGGGTATTTTGAATCTCCTTTAAAAATAAAGTTACACGCACTTTGAAGGAAGGGAATCATCTTAACGGATGGAGCGGGAGGGTGAAAAAGGATTTGAATGACTTTTATGAGGATACTTATCTCAAAATCTGAAGATGTTATAGACGCGAAAACTGGTACTTGGAATCGTCGTTAAAAGTAATTTAACACGCATTTTTTGTTTTCGGAAAATCGACTTAAGGAGGGGGTGAAAATATGTAAAGAATGAGTTGAATTATGTTTATGAGGATACTTATATCATAAAAACTGAATCTGTTACAGATGTGAAAGTTGGTATTTTGAATGTTCTTTAAAAATAAAGAAACGCGTATTTTTTGTTTTCGGAAAGTCCACTTAAGGGGGGAGAGGCATGGAAGAAAGTGAGGAACAAGTTGAATTCTTTATCTAAGGGCACATATATCTCGAAAACTGAAGGTGTTACAGACGTACAGACGTCAAAACGGGTATTTGGAATCCTTCCAAAATAACGAAGCACGTATTTTTTGTTTTCGGGAAATCCACGTAAGGGGCTGAAAGGAATTTGAATTTCTTGAAATACTTGAAATTATCTACCTGTTCCAGCTTTGTGTCCCCAATCTGACATTCAGTTCTCTTGGTTTCGTTTACCTATTGACATAAATTAGTCTCGGAGAGGCTAATTTTCATAACATACTCATTGCACCTATTATCAAGGTCCAAGATATGGACTGCAGGCTTTCGACACAATCTGCCAATAAGACCAAGTCTTCGGCATTGGCCAAACTGCTTACTACATTTTCACCGCTTAATACCTTTCTGCAGATGATCGATGTAAACTATGAACAACAAAGGTGAAACCCCTGTAAGTACCTAGAACCAAGAACTCATTCTACCATCAATTCTCACTGCAGAATAATTGTCCTTATCAATGCCTTTGATTGATGTTAATAATCTATCCTTAATCACATGGCCTTCCAGTTCGGCGAACATCTTTACCCTCGGTACTCTTGTCAAATGCCTTCTCTAGATCTAAGGAAAATAAACATAATTGTCAATTCCTCGCATAGCATTTTTCAATTACCTGGCGCATACTTAAAATATGATCCTTGACAACCCCTCCGTGGTCCGTAGCCTCATTGATTTTCATCCGACTTACTCTGAACCACTGATCGCACCCTCCCTTTCAAAACTCAGCGAACATCTTCCCCACCGAGCTCGATAGCTGCAGTCGTTTAAGTGCGGCCAGTACCCAGTATTCGGGAGATAGTAGGTTCGAACCCCACTGTCGGCAGCCCTGAAAATGGTTTTCCGTGGTTTCCCATTTTCACACCAGGCAAATGCTGGGGCTGTACCTTAATTAAGGCCACGGCCGCTTCCTTCCCACTCCTAGCCCTTTCCTGTTCCATCGTCGCCGTAAGACCTATCTGTGTCGGTGCGACGTAAAACAAGTAGCAAAAAAAAAGAACATCTTCCTGTGATCAATGAAATACTATGATTGCGGTTGCAATCCTTCCTGTTCCCTTGATTATAACTGAGCGCTGTTACTGCTTTCGTTCAATCAGAAGGCATCTTACTAACATGTCATCCAATCTTATTACTCTGTGAAGACATTTCATCCCTGCCTTCCGACTATATTTCAGCATATCAGGTCTAATTTCATCTGTTCCTGCAGCTTTACGACAATGGGGTTAATTTACTATCGCTTCCACTTCCTGAAGCGTAATTTCACTAATATTGTTATCCTCTTCATCATGAGCTCGTTTGTCCACGACGTCATCGGGTAGACTTTCTTTTACATAGAGAATATTTTCAAAATATTCCTTCCACCTGTTTAGTGATTCACTGGGATCTATTATGAGTTCACCTGATTTACCCAAAACGCTGTTCATTTCCTTTTATCTTCCTTTCTAAGATACTTTATTACTGTCCAGAAAGGTTTCCTTGCCGCTTGCATTCTCTCAACTGAACAACCCTGAACTCCTGAAGTATGCATAAACAGATTCCCCTAACAATTCGCTGTTCATAAACTAAAGTACCCCATGCCAATATGTAACGAAGGATTGCTCAATAAAATTAGAAGTCTATGTTAGAATGATAACTTACGCGCGTCCTTAGATAAAATAACTGACTGCTTCTTCAGAGAAATCTTTTGTTTCATAATGTGAAGTAATATCTGCTGTGAATCACACAACCGTTATTCGTATGTACAGTGCAATGAAGCATACTATCTGGCGAGGAGGTGTGAAATATGACAGGGTCGTTATTGCCTACGGCTGTTGCTTCTTTTGTGACGAAGGCAGAAGGAGATGTTGGAATGAGCTACTCCAAGATGATTCGCATTACATATTTAGCATACACGCTGAGGATCAATTGTTATACTTTACCCGAACGTAGACAAGATGATAGTTAGCGGAATGACGGTTCTTTGTGAAATCATCCAGTAGTATAATATAATTGAAGAACTGAGCGCCCCTCTCATGGCATGTCAGGAACTGATGTGGATGTCGTAGTATATTAAGCGACACATTTTTTAACTAAATTAGTTATGAATTAGATAAAGAAGACACATCCTGAATTGCACTAATATGGATCAAATTTGAATAACGGAATGAACTGACGGCGCATTGACCTGGCGTAGGATTCGATAATGCACTTACTTGCTTTCTCTTACACGGTATCACAAAATTGTAAAAGAAAGCCATTGTTGACCGAAACAATAAGAAAACTGAATACCCATTTTCACACCAGGCAAATGCTGGGGCTGTACCTTAATTAAGGCCACGGCCGCTTCCTTCCCACTCCTAGCCCTTCCCTGTCCCACCGTCGCCATAAGACCTATCTGAGTCGGTGCGACGTAAAGCAACTAGCAAAAAAACTGAATAAATAAGAAACTGTTTACTAAATCAGTCATTCTATAACAAACGCAGTTAAACATAAATATATATCTTGACTAAAAAAGAATGGTTGATTCATAATCATATGGATGTTCTGCCTAATGGCAGGTCTCAGACACCAGCACCCCCCGTATTTACTTCTGTCCCAGGCTCCGTTTCTCACTCTATCCATCTACTTTATTCCTTCCGTTCTCCATCAAACCCACATTTCAAAAGCTTCGATAATACCCTTATCCCCCTTCATCAGAATCCATATTTCACAACCCTATAAAAGAACACTCCATCCGAAATATTTCGCAAGTCTGCTCAGTTCTAACTCCATTCTACTGTGTAACAAACGTTTATTCTAATTAAATGCTTCATTTGCCGTGGCTATTCTTGTTCTTATCTCTATATCTCGGAACAGATTTCATTTATCATACTTCCCAAATATCGATACTGTTTCACCCGTATAATTTTATCTTCTGATCTCATTATATCCGTACTTTCTCGATCGTATATTCACATTCACCCTTCCATTCCATCTTCTAGCTTGTGTATAGGCTAATCATTGGAGGAAAAATGTTTCATTAGCAAGTCATTCGAAAATCTTATACAACTTTTCTTCTGGCGCCCTATGCTTACACCTTACAGTTCGTCATCTTCCAATGTATTATACGTACAGCATGCTCTCAATATGAATGTTGAGTAAGATTGGTGAAAGACAAACATATTGCCTTACTTCTTTCCCTATTTCAAACTAATCATTTAACACCATCCTTTAGCTTCACTGCTTGTTTTTGGACAAAGTACACCTCCTCAATTAATATACAGTCACTCCAGTTTTCTTACTGTCTTTGCTTTTAGGATCTCCATCAACGTGTCTCTTTTAACCCTGTTAAATGCTTTTCTCAATTCGATGAAACATGACATTCCTTTTCCTCTTTCTATGTATCTTTCACCGACCGTTCTAATCAGTTCCATAGCATCTCTAGTATTTAGTCTTCTCCTAAAATCAAATTGCTCTTCGCCTTCATTTTCCTCCATTATTCGCACCATTCTCTGGTTCAATGACAACATTTTGGCAGCGTTCGATATCAAGCTTATAGTTCCGTATTCATTACTTTCCCTGGTGCCTGGTTTCTGTAATATCAATACCATCACTACCTTGACAAAGTCGTGTGATCATGTACCACTTTCATATATCGTTTTACACATATCCACAATTTTCAATATATCTTCTTCGTTCATACATTTAAAAATTCTATGGAGAGTTTATTTATTCATGTAGATTTCCTATTCTCCATTTATTTAATTGCTTGTTCTACTTCAGATATCAATATTGGTGATCTTTCATCTGTCTCTACCTCTTCTTCCATCTCTATGATTAAGCCATGCTTCACATTCTTAACATCTTAAGAAACTACTAAGTTCAATTTAGAACTTCGCTATAAACATGTAAATGGGAGATGATTGTCAAACACGTCTGTTCTAGTCTCCTAAAACATGATTTCAAGTGATAGAAAGCTAATGTAGATATATCTAGAGAACTGAAGTATGATAATGTTAATGATATTGCGTGTTCTAAATATATACGACCAGGGGTGTATCCGGGGAAAGTGGGTACTGTGGGTTAGTACCCTTCCTCTCATGGAATGTTTACAAAAAGAAAATAAACAGGAACTAACAATAAACGATAAACTAAATAAACATTCAGGGACATAATCGTAAAACCAACAGACCTGCAATTCACTTATATCAGTGCCCTTGTAATGATTGCACCTTCATTGTGTTCTACCATCATTTTGTAACTGTAGAACTCCTCCCATCAGCCGATCCCAGCTACGCTACTGTGTACGATTGACATCTTGTGACGCTCAAGATGCATTTTCAAGACAAAAGAAACAATCGTTCCAGCTTTGGGGTGCCCAATTTCAGCTTAAGATTTTAACTACTTACGGCTACAAACCTCCACTCGCTAACTAGGAGACTCCACGTGAACATACATTTTTAATTTCAGTTATTATTCTCATAAGAGATATTCTTCTATTTTTATAAGCCAATAACCGAAACTAAGTGATTAGCACTGTAATGTTCTATTAGTAAATACTAAAATGACTCCTCACTCTAGCAAAATTAAAACTGACGAATGAAGTAAAATATGGTTGAGTCAGCTTTCTAACTGATTTGACAAGTTGTTATATGTATAAAGAAATATAAATCATGGTTGCAACGATTGTGAATTCAGTTGAGATAAACGCGACTGTACGTCAGGAAGGTTTGTTTATCAGCCATAATTTCCAGTGTTTATGTAGTTATACCTTGACCTAAAGCTTCTTGAGTTAACTTGTGAATTATAACAACCGGGGAAACAAGTTCTCGAGTTAAGTCGGACATACCACCAGGGTATATGAAGACAACAGAATTTCAGGACTGATTTATCATTACAGGAAATGAACGCACACCCTTCCAGTCTTTCAAAAAAGTATAGAGCAGAGCAGAGGACGGAGCTGGCTCCGGTAGCGCACTCAGAGCCTTAAGGGTTAATGTGAGAAACACAAGGAAAAGCAGTCCATTTCAGTTGAACTTTGTGCAATGTACAAAAGCACAAAGAAAAAAGGCATAGCGTTTTACTTTTTATCTCAAGTAGAAACTATTTCAATTCCACATCTGATAAATAAATGTTGGTGGGAATATGTACAACAACTACTTTCAGAGCAAAATAAATTACTACTCTAAAAGTGACTATATTTAAGAACGGTTTTGCCATATTTAGACATTCGTTACATCAACTATACCTGTCTAAACTTAATTAATATGGCTAATATATGGAATTAGGTGCATGTGTTCAGAGAAAAGTCACTGAGCTTCTAGGACAGACTATAGTTCTTAGGTGAATTATAAAAATTGTTACCGTTAATGCTTTCTAACCGCTAAACCATAGCAGTGAACAGGTTAAAAATCGGACACGACTTCGAAATGGGTGGCATATTATATTTATGATTGCTTTGATGTTGCTTTGAGAGAGGATTGTTTGCTCTACTGTATAGGATCTTCCTCACTGGTGAGCGTGAACAATCCTAGATAAATAAATGGTAACTGAACAAACGAACCAGGATTCTATAGAGTGAAACGCATAAAAAGGATTGGATTTCCTCTTACCCAATACGATATAAGCTACATGAAGACTTCATATCCTACCAGAGATGCACTATTAACAGCAGTTCCTTTGTAATCGTCCCAAACTGAAATATGACACTTTTTCACTAAATGATAGTCGTTAACAGTAACTACAGCAAATACCGACAACGATAATTAATTCTAACTTCCAGCTGAACACTTTGGATTTGCTGCCTCGTACATAAGGCAATAATGTTTTAATGACTCGTTACTCGCGGCAGAAGAAATTCAAGTTATTCATAACTGTTTCGCCAGTTATTTACGCATTATCTTCCTCGTTGCTCAAAGCAAGCTGGCTGGTACCTTGTTACACAGATTGAGAAATTGCTTAAGAAAACCCGGTCACCTTGAGAGTGTTTTGCTTTGGCTTCGCGCTGCAGCATATGGCAGTGCTCTGAAGGGAACGGTAGCCAAGAAATCACATCTGCTACTATGATTATACAACAATTTTTTCTATATGTAAGATGTTCATGATGAACTCCTTCATGGCAGAACTCCTTACTTGCCTTACATTGTGAATATTTACGATTTATGCGAGGTTCATCTCACAAGTCGCAGCAACTGCGTTATACCTTCTGGTAAATCAGAAGGAATGTAAATCTTCTATATGCGTGTAAAGGCTACTAAAATGAGCTTAATGATAGCACCATATTGGATCCAGATCGAGCAGCTAATGGTAAGGGGTAATCAGAATATAACTAAATAGATTCTTATCATTATGCAGAAAAATGCGTCCGCTAATCCGTTGTAAATTTCTTAAGATTGTCAACACAGAAATATCCGTATGTGTGGATAATTCTTGCATAGTCCAGCACCTATATTCTGCTAAGTACTTTTCGGTAACGACCACTAACACCTCCATGTGAGCGAACACCGAACGTCCTCCCTGCGACAGTTCAACAGATGCTACGCGTCTATGTTTGAAGGCCTCTACAGTTTGAAATGGTAAAGCACTATCATCTAAAGGTCCCCTTAGCTTTGTATAAGATTGGAGTGCATTACAGCATCGCAGAACTGCAGTTTTCACGTATGACCGCTGTTCAACTTTGCTTACATAATATCTATCTTGCCACACGGTCGGAGTGTTAACTAGCCACCAATCTACACAGAAGCCATCAATCGGCGGCATTCAGTGGAAATTAAGATGTACGGTGAACATGAGGAAATAGGATCTCCTACCATGTGATGCAGTCACCTCGTGCACATGTGGTGCTGTTGAAGATCCTTGCCTATATGTTTCCTGCTCGATGGATGATTTGTTCCAAACAAATGACCAGCCGGTAGTAACCGCTTGCCATTGAACACTTCAAGTTTGAAGATAATAACAAGAGGACACAGTGTCAAGTACATAATGAAGGACTTACCTTCTTCCCACATGTCGGAAGACACATTCTTGTTTCCATGGCTCATGAAATTACCTCCGTACCTTTTCTTTCTTGATTTACTAAATAGGTCTCCTTTTTCTGCAGCAGAGTCAGATACTTCCATGTTTCTATTCATCATGGCACACCTATTTCGGAGACAGTCATTCAGTAATACATAAGGTGTGAGAGGTGGTATTTAAGGGTTATCTTTCTACAGCCGGACTGGGTGGCTCAGAGAGTAGAGCGCAGGTCTTCTTAACCCAACATGGCAGTTTTGAACCTGGCTCAGTCCGCTGGTATTTGAAGGTGCTGAAATAAGTCAGCCTTGTGTTGGTAGATTTATCGGCACGTAAAAGAACTCCTGCGAGAAAAATTTCCGCTACCTCGGCATCTCCTAAAACCATCAAAAGTAATTATTGGGACGTAAAACCAATAAAATTATTATCACCTCTCCGAGGTTATAAAACTGTGTATAGTTCATTCTGATGAACGTGGGATCGATTTCTTGTCAGGAAGTCGAAAATTTATAAATATATTTTTCCGCTTGTGGAGATGCATAGCATCACGACGTTTACCGTCAACGCAAGAAATGAGTACCGGGTTAATTCCTGGGGCAGAGACGCTCGGGTGCAGAACAAATCGCTTTTACCCCGGTTAGTGCCGAGGTTAGCGTCTACTCTCCAGGGCCCTTCAACGTGTATGTGGGGACAGCTTTGGTTTCCATTAGTTAAGAAGTTCAAATAATTCTGTATCGGAAACTGTTTCAAACACTTCACTTTTAATGATCTACCTTCCAAGTGCTCATACGAAGCACGTCCAGCAGCAAAAACAGAACAAAACGAAAACCAATAGCATTACAGCCGCGATGAGCCTTGACCTACCAAGCAACCACTGCTCAGCCTGAAGGCCTGTATATTACAAGCTGACGCGCGGTAAGCGCAATGAATCCTCTCGGCCTTTATTCTTGGCTTTCTAGGTCAGGACTTCCAATAGCACTGTATGAAATACTCTACTTAATTTGTATTATTTAATTTTAGGTTTTAAATATAATTTCATTAAGGACTTATAGCCCTAACTCCGCCACTGAACAGAGTATTAAAATAAACAATAATTATTTCAGTTTGAGTTTACTCTCAAATAGTACAGTGCCCTCTTCTTTCAAACTTTCTTACGTAAACACTACACCCTTTTATTGCAATGATGTATTGCAATAATTGGTTACAAAAATATTTTACGTAAAATTAATTTGATAACTTTGCTTTTGATGTAAATTGCGCTTAACACTCTTCAAAAACTATACGTGTAATTTGTTCAGGTTATAACACAGAGCAATATTTTTCCAAATTAAAATACCTTAATATTCACAAATATAATTAAAACACGTAGCCTTGTAAACCGTGCAACGTTCACTTAATATTTTCAGAACTCTCCCCTCTTACCACCACAGGTAATTATAAATTCCACGAGACAGTCTAATATTCCTGGAAACCTTTATTATCTACCCTGTTTTCATCAAGATTAATCGTATCACTATAAGTCATATGGCATCTGCGGTGGCTTACAGGGTTAAAAAGCTTAACGTGAAAATTGTAATAAATTTAATTATTTTTAACTCAACCTAGAAATATTATCTGAAAGGGTAAGCGCAAGGAACTTAGTTGTGAGCCGTGAAATAATTGTAACTGTGTTTCCGACTGAGTGTTTATTGTACCTGTTACAAAGTTGTAGGGACTCTTTTAAACAGATGGCTCTACATTGTGTTGGTTGGACCATCACAGCATGTACTAAATTATTGGAATATGTAATCAATTGGAATGATGTATATATTTATTTATTGGTAGATCATTTAAATTATTATGTTTATATATAGGGTGTTTAGTCATCCATTCCACATCATCATTTCATTTCTATGTATCACGGCTATAATGTATTCTGACCGAACGACTTCTTGAGTAAAGTTTTACAACATCATTCGTATTAATAGCTTGCAGTAAATTTCCAGTAGCCGAGGTCAGGTGACCGGACTCAACATGCTAATTTTAGCCCAATACCAAGAGATGTACGTCATCAAGCTTGCAAGAGACTTACCCTTTCCATACCCTGAAGAGACAGTTAAAGCCTTGTTAACGCCTATTTTTCGAAGTTCGCTACCTGACGCCTTGATTGCCCGGAAAATTTCAACCTATGTGTATGGACGTTATGGAAAAAGATGATGGATATACAGCAATGGACCATGTGATATGGCTGATGGAGAGAGTGACTTTGGAGCCTACATACACCAACAACAAGAGCTGGATCAGGCAATTCTATCGGACAATTCTAATCTATTCTAACATTACATCGGAGGAGGGCTGTACGTCTTGATATCGGAGAAGGTCTTAACTGCTGAAGATCTTGACTTAATTCACTTGGCATCTGAGTAGAGCACTACTCAAAATTATTCTCATTGAGACCTGATTATCTCAATGACGAGAGTTAAAGTCAACGAGAGACCAGTTTTGACTGTTATAGGACAGGATATATTTTGTTATGTATTTAGTTACGCTACAGTTCTGTAATACGGAAGAGTGTATTCTCTCCATGAACGTAACCCAAGATGGTTTTGCTATTGAAATTAGGACTCATTACAACTTTATGTAAGGAGTACTGTAGGAAATGTTAAAGTCAGGAAAGTCGTAGTACAACGAATAGACTATTCACGAATCAGAAATAGGACTGGTACCAACAACGACAGATGACGACACCTGTACGAGAGCTACATAGATTGTGTCCAGATAACAGAGTCTACAAATGGTGACCTAATGGCATAAATTACCGTAAGTCTCCGCGTAACAGCTCATTTTCTTAAATTGTATTTCATTTAATTTTTACTTTGCTTCCGTAAGTTCAGATTTCGTAAATACGCCTTCACGTTTTTCATCGTAATAAATACGGTAGATGTTTTAATCAGTATTTTCTGAAATTCTTATTAATGATCCTTAACTTCCAAGTTAGTGTGTACTTAATGGTTGTTGTTCCGTCAGCCCACCTCTGGGAGTATTTAGAGTATTTACGTAGTACAGTCATTCATTTCTGAGATTTAACTCCTGGAGGATAGCCACCCACACGACTCAGTACGTTGCACACGATGCCACATTACATGGCGTACACCTACACAGAACAACATCCACCCACAAAATAGTCGCCGTTGGCCGTTATGCACGTTTGCCAACGTTGGTATAGCTGCTGGAAGCACCGCTGAAAGGAAACACCATGTTTCGTCTCCAGTTATTATGCGGTTGAGAAACGTCGGATCATCGTCAGCATTACTGATGAGGTCAGCACAAATCTTGTCATGCGATAATCACGTTGGCTTGTGACAGGATTCGTGGCACACTGTGCTGGGTATCACGAGACATGTTGAAGTCATCCGTCAGAATTTTGTGGCAAGTACCATGGCTGACGCCTATTGCTGCCGCGAGATCGTCTACCGATTAGGAGTGGTTATCACGCACCAGTGTGACAACTTCTTGGATTTTAAGTTCCTTTCGAACATTTTGTGGCTGACCAGTACGCACATCATCTTCCAAACTGTCCCGTCCTTGCACAAAACGTCGGTGCCAACTAATACCAACATTGCGACTCAGTGCGTCCTCACTGTAAACTTGCTGCATCATTTCAAATGTTTCGGCAGCGGTTTTGCCTAATTTCAGGCAGAAACTGATGTTTGTCCGTTGCTCAAACTGTGACATGTCAAGGTCCGATGGCCGCATTCAAATCACCGTCACAACAACGACCGTACATCTGCTTCCAGTGCATGCACTCAACTGTCTCTTGCAGAGAGGAGAGACTAACTGAAATGCTACCTTACCACGGCGCCACCTATGCGCTGTAGTGCACCACAGCGCCATCATAGGGTCAGAGCTTAATGACTGTACTACGTAGAACCATAAGCACACTTTTCTCATAAACATGAGATATTGTTTATGGAGAAGTAAATGAGAGATTATTTATTTATATTAAAATTAAGGTGACCCGCCACGTCACATATTGTCACACATCTGTGGGCAAGTGTGGGTACGTCACAACGTTGCCATTGGACCGTGTTCACAGCAATTCCACTTCTGAGGTAGTGCTAACCTAACTGGAGACAATAGCTTCTTCATGTCGTAAAAAGAAGTACGCTGATATTTCTAACAAACGATTTTAACGACATTCTTAATATTATTGATGACTCTTACAAACATCTGAATGTCTAGGCTGCGGAGAAACTGTGAGAATATCTTAGCACAGCCCCTCACTTAAATACAAAACAAAAGCCACTCTGTCGATACGAGAAATGTTACTGTAGCTTTTTAAAAAGTAGTGTAGATGTAGCACAGAATATAATAAACTTGTATTGAGCTCAGCTAGTAATTATTGTTGTGTATTAATAAAAATATTCGGATATATCTTGCACGAGATTGGTCCTAAAAGTGTTACCAAAGCGAGATTAGTACATTTTAAAACCAAAAGATTATGTTCTAGTGTGTGTGTGTGTGGGGGGGGGGGGGTTGAGGGTGAGTGTGCGTTTGTGTGTGTGATACTGACGCATAATTAATTTTTTAGTTCAGAGCCAGGTATCTCTGCTTTATGCATATATTTTTGAAAGACATTCGAGAAAGATTAAATTTAATTTTGAAGGAATTGAAATCTTCAGAAACTAATTAAAGTATTCAAACAGGAAGACGCACTTATAAAATAGTTCCGCTTGAGAAAACAGAGGTAAACTTGTTCACAAACTCATTAAATCTATAGCTACTGAAGGCGAACTCAATAAACATAACGTATTTACTTTGTTTACAACCTAAGTATAGTTTAGTTGTACTAGAATATCTACTGGAAATATTGTGAAGAGTAACAATTGCACACTGACCACCTTGTGCTTCAGTATCTTCAGGCCATCTAAGTGGGTAGGGTGTTATCTGGGTGTGGAGGTGGAGGTGGAGGCAGAATACAGTACAGGTCTTGGCTTTACTTAATTGCCTTAATGTGGAGGGTGAGATGTTTCAATAAATTATAAGTGATACAAGTAATAATACGAAAAATCGGATGTTAATGAATAAAATGGAAGTTCTATTTGAGGTGTGAAGAGGTAAATGGGAAAATGCATTATGTCAAATTACGAATTTAGCGAAAAGGAATTAGGAAACACTTCACGTTATTTTGTTAGTCCTTCAGTAAACAACTTCAATTATTTGATGATTCAGTAAACGCAAAGCCAGGATAGAGTATTACATTAGTGTTAGTCTCAAGTCATACACTATGGCACGTACATTTTATGTAGTATACAATACTGTGGCAAGTGAATTTCTATTCCGAAAATCACACTTGCATTAACTGGGTTTCAAACCACCGGCTACTTTGGTGAGAAAGTAACAACGAATTTACTCGGCCAGGATGTCCAAATTGCGGTGCAATGGCCTACTTAAAATAACTATTGACATATAACAACGGTACACAACGACTATGAATGAGCCAAGAAGACGAGTTTACTTGGGAGAGTCGGAACTCTTGAAAATAACAAAATTCGTCATTCTTTGTTGATGTACATCATAGGCCAAATATTAGATTTTAATTTAACTGTGGATGAAAGTCAAGAACTATGATATGATTGTTCTTTACAGTTGCATTGTATTACAGGGATACCTTAAAAGATTAATCACTGCAAAATGACTTGAAGTTACACAATTTCACACACCGGCAGACCTCAAAAATCTGAAAATTATATCAATTAAATCTTAATCCTTGATTAAGAACTGTAAGTGCTTCTGTATCTTAACATAAGAACTTCGTATGTCCTATGTAATGAAGTTATACCTCGATATTAGACGTAATTAACATGTTAGGATCGTTGGGTTTGGAAGATGTTGAAACTGGCACGCTACGTTCATGATTATATTTGACTACATTTCCTTCAGTAGGAACGGTTTTAAAAGTGTGCTTGTCTGATTGATCATTGTAGGTAGTCGATGTAATTGTTATAGCCCCTTTCTCAAAATGATGCTTATCCTGCCTCGAGTAAATACAGATGCACAGAACTGTAAGACCTAGGCGACATTCTACTGCCTCACTTGAAAATCAGTGTCAGCACTAAAGAGGTGATGCAAAGATCAGCAAGATGTAATAAAATGAATAGGGCCACTCAGTCGCTGACACTAGAAATGTTTTGAAATTTACTGAGAAGGTATTAATTAATATGTATCATCGACTTAATTTATTTATTTATTTATTTTATTTATTTATTTATCATGCCTTTGTAGGTGGCGAAGTTAGGGCTCTTGGCCCTCTCTTACACTTAACCACTGTACACATCATTGAGAGCAGAGTCTGAGTACATACTATATAATAAATGATAACCTACACAAAAATACCTTATACTTTTCTAACTCACATTCATACGATCATTCATTCTTTCCAGTCATACAAGTTAGTCAGCTGCATTCAGCAGGTAGTCTCGGCAAGCAGTCTTAAATTTAAGTAATGAAGTGGAATTTCTGACACTGACAGGCAGGGAATTCCAAAGTCTAGAACCCGCCACAACAAAGGAGTTGTTGTACATGGAGGAGCGGTGAACAGGAATAGAAAGGGAGGAACCAGAGCGGGTATTACTGCAGTGAAAGGAGGACAAATACTTAAGCTGGGATGAAATGTATAGTGGTCTGTCTTCAGAGAGCAGTCTGTATATCTGTATCAGTATGTGATACATCCGTCGTTTGTCAGGTTTTAGCCATGAAATAGTGTGATAGTATGGGGTAACATGTGTGTCATAACTCAGACTGTATATAAATCTAAGGCAACAATTAAGCGCCCGCTGAAGTTTCAAAGTCTGCTCTTTTGTTGCGTCTACCAGAATGACGTCACAGTAGTCGAGGACGGGAAGCACTAGCGTTTGTATGAGTTTGACTCTCACAATACAAGGTAAAATATCGCTGTTTCTTTTAACCGAATGGAGTATCGAAAATATTTTTTTACACACATTCTTAATAAATTCGGACCAATTTAAAGTTTCGTTCATTGTCACTCCTAGATTTCTCACAGTTTGGCTGAATGGGATAACTCTACCATTCAGTATAACTGAAGGAATAGTTTCGTATCTTAGTGTGGCCAACAATTTTTGAGAGCCAATAATGATTGCTTGCGTCTTGGAGGGATTAAGGAGGAGGGAATTTTTCAAGGAGTAAGCGTTAAGTCGCTGAAGGTCAGCAATGATGCCTGCTATGGCATGCGGCAAATCAGAGGTCTTACAGTGACAGTAAATTTGTAAGTCGTCCGCAAAAAGATGGTAGCTACAATTCTTTAAATTAGAGGAAATGTCGTTTATATACAAAATAAAGAGCAATGGGCCTAAAACACTACCCTGCGGCGTGCCTTCCTTCCTGGTTCGCCAGTGAGAGGTTTGATCAAGGGTTATAATTCGTTGCGCGCGATTTTTGAGGTACGATGAAAAGAAATTAATAGTTCGTTGATCGAAGTAGTAAGATTGCATCTTGTTTAATAGAGTCTGGATGTTTATAGTGTCAAATGCGCTACTGAAATCGAGGAGAGTAAGTATTGTCACTAGTCTTTGGTCCATTGCGTGCCGTATGTCATCAGTCACTTCTTGAAGCCAGATTGCAATGGGTCTAGGAGAGAATGGTTATTTAAGTATTCCAAAACCTGCTCGTGAACCAGACGCTCGAGTGCTTTGGAAATCGCTGGTAAGATAGAAATTAATCTGTAGTCGGATGGTAGGGAGGGGTCAGGTTTCTTAGGCACAGGGATAACATTAGCTAGTTTCCATAGTGAAGGAAAGGTTCCGTTTTTAAGGCAGTAGTTGAAAATGTGGGTAATAATTGGTAAAACAGCACCAATAATGTTGTGTAAGAAAGTTATAGGGATATCATCCACTCCTCTGCCTTTTGATTTGATAGAATATAATACTTTTTTAACTTTATTTGCAGTAACAGGGTGGAATGTGAAATGTTGTTTGTCAGGTAAAGGGTTCATAACGGGGTTGGGTACTGAGTTTGGGGAATTTAGTACATTAGGTGGTGTTCTTTCTTCAGTAAAAAATGCATTTAACTTATCGAGTGGTATGTCTGGCACATGGGGTTGTTGTCGAGGTTTCCCTATGCCTAAGGAACGAAGCGCGTTCCAAGCACTGCCAGAATTCATGTTTGCAGTCATGTTTTTCAAATATGTAAATTTACGGTTTCTAACGAACTGTTTAACTCTATTTCTAAGGACCCGATAATTTTCGAAGTCACTTTGGTCACGAGTTCGTTTAAAGCGTCGGTAAAGTGCATCGCGGTGGGCCATCATGTTTTTTATTTCACTATTTAGCCAGGGACAAGATGGGCGTGTAACTTTTATCTGTCGCTTAGGGGCGTGTTTTTCGTACAGAGTGATTACAAGGGAGTTGAACTTGTCTACTTTCGCGTCTATATCGTCCAATAGGAGTATGTCATTCCAGGGTAGATTGTAAGCGTCATGTCTTAACTCGTCCATATCCATGTCTTTTGTGTTTCTGGAAATAACATACTTAGGTTTATATTTTGGCATTCGGAGGGAGTAGGATAGGTAGATAAGGTCATGAGTGGAGATGGCTGGGACTGGAATCTGGCCGTGAGTTATGACTTTGTTTGGGTTATTTGTCACAATGTGGTCAATAAGCGTGTGTGTTTCGTAGTTTTCTGTGTAAGTATGATTAGTGGGCTCTAAACGGAGGATGGTCATATCTCAGGAAGAAAGCATGTCAATAAATTGTTTAGTTTCGTGCCTTTTAGTAAGCAGGTTAATGTTGAAGTCACCTACGGCAATAATATGCTCGTAGCTAGGCAGTAGGTCAAGTAAGCGAAATTCGAATTCAGTCATATTTGTTATTTTGGGCGGCTTGTATACAACAACTATAAGGAGTTTCTGTTGGTTAATAATGACTTCAACAAACATGAATTCTGGCCCTAGCTGTGCATTGTTAGATGATACACATATTACCCGGCTTTTTAAATCGTTTCTGCAGTACAAGGCCACCCCACCTCCTCTTCTGCCATCGGATCTATCATGACGTAAGAGGGAATACCGGTCAAGTTGTACCATACCAGAGGGAATGCTCGGAGTAAGCCAGCTTTCGCTAATAGCAAAAATATGGATATTATTTGCCCTCATTATGGCTTGAATTTCGTCGAAGTGCGCTACCAAGGAGAGTGCGTTGACATGGCAACACTGTAAACAATTGGTGGAGGGAGATAATGCCTGTTTGAGGAGCAAGCCGGTGGTGAGAGGTGACGGGGTGAGAGGGGGAATGTTGCCAAGGTCAGTGTCAGGTACAGAGCTCTGGATCAGCTGAATAACGGAATGTTAACGAAATAGTAGAACAGAAATAGCATGCAACTTACCTCGACATCCTGATAAATGTTTACACTGACTGCCACTAACACACACACACACACACACACACACAGACACACACATAATACACTTACAAAAAACACTTATGGATAACAAGCAGATGCACTATCGAGCTGTGCTGTTCCATTTTAATTGTCACAGTTATCTCGCAGATTTTTTATGTTATCCAGTTCCGCGACAGTGGTAATGGATCTTTTCGTCCCATTAGGCAGGTGAATTACGATGCGTCCGTCTTGGGTCCATACACGGGATGGCCCGAAGTGATCCCTAGCCAGGTTTAATATGCACTTTCGGGTTTTGGTGAGGGACTCTGTGATGAGTAGCTTTGTGCCCTTCAGGAGCCGCTTCGCCTTCCACACTCGGTCACGTTCGTGGTAACGGGTAAATTTAACTATTATTGGGCGCCTGCCTGTAGATACCACGTCAGCTGCTGAGCGCTGAGGCTGCCCAATCCTGTGGCACCGGTCGAAGCTCTCCATCGTGAAGTCCACGTTCAACTTCGTTCGGAAGGTTTCCCTCACTTTTCCGTAAATGTCCTCCCGCGGTTCCTCGGAGACTCCATGGATTAGGAGGCAGTTTCTACGACTGTACTGCTCTCCTTCATCAATGAGTGCTTCTTGATGGTCGAGCTGCCGTGCTAACTTGCACAGCTCTTCTTTCAGCACGGCAAGTTCGGAGGAGATGGCACCTCGGAAGTCTCGAAAATCCTGACTCAGCGAGTCTAGGGACTCTTCCCTGGGGTTGACAGAGCTGGTTAACAACTGAAGGCGCGTCTCAAAGTCCTTCATCGTTGCTTCAAAAGCATTAATCCGCTTACTAACTTTCTGGACGGACATATCTGTTGTTATTTATGTCCAACTCGAACCACACTTTAAAGATCGCTTAGTACACACTTGCAGGACAAATATGCTACCAGTTATGCGACTTCTGCGAGATATAGACAGAGCACTCCTACGCGTACGTTACAGTAGACGCCATGACAGTTTATTGATGTTTATAAAGCAATTCATGTTCCTTATCTATATATATAAAATAACTTGTCCTGACTGACTGACTGACTGACTGACTGATTCATCATCGCCGAGCCAAAACTACTGGACATAAAGAAATGAAATTTTGGGGATATATTCACATTAAGATGTAGGTGCTCACTAAGAGAGGATTTTTGGATATTCCGTCGCTAAGGGGGTGAAAAGGGGGGTGAAATTTTAAAATTAGTGTATCTATATCTCAAAACTTTAAAAGTTTACAGATGTAAAAATTGGTATTTAGAATCTTCTTTAAAAATAAGGAAACACGTGTTCTTTTGTTTTCAGAAAATTCTAATAGGAGGGGTGAAAAAGGGTAAAAATGGGGAAAAATGGGTTGAATGCCTTTAATCAGGATACCGGTACTTATATCTCAGAAACTAAAGATATTACAGACCTGAAAATTGGTACTTTTGATCTCCTTTAAAAATAAAGAAACACGTATTTTTTTGTTTTTGGAAAATCCAATTAATGCGATGGTGAAAAGGGGGTGAATTTTTAAAATTAGTGTGTCTATATCTCCAAACTTTTAAAGTTTGCAGATGTAAAAATTGGTATTTAGAATCTTCATTAAAAATAAAGAAACACATATTTTTTTGTTTTCGGAAAATCGCAATAGGAGGAGTGAAAAGGGTGAAAAAAGGGTTGAATACCTTTAATGGGGCTACTTATATCTCAGAAACTGAAGATATTACAAACCTGAAAATTGGTGTTTGGGATCTCCTTTAAAAATAAAGAAACACGAATTTTTTGCTTGTGGAAAATCCAATTAAGGGGGGTGAAAAGGGGGGTAATATTTTAAAATGTGTGTATCTATATCTCAAAACTTTTAAAGGTTATAGATGTGAAAATTGGTATTTAGAATCTCCTTTAAAAATAAAGAAACACGTATATTTTGTTTTCGGAAAATCCTAATAGGAAGGGTGGAAAAGGTTGAAAAATGGGTCGAATGCATTTCATGAGTCAGTACTTATATTTCAGAACCTGAAGATATTACAGACTTGAAAATTGGTGTTTGGGATCTTCTTTCAAAATAAAGAAACACGTATTTTTTTGTTTGTGGAAAATCCAATTAATGGGGGGGGGTGTGTGTGAAAAGGGGGTGATTTTTTAAAATGAGTGTATCTATATCTCAAAACGCTTAAAGTTTATAGATGTAAAAATTGGTATTTAGAATCTCCTTTAATAATAAAGAAACACATATTATTTTGTTTTCGGAAAATCCCAAAAGGAAGGGTGGAAAAGGGTGAATAATGGGTTGAATGCCTTTATTGAGGCTACTTATATTTCAGAACCTGCAGATATTACAGACCTGAACATTTGTATTTTGGATCTACTTTAAAAGTAAAGAAACACGTATTTTTCGTTTTTTGAAAATCCAAATAATAGGGGGGTGAAAAGGGGGGTGAATTTTTAAAATGAGTGTGTCTACAACTTAAAACTTTAAAATTTACAGATGTAAAAATTGGTAGTTAGAATCTCCTCTAAAAATAAAGGAGCACGTATTTTTTGTTTCCTGTAAATCCTAATAGGAGGGGTGTAAAAGGGTGAAAAATGGGTTGAATGCCTTTAATGAGGATACATATATCTCAGAAACGAAGGATATTACAGAACTGAAAATTTTTATATGGGATCTCCTTTAAAAATAAAGAAACGCGTTTTTTAGTTTTTGGAAAATCCAGCTAATGGCTGTTAAACAGGAGTGACAAATTGGGGTGAATTTTTTGAAAGACTATATCTACAGATTATCTTGGAAACGTAAAATGTTACAGACGTAAAAAGTGGGTGTTTGGAATCTCCTGTAAATGTAAAGAAACAGAGGTGATTTGTTTTTGGAAACTCCACTTAAGGGGAACTCAAAAGGGGTGAAATTTTAAAATGAGAATTTTTACAGTATATCTAAAAAAACTTAACATGTTACAGAAATGAAAAATGGTATTTTTATCTCTATTAAACATAAAGAAACGTGTATTTCTAGTTTTCGGAAATACCACTTGAGTGGAGGGGGGGTTAAATTGACTGAAAATGGTGTTGAATTCTTTTAATTAGGCTACTGATATCTCAAAAATGAAGATGTTACAGACGTGAAATTTGATATTTGCAATCTGCTTTAAAAGTAAAGAAACACGTATTCTCAGAAAATCCAATGAAGGGTTGGGGGGGGGGGTTGAAAGAATTGAAAAATTAATTGACTTAATTGTATGAGAATACATACATCTAATAAAAACTAAAGTTGTTACAGACGTGAAAATTCGTATTTGGATCTCCTTTAAAAACAAAGAAAAACGCGTTTTGGGAGGAAACCATCTTGGAGGGCGGGAGTGTAAAGGAGTTGAATTCCTTTCATGAGGACACACAAATCAAAAACTGAAGAAGTTAGAGTCGTGATAATTGGTATTTAGAGGATCCTTTACTATTAAAGAAACAAGTATTTTTTGCGGGAAAATTCACTTAGAGGGGGGGAGGGGAGTAGTGTGAAATGAAGTGCAGAAAGTAAATTATTTTTATGGGGATACTTATATCTCAAAACTGAAGGTAATAGACGTGAACATTGGTGTTTGGAATCTCCCTTAAACATATAGAAACAAGCCTTCTTTTAATATTTTTTTGGGGTGAGGGGGGTGGTAAATAAGCTTAACGGCGGTAGGGTGTAGAAGGAGGTGAGACCAATTGATTTTACTGTTATTAATGTACTTATAAGGATCCTCCGTTGCTCAGGCAGCAGCGCGCCCGCCTCTCACAACTCGGTTCCGTGGTTCAAATCCCGGTCACTCCATGTGACATTCGTGCTGGACAAAACGGAGGCGGGACAGGTTTTTCTCCGGATACTCCGGTTTTCCCTGTCATCAACCATTCCAGCAACACATAATAATAATAATAATAGTAATAATAATAATAATAATAATAATGTTCCGGACCGTCATCAAATGTGCGGACCGCGCTGGAAACGGCTACTGGACGGGTAATGACTAAGAATGCAGTCCGGCCGCGGGTTCAGTGCCGCCAAGGCACCCAATATAACACCACGCCGGATCTCCTGAAGGATTTTATCCATATTAAAAATGATTATAGGAAAAGATGACAAAGATTTACGTACACAACTGACCGGGAAGAATACCTGAGCCTAGCCCGGGAAGTATGAACTCGATTGCTGGAAAGGAAGATTGAAAAATGGGAGGAAACGTGCCGTAAAATAAGAGAAAACGAGTCAGATCGGGAATTTTGGTGGATTCTCGCAGAAAACGAGTCAGATCGCGAATTTCGGCGGATTATATATCTAAAACAATAAGCATTCAATTATAAATTTCAGTATAATACCGTAGCGAAGCACGGGTATCTTGCTAGTTTACAATAAATACAAAAAACGCGCAATTATTATTGTGTTCTGTATATACGCAATGCAGTCGCAACTCAAACCTTTGGAAAAGTGACCTCCATATATGACATGGGGGAAGGGGGGGGGGTGCCACTGATACCTTTGCCTAGAGCGCCAGGCTTCCTTGCACGGGCTCTAATGTGATGATGTACAATGTTATCTTACGTTAGAGAGAGAGATAATGGGGGAGACGGGTATACGTACTTGAAATATGTACAGTATTTATTCCATTTCTAGAAGTATTGTATAGATACATCTTAATTTCAATTTTACTAGTTGTACTCACTTCTTGAGAGAAAACATTCCTTAAATACTTGAAATAGTTAACGTGCATCAATTTCGTATTTCCTGTCTGACAATATTTTAGGGTCACTTTGATTTTGAAACACCAGTTTAAATATTACACTCGATCTCACATAAATTTCCGCGCTTATAAATTACAGTATTTATACACTGTCTGCCATTTTAACAAAGATTTGATTATTAGTCTATTCGCTCATCAAATTTTCTCACAGTAGAATGCTACCCTTTCGTTCGATAGCTTTCAGAAAATTATTCTCATAGATTTATTAATAATAATGTTATTGTTTTTATGTTCCATTAATTAATTTTGATAGTTTTCGGAGACGCTGAGGTGCCGGAGATTTTTCCTACTGGAGTTCATTTACGTGCCAGTAAATCTACAGACACGGGACTGAGCCAGGATTGAACCTGCCAAGTTGGGGTCAGAAGGCCAGCACCTCATCAACCTTCTGAGCCACTCAGCCCGGCCCTCATAGCTTTCAACAGTAATGATAAATATATTACTTTCTGATTCATGGAACTACTTGGAACATGGAACTTGCACTGCCATCGACTCTCATTTTTGTCAATGTACATTTACAAATTTTAAAAATTTCTGGGAGCCCAAAGTTTTGAAAACTTAATCATTTATTATTGCTGTTCTATAAACGATTAATGTTTAACGTTAATTAATTTATTTTCATTGGTATTAAGTTGTTATTACATTTTAACTATAAATGATAAGTAAGAAAAATCACCATTGTCAAATTAAGAAGTTTTCAATACTTTAAAATCAAAATATTGAACACCGAATGGACAAACTGGTGCAAATATTTATGGAGAGGAACAGGAGTTAGATATTGGAATAATTTACTAAGTGTGATGTTCAATAAATTTTCTAATTCTTTAAATTTATTTAAGAAAATACTTGGTACACAACTCCCAGGGAATCTGCCACATGGGCAACTGTCCTAAATTTATTTCAGTGGTGATTGATTGATTGATTGATTGATTGATTGATTGATTGATTGATTGATTGATTGATTGATTGATTGATTGATTGATTGATTGATTGATTGATTGATTGATTGATTGATTGATTGATTGATTGATTGATTGATTGATTGATTGATTGATTGATTGATTGATTGATTGATTGATTGATTGATTGATTGATTGATTGATTGTAAACATTAATATGACGAGTTGTTTCATAACTAATATTTGAACTCATTTCCCTCCGAACGTAATAATGCAGTGTACATTATCTAAGTTCTTCTCTTCCAAGTACTTGTTTTCGTGTTATTTTCTTTATCTTGAAAATCCTTTCATGCCTTTCATTTTAAATTCTGAGCAAGTTTATGATTCATTCTATAATTAACATCTACCTGACGTGTGATTTATACCCATCAAATTATTTGAAAAATTTGTCATTTGTTGTTCGAATGTAAATTCGAGACAGTACATTAACAGAAACTAGGCAACACTGGAAGTTATGACTCCTGAAAAAACTAACAAGATATATTCGTTAAATGAACAGTTATTTCTCTATATGGATATTTACATGAAATGAAAACATAGCGGCGTCTAAGTGATAGATGTAGTGTCGTTTCCTTTGCAAAGAGAGAGGATCATAGAGGATAATGGATGAAGGAAGAACATGAACACAGCATGTCCCTGACTGGCTCTTCCTGAGCCGTTCTATAAAGTGACATGGGTACCTAGAATTATATCGTATGGTGAAGGAGGGTTTATCTTTTGTTTGCTGGCAATAGACATCGAAGCGGATCGGGGAGTCAATATCCAGTTTGTGTTACTTTGCGAAGGAATGAAATCCATTCAAACCTTGATTCGCGGTACAGACAACATGCACCATATTTTAATAGAACTACAGTGGAATATAATATAACAAACTAGTTAAATCAGGGAACATTTCTAATACGTTTCAGTTCATGTCTTACGAAAACAAATATTAAAATTGTTTCGTGTCTAACACGTCCGATAATGTTCACAGAAATAGTTTTCTTCTGCAAAGAAATATGATGATAGATTTTCAAAATGAGGAGTGGAGTGTCTATTCAAAAGGTGCTATTTTCACTTTCCAAAAATATATCAGTATTTCGACAATACATTACTGTAGTTGAATATTATCCACTGCCATGAGCAATCCAGACCAGGAAGATGCAATTCCTTAAAATTTGTGCCAAAACCGATCATGGGTACGTTCCATGTGACTTTTGTTGTACATTTCTTGCGCTTTTCCACAACTTCCTTAAGGTGTAAATAGCACCATTTGAACAGACACACCTCATACATGTCTTTCTCCGTACACTTACAAAATTTAATAATCTGAGGATTACAATGACTGCCTCACAAGGGAACTGAAACCTAAAGTATTATAAACAAGAGATTACAAGTGATATCATAAAACAGAGCACGTTAAAATTAAACCAAACCTTCAGATACACGATTTTGAGTTTAGGCGCTTTTAAGAGCCAGGGGAGAAAATGTAATAACCATAGAAATATTTTCAATAGAGACCACACTTCTAAAGGATGAAATAGGAATCACGTACGAAAGATAGGCATATTACGGGACTTTCTACCTCCAGTTACATCGAGCGAGCTAGGTTTGAACTTGTCTGATTAATACTACTGTATATATATGAAAAGCGGTTTCGTTGAAGTACTTGATGTAATGTGACGATAGTGACTATTCACTAATCAATTACTTTCCTGATTAGCAATATATTTTCTACTTGGTTCAAATTTAAAATGCAGTGTATTTCGAGTTAATTTAGATAAACGACATTAATAATTGATATAACCATATTTATTTTACATGAAGATTGGTTTCTATATAACAGTCGTATCGAATTTATTTCATGTACATAAAACATTTCTCACCAATCGCATAGCGTACATATTACCCGATATGGGATCAGAACTCATATAACCAGAAAATTATAAACAGTTTCCATAGCACATTATTTTGTCATCAGCATTCAAGCACGACGCAGTGAAGTACACTGACTGACAGAGCAAATGCAACACCAAGAAGGAGTGGTCAGAACTTTATGCCAATTGCAGGGTAGACTGACGTCACTGAGGTATGCTCATGATGTGAAATGCACCGCTGTGCTGCGCACGTAGCGAACGATAAATGGGACACGGCGTTGGCGAATGGCCCACTTCGTACCGTGATTTCTCAGCCGACAGTCATTGTAGAACGTGTTGTCGTGTGCCACAGGACACGTGTATAACTAAGAATGCCAGGCCGCCGTCAACGGAGGCATTTCCAGCAGACAGACGACTTTACGAGGGGTATGGTGATCGGGCTGAGAAGGGCAGGTTGGTCGCTTCGTCAAATCGCAGCCGATACCCATAGGGATGTGTCCACGGTGCAGCGCCTGTGGCGAAGATGGTTGGCGCAGGGACATGTGGCACGTGCGAGGGGTCCAGGCGCAGCCCGAGTGACGTCAGCACGCGAGGATCGGCGCATCCGCCGCCAAGCGGTGGCAGCCCCGCACGCCACGTCAACCGCCATTCTTCAGCATGTGCAAGACACCCTGGCTGTTCCAATATCGACCAGAACAATTTCCCGTCGATTGGTTGAAGGAGGCCTGCACTCCCGGCGTCCGCTCAGAAGACTACCGTTGACTCCACAGCATAGACGTGCACGCCTGGCATGGTGCCGGGCTAGAGCGACTTCGATGAGGGAATGGCGGAACGTCGTGTTCTCCGATGAGTCACACTTCTCTTCTGTCAGTGATAGTCACCGCAGACGAGTGTGGCGTCGGCGTGGAGAAAGGTCAAATCCGGCAGTAACTGTGGAGCGCCCTACCGCTAAACAACGCGGCATCATGGTTTGGGGCGCTATTGCGTATGATTCCACGTCACCTCTAGTGCGTATTCAAGGCATGTTAAATGCCCACCGCTACGTGCAGCATGTGCTGCGGCCGGTGGCACTCCCGTACCTTCAGGGGCTGCCCAATGCTCTGTTTCAGCAGGATAATGCCCGCCCACACACTGCTCGCATCTCCCAACAGGCTCTACGAGGTGTACAGATGCTTCCGTGGCCAGCGTACTCTCCGGATCTCTCACCAATCGAACACGTGTGGGATCTCATTGGACGCCGTTTGCAAACTCTGCCCCAGCCTCGTACGGACGACCAACTGTGGCAAATGGTTGACAGAGAATGGAGAACCATCCCTCAGGACACCACCGCACTTTTATTGACTCTGTACCTCGACGTGTTTCTGCGTGCATCGCCGCTCGCGGTGGTCCTACATCCTACTGAATCGATGCCGTGCGCATTGTGTTACCTGCATATCGGTTTGAAATAAACATCAATTATTCGTCCGTGCCGTCTCTGTTTTTCCCCAACTTTCATCCCTTTCGAACCACTCCTTCTTGGTGTTGCATTTGCTCTGTCAGTCAGTGTATATCACAAGTCGTAGGCCTAGTATAATTGAGCTGAATTTCTTCTGGAATAAATAAGTTAAAAAAGACACTTGTTGCGCTTGTAAGAATTTCAATCTATGCAAAAAAATATTTATCACTGTATCTTATCAAGGTGTGAATTTAATATGAGGGATTTTATCAGATCATGCAAGAAGACTTGCGCAAGAAATAAAGTTATAAGTCTGGAATCGAAGTTCAAAGTTAGCTAGTCTAAACGCCTATGGCAAATAAAACTTGAGGATTATTTGAGATGTCCTTTCTATTATAATGTAGGCCTATCGTCCATCTTGTCCAATGCATAGAAGCAAAAACTTTTAACCACAAATAATTTTTAAAATAATAAATTAACATATAAAAATTAAAAATATCCAGAAAGCATTTAGCTACTGTGTCCAGTTAACGAAGAAATTGACTTATAGAAACGCAATTAGTACAGTATAGGACAGTTATATCGTTTAGATGTCTACGTGTGGAATGCAATGATCATGCACACTGTAATAAGAAGGGTAATTTTTTTCCTGTTATAAGCGTTATTTCCGTTCTCTACAATGATACGATTTTTTTTACGAAGAAGTATGTTTTCTTATCTCTTACTTAATTTACATTAAACAATCTGCTCATTCCCTTCTGCCTGTGTATGCCTTCTCCTACCCCCGTCGGAACAATGGCGGTATGTTAACTACGAGGGTGAGTCAAATATAAACCACAAACCTGTGATAAAAATTACAAATATCTCACCGCGGTTCTCTCCACTGGCAGTACTGTTACACAGGCTTTACCGGACATCCTATAGGTGGCAACGTCGTGTGGACTAGCAAACACCGTCTAAGTTGTGCTGCGCATGGGCTATTTCGCAGTCCCTCAGAGGGGTGTCAGTTCAGTCAGTAACAAACTGTCCAGCACATATAAGGGGCATTCAAGAAAGTTTCCGTTCGACTGACACACGGCGCCGTGAGCATTGAGGCACTCATCCCACCGATGCACCAGTTTGAAGATCACCGCATGGTAAAGCACCGTATCCTACTGCGTGAAGAAGTCCGTACAGCCTACTGCACTTCTTCATTCGACAGGAAGCGTCAACTCTTCAAGGCCTTTTGGAGGGGACGGAAGATGTGATAATCGCATGCGGAGAGATCAGGACTATAGAGTGAGTGCTCGACTGTCTGTAATGGATGAGGCTGACCTCCCAGATCGGCCGACGTCTTGCGTCGAAACGCGACCCACATGGAACTTGCTGCACCATTCCACAACGGTGGTCTTCGGCAGACATGCTGCCCCATATACAGTCTTCATTCTCCGATGGACGTCCACAGGAGTTTGTCCTTCGTAATCCAAGAACAGAATAACAGCACGTTGGTCCTGTTTGGACGCATCTAGTAATAACGTCGCCATAGTTCACGTGGCCGCATTTAACGCAAGCACTTCGGTACAACACGACTGAAAAACTACGAGGGTGAGTCAATAAATAAGTCGCAAAACTGAATTGAGGCAAAAATAATCAAAGTAACTTTCTGACATTTATTTCACTTTTCCACATATTCACCCTGTACATTCAGGCACTTATCCCATCTCCTTACAAGTCCTTGAAAGCCAGCAGCAAAGAAGTCCTTTGGTTGCTGTCGCAGCCAGCGTGTAAACTCATAGATTACGGCATCAAAATGACGACCACCCAAATGAATTTTAGGGGTCCAAACAGATGAAAATCACTGGGGGCTAAGTCAAGACTGCCCGGTGGATGTTCCAAGCGCTCCCCATCTCTGATGCTTTTCCTTCCATGGTTAAACTTCTGGATCCAATTGAACACAGCTTTTCGTGAGAAACAGTTTTCACCATAGACGGGATGCATTTCGCGATGCACTTCTTCTGTGGACAGTCCTTTGGCAAACAAAAAAACGCACAAATGCAAGCTGTTTTTCTCGTGTACAGTCATGCAACGCATGTGCTATCGTGCACTAATAGCCTCTGACTGACTGAGTGCCTGCGAGATGTACGACAAATATACACACATTTCAAATGGTATAAGGCACACACATGTTTGCGACTTATTTATTGACTCACCCTCGTAATCCCTTTGCCTGTAATTCCGTGCTTGTATACATGCATTGGAGTCGCGCTGCTTTGCATGTCCGCTGCGGCAACGCCCTCAAATGGAAACGTTTTGATAGCACCTTATATCTTCACTCCACAATGCAGATTTTGCTGTGTCTTTCTCTCCGTCAACACAGTAGTGTATCCCTATCCCTCTAGTACTTCCTTGCTCACCTAGCTAGCACCGCTCGCATTTTGCCGCCACATGGACGAAAGAAGAACAGCGGTCTGTTATTCGGTCTTCGAGTAATGAAAGTGTGAAGCCTATTGAAATTAATCGGCGAATGACGATTCCGTATGATGATGCATGTATGTCACAGCAGCAAGGAGACAATTCTCTGCCCCCACACTCTCCGTACAATAGTTGTGACCATTCAAAACCTGTATCTTTTTAGTGTCTTCCATATCTACTATGTTTACCAGACCTACTCCTAGCGATCATCACATGTTCGGGACACTCAAAGAGGAAGTGGCAGTAATGAGATGAAGATAAGGAATGAACTCGGCGCACGGATGGCTATTTGCGAAGAAGAGTCCATTAATATTGTAAATGCTGAATGAATGGCTGCTTAGACAACAAAACTACATTTTTTTCTCACCTTTTGTAAGCGCTAGAGGATCTGCATTGAACTTCACGGACACTAAGCAGAAAAATGAAGCAGTTGTGTACCACTCTCGCCCAATATAATAAATGTTAAAAATAGATTCAAGGTTTCAATTTGACTCGCCCCCGTACTTTCTGGGAAAATGTATAGTTCGTTAGGCATAAACCTACAATTTTCACATAGGGATTATGAATGTTTACATTTTGTCATATGAATATACATAGCTAACCAGTAACCAAATAAAAGGCAAGTAGTTTAAGTGACTGTTCATATACTAACCACTGCCACACTGCTAAATGAAATAGCCCATTATAATGAATTATTTCTTAGTTATAATTTGCATTTTATTTGACCTACTACGTCATAAAATGTCTGGATAACTAATGTACAAAAACAACACAGAACAAATTTTCATTGTCAAAAAAGGAAAAGAAAAGCTTCATCTGCGCAGACCTCAGTTTCTAATTATAACACACTGTTCCGCAACTCTGTGTTACTTCCTTCTACCTTTATTGCACAACCAACAGTAGATTGCGCTGAAGTCAAAGTTTGTGTTGCTGATTTTTTGTCTGTTTGTCACACTGAATTCCAATGTATTTCTGTAAAAAGCCGTACGACTTTGCGGTTATGAAAACACGAAGATTTGTGATAAAATCATGTCGTTTGGTGCAAATGCAGTTCATAGCATAGAAAGTGAATCTTAAATTTATAAAATGGCATAGTTATATTAATACAAAATGATTATATATTGTTTACCTACATATTGTAATTTCCACGTCTGTTATAATTTCTGACGGTCTTAAAATATATTGAGTTGTCAAAAGTTCAACGGACATTTCATTAATACTATTTCACAACATCGATAAAATAACACATCGCAGAAGTAACAATTCTTATGTATTATATTCAGTTTTACTCAATTTATTACCCATTATGGAGCTTGAGCGTTGAATTACATCATCAATGGCATCTCAGCAAGATTTTCCAATCCCAGCCAATGCAAGTGGAACTTTGGAAATGAAGAGTCACGTCCCTCTCTTTCCAGTTCCACGTAAAACTACAGGTCCTAGGTTATGATCGTCATATCAACAGTCATAGAGCATGCCAAATTACTATACTCAAGATGCTTTTTTCAATTTATTTGTGTTTTCCGGCACTTGACGCCTATTTCGAATAATGTATTGGGCGTTTCCTTTGTTCATTAATGTCTTAAATCTTCCAACAATAGATTCCAGGAATTTTTTCTGATGACTTGGCAACAGCAGTCACCATAATATTAAATTGTTGATCTTCAGTTTTCATGAGAGATTCTTACATCGATGTAATAGTTTACACAGACATTCTTTTCCAATTAATATTCAATTTTGCTGTAATTGTCATGAAGTGAGTCGCCTCGTATCATTTGTGGGGTGTTATTTTTTTTCTTTTCAGTTCAAGAATTTCATGTGGTGGTGTGTTTATCAGTGGAACATCTGCCATCGTACCTTTTGATGCTATGGGGCGAAAAAGTGACTTATCTCCCACGAAAATTGGCATTGTAAGAACTGTATAGGAAGATAAAAGATATTCTCAGGGGGACATTGCAAGGTGACTTAATATCTCTAAAAATCTGTAAGCAATATTAAGAAAAAATTGACGAATGGGAAGTGTTCAAAGAAAACAGAGTTAAAACATGTGGACGCAAGAAATACTTTCATAGAGGACTTTAAGGAAATTGAAGAATATGTGTCTTGAAAACAGGAAATTGATTAGCAAAGACCTGAGCATGAAAATGCTTAAATTGGTAGTTGTGATTTCACCCCGAAGCGTGCGGAGATCCTTGGTGAGTGTGGGTCTTAAAGCCTGTAGGCCTCGCAAGAAGGCAAAGATAACTACATCAATGGCTCAGAACCGTCTTCAATGGGCCAAAGGTCTTCAGCATTGGAGTTTTGCAGACTGAAAGATGGGATCCTTGTCTTTTATAACTATTTTTATAGTTTTACATCAGTCCACTTCAGTAGAGTCGTGATTGTATAATACATTGTGTTGCATCAACATTTCAATGAGATCTCAATTTTTTTTCTAATCTTGTAGCAGAGTATTTCTGCATCTGCCTCATTAAAAGCAACAAATATTGTTGATTTGTCTTTCAGATAGTAGGCTATTTAGTGATGCGTCCATCTTCCTTGTGTCAGAGGTATCCAGTAAATACGTACGGAGAAGGCCCGATGAAAACTTTAAACTACAGTGTGTGCATCAAACCGTAAAGATTCCTGCTTCTGTCATGGTTTGGGCATGATGTCTGAGCATGGTACAGGGTCTCTTTACTTTATAGATGGCACCATGGGGCAGGTACAGTATTTATCAGTGCGCCAAAATCAACTACTACCTCAGGCTCGTCAGTGGTTTGGAAACATGGAGTTCATCTTCATGCATGATGGGGTACCGTCTCACAAAGCAAGGAGTTGGTCGAAGTTTCTTGTAGATAATGAAGTCACTGTGCTCCCATGGCCAGGTAATTCTCCAGATATGAACTCCATAGAAAACCTATGGGCAAATTCTGAACAAAAAACTGAACAGAAAAATGTTACACCAATAGAACAACTGAAACGTGAACTTGTCGAAATGTGGGATAATGACACTGATGTATTAAGAAAAAAGGGATGCATATGAGATTCTAAAACTCGTAATGTTCAAATGCAGTGTGTGATAAGCGTAGGTAAAGTAAAATATGTGAAGAAATTCGTAATGAGTGCAATAATTTGGCCACCTCTGGAATTCTCAGTTTCAATCTGTGTGCTCAAACACGTTTCATTAAATTCCTTGTGTTATATATAAAACTATTTTTTTTAATTTCAGAGTTTTTCCTGACATCAATTCTCATTAAATGGTACGCAAAATCAGGTTCTGACAGTTCTCAATATGAGACGTCCCATACGTCGAGGATACCAGTTCGAAACAATCTACGTACATGCAAATCTCCCACGTTGGTATTCATCCATGAAATGCTCTGCTTATTACGCTACACAGATAATACAAGTAATCATTCTATGTCCTCACACTAAGACATAAATCAATCGTATACTGAACAAACTAACTACAAAATTATTTGATATAATTGTACAGAAAGTAATTTGGAACATAACATTCACATACGCCACACATACTAGTTTATGTACAACAAACTTCACTCACATAAAAGTGGCTTGAATTCCTCGTAGAGCCGTTGGAGATAAACTGTTAGTGGAACCTTGTGCCGGAACTTTTCTTCTAATCCGCATGCGATCCACACCCGCAGGCCTTCCATCCGTAACCGATCTGAAACAACGAGCGATATGTCATAATACTTTGTGATACAATACACAGACACAAAAAGTGAATTAAATCAAACACATTTTTGAAGAACTAAGTTAAAATTCAAGCATGTAGTCTTACGTGATTGGTTGGCGTTCAAACCGCGACTACCTTGGCGAGAATACAGTGACGATGCCACACGGCTATGACTCCCAGAGCTAAGTCTTTGATCCATTCTTTTCCATTCTCTCAAAAGAGAAGTAGGTACGAAAGGAAAGGTCGTTTAAGAGAACAAATCGAACACCTGATCCATTATACTAAACAAAATAATTAAATATTGTATGTCCAAAGTAACCATGCAGCAGAGGATGATATATATGGAAATTGACTTTAAAATAAATGACCAAAAATATGGCTTCTAACTGAGGTAACTAAATAAAATTCAGGAAACTCAGTAGTAAGATACCAGTGTTTCGCTCCAATGCGTCATGGGCTCGTCAGCTGGATAACGCCAATTGGTCGCGCTAGCACGGGAGGGCATTTATAGCAAGTGAAGGTATATTTCTCACCTGGTACATCGGCACTGCATTGTGCTCATCACATGATAGCTTGAAGTGGTGTCACTACCGGCATGCTACCCGGCCAATGTCTTAGGAAGGTGTGGTATCCAACTGATAAGACCATTCCGCACTGGGGCGAAACACTAGTAATCTTAGGATTGAGCTTGCTGAATGTTATTAGGAATAGAAAAGATTACATAAAAATGTTTCCATCTTTTATTTATTTATTTATTTATTTATTTATTTATTTATTTATTTATTTATTTATTTATTTATTTATTTATTTATTTATTTATTTATTTATTTATTTATTTATTTATTTATTTATCTATTTGTGGTGTATATTATTGTCTTGTGGCCATTTCGTAGTGTGTGAGAAATGGACAACAGTTGACTGGTCAAGTATGTGATCCTGAGAGTCAAAATACAATATACACGAAATAAATATGGATATTGCGACGGATTATGAGTTATGGTCAACCTTGTCTAAAACTGACCGCAGATAGATTCTAGGTTGCGGTCATCCTTGCATACGAGTGACAGGTGTTATATTCTAGGTTAGAGACATCCTTGACACAAATTCCTAGGACGACCTACCCCAGCGGTCTCCAAACCGTTTGATTAAGAAGTTCTGTGTAAGTAAGGCCACCGCAATATCCATGCACACTCACCGAAGCACGCTTAGAAACGCTTTCGGGTAGCTTTACACTCAGGGTAAGCTTGTACTTTTACTAGCAGAGACGAATCAGTTTTAAACTTATGAAGGTGATGGAGTTCCACTTCAAATTCTGTCTCCATGGTAAAGACGTTTTGTTTTTGTCGATGACTTAACCAACAGCAGAGAATACCAAAAATTGTAAAAAGAAGAACTTGAAAAATTCAGAGCTATGAGATATGAATATTGTAGATCCAACATATATACAGGGTGGTTAAACAGCCCCTTATTTTTTTCGGAGGTAGGTAACCCAACTAACGCGTATATCATAGTCACCCGAAAAACATTAGTACCTGCCCTTTTACGGTCTTCGTACAACTATACCGTTTATAAAATGCTCACGAATTTGGTATAAATCATTAGCAGGGGTGTCATTTCAATTATTGAAACTATAAGAATGTGTAAAACGATCACAGCTGTGAATAACACTATCTTGCGTTTGGACAGGAAGTGCCTATAAGGACTACAACGTGCGAGCTGTGCATTACGCTTCGGTGTAGCTAAGAAGGCTAAATCACGCATCACTGCAGTTGCATCATTAAAACTGTCTGGTAGTAGATTGGATTCACAAGCTAGTACAATTTATATTTTTCGATTAACGCCGTTTACTGTAACTGCAATATGGCCACATGTCATCCTGTCCCAAAAAAGAATTTTTATCGTGAGTGAATGAATACGAGCTGTGATGTGACGTGGTAAGTGTGTGTGTTCGTTAAAATTGGGCATGATCTATCGGTCAAAAATCAAATAAAACATGCATAAGGTTGGAATCGAGCCACTACATTACCGATATTCATCCACCTTGTGTCACCGGTCCTTAACCGGCTCAGCCTTAGATACAACATACTCGACGCTCGCTAACGGATTATTACTTAAGTATGGCCGTTCGACATCGGAAGTTGATATCCGTGTCAAAAGTCTTCAAAAATGCTTTACGGTGTTCATTTAACTTTTACCCATTAAGGAGCACGTGGCATACATATTAATTCAACTGTACTGTCTCCATAGATTAGGAACAAGTCAACGTACTCTTCATAGGAATACATCGTAAGGAAATGAATAACTGCTGTGATGTGACCTCGTAGTTGTGGATTGTCATGTGTGTGCGTTCGACTCGGGAGGTTGTGGATTCGAATCCCATGCTGGATGTCCTGAGAATGTTTTTCCTCGGTTTCCCATTTTCGCCACCAAATGCCGGGACTGTGCCTTAGTAAAATACCAATCTTTTTTTTTAATTGGCTCTACGTCGCACCGACACAGATAGGCCTTACGGCGACGATGGGACAGGAAAGAGCTAGGAGTGGGTAGAAATCGGTCGTGGCCTTAATTAAGGTACAGCCCCAGCATTTTCATGGTGAGAAAATTGGAAACTATGCAAAACCATCTTCAGAACTGCCGACAGTGGGGTTCGAACCCGCTATCTCCAGAATACTGGATACTAGCCGCAATTAAGCGACTGCAGCTATCGAGCTCGGTAGTAAAATTCCAAGGAAGATTTCCTTCCCACATCCTTAAGGGAAAGACGCCAAATCAGAGCGCATCCCTTAAAACCAATAGGAAAAAATATTGATAATTGGATGCAGTTATGCATCAGTAGACTAAGCGCCATTTGACGAAAATTGAGATTTTAGCGCCATCTTGTAGAGAAAAGCTTGAATTATTTATAAAAAAATCCCCACTGCATTACAAGAGGCCGTTAGTTGTTAGTAAACAGAAAACCTAAGCGACAAAACGGGAATCAGTAAAAATGTAAATTGCATCAGTAGACTATGCGACTTTCCAGTTTGCATCATTAGACCAAGCGCCACATTCCTCACATTGCGCGCGGATGACAGCAAGGGAGCCCGCGTTTTCGATAGTGCTGACATTTTTACGTGGTGATACATTGAGTGGTTACCAAGTGACGAAGTTCAGCGATGTATCAAGTACTTCAAAACGTAAGGAGAAGGACAATACTACTAATGCAGCTTGCTAAGAAGGTTGCGTCTGAGAATCATTCTCTAAAATTTGATGGTGAATCTCAGGAAGTAAATATAAATAAGTCAAGACAGGGACGACCATGGGAAAGTAGAGTTCCCTTTCACCAGGCATTAATACCTCTGTGGCCAAAAGGAAAACCTTTCTCCGAAGCCAAACTAAGAGGCTTTGGTTCGCTGATGCACCTAATACCTGCAGATGCCAAACAATTTTACCAGATTCTTCAAGCAGATTCTGACATCGTGGATGACGTAGATGGATTTAATGGAGAACCTGATTTCGAGATGGAATGAACTGAGAGCAACATTCTTATTACTTGTCTAGTGATTTGTGTGTATTTATGGGAGAAAATATCTTTAATCACATTCTCTGTCTCAAGCAGAACAAAACTTACCCATAGGCTTAAAAATATCACGTCAATACTGTACTCTCAGAATATAATAGGCCTGTCGTGAGGGAAGATCCATTCAAAAAATTTATATACTACAATGGCTCATGTCTTACCATTTGTATTTGAGTCAGACAAGTTGAAACTCCTCCAATCAGTAAGTCGTTATAGCAACGACGTTAGGGAATAGTTTCCCTTCTAGAATTCCTCCATCTAAAACTTGAATAATGTACCGGAGTCGTGGCGCGGCTCGTGCTGGATCAAGCACTTTGCGGGCCTTTTCAGACAGTAGGAGATTCAGTTTTTAATCATGGCTGCCGCCACGTTATATTTTTTGAAGTTTTACTCAGTACATACTCAACAGTTAGGGGTTATTGGTGTAGCATCGTGATGCATTATTCACACTTGAGAAAAACCTTAAATTGCATCAGTAGACTAAGCGCCATTTCTTCAAGAAAATCTATGTAGTGCGAGTATAAAAATGTTGAAATTTGGTGAGAAGGTACAATCTATTATCCTACAACACCAGTAATACCATATTTAGAAAAATTATGTTCGCTCGAATTTATACATAGAACCAAATTTAAACGCGATTATCTCGAAACCAACTTTTGGCGCTTAGTCTAGTGATGCATAACGGCATCCAATTACTGTATCCGCCGCCTCTGTAGTGTAGTGGTTAGTGTGATTAGCTGCCACCCCCGGAGGCCCGGGTTCTATTCCCGGTTCTGCCACGAAATTTGAAAAGTGGTACAAGGGCTGGAACGGGGTCCACTCAGCCTCGGGAGGTCAACTAAGTAGAGGTGGGTTCGATTCCCACCTTAGCCATCCTGGAAGTGGTTGTCCGTGGTTGTCCGTGGTTGCTCACTTCTCCTCCAGGCAAGTGCCGGGATGGTACCTAACTTAAGACCACGGCCGCTTCCTTCCCTCTTCCTTGTATATCCCTTCAAATCTTCCCATCCCGTCGCAAGGCCCCTGTTCAGCATAGTAGGTGAGGCCGCCTGGGCGAGGTACTGGTCATCATCCCAGTTGTATCCCCGACCCAGAGACTGAAGCTCCGCCCTTGAGGCGGTAGAGGTGGGATCCCTCGCTGAGTCCGAGGGAAAACCGACCGTGGACGGTAAGCAGATAAAGAAGAAGAAGATTATTGTATCCCCGCTAAAATGGAGCATCTCGTTCAAAAAATTTTCCGTATACTGGGTTCGAACAACTACGCTTCCGATACTCACACGCGTTGTCCTGCAGCCCTTAGACGAATAGGCCACGAAGTCAACATGTTTGATGCTTTCTAAATGTTTAGTACTACGTATGGCCGTTCCACCTCGAAAGTTAATATCCGAGCCAAAGTCTTCAGTTATGTTTTACAGTTTTCTTTTAACTTCTTTACATTACAGAGCACGTGGCATAACCTATTAATATGATCGTATTACGAGTACCTTTTTTGTTTCAAAGCGCAATATATCACGCGTTTGCAGAATGGTCCTTAGTATTTGGTGCGGAATTTCGCATGGGAGTTTTTCCTTTGCTAGGTCCATTCTTCAATTTACAGTGATGACACACAGTTAGCTGAGATCCTTGTCGACTATAAGGAGAAATTTCAAGTTATTTGGTATTAATAAAACTAAATTATAAGGATCTTTAGGTTATACGCGTTATTTGAGTTGCCCATCTCCGAAAAAGTAAGGGGCTGGTGAACCACCCTGTATAGTGCGTACTTATGTGTATATGGAAAGAGTATGTGTATACAATTCGTGTATATATTATATATTGCTCTAGATTGTGGCCGACCTTATTTAAGTACATGTTGTTACGACTGCCCCACTCCGACGATGGTCATTACACTATTTGGGTGTAAGTAAAATCACTAACATGTTCAAAGTGCACTCACCGAGACACGCGTCTATGGCCTAAATCGAAAAGTGTAGATTATAGCAAAGAAAACTAAAAGACCATTAAGAACGCTTCAAACGATCCGTTTCCTTCGAAACGCGCTCAAAGAAAATGACCCCGTACGGTTAGGAGTGCGCAGCTGTGAGCTTGCATTCGTGAGATAGTTGGCTCGAACCCCACTATAGGCAGCCCTGAAGATGGTTTTCCGTGGTTGCCCATTTTCATGCCAGACAAATGCTGTGGCTCTACCTTAAATAAGGCTACGGCCGCTACTTCCCACTCCTAGGCATCTCCTATCCCATCGTCGCCATAAGACCTATCTGTGTCGGTGCAGCGTAAAACAGATTGTGTCAACGAACATTGGCAAAGTTGTTCAGAAAACAAACTTTTGTGACATTAAACGGAGAACCTACGAAACCATGTAATACACCAAAAAATCTCGTCACACTACCGAATAGTACGATAGTTTATTATTAACAATGAATACTGTAATGAAAACTATTAATATATTAAAAAAATAATCACGAATCTAATGATACGAATACCTTTCTTTACAGACACTATACTTCAAAGCTCAGTGCCCACGTATCTATATTTGAGTTTCGTATGCTATACCTCATTGAACGATACACATATATTTTGGAATATATTGTGCGATGTTAATCAGGTTCTGCTCTTTTCAGATCGCACGGCTGTATCAAAACTGAAAATTTTGCATAATTTCCCACTTTGTCGTAGTGAAGTAATTGAATTCCTTCGGCGAGATTTCCTGGAGGAGGACTGTTTATTTCCTGCTCAAGATTCCATTAGCGTCTTGCTGTCTACAATGTTGTGAGCATTGACTTACATCTGGTGGGTAGGAATGAGAAAGATCTACCGTGATTTGAAATCAGGCACAAACCATGTGTTTGTCTGAAGTAAATAAGAATCTCAACCGAGTATAGGCACCAAAATGTAACGTTCTAGGGCGCGAGGTTTTAAAATTTGGTTGAAAAATTCATTAAAGATTGATGAATTAACAGAACAGTGGGGTGGTCATAGATTTTGTGTTCAATAGTTTTAAGTTATGGTGGTAAGCAGGATATGTGTTACTGTATTACAGGGAGGATTCACGGTCACCGTGAAGTTGGGTTAAGGAATCGTGGGGAACCGGTGTTCAGTTCCTACGCCGGTCGAGATGTAAAACCGGCAAGTGGTCTATTAGAGAATAGACAGAGTCTCGTGAGGACAAATGGGTCTTATCGCACTTAAATCCACGACAGTGGAACTCCTAAATTTGAAGCCAAAGTATGTTGTTCTTAATCCGTTTTTGTAAGCGAATTCAAAGGTATTTCATGAGAAGTTCCTTTATATATAATGATGATGACAGTATTATGATGAGGTTCTAAAGATTTAACATCCTCGGAATAAAGCCAAGTATTATTTATATCACTTCTCCTAACACGTATTCATTAGGTAAGTTTGAGAGTGTTGATCAACTAAATGGAATGTTGGTGAATACCACGGAAATAAACATACACAGATAAAACATAATAATTAAGAAGGGAATTCCTCAAGGCAGTATTATTGGAACTTTATATCTTCTTATACATAGAGTGTGATTCACAGCCCCTTCCAATATCGTTTGCTGCAGCCCAATACACGTGCACATGGTTATAGGGGTGTTCTTCCCCTGCAGGCGTACTGTATGGTACTAATGCTCAGTGAGCACATTTTGCACATGATTTTGAACCCTAGCAAAATGTTGCGTTATCCGTTCGCAAAACATGATGCCTTGAAATCATGTAGCAACGTCCGTTTACCATGTGACTATGATAATGTGCAATGCCTCGTGACCGGGTGTAACGAAGAGGGGAATCAATGCATAAAACTTGGTTACAGTGCAATAATTAATGTCTTAAACACCGAACCGGATGGCGTACTTACTCTGCTCTCGTTGTACAACCACCGCAGTTAGAGCAGTGTAGCGTAGCGGATGTGGTTGAGAATTCGCCTAACAATCGACGGAATGTGCCAGCGGCGATTCGAATCCTGCATCTTTCAAATACTATTGCATCGGTACGTATGATGTTTGAATACGTAAACACAGACCCACGTTTGCCACATTCAAACAGTAGAATGACACTGTTATTCATCTTGTACCCTGCGCATACTCCGCTAGTTAGGGCCTGAATGTACTGTAATATCTGCTGTCATTCGGCATGTTTTCCACAGAGGAATACGTTGACATCCTCCTCATTTATGGGGAAACAAGACAGAAGGCGTGCGAGGCACTACGTCTGTACCAGGAACGGTATCCCGACAGGCGACACCCGGCTGCTACGACATTCCGCCGTGTTGAAAGACGCCTTAAGGACAACAGGCGTGATTTCCAACCAGCCACCAGTAAGCGATAGGCCCGTTACATCGGGTGAAACAGAAGAGGCCGTTCTGGAGGCAGCTCGTAATAAACCACACATCAGTACAAGGGCATGACAGGTGAACACCAGCCAGCTGTCCGTCTGGCGAATACTGCATGAACATAAATTTCACCCATACCATCTTATGCTACACCAATAGCTCAATGGGCGGGATGTCGAAGCTCGAATGGAGTTCTGTCGGTGGCTATTAGGCAGGCTGGACAATGATGTAGTATTCGTATTGCATACCTTGTTCTCGGACGAATCGCGCTGCCAGAATCGCCACAACATGCACTATTGGAGTCCGGACAATCCTCAATGGATGCGACAGGCGGCTAATCAAGTACGATGGAGAGTGAATGTTTGGTGTGGAATCTTGGGGGATCACCTGATTGGACCTTATTTCTTTGATGGCGATTGGACGGGCCCACGCTACCTGCACTTTCTGCGTCAGGAACTCCCACTGCTAGTGGAGGATGTGCCCTTGTACGGTCGTTTGACAATGTGGTTGCAACAGGATGGAGCTCCACCACATTCGACTTTGCCCGTTCATAACCATCAGCCCGAATAATTGCTATGGAAATGGATAGGACGAGGAGGCCCTGTTTCTTGGTCCGCCAGATCACTGGATTTAAAGCCATTAGACTTCTTCTTGCGGGGACATTTGAAGAACGTCGTTTATACTCAATCACCGTAAATCCCCGACCAGCTCCGGCAACTTATCACGAACACCTGCCGAGCAATTAAACCTGGAATGCTACAGCGCGCAAGACGATCTATTGGACACCGGGCCCGAATGTGCATAAACCAAAACGGTCATCACATCGAGCATTTGCTGTGATAAAACATTGCCAGGGCAGTTGTGTTCCTATTATTTCCGGTCTGTAAATGTCCGGCCTGCTAACAAATCGGCCCTTCTTAGGGCCACAAACACTTTCATTCACATACAATTTACATGAAAGTGGGTATTGAACCTACATTGCGTGCGGTGCTTATCAAACAAATATTTTAAGAATTGGTGATATAGGCCTAGGGCTCGAACATCCCACCTGACATACAAGCTGCTCCACCACGCCTTTACCAGCACGCTACGACTCCGTACGCCATACTGGTAGCTTGTAGCAAGTGTCACTTTTACAGCGGTCACAATATCAATTTAGTGTTTCGCCGGCGTGTCAGGTTCATATGATCTAGAAGGCACACGCATGCCTTCCAGTGTTTAATACGAGTATAACATTATACGTACGGCGTCCTATCATGGTGAGGCGGTAAATAACAAGATATCCGGTTGTGTTGTCTGAGAATACCGGCAGGGCAGATGTTTTCAGGACGAAATGATATTGTGGGTTGCATAAAACTACATTGAAAGGGGCGGCTGAATCACGCTGTATATAAACGGTATGAGTAAAGAAGTTGAATCAGAGATAAGGCTTTATGAGGACGATGTTATTCTGTAAAGAGTGTTAAATATGTTACAAGATGATCAGCAACCTCAAAATGACCTCGATAATGTTGTGAGATGGGCAGTACAATGATATGATGATAAATAGGGTTAAAATCAGGTTATGAGTTTCACAGATAAGAAACGTCCTCTCAGTTTTAATTACTGCGTCCTTCTTCTCTTCTTAATCTGTTTACCCTCCAAGGTTGGCTTTTCCCTCGGAATCAGCGAGGGATTCCACCCCTACCGCCTTAAGGGTTGTGTCCTAGAGCTTGAAACTTTGGATACGGGATACAATTGGGGAGGAGGACCAGTACCTTGCCCAGGCGACCTCATCTGCTATACTGAACAGGGGCCTTGTAGGGGGATGGGGATATTGGAAGGGACAGACAAGGAAGTGGGAAGGAAGCGATCGTGGCCTTATGTTAGGTACCATCCCGCACTTGCCTGGAGGAGCAGTGGGAAATCACGGAAAACCACTTCGAAGAGAGCTGAGGTGGGAATCGAGCCCACCTCTACTCATTTGACCTCCCAAGGCTGAGTGGACCCCGCTCCAGCCCTCGTACCACTTTTGAAATTTTGTTGGCATAGGTGGGAATCGCACCCGGGCCTCCGCGGTTTGCAGCTAATCATGCTAGCCACTACACCACAGAGGCGGACAATTACTTCGCTAATAATGCGAAAGTTCCTTATGGAAATCATTGTAAGTACCTAGGTGTTAATATCAGGAAAGATCTTCGTTGAGTTAATTACAGATCTCTGCACATGGTTATGAGGGTATTTACTGGTTGTAGTAAGGATGTAAAGGAGAGGGCATATAAGTCTCTGGTAATACCCCTAATAGAGTATGATTCCAGTATATGGGACCCTCACCAGGATTACTTGATTCGGGAACTGGAAAAAATCCAACGAAAATCTGCTCGATTTGTTGTGTGTGATTTCCCACAAAAGAGTAGCATTACAAAAATGTTGCAAGGTTTGGGCTGGGAAAACCTGCGAGAAAGGAGTCGAGCTAATCGACTAAGTGATATTTTCCGAGCTGTCAGTGGAGAGATGGTGAGGAATGAAATTATTAGACGACTAAGTTTATTAACAGTGATTATGCCAGCCAGGCTAGAAAAATGATCAATCAATTCAAGAATACCAAAGTTAAAATTCTTAATATTTCAAAAGACCTGAACTTTCTCAAGAAATGTATTAAAAGTAATGTCACACCTAAACATTTGAATTCAGTACAAAAGATGGGTAGATTGCAGCAACACGAAATGAGAACACAGCGGAAAGTTAATCAATTGTCGATTAAAGATGACATTAGGTTTTTACACCTTAAAAAAACGAAGATGAACAACACACTTTATGAATTACACTTACTCATCACTAGTCAGATTTCGGTTTTGGAGTGGGAGGAGGCGCAATTTAATATTAACCTCTCATTATTTTTAATACTAAAGAAAAAACAAGAAGTTTTGGACAGAAAATACCAGAAGCTCATTGATGACAAGCGCATCACAAGCGAGAAAATGAGAAAATGCGAAACAATATAACACACACAATAACACATACATTTTATCCGCCACTTAAAAACCTGACCCACGTTGATTTCAACGAAGATGAGGTTGAGATCTTAAGTAAAGGTCCTAAACATAACTAGCCACACACGAGTAAGGCCATTAAAAACAGGGAATTAGTGAAACTAATAGCGGAATCTGAAGTAGCAATTGCAGAGTTCCCTATAGAAGAACAAGAGAATATGAGGTTCGAGCCAAAAAGAAAATTTGTAAAATAATGGAACATAAGACTAACGCAGATGTCAAAACAAATAACAATCTCCGAATGATCCTCAAGATAAGGGTAATGCTATAGTTTTGTTGAATAAAGAAGATTACGTTAGTAAAACGAATGATTTTTTGAAGGGAGATAAGTTCCGTCAGATAAAGAAGGACACCACTAATAACATGCAAAAGACATTTAAGAAAATTTTAACTATTATTAACTGCCTGATAGATTCGAAAGAAGCAAAACGCTTGGTAAATATGAACCCAGGATTACCTAAATTGAGGGCAATGCCTAAGGTACACAAAGAAGGTATACCTCTTAGACCGGTCGTAAACTTCAGAAACAGTCCCACATATAAAACGGTGAAATTTATACACACGTTTTTAAAGAAATATTATAGATTTAATGTAGACACTAGCCTCCGCAATAGCACAGATTTTTGTGATAGGGCAAAAAACGTCATTTTATAGCAACATAATACCATCCATAGCTTTGATGTTAAAGATATGTACTCGAGCATCCTGATTATGGAGACTATTATTGTTAAAGATAACTTGAATACACACAGCCCGTTGAATGGAGTAGAGATAGACGAATTCATCAAATTATTAACGTTCACACTAGAAAACAACATTTTACTTTTAATAACAACGTGTATAAACAAGTTAATGTGTTGGCCATGGGATCACCAGCGTCTGGCATCCTTGCGGATATATATATGGACCACATGTAATCTAATAAAATAGTCGGTAAAATAAGAGGATTAGATTTATGGTTGAGGTTTGTTGATGACACATTCGTTATCATTAACGAACAGGACCTCAAACCAAACGAGTTGTTAGACCAGTTAAACAAATTAGATAAACACATAACGTTTACAATTGAATCGGAAGATAATAAAAGTCTAAACTACCCAGACGTAACGGTAACTAGAGAAAATATAAACCTTGTTTATTATGCATTCAGAAAGCCTACACATACAGATATTGTTATCAGGAAAGACTCAAACCACCCGGCAGAACACAAGAAAGCGGCATTTTATAGCCTGATTAATAGAGCAGTAAGAACGCCACTAGATAGAAGTTAATTTAATAAAGAGATAAATATTATCCAAGATATTGCCAGAAGAAATGGTTACCCTACGAGCTATGTCAACAGGATAAAGAGTAAGGTCATCAATAGACCTAACACTCTACTTGTAAATAGGAAAGAAAAGAAGAAATTTGCAACAATCACTTATATTAAAAAACAATCATATGGTTTGGTTAAACTCTTTAGGAAACACAACATCCACGTGTCCTTTAGGACCGATAATAATAATAAAATTTGGTTCACCTCGAATAGCGTAAACACCAGTAGCATTTTTAGTAAGTCGGGAGTATATAAATTGTCTTGCCAAGACTGCGAAAAAAAAGTATATAGGACAGTCGGGAAGGAGTGTGTCGGTACGGTATAAAGAGCATGTGAATGTACGAAGACATTCTAGATACTCTGCTATGTGCGAACACATGCACGAAAACAATCATCACTTCACTAATATTGAACGGGACATGGTTCTATTACACCCACTAAACAAAGGCAAACAAATGAATACCCTTGAAAAGTTAGAAATTTACATGTTACAAAAAAATTGATAATGAAAATAGCCTTAACGAGCACATGGCAGAGGATAACCAGTTGCTTAAATTGGTGACCCAATACGCGAGAGCAAAAGAGAAGGAAGAAAAACGCGTAAGAGAGGAAGTATGACGTTAGCACACAGGGGCAGCACTCTCCCACCTCCGTCCATTCACCGCGCCTTCCACTGCAACTCCGCAGTCAGTCGCCGAACAACTTCAGCCGCTTTTATACATCCTTAATAGTTATATGACAGCCTCACGTACTTCTTGCATCATTATATTGGTAAGTTTTAATAATTTTACGCGTTTTATTCTCATTTTGTTTGTTATAGTCGTCCGATTATAGTTTCTATTTTAATTTTCCCTCTTACAGATCATTTTAAGCTCACATCACCTGGCTGCATAACACGCCCATTAACGGATGGTTTCGGCATGACAACAAGGTTTTGCACTATGCTTTTATCCTTAACTCCAATTGAATTTTACAAGTAATCATTGGATCATCAAGTACACTGTGAGCTAACGCCACAACAAGAACACAGTGCTCAATATTATAATGCATACAGGCTCTATTCGATTGTGTCTTACCGTATTCGACTAGATAATTTCATGCATCCACACTTTGATTTTTAAAATGTTAAATTGTATTGGCAATAGTTTTGGACTTCTTAATGTGGGCCCCCTTTTTTATTAGGTCTTTTTGTGTACAGGAATTTTAACTTTAATTTGACTAGCTGAAGAAAGGGAATGTATATAGATTACCGAAACGTGTACTAGACTTATGTAAATAAATATAAATAATTAATATTTCGTATTGACTAGGGGGACCATCCACCTACATACTCCTCATATGTACAGTTCATTTCACGTTAAGAAAACAGGATTGCTCTTATGGAAACAGGGTTGCCATATCGAACAGCGCTGTTCAACGCTATCATGGGAAAACGGCGACACATACATTTGTGAAATTCACTATTCAAGTTCAAGATAAAAAGCGGAAGAAACTAAGCTGCAAATTATTTTTACGAACTAAAGGGGCCCGGGGTGTTTACAAGGCCTATTTTTGGTTTGTACAAAATCAGAGGTAAACTACGGCACATAAAAGAACCTCAGCATTGAAGTGTAAGGCAAACTGGGGGAGAAAATAGAAACAATTTTTTTGCTAGTGGATTTACCTCGCACCGACATAGACAGGTCTTATGACGACGATGGGATAGGAAAGGCCTAGGAGTTAGAACGAAGTGGCCGTGGCGTTAATTAAGGTACAGCCCCAGCATTTGCAAATAATATTTTGTATGGAATCGAGAGGTGAGGGATGCATTTAAATGCATTCAATTAATTTTCTCAGTCAACGCGGGGTTCTGCTGTGCTGTCGTATTGCTCATACAAACAAAAGTAAAATTAAATGCGGTCGTAAGAAAAATGGTAAAATTAAAATGCGATTAAGAAAGAACATCTAAATAACAAAACCAAGCACAGATAAAACACACGGCAATTCTTTTATCAGTGCAAGTTTTGTCATGTTGTATCGCTGCACACCACAACACCAAAATCTTCAGTAAAAACTTCTGTACAGTACGAAAATAATAGAACACACACGAATACTATGCAATATACACCAACTCACACTCGACACAAGGCAAGTACGCAGTGGTTTAAAGCCTAAAAACACACAGGCAACAAATAAAAACCATACATGCCGTCTCTACAGACGTGAGCTGCCGGTGGTCCACAGAGTGAGGGACTACATGAGGCTTGTACCAGAGCAACACAGAAGAAGGAAAATGAAGGAAGGCAACGAAGCGAAGGCTGTTCCCGCCATGGTGCTTCCTCCCTACGAATGTATTTATGAAAAAGAAAGTGTTATACAGCCGTTTTAATAACTTACGGGCAAAAAACCTCATCCTTTTTATATACCGTTCATAATACATAACAAAGTACAGCATGACATTCCTTAATCACGAGGAATTATAGGTGTCTCTTTTTTCTTAACGTGGAATGAGCTATACCAGTGAGTAACAAGAGACATATAAAGACGTGTAATACAGACTTCAGATTCTAGTGAGGGTTAGTGGAATCCTCAACATCAACTTCTAAATTTCCACTTAATTAAGAGGACAATTCATGGTCTAATGTCTATAATTCTACATAACTAGCCGTGTGAGATAGCTTTGAATGTGAATACATAACACTACAATCCCAAAAGTGTAAATTCAAATGTAAATCTAAATCTAAGACTTCAAACTCCCTCAGTGGTAATGGCCTCCTGCCTCCGCAGGGACTTCGCTCGGTTATATTCGTTATGTGAGCAGTCCTAAGGAGTGTGAAAGCATCAAGTGATAAACCTTCTTGCCCGTTAGTAATCGCTGTTCTTGTAGCTGTACTTAGAACTACTGATACATTTCAAACTTATTCACTCTCTATGTTATGTACTCTTCTCCTTATACCTAAGCGTTTACAAAATTATACATTTAAAACAAGAGTTATTCTAGAATCTTTCACTGTTCTCTGTCTCTTGCTCTTCTTCTTCACTGTGATCCAGCCTTTTTCGTGAACGAGTCAGCCCATCGCGTCCTCCACTTACGTTTCTCCTGCCGAAGAAGTCAGCAATATTTAAATGAGTTGAGTAATGATGTACGGAACACTTTTGTTTCTTTAACTTGCCTTGAAATATTCAATACAGTAACACCCACCTCATCAGAGTATCCGGGATTCAGAAAGACTGCGGCTGGATGGGTTTATCAACGCTAATGGAGGGCATTTTGAACATGTGCTATGCTGTTATGATCTCTTCCTGTGTATTTGCCATGCTTAATGTACTACGTAGAGTTGTAGAAAATGAGTTCTAATATGGAGATAAACAGTTTCCGGACCTATGTCCATATAATTTATTTTCTTCGTGTTAGGCCCCTTTAAACAACAAGCTTTAAACAACAAGCTATTTTCTTCATCTACGTGTGAGGGAAGTGTCCTGAAACATTACGTTATTGTTAGAGCCTCTAAATGAACAGATTGATCTATGCAAATGGTTTCACTGAGTAACCTATATATATATATATATATATATATATATATATATATATATATATATATATATATATATATATATAATAACTTGTCCTGACTGACTGACTGACTGACTGACTGACTGACTGACTGACTGACTGATACATCATCGCCGAGCCAAAACTACTGGACATAAAGAAATGAAATGTAGGTGCTCGCTAAGGGAGAATTTTTGGATATCCCGTCCATAAGGGGGTGGAAAGGGGGGTGAATTTTTAAAATGAGGAGATCTATATCTCAAAGACTTAAAAGTTCACACACGTAAAACTTGCTATTTGGATTCTCCTTTAAGAATAAAGAAACATGTACTTTTTGTTTTCGGAAAATCCCATTAAGGGGGTGAAAAAGGGAAAAAATGGGTTAAACACCTTTTATGAGGAGACATATCTAAAAACTGAAGATTTTACAGACATGAAAATTGAAACTTGAAATCTCCCTTGAAAATAAAGAAACACCCATTTTTGTGTTTTGGGATAATCCGATGATTAGGAGGTGAACAGGAGTGACAAACGGGGTGAATTTTTAAAAAGACTATATCTGCAAATTATCTCAGACACGTAACATATTACAGATTAAAAAACTGGTATTTGGAATTTACTGTAAAAATAAAAAAATAAACATATCTTTTTCTGGAAAAAATAAGGGGAACATAAAAAGGTGGTTAATTTTTACAATTAGTATATCTACAGTATACCTCAAAAACTTAACATGTTCCAGATGTGAAAATTGGTATTTTGAATCTCCTTTAAATATTAGGAAACATGCATTCTTTGGTTTCCGGAGAAAATCATTAACGGGGGAGAATTGAAATATTAGTTGAACTATTTGTTTTAGAATGTATATATGTATAAATAAAGAAACACGCATTTTCGGGGGATCTACTTGGGGACGGTGGCGTTGTAAAAGGAGCTTAATTCCTTTTTATGACGATACACGTAACTAAAAACTGAAGATGTTACAGTCGTGATAATTGGCGTTTGGAAGCTCATTTATAAATAAAGAATCAAGATTTTTGGTTTTCAAAAAATTCACTTAAGGGGGAGAGTTAAGAGAAGTGAAAAAGTTTAATTCTTTTTTTGGAGAAACTTATATCTCAAAACTTAAGGTTACACACGTAAACATTTGTATTTTAAATCACCTTAAAAAATAAAGAAACACGCATAATTGGAGCGGGAAAATCAACGTAACGGGCTGGGTTGAAAAAGGAGTTGAATTTTTTATAAGGATATTTACAGAGTATCACAAAACTGAAGATGTTAGGGGCATGAACATTTGTATTTGAAATCTTCTTTCAGTGTAAAGAAAAACACCTGCACTTTCGTCTTCAGAAAGTCCACTTAAAGGGGATGAACGTATTGAAAAATTAGTTGAATTCTTTGTAGGCCCTATGTGGATTCTTATATCTCAAAAGTAAAGATGTTAAAGACGTGATAATTGGTATTTGGAATCTCCCACAAAAATAAAGAAACACGCACTTTTGGTAAAGGGGAATCAACTTAACGGGTAGGAAGGGGGGTGAAAATGAGTTGAATTACGTTTATGAGAATGTTTATATCTCAAAAATGAAGATGTTACAGACGTGAAAATTATTATTTGGAATCAACTTTAAAAATAAAGAAACACGCATTTGGTTTTTTTCGGGAAATCGACGTAAGGGCTGTGGGGTTGAATAAAATTAAATAAGGAGTTGAAATATGTTTATGAGGATATTTTATCTTAAAAAGTGAAGCTGTTACACACGTGAAATTTGGTATTTTGAATTTCTTTTCAAAATAAAGAAGTCCGTATTTTTTGTTTTCGGAAATTCCACTTAAGGCAGGAGAGGGGTGGATAGAAGTGAAGAAGAGGTGTTACAGACGTACATAGATGAAAACTGGCATTTTGAAACTCCTTTAAAAATAATGAAACATGTATTATTTTGTTTTTGTAAAATCCAATTAGGGGCTAAAAGAATTGGAAAAGGGGGTGAATTTTTAAACTAATTATAGATATATCTAAATTATATGTCAAGAGCTTAACATGTTAGTGACAAGAAACTCGGTATTTGGAAAGTCCTTTAAAAATACAGGAACATGTACCTTTTTGTTTTCGAAGAAGGCACTTAACGGGGGGTGAAATTAAGTGAAAAATAATTGATTATTTTTATGAGGATACTTATATCTTAAAAAACTGAAAATATTACAAACGTGAAAATTGGTATTTGGAATCTCCTATAAAAATAAAGAAACATGTACTTTTGTTCCCGGAAAAACATTTAGATGTGGGTGGGTGTTGGGGGAGGACTGATCAAGGGGTTGAATTCTTTTTATGGGGATACTTAAGTATATCTAAAAACTGAAGATTTTACAGATGTGTGAATAGGTATTTGGAATCGCCTTTAAAAATAAAGAAACATGTATTTATTTCTTCGACTTGAGTAGAGACTCTTTTTCACACGTACGCATGTCGCATGGACGTCTTAGACCCAAAAGGTTTACGAAGGTTTACAAAGAATTTCTGGGGTAAATGAAACTCAATTTTTTGGCGAGTTTTTATACTTTAGGAATGTTCAGATAATGTCTTAGTTCTATGCCGAGGAACGATTACTTTGATCAAATTACGAAATCCACGCGAGCGAAGCCGCGGGTAATTGCTAGTTTTATATAAATTTGTTGTTAATGTCCTGAGATAATTCACTGCCCTAAAATGTTACCAGTGGTGCTTTCGAATTAATCAGTGCACTAGCAATTACAGTAACGTCATCAATCGCAGCTATCAAATTATAGTCAACAAAATAATGAAATCTCTTAGCGTTCTAATCGAATGTTCTTTATGAATTCTTAGGCTGGCTATTATCTTAGTCTGCATTGATATATTTGTGCCACTAGCTACACTGGGTGATCGAACCAGTGTGTATCTTTGTGTGTCAGAAGTGGTTCCACACGCATGAATCCTCTGTTAGTCACAACTATAGAGTCATAAGGTAAATATCGATTAAGAAACTTTTCAAAAAATATGGAATCATTTATGCACTCACCATACCCTTCAGAAATAAAATTCACGAGACAATCTGATGTGAAAGATCTTAGTTACTTAAAAGTAGTGCTGTGTTTATATTCTAAGTAAGTGCTTGGTGCACTGAATTGGATAGCTTCTCAATTCATTTTTTCTAGACAGTCAGTATTAGAATGGACATTACTGTATCTTGCAACAATTGTACATTTTTTTATTTCTGGGGAAAATATTAACTTCCTAATACACGGTGCCAATAAAGGGACAGTTTAACGAAATATGCGACTAGCACGAATGGGTGAAAACATAAAGCCATCTGCTATAATTGAGAGTGGTTCCGTGAGCTTTATTTTCTCTTTCGGTGTTAGTAAAATGAGTCTCATTTCCGGTTCATTTTACTTGACAAGTAAGTCCAAACCGTATTAACTTTTCTCTTGAAATCGAAGACACAATTTAGTGTTACATTTAAATACTAGTTCTTGCCGACTGTTAACTATTTGTTTTAACAATGTAATTTCACGAGGAAGTGCCCGATCCAGTTTCTTGTTACAGTCACTATCTCCAACTTCAAAATTAGGGTCAGTACTCTCACATTAAGAACTGCAGTTTTGCTAGTTGGAGATGATTTCTATGCTGGATTTAATTGGAGATTATGCAGTATTTGTAACAGGAAACTTAGTTTAAATAATCTTGCTTAGAAAATGAGAAACTACTTGAATTACAAAATTTGAAGTACCGGCATTCAGTGTAGACCTTTCATGACTTGTGAGAACGAGGTTCTTCCTGTGTTTACGTCTACTCCATCAAAATCACTTTCCATGGCTATTTTCTGTGATAGTATGCTTTGTTGCGTTCCCTTTGGGCTTTGCTCTTCTTGAAGCACCACAGATCGCAAAGGTTTGGCACCAGCAGGCATTCGTGAATGGATCATTGATCTTCTGAGTTATCCCCACCTCTTCGCGCTACTAAATTAATTCCGTTATAATAGAACTACATTTCAGACTATCTTCCATTAGCTCTTAATGAATTCAAATGGAGATCACTCTGACGCAAGTGCGAGTAAAATGTGCGTTAGGTTATACCGATCTATACTAAATTATATGAATTTAAGCAGCTTCTGGCCAATCAAGGCCATTTTAGGCTATTATTCGATCACTAACAATAAAGTCATACAAAGTGCTCCTTAATTTACTGATGCACATTTCTTGACCACAGAAAGTCAAACCAACCTCATCGATTACACATATCTAGAAAATGTTTCCCACTTCGCACCACTTCACGTTTGGTAAAACAACGTTTCACACTCATTTTCATCGGCCCATTAAAAATCTCACTGGTGGTTACGTCTGGAATTTGGGTAAGGATATACCCCTTTGTACGAAATTCTAGGAATTTAGGCAGTGGCCCGCCACTCCAGACCGCTTTGTACGCTATCATTTAGCACTAAAAATTAAGTCACAAAAAGTACTCTTTAATTCATCGATGCACATTTTCTCATCCATAATCTTTATCGAAGCATGTGACCTGGAATCAGTCCAGCTTTTGTCGCTGGAAGTGACGGACGTGAAGCTGGTTTAAGATAAGTACAGAAAACTTTACCAGACTGGGAATAACGGACTTCTACATTCATATAATTTGTCCCATCTTTCATAATTTCACAAATTCATAATCAAGTTACGCAATGTAAACAATATTGTACATTAAAACATGGTTAAAAGTCATTTGATAAAGTCTGAAAATATTCTTCTAGAACGAAACAGGTCATTCATTTTTATTTAGTGTATTTTTACAGGTATGTCATAGTGTTCTAAATGAGGTATATCAACATTGGTATGTCCTTGAGTACTGTGACTTTTTTGCTTTATAAAGAGAAATTTAATGTGTCCTCCTATTCAATACACACATATCTCCATCATTAGATGGAGTAATAAAAGTCAAAACTGTTTCGACTGTTTCGACTCGTTTGAGTCATCTTCAGTGAAAAAAGGGGGTTAAAATTATTTACATAATATAAGCTAAAAATATGTTATAAACATCATGAAGGAACAAATTGAAAACAAAATAGACATGACAGAAATAAAAAAACAATTCAATATATACACATTTCCATCATTAGATATCTCAAACGAGTTGATTATTACTCCACATTAAATTTTCCTTTTTAAAGTGAAAACCGTCAATACGGAATGATTCTAATATCTGTTACTGTGACCTTTACCCTTTCAATTATTATTATTTTAAAAAGGAAGCCATATTTTTCAATGCCAGTTTAGTTACTGTAACTTTAAAACTTTTAAATCTGTCAAAAACGCTAATTATAACACTAACATACTATAACTTACCTGAAAAATTACACACTATTAAACAATGAATGGCATGTTTTGTTCTATAAGATCCTCACGCTGTATCAAATCACTTTAAATCATGAGTAGATATGTTGAATAAACAATATTGTACATATTTACATATGATTTAAAGTGTTTTGATGGAATTTGAGGATTTTGTTGTAGAACGAAACATATCATTCCTTGTTTAATAGTTGTGTGTATTTTTCAAGTACGTCATATGTCTATAATTACTGCTTCCGACAGGCTGAATAGCTTTAAAATTACTTTTATTTACTGATTTGTCATGCATGACTTAAAGCTTTAGTGAAAATCGTGCATTTTCCATGGTATTATCATCACAAAGTTTAATTAAAATTAATGATCGTAATATTAATATCTATAACATCATCAGAATCGGAGAATCAATATTTAAGTCTCCAGATTTCTCAACACAATTACATTTATGTTATTAATATAGAAATATATTTCTAATGAAGTATACTATGAGTGTGTTGTCAAGTATTTCTGATGTGATACATGCAGAAGAGTCTGCAACCATTTCGATACGTTTAGTTTTTATTTTACATCATTGTATGTGAAATAGGATTTGGGTGCAGGATTTAGCTGTCAGTCGACCGGGAGCTTATGAAATTGAACACGCTAGTTCCATTTATGGCGAGTGGCAGCAACCGAAGGTAAAATTCCCCTTACCATTCATTGAAGTGAGCAAATAAACTCATGAGCCCCCGAGTCCAAGCTGCTCTCTGGACACCTGCCGTGTGGTACGTGGACTGCACAATAAATGTGGGTCATATAAGCAATGAAAGACAAACGGAAATAGTCTGTTGTCGAGTTCATATAATGGTTCCCAACTGGGAGACCAGTAAGGAATTCCAATCCAGTTAACGAGCACATGATATTCAATAGAATTCCACGCAGTCATTTAGTGGATGCACGGGTTCTTTTGAAGAAAGCGTCATCTCATTAGTTTTAACGTCCACAATTTTTATTTATTTATTAAATATCTTATTTTACATGGTGAGAATAAGGCTACGAAACCTAACGTTGTACCCGACAAAACATGCCCTCACACTTGAAACATACGTACATTACAATTATTCCATTAAAAATTTGAAAATCAGAATCTAGGTCACATAGCTTATAGATAGATGGATAGATAGACAGATAGTCAAATCTTTTATTTTAAGAGGCAAAATTAGGGGCACTTTTCCCTAACTTATAATGCTCTCGTAATTAAATATTATGTTATCGCGCGCGCGCGCGCGTGTGTGTGTGTGTGTATCTTCTTCAGTCCTGAAGTACCGTTGGATGCATTAGATCTTTTCATTATTTGTGTCCGGCTCCATGGCTGAATGGTTAGTGCGCTGGCCTTTGGTCACAGGGGCCCTGGGTTCGATTCCTGGCAGGGTCGTGAATTTTAACCATCATTGGTTAATTTCGCTGACACGGGAGCTGGGTTTATGTGTCGTCTGCATCATCATTTCATCCTCATCATGACGCGCAGGTCGGCTACGAGAGTCAAATCAAAAGACCTGCACCTGGCGAGCCGAACTTGTCCTCGGACACTCCCGGCACTAAAAGCCATACGCCATTTCTTTTTTCATTTTATTATTTGTGAAACGTGAGGTAACAAGTGTTTTGGGCTGTGGTTTCATGCTTTATAAGTGACTTAATTGCCTTATTTCCTTTAATTCTTAGGTGTAACAAAGGACCCCAACAAAATTTTGCCAGCTTGGTACATTTAAAGCCAATGCATTCGCCTCTCTCCATATCTTGACGACTACACCTATCTCCCTGTCAATGGTTCACTTCCAGATAATCCTCTGTCTGCCTTGCCTGAGACTACCTTGCGGATTACAGCTCATTGCCTACCCTGTGATACTCTCTTGTGACCTTTTCAGAGTGTGGCCGATCCACCTCCATTTCTTCTTATTACCTGTTGCTTTACGGGACCTTGTCTTATGGCCTCCCAAAGGTCTTTGTTTGAGATAATCTTTGACCACCATATTCTCATCATGTACCTCAAGCGCCGATTTATACTCGTGTTGGTGAGTAGTATACATAAAGATGTATGATACGCAGCTAATTGTTCAGTGATCAGCCTTAGTGTGTTAATTAGATCCATAGAAGCCCGAAAATCTCCAAAACCTTCCTGTTCTCGGCGGAATTTCCTATTAACGGCACTGCGTTTCCTGTTAAGTATGATATTTGACATCACCTTTCCCCATATTAGAGCAACATTATTACCCTCCAGTTATCACAATCTGAGAGGTCACCCTCCCTAGGTATTTGGATGAGGACTCCCTTCTTCCAGTCCTCAGAAAAGTGTAGTTATGTCTTTGGTCAATTTCCAAGTTTCACTTCCATTTAGTAATGAAGATTAAACATTTTGGTTGAATATTCATAGATTTCACTTTTATGCAAAGGTGAGGGGATCTCCATATTGGTCGTAACTGTGCAGAAGCTCCTTTGGCTTTATTTATACGACTCACAACATCTCTAAAAGGACCTCCATTCCGGCTTCCTATGCTTCCCAATTAGCAAAATACTCTACCCTTCCTATATCCATTCAATCCTGAGTCAAGCTAGAATTGTTAAGATGATTTATGCGTATTAGCTTTGTCTTTTTTGTTAATTATATATAAGCCATACTTCTTTAGCTTCAATTTTTAAGTCATTCAGTTTGATTTCCATGCCCCGAAAACATTCGCATAATCCAGTTCATCCAATACGTTATGTAATCCCTCACTGAATTCCCCGCTTTCTGTTTGTTGCCTCTCTCAACATACAATCATACATACCCCTAATCACGAAGTTGATGTAGTGGCAATGAGTGTACCTAAAACTAAAGTTGTAGTAAATAAAAACTTAGCAGGAGTAGTGAAGATTAAAAAGGAGGATAATCCTATTTACAGTGTCATGATAAACAAAACTGGCAACAGGAGGCATCCTTGTCTTACTCCAGATTTCACAGCAATATTTCAGGCAGCTTCCCTTTAAATTCTACTTGACAAGGATATACATCGTACATTGCCTGTGTAAGACAATATTCAGTGGTATTGCGAACTTCTCTATAGCCCTCTACATTTTTCTCCTGTTGACAGAATCAAAGGCCTTTACAAAATCAATGAGTAGTATACATAAAGACGTATGATACGCAGCTAATTGTTCAGTGATCAGCCTTAGTGTGTTAATAAGGTCCATAGAAGCCCAAAAACCTCCAAAACCTTCCTGTTCTCGGCGGAATTTCCTATTAACGGCACTGCTTTTCCTGTTAAGTATGATATTTGACATCACCTTTCCCCATATTAGAGCAACGTTATTACCCTCCAGTTATCACAATCTGAGAAGTCACCCTCCCTAGGTATTTGGATGAGGACTCCCTTCTTCCAGTCCTCAGAAAAGTGTTTTTTTTTTGTTCCACATTCGTGTTAGAAGTGTCTCCATTATCTCTGCTCTTAAATCTGGATCTACCTTTAGGGCTTCCGTGTTAATGTTATCTACACCACGTGTTTTGTCACTCTTCATTTGTCTGACTGCTTGTGCGATCTCGTGTCGTGTTGGTGCATCTAACGAGATATCTGGATCCTCCGAAATGGTTTCGCCTTCTTCAGAAATGGATTATTGAGTACTCCTGTGAGGTGCTGTCTCCATCTTTCCAGATGCTGTGTCTCAGATGACAAGGTTACACTGTTTGTATTTCTAACTGGTTCCTCCCCAGAAAGGTTCCTCCTAGCAAGCTTTCCCGTAAAGGCATATGCTTATTTGCTCTTACCGCCTCTTGCTGCTTCTTCTGCTTTTAAACACTTGCTTATCTCTCCGTAGTTTCTTCTTAACTTCCTTGGCCTCCCTGTATTTTTTATTTTCTTCCACCTATTGGTTGCTTGTTCTACGGGAGTTGACCACTATCTTGCGCTCTCTTCGCTTTTAGATTGATATCCAAGTGTCATTCGATATCCATTCTTTCCCCCTTCGTTCTCTATGGCCAACTATCTCTTCACATGTGTCAAGAAAGAGTTCTTTGACTCTGTTTCATTTAGTATTTATCTCTTAATCTGGTAGTGCACCGAGAGCCTCAAATCTGTTCTCAATTGTCTCTTAAATTCATTTTGAACTTCTGGTTTTTCCAAATTTCCCTGAGTTGAAACGCTTCATTTGTACAGCTGCTTGCTTTGTTGGCGCTGTTAAATTCAATCTAATATCAGCAATATGTTTTTAGGTACTGTTACTATTTGATCATCAGTTTTTCTCCTTATTCAGTCTTCAATTTTCAATACGATGGCATAATTTAACAAAAAATAAAAACAAAAAAGTATTAGTTAAAGATTAAATGATGGTCGTAGACGCAACAGACTCTTTATCATCAAACGTGGATAGGAAAATATCCTTGATTTTTCTTCAGGACAGAGGAAGTTAAGTGGAGGCGTGTTAAACTAGTGACCTCGCGATTGACTTCTCACAAAAGTGACCATAGCTCGAACCCAGCCAATGCATGACGGATTTTTGAAACGAAAATTCATAAATGTTTATGCCACTCTCGGCGTCCAGATACCACGTTAAACGGGATGTCCATGGTTATCACGACAACATTCACGTAAAGCTATTAGATTGCATCCTTATTTCGTTGGAGTTAAAAGTATTGTATAATAACAATTTCACGTTTAACTATGATATTTTTCTATACTGTAACTTTATATATTTAAAATTCCGGTTATTGTATTTTAATTGTCTGCACATTTATTCATTCCCTAAGCAATAGAAAGAAATTGTTCGATTTTTCTTATTCTTTAAATTCACATCGACATTCCCTCCGACTTTTCATATATAGGCAATATGATGGTGAATATCATCCGTTATTAAATACATTTAATTCATAGAATGTAAAATAACTAAATAAGATAAACTGACTCAATTTCGAAAAATATATGCAACAGCTAAACACGAGTTTTGAATTTATTACCAATCCACATATATCTTACGACGTTATATTCAAGTATGAATTCCCTTAATTTAGCCCTTAATGAAGTAAAGATTTCCTTAAATTCATTTTTCTCCGTATGGATTGCTTCAACTAACATGTTGCACAAGGACTAAATGAAAAGGCTGAAGGGAGCACAATAGATGAAGATTGGACAGTCGTGATGAATGAGATAAGTAGGGCTGCTGAAGAAAAGTTAGGAAGAAAGGAAAGGCCAAGTAAGAATCAGTGGACGACTTGGGCGATATTAGACCTGATTGATTAACGGCGAAAATACAAGAAAGCAACAAATGAGGAGGGACGATAAGAATACAGGTGATTAAAGAATGAAGTTTATAGGAAGTAGAGGAAGTAAGAATGACTTAAAAAGACGTGCAACGGTTTTGAAGGTCGTATGGTTGTAGGAGATGATGATGATGATGATGATGGTGGTGATAATTATTGTTTAAAGGGGCCTAACATCTAAGGTCATCGGTCTCTATGGTTGTAAGGAAAGGTAGATGCTGCGTACATCAAGGAAACATTGAGAGAAAGAAAAACCAGAACCTTGTACTCTTATGTGCCGGCCCCGCGATGTAAGGGTAGCGTACCTGCCTCCTATCCGGAGGCCCCAGTTTCGATTTCTGGCCAGGTAAGAGATTGTTACCTGGATCTGTGGGCTGACTCGCAGCCCACTCAGCCACGTTATTACAACTGAGGAGTTATCTGACGGTGATATAGCTGCCCCCCCCCCCCGGTAGAGAGAGCCAAGAATAATGGCCGAGGGGATCCATTGAGCTGACCAGACAACACCTCGTAATTTGCAGGCCATTGGGCTGAGCAGAGGTCGCTTGGTAGGCCATGGCGCTTCAGAGCTGTTGCGCCGTGGGGTTTGTTTTCTTTTGGTACTCTCAGGTATGTAATGTATAATGAGGTATTGTGAAGAGATTCAGTATGACGTTCCTTGAAATCGGCATATAACATGAAGTACTTGAGAGAAATTTCAACATAATCCTCTCATGATTCGTAGCTTGTAATTCTATCTCACTTATTGAATCTATTCTTTTTTAACAATTTGCTCTTCGTCGCACCGACGCCGACACTAATAGGATAGGAAAGGGCGAGGAATGGGAAGGTAACGCCCGTAGGCTCAGTTAAGGTACAGCCCTAGCATTTGCCTGGTGTGAAAATGGGAAACCACGGAAAACCATCTCCAGGGCGGCCGAAAGTGAGATTCGAAACCTCTATCCCTCGAATGCAAGCTGATAGCTAATTGACTGTATCCATTGTTCACTAACTTCATAGAGTTATAGCTCCAGGGTAATCTCCATGTGCTACATGCATTGGAAGTGCGAGTATTAAAGTATTCAAGTTCTTTGGTCCTTTTCAGTAGAGAAATCGCCAACATTACGCCCTAGTATGGCTGCTGGGTCGTCAGTGGCATTGCTGCACTTTTCCCAGATTCTGGGACATTTGGAATGAAGTACTCAATTTTATTCCTGGGGCCAGATTAAACGACGTAAGCATGATTAATCAATAATTTTAGCTGAGTTGATTTTCTGTCTTAAATTAATTTCTGTGTTCACGACGCTGTTTAAGGGATTGTTTTCACTAATCAGTCAAATTAAGCGTTACCACATCCAGTAGATCGATCAACGTATGTGCTATGGTTAATCTCACTAAACTCACTAAACTGTAATTATGGAATAGACTGCGAGTTTGATGTCACATCAACAATTCTTATGATAAATTACGACATTATATTTCAAGAATGAAGTTCTCAGCATGAAATCCTAATTTTGCTTCACTAATTGCGAGTATTAAAGTCTTCGAGTTCTTTGGTCCTTTTCAGTCGAGAAATCGCCAACATTACGCCCTAGTATGGCGGCTGGGACGTCACTTGGATTGCTGCAGTTTTCCAAGATTCTGGGGCATAGTTCGTCGTTCAGACACCACTGCAAGTCTACTTTGTGGGACAACGCCTTGACGATGCACTAGAAGAGATATGTAGGCTACCTCCACTTTTATAAATGCCTACCGAGCTCGATAGCTGCAGTCGCTTAAGTGCGGCCAGTATCCAGTATTCGGGAGATAGTAGGTTCGAACCCCACTGTCGGCAGCCCTGAAAATGGTTTTCCGTGGTTTACCATTTTCACACCAGGCAAATGCTGGGGCTGTACCTTAATTAAGGCCACGGCCGATTCCTTCCCACTCCTAGCCCTTCCCTGTCCCTTCGTCGCCACAAGACCTATCTGTGTCGGTGCGACGTAAAGCAACTAGCAAACAAAAATATAAATGCCTGCAATTGGCCGCTATATCAAAAACTAAGTTCTCAGAAGGGAAGAGTGGTTCAATGTTTCTTTATTTAAGTAAGAAATAATTTAACATGCAGTAAATGGAAAATGAAGTGATGACATTGTTTTGTTACAACGCGCACATTTGGGAATATCTTCTCATCTCCAAATTGCTAGGCCAAGCTGAGTTACTCAGACGGTCTGAGCCCAAATTGGCCGATACTATCACGGCTCAATGGCATCTGAAAGTGCTCGAATACGACAGCCTCTTGTAGGTAGATTTACTGATACGTAAAAGATATCCTATGGAACAAAATTCGCTCACCTCAGATTCTCCGAAAACAGTAAATGTAGTTTGCGGGACGAAAAACCAGAAGCATTATTACTATAGTCCATATTGTCCACACTGTGGAATGAATCAGTATTATATAAACTACGTATTTTACGTGTTGTCCACATTGTTCATTTCAGGACCTCTAGATGCATTTAATACTTTTTAACGCCATTTGTGTATGTTTGTACATTTGCTTTTAGTTATTAGGTGTGTGTGTACAGATTTGTATTATGGCTGATGATGGATAGCCAAGGCCGAAACTAGTTACTCGACTAAAAATGTAAAAGTAAATAATGCGTATTGAAAGGTGGACCATTTCTTACATAAGTTTTGTTATTACTGCAGAATGAAATCAAGACGTTCAGCACGCCTTAACATGTTCTCAGTGTGAATCGAATGCAACATTTTTTCACCCCTTAATTTCTTCAAAAGTTTAAGTTGAATTTATTTATGGACTCGGGCAATTTACTGAAGAATTTCAGATTAGATCAGGAAAATGGTTCCCGGAACTCAACATTACGTTCTGTACTAACATTTTCTGGAGAGAACTAACCGGCTATAGAGGTAGACTTGCGATCTAGAATGCCATACGAAATTCCCCTCATCCCACTTCATCATGCCAGAATAGTTGAAATTCCCAAACGCTGCTCCCAGGAGAAGGGCAGTCAGTTCATTTCTCTGTGCATAGTGACGGACTTGGCTTCATCGCTCTCAGTATGTTTATGTTAAGTTATGGGGCAAGGAATGGAATGTGTACCTCGGAAATTCACAGAAGGCACAATTCATATGCAAGCCTGAGGTAAATGAGGATAAGCTCTACCCAGAACAGCCGACAAAGTCTGAAATTCTAATCTCTCAGTGTTAATCTTTATGTATATTCAGTGATAGCCTTAACCGAAGTGGAAGGTAACCGTGAGAGATACAACACTTAAGCAGATTTATGGACATTAACGCTTTGCGTCACATTCCGACCTTCTTGAGTTCTTTGATCTCCTTGGTCCACACAGCTTTTCTTGTTTGACTACAAAGCAAAGTCTCCGATAGGTTTGTGTCTGTTTTGGTGCAGGCTAATCTCAAGAACCAAAGCAAAGCAAAGTCACCTCCGTACAGGCCATGAAGGCCCTTGGAGAAGTGGAAGGTAAAGGCTTTCACCATTGTTACCCTCGGCACGTGATGGGGTAGAGTGGTTAGCTCTACGTCCGGCCGCCTTTGCCCCCATGAATTAACCTTGTACTCATTTTTGATGTAGGCTGAGTGAACCTCAGGGCCATATGCACCTCCGGAATTCGAAATCTCGTTTCTTACATTTTACGACTTCCTGACGGAGATTCGAACCCACGTCCTTCCTGGCGAACCGAGCACGCTTTTACCGCCTCGGCCAGGCAGCCCCTAATCTCAAGAACCACAGAACGGATTTTGATGTGGTTTTCACCGATGTAGAGAACACATATTGAGGGAGATCAAAATGCACGATAGTGGAGACAGGCAGTCGCGATTTCAGCAAGGAAGTCGAAGAGAAAATGGCTATTAGAGCGCTATCTTGCCTGACGCTGTCTAAATCGTCATCGACAGACAGTATGCAATGAAGAATGGTTGTCCATAAAATGCTAAAGAATTAACGATGGCATGTACGCCTGTCCATAAAAGGTAGGATTCAGAAAGCATTTTTATGATGCTGAACATGATGAACATAACACACACCCAGACTCCGAGCCATCGGAATTAACCAATGAAGGTTAAAATACCCTATTTGGTCGAGAATGGTACTCGCGAACCCCTGGAATAAAGGCCAGCCCGCTGACCATTTGGCCATGGAGCCAGACTAGAGTAATGTGAAGAGTAGTGATACTGAATTATTAGTATGCAAACACCCTGATATGAGAAGTAATAATTTACAATTTCACAATTCTATCAGCATTGCTACACATTGATATCTTATATATCCTGAAGTTCAGGAAACAATTAAGAGTATAAATTCGAGCGGAGACATTCCTTCACATCGTCTACATTTCGATAAGGACTTGTTCACCGCAATATGACGAGGGATACTTGAACGTATCAGTCCCAAAGAGTGCAATGACTGAGCTGTGAAGAAAATATCATCATAAACCTGATTGTTGTGTTGCAATCATATGAAATCGAAACTGAAATAGCTTAATGCACTAAAAGAGTCAGAAACTGCGAGAAAAAGAGTTCAAATTAGTTTCATACTTTGGATGATACCATTATTACTGGCAATAAATCACACATTAGGTATCTTCCTCCTTGCCTTTCTCCACAATTATTGGGGTTGGCACTTCGCGTAGATTTGGCCCAGTTTTACGACCGCATATCCTTCATCACGCGGCCCCTATATACATGGATGTATTCACTTCTGTGTGTTTCTGTAATAAACCAAACATTAGATATATTCAATAATTGAAAATGCAGAACACTATGAAGAAAACTAATTTAGTTTTAAACAACCCAGTATCCACAAAATGTAAGTTTGGATTTCAGAACTTCACGAAGGTAACTCTTTCAGTTGAGCAGCTAGTATGGGATTTGTTGTTTAGTCTCGTAGAAGAAACCTGTTCAATGGACTCTCCAATCTTTCGAAAGAACCGATCCGAGTCTTTAGTACATTCTTCATTCTAGGAAATGATGTTCATTCAATTACTCGACTTCTAAAAATCATTAGAGAGCCACCTGGGGGAAACAAATGGCAATTAAATAGTGCTCTGCCATTCCATGAGCTATTTGTCCAACGATTAAATTGTCTAATTCAACACACTTTTGAAATTACAGCATTGGCTTGAATCTAACATATTACCTGGATTATTCCTCCGGTAAAACTACATTAACGTTACCTGATCGCCCTCACCTCAGTTCCTGCTTCAGATACCTTTTGTGTACGAAAAATGTAATTAATTATTTCCTTATCGTTAATAAAAGTTTGAAATCACTCTCATATTTACTGTAGATACTGTATTTATAGGTCGCCGGCTTGGAAATTTAACCTGGTAATAAGGCACGTCATTAAACTGAAATATTGTCAGTTCATGTGAAAATATGAAAATATTGTCCTTTTCTTGAGACGCTGTGCTACTTAGCATTTCGGTAACGTACCTCGTTATATTTTAACTGTAATTCGAATTCTACGCCACTGTTGATAATAGAATACATTTGCTTCGTTCAGGTACGGGGTATGTCTGTTATTTCACTAAATTAATTATGAATTAACTTACTTCTAAAAGATTAAATACATCAGTGCCATAAAAATAATAGAAAGAAGTCCTCCCAAAAATGCTCATTACTAAAATAGCTTCCGTTCATTAGTGTAATCTAATAATAATAGCAGTAAAATTATCTCTTTTCCTTCTTAATCCGTTTACCCTCCAGGGTTGGTTTTTCCCTCGGACTCAGCGAGAGATCCACATCCAGCGCCGCCTCAAGTGCAGTGTCCTGGAGCGTGAGACTTTAAGGTCGGGGATACAACTGTAGAGGAGGAACAGTACCTCGCCCAGATGGCCTCAGCTGCTATTACTGAACAGGCGCCTTATGGGGGATAGACAAAGAAGTCGAAAAGAAGCGGCCGTGGCCTTAAGTTGGGAACCAACCCGGCATTTGTCTGGAGCCGAAGTGGAAAACTACGGAAAACAACTTCGAGGATGGCTCAGTATGGAATCGAAACCCCGTCTACTTAGTTGATTTCAGGAGGCTGAGTAGACTCCGTTCCAGCCCTCGTACCACTTTTCAAATTTCGTGACAGAGACGGAAATCGAACCCGAATCTCCGAGGGTGGCAGTTAATCACACTAACCACTAAACCACAAAGGCGGGAAACAATGATAATAACGATGATAATAATAATAATAATAATAATAATAATAATAATAATAATAATTTGAGAGTGGTAGAGAAGGAAGATTCAGATGGATCGTAGGACATCACTCAACACGTAAGATAAAGAACAAAATCGGAGAACGCTTAATACTGGTCTATAAAGACAAGAATAACGACCAAGTGACTTCATCACATTGACCAAGCACCACCTCGTAATCTGCAAGCCGTCGTGCTGAACAGTGGTCGCATGGTAGACCAAGTCCCATCGGGGCTGTAATGCCATGGAGTTTGTTCATTTGTTTGTAATTTTTTGTTTGTTTGTCTGTTTGTAGAGCACTTAATAGACTTCTGCGAAGAGTCCGATGTTATACTCATGCCTACATGATCATTGAACTTCCGTAGAAGAAAAGGATCCGATGTTGTACTCATGCCTACATGATCATTGAACTTCCGTAGAAGAAAAGGATCCGATGTTATACTCATGCCTACATGATCATTGAACTTCCGTAGAAGAAAAGGATCCGATGTTATACTCATGCTTACATGATCATTGAACTTCCGTAGAAGAAAAGAATCCGATGTTATACTCATGCCTACATGATCACTGAACTTCCGTAGAAGAAAAGGATCCGATGTTATACTCATGCTTACATGATCATTGAACTTCCGTAGAAGAAAAGGATCCGATGTTATACTCATGCCTACATGATCACTGAACTTCCGTAGAAGAAAAGGATCCGATGTTATACTCATGCCTACATGATCATTGAACTTCCGTAGAAGAAATGGATACCTGGAAATCGCCCAACCCGTTACCAGGGGAATTCCAGATCGACAATATTGCGGTCGGGTAGTACCGAACTGATACGACGGTCAAAACATTCCAAAGGTATCTTTGTTCCATAACGAAAGGTCGCGGTTGAACTGGTCTGAATTGACGAATGGGTTACCTAAACCCCCACCCCTCAATAACTGCCACAGTATCAGTTCTCACACAGTCTCATTGCAGTGTATTACTAGTTGGAGTGTACAATGTTTTCCATGTTAAATGAGGAGGGCTTTAAGTTAGTCGTTTTTGAGGGATTTAGAAATGCAAAAGGTGACAAGACGCAATCGCGTCAAAAGTGGCGATGTTCGGCTCATTTGCTCGCAGTTGACGCGGGTGCCATTTTATGAAATACTGTTGGGGAACCATGTCCCGACCTAGGTAGACATAACATTTCAAACAGTGTGAAACGCAACGCAACTGAAACGTCACTGGATGCTCCTGTAAAATTGTTACGAAGAGAGAATGAGTCCGCTCCCGATTCTTTGGCTGGAAATTTCACTCGTGACGATGACGAACGAGCAAGGAGAAACATGAACGATGCTAAAAGAAAAAATCTTCCTCCTCTTCCGAAATATGCTGGCAATGTCCACAAAGCTCTTGAGAACTTACAGATAAAAGCTAACAAAGGTGATGATATGTTGTTGTTACTGAATATTGTCACTGAAAGTAATATCGTTTTCTGTTCTAAGGGTAATGTGGAGTATTGTGACCGTAACGTCACTACGAGTATTTATTACGAAATTAATATGTGGGGAGTGTACATGCTTGAAGCTTCTTTGTCAGGACGGGAGCTCAGTTTCATCATAATGCGTAACATTCCCGCCAGCAAGACGCCAAACTCACACGGATTTTAGCTGATAAAACCCCCAAAGTGAGAGCGCACGATGAGGGAAGACAAGGAGGAACAATAGATTAAGCTGACTCCGCCACTAAAACAAATGCCGACTCACAGTACAGAGAGAAGGTGATTTTGGATGTACTTTTGGCAAAACAACGCTTAAATTAAACATGAAGCACACGTCGGAGTAACAGTAAGAATATTTGGTTATTCACAAAATTATAAAATAAAGTAATATAATATTATTTATGAAAGTACACGTCAATGGAATTACGTAAGCTGCTGGAGCGTCATAACACTAGCTATTAAGCAGACAGTCAATAGTGATTCCCCCCTGGACCCTTGATTTAGACGGCCGAATTATTATTGCACTAATGATCGTTTTGAGTTCCGCGTTACATCAAGTATTAGTGATTGGCGAGCCACGCGATCTGACGCATCGCTGATTTCCATAGACTTAATGGATCTGGAGATCTCAAATTTGGAGTGGGGACCGCATATCTGTTCATCCCTCCCCCCTACATGTGAGACCATATATGCTTGCACTTCTGAGGGTGGCTATTTCAGTCGACAGAGAGTCTATGAGGCAACCGTACGGCCGGTCTGTGGTCGGACTTCCTTTTGTTTTTGTGTAGAAAATGTGGATATAAACGAGAGTGCAAAAATTGTGTAATTTCTCATACGAATTGTCAGCAGAAAACTGTAATTGAGCGATAGTGCTGTATGAATTGCGGATCGGTCGCGACGCGCCACGTAATTACGTGAACTATGTCGTATATTCGCATCGCGAAACTGTGATGCTGTGATGTGCCGAATGTCGGACGGGGAAAACTGCGCTTTAATTAATCTCTCGTGGTAGAGAGGGAGACCGTGGTGTGTGCATCAGTAAACTGAAAATTGTGGGGATAGACACGTGAGAAAGTAGATGTCCGAGTAATGAAATATAAACATAATTACAGGTCTAAATCATCGTGCTAAACGACGGCGTCATTGTAGTTGAGTACATAGAAACAGACATACGAGGCAGGGTTTAAAAAAAAGAACATAGGAAACCAATGTCACGTTAGTTCAGATTATTAAACTATCGCAGTGACGAAAACCGCGATTTCTGTACTAGTTTGGACTGATTGAGGTAGCCTAGCAGTGACCGGAATCGGATTAACAAATATGTAACTTTCATTCTGCGTTAGATCGCAGTCATAACAATATAAAGGAATTTAACAGTGACGTGTGAAGGAATCTTTGTGAAACCCGGTGTGAGTAGTATCTTTCCAGTGTTCACCACCCCAAGACCATGGTTTCTTCAAGAGTCAACGAGGGACATCTGGAACCCGTGACCTCCCACCGAGGCGACATGGAATGTACGAATCCTGCGGGTCCCTCTGGACTTGAACGAAGGAGGACCAAACAGCTGTTGAGTACCCAGTTATGACATTGTAGTGCTAACATCCCTTTGTAAATAGATAGTAAATGTAAGAATAGGGTTAATATAATTTTATAAATGTTGAATTGTCAGATTAGTTTTGCTTAGAGTGGTCAGTAGGATCCCTTTCAATTTTAATACTTGAGATTATTTGGGAAGGAAACAAGTAAGGATAATTGCATGTACTTTAGCCCATTTTTCTTATTTGCATGAGCATGTACAGGGATTATTTGTAGTCAGGAGTGTTGATAGAAAAAGGGGGAGAGACATTTTTAATTTTGGTGAGTCAACGTAATAGCTTTCTTCTGAATTAATTATTCTATATGAAACAGGATAATATGTCGTTAGGATCTTCAATATTGCCTGTGGACGATATTTTAAATGTGCAGATAGTAATAGCACTCTTTTATAATGCAAAGTTGTAGAGTTTATTGCATGTTAGGTTAAGAAGTGGCTGTATGACCCGTGTGTGAAGAGTTCTTCATGCCCGGGGTTCGAAAAAACCACCCTCCAAACACTAGCTAGGACCCTGTGTAATTTTTTGTATTTTTATTGGTAATTAAGTTAATTTATTTGGTTTGATATTAAGTGCCGATTTACTGAAAGTAGATTCACTTCATTTTAAATATACATTCTTATATCTCTGTTTGAGGTAATGGTAAATGTTTGTCTGTGAGATGAGAAAACCATGTTAATTATGCGATGTATGGAACTGTGTCTGAACCCTGAACTTCTGTGAGGTTGGAATATATTGAAATGATATAGCGGCATGATATTGAGAAATATTCATAGGATATGATGAACGCCCGAGCTGATTTTAGCATATTAATAAGTGCATCAGTATTATTGCGTTAAAATAATGAGCCGCTGACGATGCATTGAGAATGAACTTATTTGTGGAGAAGTTTGTTTTACATAGGTTCTCGTCCTGTACTGTGAGCGCTTTCCAAATAGAGTTATGGTGGTCCAGACGAGGGTTTGCAGCGTTTTTAAAGGAAGCTGGCAAGCCGAGATCTCTATACTGACTGTGAAAGAAAATGAGGGTTCTGAGACACAACATTAATCTTTAGTAGTCGATGTACACTGACTGACAGAGCAAATGCAACACCAAGAAGGAGTGGTCAGAACTTTATGCCAATTGCAGGGTAGACTGACGTCACTGAGGTATGCTCATGATGTGAAATGCGCCGCTGTGCTGCGCACGTAGCGAACGATAAATGGGACACGGCGTTGGAGAATGGCCCACTTCGTACCGTTATTTCTCAGCCGACAGTCATTGTTGAACGTGTTGTCGTGTGCCACAGGACACGTGTATAGCTAAGAATGCCAGGCCGCCGTCAACGGAGGCATTTCCAGCAGACAGACGACTTTACGAGGGGTATGGTGATCGGGCTGAGAAGGGCAGGTTGGTCGCTTCGTCAAATCGCAGCCGATACCCATAGGGATGTGTCCACGGTGCAGCGCCTGTGGCGAAGATGGTTGGCGCAGGGACATGTGGCACGTGCGAGGGGTCCAGGCGCAGCCCGAGTGACGTCAGCACGCGAGGATCGGCGCATCCACCGCCAAGCGGTGGCAGCCCCGCACGCCACGTCAACCGCCATTCTTCAGCATGTGCAAGACACCCTGGCTGTTCCAATATCGCCCAGAACAATTTCCCGTCGATTGGGTGAAGGAGGCCTGCACTCCCGGCGTCCGCTCAGAAGACTACCATTGACTCCACAGCATAGACTTGCACGCCTGGCATGGTGCCGGGCTAGAGTGATTTGGATGAGGGAATGGCGGAACGTCGTGTTCTCCGATGAGTCACGCTTCTGTTCTGTCAGTGATAGTCACCGCAGACGAGTGTGGCGTCGGCGTGGAGAAAGGTCAAATCCGGCAGTAACTGTGGAGCGCCCTACCGCTAGACAACGCGGCATCATGGTTTGGGGCGCTATTGCGTATGATTCCACGTCACCTCTAGTGCGTATTCAAGGCACGTTAAATGCCCACCGCTACGTGCAGCATGTGCTGCGGCCGGTGGCACTCCCGTACCTTCAGGGGCTGCCCAATGCTCTGTTTCAGCAGGATAATGCCCGCCCACACACTGCTCGCATCTCCCAACAGGCTCTACGAGGTATACAGATGCTTCCGTGGCCAGCGTACTCTCTGGATCTCTCACCAATCGAACACGTGTGGGATCTCATTGGACGCCGTTTGCAAACTCTGCCCCAGCCTCGTACGGACGACCAACTGTGGCAAATGGTTGACAGAGAATGGAGAACCATCCCTCGGGACACCATCCGCACTCTTATTGACTCTGTACCTCGACGTGTTTCTGCGTGCATCGCCGCTCGCGGTGGTCCTACATCCTACTGAGTAGCTGCCGTGCGCATTGTGTAACCTGCATATCGGTTTGAAATAAACATCAATTATTCATCCGTGCCGTCTCTGTTTTTTCCCCAACTTTCATCCCTTTCGAACCACTCCTCCTTGGTGTTGCATTGTCACTGTCAGTCAGTGTATTTTTAGTTGGTTTCCACATTTGTAACGAGTTATGATGAAATTAATGTAGGAATATTTAATTGGTACCCCTAATGATGCGATAGATAGGGTTTTTTTTACATGATACCTTATGATGGCGGAGCCGTTGTCACCACTTCGAACCTTTTGGACACTATGACGATCGTTAGTCACACAGCAACGTGTAAATAAAAAAAAGTTTTGTGTTATATGTTTTCTTTCAGGTTGTAGAAATGTTTGAATATGATGTTTAGATAATTAGTGTTTTATTAAAGCCAGATTTCTTGAGAATCCATTGATAGTTTTGTTCAAGTGAAAGGGTTTCAGACCCTTGTGACAGTTGGTCATCAAATGTGGTGACCCGTATTCACCAGAGTTCTGTTTACTTTTATTATTTGTGTGATTATGTTCTGATTACGTGGAGTTTGTTTATTGCTTTTCTTATTTTATAGTTTTCATATAATTTATCGTGTTATGTTTAAATTAGGCGGCCACTCTAAGACTAACCTCAGAGTAAATCTGTGTTTTGACTATGTAAATTGGGAGTTTTCCCGGGAGAATATTTCGCATTCGCAAGGTCGTAACTTATCACTGTAAATAGTCAATTTTTTTATTATGATATTGAGAAAGGTAATTTTTTTTCGTATTCAACAGCTGAAATGAAATGTAGGGTCGATCAACAACAAAACCAGTTATACAAAGTGAAAGTTTTAGAAAGGTAATTCAACCTTCTTCAAATTGTTTGAATCGAATGAAGGAACACTCAAGTGCTTAATTAAAATATGTTTGGATTGTTTTGTCATTCAGTGAAATTCGACACCGTGATTTCAATGGTCAACACAGAGACACTTGTGAAGGTGTGGTCTGAAAGTTTACTTAAATGACGGCGTGGAATTGGTTTTCCGTTGCTTTATTGAGTGTCAATTATATTTATATAAATGAATGAATTTAATCATTAAGGTTGTAAAGTGTTAATTATGTGTTGCAACGAGAGTGAATTAAACCTATAGAAAACTCCATTTTTACTTATCTTTGTCGATGATCGCACCCTTATCTCTTCTGTTTATTTTATGCCTGTATGCTAGATTTAAGTTGTTTGTAATTTATAGCCGCGGGCGCACCATGGCCATGAGAGGCTCGTGCTCATATCTCGGAACGGAAGGGTATCGGTTGACCTCGCTATGTCATAAGGTCATTTGTCATCTCATGTGTTCGGATTAGTCATTTCAATCCAAATGAGGCGGCATTTGTCACTAGACAGAAAAGGTCCCTTGACTATTAATTTCTGTGCCGCGTGGTCCTTGTGTTCATGTCCCGGTCGGGATAAATTTGCGTCGTCACATGGTCCCATGAGCTATGGGGGTTAATGGGAAAGGTCCCAGTATCTAGTAAAAAGATAAAATATTTATTGATGGGAAATTTACTTTTGCAGCTAAGTACTTTTACCAGTTTTTCGCAATAAGGAAAGGCCAGAAAGAATAAGACTGCTTACCCTACATAGTGTAGAAAATGGGAATTACATACCACTTGTCGTCTGTCTTTTACCAGACAGAATTCAGCTGTCACTCTCCTTCCGGGCTGAGCAGCTCAGGCGGTTGAAGCGCTGGCCTTCTGAACCCAACTTGGCAGGTTCGATCCTGGCTCAGTCCGGTGGCATTTGAAGGGGCTCAAATATATTAGCTTCGTGTCTGTAGATTTACTGTCACGTAAAAGAACTCCTGCGGAACAACATTCCTGCCCCTCGGCGTCTCCGAAGACCGAAAATCTAGTTAGTGGGACGTAAATCCAATAATATTATTATATTTATTCACCTGTCTCAGGCCTGGCGCAGGAACAGACAACAAATTGGATTGAGCGCTGAGTACTAAAGTTCTACATCAGTCATTGGAAAATGGTTACACTGGGTTTTGGGGCTAAGCAACCTCGCCGGACAAAAATTAGTCACCCCTGGATACATCATTACAACCATCATTTAATACAGTGTAACTCCACCTCTGGACTTGATAACCACCTGGATTATGTTAGGAAGTGGTTACAAGGTTACGTCGCATAACGTTAAGCCACTCGCTGAGGATTTGATCGGGTAATTCCACCAAATTGCGGGGATGTTGCTGTCAGCGTTTCATCCTCTGTTACAACATGTCCCAAAGATTTTCATTGGGGTTCAAGTCAGATGATTTTTCAAGCCAATCGAGATGTAATTGGGTGCGCGGGTGTTCATAAAACCAGAGATATATGCGTCCAACCCGATGAACTTTGCTGTTGTCGTCTTGAAAATTCGGGGTATCAATAGCATACCCATCATACAGATGTTAATTGTAATGCAACACCTGATCATCCAGAATGTTTAAATAAACACGCTGGTTCATATTAGAGAGCGGGCCCAATCCATGGTACGAAACTCACCTCCAAAACATCACAGACCCACCTCCGGCTTGAACCTGACCTTGCACGCATCCTGGACGAAATGCTTTTTTGGCCTTTAGTGCACTGGACGACGTGAGTCATTGGAATACAGGCAGAAACCTTGTGCCCGTTCGCACGTCCACGACAGATTACAAAATGGCGCCGACTGAAGGTATGGGCCATGTAATCTATGTCAAGCAAGGAATAGTCACCTGTTGTGATGACTCAGAGGGCCATATACGTCATGGAATGGTCAAGTATTCGAGTAAAACGGACAGTGGACGGTCTACAGTATTGTTTTCAAAAAAAATAGAAAAAACATTATTATTAAAAAATCTTCATCTTGAATTTTCACGACAACGAGAGCGGACGCAATCACCGACAGCGGAATAATTCTTTAGTAGAAGCAAAGGAATCACGCATAAGAAAAGAAATATTTAAACGATTGATAAGAATAAAGAATAAGTTTTCGTCTAGATTCAAAAGCAGTTCAGACGAAAATAGACGTACTGAAGTCGTTACATACGAAATTGCAGATACATCGAAGAGCTACGGAGAAAAATAAAAATAAATAAAATTAAGGATTAAAGACGTCAGAGAAGAATAGCATAAATGGCTGTATACTGCAATATAATCTTCAACTTTGAGACTGACAAGAAGATGATCAAGATGATGTGCTAAATTCACGTGATGGACCGACCTGGGAACAATTCATCTTACCATACGACCAGACAATGACAAGGAAGGCAGTGGGTAACCATCCAACCGAGCCATGACGGAGGAAGGCAACGGGAATCCTGATAGTACTTCCAGAACGAAGGAGCGGATGACGCGCCAGATGTCTGACCCGTGACCGAACCGAAGACCCAACTACATCCATTGGGAACTGAACAGCTGGACCAGGGACAACCACGAGCGAGCTAAGTCATTCATAATATTTTATTGCATAATTTTTGGTTTGCTTACACATGTACCTTAGGTATGTGCCGATGGGCTAATTGTAGACCGATAAATATGGCAATGCAAGTGAGAAATACCAACGATGTGTGAGATAATTAAGTTCGTAGTTACGATTTAGTAATATAGCAATAGTTTATGCTATATCGACCAGAATACTTGTAGGAAGCGTGAGGTTTGAAGAGAAATATGAAACAGCTGATTGAAATGACATACTGGGAGATTGTAGAGATTTCATTGAAGTAATGCTTAAAGTTGACGTCACGAATGGTTGTGCGCGGTGTAGAAAGAAACAACTGGAATTACGCATTGTTTGGTTCATAGAAAGGGCATTGAACTCGACCGTAGGTTATGAGAAGCTCTGACTTGTAAATATTATTAAGTAACTGTGTGGTATTTTAAAGTAGTCGTGAAGTTGGGAACGCGATATATTATTATGGAGGCTACGGTGTTAATATTAAATGGATGTTGTAATAAGAATATGATTATGGTAATTGGATGAAAGTTTCGAGTTATATATATATATATAGTGATATGAGATGGTTTTACGCAATGCAGGACCATCGTGTAACTGCGAGTTAAGTTATGCCACACTACAAGTTTATTTTATGATTTATTTGCGTAATGAGTGCCCACACCGCTGGAACTACACAAGCCAAGGTACGAACTGGATTTTCTGTTATAGATGTAGCCTCGTGACGTAATCGTATGTCAGTGTAGATGATTTATAATGAACATTAGAATACTACGATACTTTGAATAGCTGTAGTTAACCAGATACATTACGACACCGACGTATATGAGATTATGTTTCTAAACCTCACGGCATAGCGCTTCATAGTAACTGCATAAGAGAGAAGTAGCTTGCATTGTAGTTGAATGTTATTGGAAGATAACTATAGAAAGGGACATTGAACCTAAAAGGACATGTGTGAGACAGCCAAAGATTATGTTGAAATTAGATAGATAGCTAGATCGATTAATATTTCTCCGTTTGAACGTACATTTCTTTAACGAATTACAGCTAGGGTAAAGCTAGAGTAGGAGCCGCATTTACCAGGCACTAGGAAGGAATGCCTTAGTTCGTAAGTAGTTTCCATGCACAACGAGATCGATGCAACAAAATCATGACTTCGGATTTTACTCAAACATAGCTTAATTTACTTAGATCTATTTTCGATTTCTTTTAATATATTCAGATCTACTTAAATGTTTTCCAATTTATTCAGACTTAACTTGTTAGTGTATTTGAGATACATTTCGGCTGGATATTACGTCCAAGTGAGACTGGTTTAATCAGACTAAAGAAAGTGAACTATCGGAACTAGTTATTTGTGTCGATGTTATACTTACATTCCAATTGCGAGGTGGACCTCAAATGTGTCCAGTGATCTATTGTAAATGTGTAAATATTTAACTTCTACTTCACAAAGGAACTGATCAACTTAATAATTTTAAAATACTGAATATTAATTTTTCATTTTATTTTACGAGCCAGCGCTGACTCATTCTCATACTTATTTTCAGTCAATTTTAAATAATGCGTCGCATAATATGGAAATTTAATAACTTAATATTTTATTAATAAATATCTTGTTATTTTTCTATAATTGCTGGTGTCATGAATTCTTTAATTACTGTCTAGTATGTAAGTTAATTAATGGCTAAGAAAGGTACCTTGTAATTAAGTGTTCATTTAACCATGGTAAGTTCTCTCGAAGTCAATACTCTGATAAGGTTGTCTTCGATGATTATTATTATATCGTGAGTAACGATAGGTGTCACCCGTGAGTTGGAATTCCCTTGAACTCACGTAAAGCGAATTCTACAGTAAAATTACATGTCTTACTTGCAACAAGAAAACCCTGAGGTATCCGCTGAGCGACTCCATTTCGTCAAACTAGGCTGCCCAACGATGAGTAAAAAAATGGAGGTATCGGGTAAAGAATGTTAATCCGTCTGCGGTTACAACCTGATTCGTCAGACCACATTACGTTCTTCCTGTCAGCTACTACCTACGTTTGATGATTCCCAGCCCATTGATGGCGCGCAGCGTTGCGTGCCTGTGTGAACAATGGCTCCTTGCGAGGTGACCGAGTCCAATCGTTCATTGTATGCAGTTCCAGTCGCAATGTTCTCTCGCAGACAGGTTTGGGTGGACCTTCATTGACTGACTGCAGCAATTTACGTCGGGTTTGGAAGCGATTTTGATTCACAAGCCGTGAAACGCCCGCCCCCCCCCCCCGGTCCCTCTCAGTCAGGATCGTTTTCCGACCACAATTCTGATGTCATTTTTCGTGGGCGCTTGTACTACACCACTCCTTGTAGAAACGTTATGAAGTCCGCTGCGAAACGCCAATAATTTCAACAACTTCTCGCACCGTATGGTCATGGGTACGGCCAAACACTATTGCCCTTTTTGCCATACTGTCACATCCTTAAATCTGCCCATGTTGACGTAAACTGTCCGCTTGAAACATCAATGTCTCACTGATTGCTATTACCTTATTCTTAGTTAGAGGCAGTGTGCGTGTTGTTGACCATGGAGCTCGTTCACTACGCCGTCTGTACAGACTTAACGATCCTTCTGTGTGTGCGCTGTAGGTTGACTAATTGTTTGTCCGGTGTGTTTATGTTGCGTCATGAGAAACTAGGAGACGCATATGTGGAAGATCTTGAGCGAAAGCAAACCTCATCTCCCAAAGTTGATATATTTGCCAACTATTTAATAGAAAACTACATTGACAACAGTTCTACATTTCCTCCAGAGATGTGGGCATCAGCGTCATTATCATCCGAGTGCACAATTAATGATTGCAATTCATTTTACGCAAAATTCAGAAAACAATTTAATCACTCCCAACACAACATTCATGCTTTCATTGAATCCATACAGAATGTACAAACTGACGCGTATATTGCCATTTGGAGTTCAGCAAAACCTAGAACTATATACAAGAGCGAGTACAAGAAAAGACTTCATTAACTGGAAACTTTGCAGAAATACTATAGATCAGCCGACCCAAAGGAAAAAAAATATCGAGGTTCCAGATTATTAAGAGTGCCTCATACCTGTGTAAAAATGTTTAACAAAAATTGCCTATCACTCAGGAACAAAAATATCCTGAAACTCTAAATAATGTAAATTAACTAATAAATATTTGACAAAGTCGAAAGGCCACTACAGTTATACGTTATTTGACAAAGCCGAAAGGCCACTACAGTTATACGTTATTTGACAAAGCCGAAAGGCCACTACAGTTATACGTTATTTGACAAAGCCGAAAGGCCACTACAGCTATACGTTATTTGACAAAGCCGAAAGGCCACTACAGCTATACGTTATTTGACAAAGCCGAAAGGCCACTACAGCTATACGTTATTTGACAAAGCCGAAAGTCCACTACAGCTACACGTTATTTGACAAGGCCGAAAGGCCACTACAGCTATACGTTATTTGACAAAGCCGAAAGGCCACTACAGCTATACGTTATTTGACAAAGCCGAAAGGCCATTACAGCTATACGTTATTTGACAAAGCCGAAAGTCCACTACAGCTACACGTTATTTGACAAGGCCGAAAGGCCACTACAGTTATACGTTATTTGACAAAGCCGAAAGGCCACTACAGTTATACGTTATTTGACAAAGCCGAAAGGCAACTACAGTTATACGTTATTTGACAAAGCCGAAAGGCCGCTACATGTATTTACTATATTGCTCTGTGCTATTTTATTGGGACAGTTGGTATAATATATGAGCGAAAGGCAAGGCTTCTTTGATCCATATTCTTTTATATTTTAGCGTCAGATCAGTACGACCCCAAACCCCTGTTCTAACCATCGGAACAGTTCGGTTGATCTCAAAATTCCCATAACCATCGGACCAATTCAACAACAACCACTGCGGTCTCTAAAATCAATATGTGAGAGATCCAAAACGTCGAAGTACAGAAGGGAGTCATCGACGCGGACCACGACTTAACACAAGATAAAGTGAGATTCCAATGCAACAGATCGAGGCCTAAATTCAATAGATTACCGAGAGTCGAACCCGAATACCTCAAACAGAACTCCAGAGGACACACGAGAGCAAAATAACAAGGACTAGCCAGGCTTGTGAAACACACTCCAAGCATCAGCACTGAAGATAGAAGAGCCCCTGAGGACACATGAACACACGTGGCGAAAACCAATCTGTGATAAAGATATCGAAGACGACCGAAAGGTGGCAGACCTTCTTAAAGACCCAGGAACTGACCTGAAAAGTAATCCGTAGAGGTAACGTCCGTACAACAATAACGGACTCTTAAGAATAGAACAAGTCTGCCTTTAAAAAATCCAAGTAATTTCTACAAGACCTTTCGTGAAAATCTGTTCAGATACCAACCACTAAGCCTATGTTTATGTAGAGCAGATAGAACATTAGAGACAGACACTGAAGAGAGCTGCACTATTCTGGGTTCTTCCAAGACCTACACAATTGTGACCCACCAAACAAAGACACTTCGAGAAACCCATGCTGAACCCTGATTCACAACGCACGACACTCAAGGAAACTGGAGAGATAATCCAATCGCTTAAAAGTAACGAAGTACCCGGAGAGGGCAGCAGCAGCGCAGGTACGAGGATGCCAAAAGAAAATGGCCGTATCAGAAGAATTCACATGTTCTTGAAAGAAATCTGATAAACCGAAAAAATCCCATAGTCACTATGTCTAAGCGTGTAAACATTTTTTGTTTAAATAGTGAATTCCCTGAAAACAATTCTCCATTCCCTCTGTTTCTCGTACATTTTCGACTGCAAAAAAGATTCCTCATTAAACATCGAAGTTCAAATAATAATCATAATTTTACTGTCCATATTTTCTAAATAAATTGTCGATCAAAAATTTGAAGACCTTCCCAATCCCCGCCTGTGTAATTTATTAATAGTATGAAATGCCATACTCACCATTTCAACCGAGTTCGAAAAATGTTTGACGGGTTTCCAATAAATGAAAGAAACAATTATCGTCTAGAATTCAAAATGTGGTTCCAGATCAGTCACTTCATGAGTGAGACGAGAAATTTAGAAACCATTCGACTTAGGATTTCCTTATAATTACCCAATATATTCCGCATAGTAGAGGATAATGTATTTTGAAACAGATCGTGTGGATATGATTACAGTTATAGATGTAGTTCTCTAAAAGCACAAAATTTAGGGTGAATTGGTACTACAGTTTATGAACAGAATGCTTAGAAAATGAAAGAAAGATGAGGCATTGTCGTGTGCAAAGAGTAGCTGCCAGCCTGGCTTATCTGAGCCGAGCCGGGTAAACAAGGAAAGCGTGGAGCTTGAGCCCAGTCGATGCAGTATCGACCAAGTGACGTCACAACCAGCATCAATCACAACGGTCGTCCACTCCATTATGTGTCGACAAGCGCGCTTTACATAGTAACAACTTCTCCCGCGTCCAGCAATCGACATGTGTTACCTGACCACGTCATACTTCTTCCAGTCCATAGTTTTCTGGGATCCAGCAGCAGACAAGTGTTACGTAGACACTCGAGGAAGATTTTTTAAATTTGCTATGTGTTTTACGTCGCACTGACACAGACAGTTCTTATGGCTACAATGGGAGAGGAATGGGCTAGGAATGGGAAGAAAGCAATCGTGGCCTTCTGTAAGTACAGCACTAGTATTCGTCTGGTGTAAAAATGGGAAATCATGGGAAATTATCTTCAGAGCTGCAGACAATGGGGTTCGAAACTACTATTTCCCAAATACAAGCTAAAGCTACACGACCCAAGCCGCGTAGCCAAGTCACTCTGTCTCACTCGAGGTTTCTTCTATAAAGAGTCTAGATATCTCTGGCACGAAGCACCTAATATATAACCACCCAGGAGTTCTTCTAGTATAGATTCATCCTGCATACAGTAGGAAACCCGTGTTATATAACCACCCGAGAGCAGAAGACATGTGTTACAAAACAACACGAGGTTTCTTCTAGTCTAGATTTCTCTGGCACACAGCAGAAGACATGTGTCACAAAACAACACGAGGTTTCTTCTAGTCTAGATTTCTCTGGCACACATCAGGAGACATGTGTCACAGAACCACACGAGGTTTCTTCTAGTCTAGATTTCTCCTGCACACAGCAGAAGACATGTGTCACAGAACCACACGAGGTTTCTTCTAGTCTAGATTTCTCCTGCACACAGCAGAAGACATGTGTCACAGAGCCACACGAGGTTTCTTCTAGTCTGGCACACAGCAGGAGACATGTGTTACTAAACCAAACAAGGTTTCTTCTAGTCTAGATTTCTCTGGCACCCATCAGTAGAGACATATAAGCTAACGACAGGACACTAGCTTCCTGCCAAAGGGAAACTAGCCTGTGGACGAGTAGGTTGTCGAGAGTTATATCCAAGACACGTACCGGACAGCCGACATCATTAACTTGAACCTCATCGTATAACTTTGATATGAATTACAAAGCCGGCATTGCTCCAGGCCCGAATGATCCACATCACGAAGTGTTCTCGCTATGCCAGTGGCTATGATTACGATATCGTCAGAGATGTAAAAGTAAAAGCTTGCCCGCTTTTTCTGGCTACAGCTCTTCAAGAAGAATGCCTTACCGTTTGTATACTGTACACGTTCAGAAACCTCAAATAAAATCTTCCCAGCAAGGTCATGAAGGCGAAGACTGGGCCAACTGTACATTCATATCGGCAACTGGGAAGTGTATCAGAGACTGATTATAGTTTCCAGTGTGTGTCCGGATACTTTTGTCCAGATAATGATAATATTTGACTGTTCAATATTCAGATGAAATATAAGCACTCACTACGTGGTAATAGAAAAGCAAGAGTGTCATGCTTATCAAGAAAAAGTAATTTTTGAAACTGGGTAAGCTTCGTACTAAAAAGTGACAAAATATCGCTAGAATATAAATGATCATAGCTACTTTGAAGTGCTTATAACTGTTCTACACCAACAATATTGAAATGAACCTTTACATCGTTTACGTTTTAAGTTAGAACTATCCCTTTAATATCCTCCACACGCAATTTGTGTGTAAATGGACTAAATATTATTGGACATCCAATACTCTGAATTCTAATAAATTCATGTTCCCATGAACCTGAGCTCGTGTTCAATGTTAAATGGTCAATTTACTCTCCACGTGTAGACGCATGGTAAACTTGAATTTGTAAAATAAGGCAGGTCAAATAGTAAGATCAGTAGTAGTGGCTATGAGAAAACATCTAATCTTCTCATGACTAACATGCAAACATCTAACAAAAACTTTGGAGCTGTATGAGATTTTATTGCACCCGAATAACTGGTTGTTTCCATGCGCTTCACTGCACGTACAAATCACAATGAATTTTAAGAAAACCGTTCACATATTCTTCTCCTTCTTAATCTGTTTACCCTCCAGGGTTGGCTTTTCCCTCGGACTCAGCGAGAGATCCTTCCTCTACCGCCTCAAGGGCAGTGTTCTGGAGCGTGAGACATTTAGTCGGTGGATACAACTGGGGAGGATGACCAGTACGTCGCCCAGGCGGCCTCACCTGCTATACTGAACAGGGGCCAGGCGGGGGAATGGGAAGATTGGAAGGGATAGACAAGAAAGAGGGAAGGAAGCGGCCGTGGCCTTAAGTCAGGTACCATCCCGGCATTTTCCTGGAGGAGAAGCGGAAAACCACGGAAAACCACTTCCAGGATGGCTGAGGTGGGAATCGAACCCACCTCTACTCAGTTGACCCCCCGAGGCTGAGTGTACCCCGTTCCAGCCCTCGTACCACTTTTTAAATTTCGTGGCAGAGCCGAGAATCGAACTCGGGCCTCCGGGGGTGGGAGCTAATCACACTAACCACTACACCACAGAGGCGGACAGTTCACATATTACGAATGGAATATACAATTTTCCATAAAAAATGACAATAATCTACTGAACCAGATCTATAACTTTCATCAAATTAAAGGGAAAAATTTCACTCTGTAATATATACACATTGTTTATTTCTTGTAGATATATTCAAAATTTGTATTACTTTCCGTTGATAAGCACGAGGTTTTTGTGTAGCCTAGACATTTGGAAGAAATGAGTCTAACTGGGTGAAAAGTAGCTTACATTTCTGTACTTATACTGTTTTATATCTGAACTCTTATTTTGACCTCCTTCTCCTCCCCATCTCGACTCCCACAGGGAATTCTGGCAATTTTTGACATTTTTATGGTGCTTGGAGTTTCTAGGGTGGATAGAAGTACGACATTAATTCATATCCTCTTCACTTTCCATACCTATCTTCATATATCACTATACTCTTCATATAACACTATACTTTGAATTTCATTTATTAACATAGATTGCTTCCATAATATCAAAAAATCTCCCCTCAACCCTTTCTCTGGTATGATGTTTAAAATTAATTTGGCCTTTCAGGAAATTTTTAAACCCATAAAATATAAAGCTCATCACTTTAAAAATGAATGTTTCCACAGGGTATATAAAATGCTTACCCTTGCGTATTTCTTATGTTCTTCCTCTTATTCCCTAATTTCGAAATTTGTAGTTCCAACACCTCGGGAAGTATTGCGAATTTTCGATTTTTCTAGGAATCATGGGGTTATGAAGCTCTCTTGTATTATCTAACTCACTGCTTCATGTACATTTCATTTTGTTACTTACCTTAATATATAGCTACACACTCTCTTCCTTTATTACCGTAGGCAACCGTCAATTTCATATTCCTTGGTACGGAGGCTGAATTTCTGAACATAGGTACTTAGTCGTGAATCAAAAATAGTCACACGGGCAATTATCGCCCTTTTCGATATGATAGACGCGGTGAACGAGAAAGGCCACCAGAACTAATCAAGAAGAAGTATTCAGGTTAAAGTAATAAACACTAAAGTAGGAACTTTTAATGTGATCTGCAACTACTATTTACTCCAGGATCAGGTGGGACAATGGGAGACATCAGTGCAAGGCATCTGCAGGGCAAATGTTCAGATACTAGCTCTCCTTCCGCTTTGACTCCATCTCCATAACTAACCGTCATGCCTTTCTCATTCATGGTTTAGTGGCAGCTTGAGGCCGGCAATATTCCATTGTCCTCATTCATGATTTGCTGGCAGCTTAAGGCCGACAGTCTTCCATTGTTCTACTCGTTCAAGGTGTAAAACATAAGACAGTATTACTGCCTGCTAATAATAATAATAATAATAATAATAATAATAATAATAATAATAATGGCGTATGGCTTTTAGTACCGGGAGTGTCCGAGGACAAGTTCGGCTCGCCAGATGCAGGTCTTTGGATTTGACTCTCGTAGGCGACCTGCGCGTCGTGGTGAGGATGAAATGACGATGAAGACGACACATACACCCAGCCCCCGTGCTAGCGAAATTAACCAATGAAGGTTAAAATTCCCGACCCTGCCGGGAATCGATCTCGGGACTCCTGTGGCCAAAGGCCAGCACGCTAACCATTTAGCCATGGAGCCGGACACTGCCTGCTATCTTTACTTATTTAAAATTTGTTTTCAACGTATCCGGGCATTTTCTAATCCATATATGATCATCACAACTGTATTTCACGAGGATATTAATAAGATATAATTTAGGTAAGATCTACATTTCATCACGAAGCTACGCACTATCTACCAGGTCAGGCGACTCAGACAGTACAGCGCTGGCCTTCTTGGCACTTTCGATCCTGGCCCAGTCCGGTAATATTTGCAGGTGCTTAAATATCACACCTTGGAATGAAGAGGGCCACAAGTGCAAAAATGATACTTCAAAGATAATTCCAATGTAAGAATGTAAACTATGTATTTAAAATATAAAAATAAATAAAATAACAAAATATAAAAATATATAAATTATGAAAATATATCAAATTTTAAAAAATACATTAAAAACTGAATTTATTAGACCTTTATAAAGCTTTATAAATCTTACATTGCAATTACCACAGAAGTATCATTTTTGCACTTATGGCCCTCTTCTTCCCAAGGTGCGATATGTCAGCCTTGTGTCGGTAGATTTACTGGCGCGTAAAATAACTCCTGAGGGAAAAAATTCCGGCACTTCGGCGCCTTCATAAACCGTAAAAGTAGTTAATGGGATGTAAAAACCAATAACATTATTGTTCACAATCCTTTGATCACAACATGAACCATAACGGCATAGACGCAAGCCTCGGTGTACACTCCATTATTTTAATCATCGCCACATACGTGTGAAACTGTGGTAAAAAATGTAAGGGTGATGGTCTACATGGCGGTAAACATGTACTTAGAGACTTACTCATTGGATAGTGATGATTAAGTCAATGGCTCGCACAAGGGCTCCCACCCACATGGAAAATCGAGATCACCAGAAACTTTGGTATGTTTCTATATGTGTTAAAACTAACATCTGTACAACACCGTGTTTATGAGTGTTTCGAGACGCGCGTTGAGAGGCATCGAAGTTTGCATGCTGAACTAGGCGTCAACATCGCGAACCACTGGAGATATTTTGAGGAAGACTGTCATTTAAAAGGAATTCTAGGGGTAAATTTCATCTCTTTTCTGTCCTGGCCGGTCTGTACTTTCAAAACTTTGCCATAGAAGAAATGAACCTTAGAATCGTCGATAGGCAACGCTATGTTAGATATATTAAATTCAATCAATCACTACTGATCTGCCTTTTCTTAAATGATCGCAAAGAAATTGGAAAATTATTGAACATTTCCCTTGGTGAGTTATTCCAGTCTCTAACTCCCCTTCCTATAAACGAATATTTGCCCCAATTTGTCCTCTTGAATTCCAACTTTATCTTCATATTGTGATCTTTCCTACTTTTAAATACACCACTCAAACTTATTCATCTACTGATGTCCTCCCACGCCATCTCTCCACTGACAGCTCGGAACATACCACTTAATCGAGCAGCTTGTCTCCTTTCTTCCAGGTCTTCCCAGCCCAAACTTTGCAACATTTTTGTAACGCTACTCCTTTGTCGGAAATCACCCAGAACAAATCGAGCTGCTTTTCTTAATTACATCATATTTGCTCTGTTGCGTACATGCACTCATGAAAAATGTTCGATGTATACCAGATTCTGTTATGTTGAGGTGGAACAGATATCATATTATTTAATGTGAAGCTCACAGTAGTGAATAAAATGAAAACGTACACTTCTCGGTAACTTTGGACCAATATGAAAATAAAAATGTGACTAAACAAAACAAATGAAGGAACTTTTTCAGTTAGAACAACGCAAATTGAAGACAGTTTCCAATGCAGTTACATAGGTCAATAACCTGTTGGTCCTCCACGAAATTTGAGACAATCTTGAATGCGATGGGGCATGCTCAGCACAAAATTACCGAGCATTTCTTGAGGCAAACTGGCCCAATTCCCAATTTTAACATCCTTCAGGAGCTGAATCGTTAGTGGTAGATGTTGACGGATGGAAATTGTTGTCTTGAGGAAGGTCCACGAATTCTCTACGCAGTTCATATTCTGGAAGAAACAGGCCAGTCCACTTTGTAGGTGTCACGTCCCTTCAGCAGCTGCACGATATGGACGAGCGTAATCATACTGTAGAGTAAACCCCTGCTACTGTCTGTGGAAGACCACTTGCTATGTATCGGGGAATATGCTCTGTTCGTAAGCTGCGCCGTCATGTTTCCTTGAATGTGAAACAGTAGTGTATGGCGGCCGAACATGATACCTGTTCAGAACAGTGCTGAACATCTAAGTTGCTGGTGACGTTCTACTGACAATAATTCATTGTGACTTCCCCCTCTTGCCCTCCATACGCACAGAGAGTTGCCATGAGAGTGAAAACCAATTCGCATTTCATCAGTGAACAACGTTCTGATCAGCTGGGCGCCCGTTTCGTTTGCCCAGTGTGGCTGAGCTGGTCTGACGTAAGTGCGGGCAGCTTAAGTAGAAGCATACGTCACAGTGAAGCGAGAGAGCGAACACACTTGACAGGAAATTGAAGCAGTGTCGTTCGATTGTGACGACGAAGCTCTCTTCCACTACTCAGCCAAATGTTGATTCGGGTACAGTTTTTTTTTAAGACATTGTAATCACAAGGAAACCGACGTTTTCAAGATATCCCGGTTTTATCTACACTGCGCTGGATATAAAGTCAGTTTTATTTTCTTATATTACCTAGCGAGTTGGACGTGCGGTTAGAGGTGGGCAGCTGTTAGCTTGCACTCGAGAGATAGTGGGTTCGAACCCCACTGTCGGCAGCCCTGATGATAGTTATCCGTGGTTTCTCATTTTCACACCAGGCAAAAGCTGGGGCTGTACCTTAATTTAAGTCCACGACCGCATCCTTCCCACTCCTAGCCCTTTCCTATCCCATCGCCATAAGACCTATCTGTGTCCGTGCGACGTAAAGCAAATTGTAAATAATTTTATTATATGTATGCATTCAATGAAAAACGAATCGTTACAATTTTTATACATACGTACAAGCTACGATTTACAATTCTTTGGATGGGAATGCCAGTATTTCCCTCAAGAAAAGTATAATTCCTGTTATTCATTAATCAAAACGTAGTATATTCACATACTTCAATAAGTTAAATGTTTGATTTAGCACAGTGTTGTAGTGTTATGTGACTTTCCCTGTTCACTGAATTTCGGATGATGGCAAGTGAGTTTCATCACAACTGAGGACACAGATATGTACTATCCAAGATATCTACCAAACAGATATACAGAATGCCTTCAAATAAATAACCTAACTAATGTTATTCCTGGTAAGCTTGATTGGATTGTTGGTGAGTTTATCAGATAATTTAAACTCAAGCAACCACAAGCCACAGCTTATCAACATTAACACCGTATTGTATTAAAATGTTTCTAAAGCACCTCTTAAAATTAATAATATTGGAAATTATAATTAATTGGGTACAGTACAAAAATATTTGAGGTTTTAGCTCTTTATTGCATTCGGTAAAAGACGTAAACTGCAATGGACAGAAATGACATATTTCTTACAACGTAAATTGAAAATGACGTAGATTACTTTCTGTCCTCTGCAAATAAAACAAAATAAAATTAGCACTTCAAACTTAATAATTAAATGAACGTTGACAGTCCATCACTTCTTGTGCACTTCCTGTCACCTCCCGTTTTTTTTTTCTCCGTTAGGATCAGAAAGTTCAGGAACAGGTTTTCCCTTCATATCCATGAATAGCTTTAAGTCTTTAATCATCTGAATGAATCGCCTAAGATTCTTACCCCTACTTGGCGACCTAGCATGACAAAACTAAGGCATATTCCGTTTCCAGAGAGTTCATAAATTCACAGAACTGTGTGTATGAGTGAGACCAGCATGCCTTCAGGAGTTCACTAAATTAACCACGACAATCAAAATATGGTCAAATGTTAGTTTCTTGGCACAAATTGCCTCTTAGTGAATAACACAGTGCATGAACAGAACTTCATGTCCTGTAGGCAATTTTGATCGTAAATGTTCCAATAATCCTGTTTTATTGCCTACCACTGCTATCGTCGCCACGGTAATTCCACTTTCGTATTAGCTTCCTCAACACTACGAGAAACACCTTCCAGGTAGGGGTGCCCTCCGTGACAGCTAGATTCAGTAGCTCTTCTGTAACTTGAAGATCTTTGTCCACACCTCGGATATATATTGTTAGATGTGCAGTGCCAAGAACGTCAGTACTTTCGTCAAGCATGTAGAATAGGCAATAAACTCCTTAGCTTTTAATGATGGTTGCCGTTTTATATCTTCTCCAAGTTCTTCTATGCGCCGAGCATTATTTGCTCGAGGGCATGCCCATTCCGCAGCAATGACGATGCATTCTTTCACGAGTGGTCCCGTAGTAGAAGGTTTCAACTGCTGTTTAATTACGTATGCTATTTCGTAGCCGGCCCTTAAATTTGCACCACTATTGACGAGTCTTCTCTATCCTGTAAAGAGGAATACAATGTATAATCCTTTTATTACCTACTATCAGTGTGAAAACGCGATTCATATTATTTCCGTATTTCCGTAACTTTAGTAATAATACATAAATAATACTTATGTCGGCCAAATGTTTCTTCAGATCTTCAACCATTTTAATTCGATCATCCCATTCAACGCTGTGACTGCGACTGAGCATGTTTCGTTTTGTAGTGGCGTTATACCTCTCTGATATAACAGACTGCCCACACACCAGGCATTTTGCAAAGTTTCCTGGTTGCACTTCTTCCCAGTTGCTGAGATTTGGCGAGGCCCTCTTTCTTTCATTATTTTCTACCTCCATTTCAAACTCGGATATCGCCGCAGTGTTCGAGAGTGACTGAGAGAACTTCGCCCAGCCTTCATGGCCTGTGACGTAACCACAACGTCACTGTGGCTGGATAGCAAACGCCCGTCGCCTGCCCGCACGCCCACCTACAGTGCTGTGTGCCCGCGGAACGGAATGCCCAGCGTGAGCACCTCTCTTCCAGACCATAGACCTTGTGTCCAAGTCTGATGTGGTCTATCCTATCGAACGCGAGTCACCTTGTGATGCTGCGGTGAAGCAGTCCTGAGAGGCCTTCTTGAATACAATCCTCCATCATGGAGTCTACAGGGCACAGTCTAGGTACTTACAGTAACTCCTGTGGCGTCTCGAAACTCGTGATGCATAGTAGTAGCTCTGCGTGTAGTGTGTCTACGTCTACGCGTATTTGTTTAATACACAAAAAATACGCTACCAAAGTTTCAAGATGATCCCACTTCCCCACTGGAAAGAGTTCCCGTTTTAGTATTTGTCTACGTATCTACGTTCCCCAATTACTACCATCCATCTTACCTGCTACGAGGTTTTCTAAAAGTCTCCCTCTCAAGTTCTCTAACCACGCGTCACTGTACAAACGGATATGAGTCTGAAATGACTAATGTGGACTTCCAAAGCGTGCCGATCGTTAACGGGAAAATTGTGAGAACTGCGTAGTAGATGAAGAGCATGATCGCTAGAGTCTCACTGAGGTGACTGTGGTTCGAATTCTGATCAATATACATGCATAGTTTATAAATATAAAAACACGTAACACAATTTCAAAGACTGATAGCTCCGTGACCATGAACACAGGCCACGAGTACTGTCCTTCATGAAAGGTTTTCCAAGAGGCATCTCGTACCGGAATAATGTTCACCCGCACGCAGCAAGTGATTCACAAAAATGTAATAATAATAATAATAATAATAATAATAATAATAATAATAATAATAATAATAATAATAATAATAATAATAATAATAATAATAATAATAATGTTATTTGCTTTCCGTCTCAGTAATTACTTTTTCGACATTCGGAGACGCCGAGGTGCCAAAATTTAGTCTCGCATTAGTTATTTTACGTGCCAGTAAATCTACCGGCACGGGGCTGACGTATTTGAGAACCTTCAAATACAACCGGACTGAGCCAGGATCTAACCTGCCAAGTTGGGTCACAGAAATATTTCCACAACAATGCCATATCTCCGTCGCCTGTCCGATAAGCGGATTTACCATCCACCGAACTTATGATATCGATGATCTTTGGCAAGCCGATTTAGTAGAAATGGATTCTGGAAACTTAGAAGATATATCTAAAATTAGTAAAGGATATAAGTATTAATTAACAGTAATAATGTTTTTTCAAACTATTCTTGGGCTGTTGCTGTTGAAGACAAAACTGGTAAAAATATTGTTAAAGCCTTTAAAGCTATTTCAAAGACAGAATTCTAAAAAGTCTGTAAACTGATAATGGTAAAGAATTTTTTAATAAGGAATTTTCTGAATTAATGAAAAATCTAATATTAAACATTATTCAACTTATTCATGATTAAAGCTTCTGTTGTAGGAATATTTAATAGAACATTAACGGAGAAGATGTGGAAACCGTTTGATATTCAACGTAATTATAAATGGGTTGATATTTAAGTTAGTAGATAGTTATAACAATACAAAACTTGGTGCAATAAAAATGAAAACAAAAGAAGTAAATCAAAATAATAAGAAACAAATATTATAAAATATTTTTAATGAAGACAAAACTTTAAGAAATAAGCCAAAATATAAAACTGGTGATAAAATTAGAATAAGTAAAATGAAAAAATATTTGGAAAAGGTTATACAGGAAACTGTTCCACAGAATTATTTGAAATAAAATATGTTTTTCTAACCAATCCAATTACGTATAAATTAAAAGATATAAATAAGGCATATATCGAAGGAAAATTTTATGAATTAGAGTAACAGAAAATAAAATATCCCGATATATACCTTGTTGAAAACGTTTTAAGGAAGGAAGATATTAACGTTTATGTTATATGGTTAGGATTTGATAATTCACATAAGAGTTGGGTTGATAAAAATAAATTAATTATTTAATATTCTATTTTAATATTCTTTATTTCTCTTATACGAATAACTTCGTTTAAACTTGTTTCAAAATGATTTCTGTGCGAAATTATTGATAAACATTCTTTCATTAAATTATATAGATTTATCCAGTTTGGATTTCTGATTCTTAAAATTATTTCCATTTTTGAATAATCATCTTGTAGTTCATTCAACCTAGAATTTACAGAAATATTTTGAGTTCGTGTAACATAATATGGATATTCCGACATATGATTTTTAGATTAAAATAAATTCACTATGTTAATTTCGATTATTGGTTGGTGGAGTAGCTTGATTTTCAATAATTTCATTTTTCTCTTGAATTATATTCCGTTGTAAGTGGATACGATCGAAAGCAGCATCGCTGAATCTGACCAAACTCCGAATTGTGATATCTTTGGTTTCTAGTTGATCTTTTAGATATTTCATTCGTTTATTTTTTATTTCTATTTCTTTTTTAAGTTTATATTCACCATGTCCTCTAATTGATGGTAAAACTTCATCACAAACGCAATCTTGAAAATTTTCTGCTTTCATTTCTGATTTCATAATTAATGAATACCGATCGGGTTCACTAATAAAATTAGTGTCAGTATGCATGTGTAACTGCTGGTACACTTCAGTTCTACATAATTTTAATGCATTTTTCTCTAAGATCATCAGCTAAAGCTTTTCTGGAGTTAGAATATTCTAAAACATCGCAAATATCTTTAGCTTTGAACCATGGTTTATTTTTCTCATCAATAATCACAAACACTTTTTTTCATTGAAAACGAGTTAGTTGTTTTGGATATGGATCACTGGTTCCATTTATTAGACACGAAAATTTAAAAATCCTACAATTTTTACATCGTCTCAGACTGGTCTAACATAAAAAGAAATAGCATATAAAATATAATTAGTGACTAGAATGTTCAGTTAATTCTGGAGGGACCAGATCTAGGCCCCTAAATAATTTTAAAAATTAATATTTTTTTAAATATTTAGTAATTCTGGAGGGTGATGATCCTCGCCCTCAAAATATCTTTTTAATTTTTTTTTCTATATAAATGGAAAGAATATTTCATTTTTCAGTTTTAAAGCAGAAAAATTTGATTTATCATTGTTTGGAATATATTGTTCGAAAAAGCATTCCCTTTCATAGATATTATAAATAATTTGAAGAATGTCGTGTCTCAGTTAGAAAATTATTAATTACATTACTTAATAAAATAGCGTTTGGTTGTATATTATGTTGATAAAAATCCATATATAAATGGATAGCGATTTAGAATATTGTCACATCTGTGGAAACACTAGTATATTAGATAATCGATGTTGTAATTGTTATCCACCAAAGGTAAATCCTCATAACAAATATAATTATAGATAGAAACGTTTCCATAAATACGTTTCCATAATCCTTATGATAGAATTAAAATTGAAGAAGTTTTTGGAATTTTTAATGATACAGGAAAAAGCTTTACCCTACAGATTTTTTATTGTAAACATTGCTGATTTATTAGACGTTCAGCATACTATTAGTGTTATTAAATTTCAAAGAAGTATTAATTTATGAAACAAATTTATAGGGATGAAACCTTCAGAGATAATTGAAAAGAAAAACTGACTGAAGAAAATATTTTCAGACGTAAAAATTGAAGTTTTTAATCTCAATAAATGACAAGCGAAACTCAACAACTTAAACACAACCTAAATAATATATATAATCAGAAGTTTTATATTAAGTTACGTGATCTAAATCAAAATGAAGAATATTTTATAACTGATGTTTTTGAGTGAAATACTAGGAAGAGATATAATTTTTGCAGAAGTTGATGATGCAATAGTTTTCTCTTTTTTGCTAGTGGCTTTACGTCGCACCGACACAGATAGGTCTTATGGTGACGATGGGATAGGAAAGGCCTAGGAGTTGGAAGGAAGCGGCCGTGGCCTTAATTAAGGTACAGCCCCAGCATTTGCCTGGTGTGAAAATGGGAAACCACGGAAAACCATTTTCAGGGCTGCCGATAGTGGGATTCGAACCTACTATCTCCCGGATGCAAGCTTCACAGCCGCGCGCCTCTACGCGCACGGCCAGCAATAGTTTTCATATTACCAGATAATTATAAAAGAATATTAAGTTGGGGTAATTACAAATCTATTGTTGGTTTCAAAATCATTTGAATGGATGAAATCCATTATGGTATAAGTAGCATTTTGATCATTCAGAGAAAAAGGAACTTAACCATCTTAACACTCATCTAAAGCATGCTATTTGCAGTTATACCACCTATCACTATAGGGTAGAAAATTACCGCTGTCATTTGTATCTCTTTGCTGGTGAAAGGATACATCCTCCCGGAGTTACATCCTGCACTAAACTCATTTTTTTTTAATGACACTTATACCATTATGGTTTTCATCCATTCATTTGTGAAGGTAAGAAAAGAAATATAAATGATGTAACTAAAACAATTCATGATATTGAATTCAGTTTGTAATAACCATATGGTAAAGTATCTATTTCATTTTCTAAAATTACTCTTTTAATACCAAGAGGACTTAGGGCCTTTTTATTCACTTCCACATTATATATTCATGTTTCTCACTTCTGATCAGATTCATTGTTCTGTATTGCTCCTTATTATCAAGGAGACAATCTTTATAATCTTCAAATGATATTTTATTTTTTACTATGTGTTTCTTCACACCTTTAGACTTTTTATTCTCTTTTCCATCAACTTTGTACGCGTACAATTTTGCTCTTAATCCTACAAATTCTATCATAATGTTCTCCTTACTTTCAACCTTCATCTTTCCTGTTACTTTCTTACTTACTTGAGGAATTTTTTAAATTTTGCCTTCTGGATAATCACTTTTATCAAGTAGTTCAATCATATCTTTCATACCTTTGTAAAAATCTTCTGTCTTATATTATATATGGAACCATCCGTACCTTGATAGCATAACTCAATACCACCTCCATATTTTGGTTTCATCTTATTACAATGCAAATCATAAATAAGTACTTTTGATAAATCTAAATTTCTCATACCCACATAAATTGTCTTATTAAACTCTATTTTCGGCTTCTGCATATTTATTGCAACCAAGTTCTCGTTGAATATTGTTCTACTTTTAAAAATTGGCTTAGCTGTTAATTTATCACGTTTTAGCATCAGATACTAATCTTATATCCACTCTGTTTCTTATATGTTTCATTGTTTTCCCAAACACTGAATTATTCATCAGTTTATAGAAATCATTTTCAAAATCATTTTTTGCTTTTGTTATCATTTGAGCATTCAAATCTATATATTTCTTTAACCAATCTGACCGATTAAATTATAGTATTCTATGTTTTTTGTCATTGTCTTTCCTAAACTTAAATATTGCTTTAGATTTATATAGTGAACAGCTTAGTTACTTTGTTAAGTAAAATCGTTATAAGTTTAGATTCTTTTGTTCCTGGAATAATGTTATTTTCTGGAGCAAGTTTTAGTTGTTTTGGATATGGATAACTGGTTCCATTTATTAGACACGAACATTTTAAAATCCTACAACTTTTACATCGTCTCAGACTGGTCTAACGTAAAATGAAATAGCATATAAAAACATAAAATATCAATAGTGACTAAAATATTCAGTTAATTCTGGAGGGACAAGATCTGGGCCCCTAACTAATATTAAAATTTAATATTTTTAAAATAATTTTTAAAATATTAAGTAATTCGTAATTTGTCAACATGTAATTCTTTTGGATATTCTAAATCCACTTCGAGAATATATCAATGTTCTGAATTATCCTCCATATTCTATATAGGTTTATCCAACAGTTTAAATAAAATTATGGATAACTTAACCACTCAAATGCCCCTAAGGTAAATATTGTGACATTGCCCATGCATATAGATTATTAGCATCAAGATACATTAAATAATTAGATACTTTTTCTTCGTCAAAATCTTTTAAATATTTGTTATTTGCTTTTACGTTTCTTTTACAATATTGTGATATTCCTCCTGTATATTTTTTCAATCATCATAACCATATCATATGCCTTTGCTGGCGAAATGTAGTGTTTACAGTGCACTATGTCTTCTGGTATGGGCTAGAATAAATTTGTTACTTTCATTGACCTGTCTCAGTCTCATCCATGGCTTTGACAATATGAAAGTGACCGAGGTATTCGCGATGCCAGTAATGCCATTCTTTATGCAGCCAGTCCCTGTTATGAATGGTGTGAAAATATCGCTCATAGGGTCGGTTGGTGCATGCATTTCAGTAGGCTTGGCAGTCTGATATGCAATAACAACTTCTAGCTCAGTGAGGAAAGCAATGGGAAACTACCTCACTCCTCACTTCCCTAGTATGCCACTTCAGTGACAGCTAGGCTATCTATGACAGTTGTTGGTGGAGCTGTAGAGGATCAAACCAGCCTTCGAGCTGAATACCCAACATACGTACAACCATATCATAATGATGTAATAACTCAAGAGGATCTCAGTCATTTTCAGCATCGCATCCCAACTTAAACCCGGCGCCGTAAAATACCAAGCTGGATCCAGACTAAAGCTTTCATACATGTTTCTCTAAAATTTTCGAAAACATCAGCTAAAAATAGAACATCAGTTTTTAGATATACACTAGTGTCCAAAAGATAAGCATAACTTACGAATAACCAGGGAAACAGGAAATAGACCGTAAATCGCACGACATAACCACCTTGTCAAAGGTGCACTTTAGCTATCAGAACCTTTTCGACACTGTTTTTTGGACAAAATGTGTGACATATGGTGTATGAGTCAGCTTCCGTTTGGTCAGCAATTCGTCTGATATTCCTATCAGGCGGCATGGCCTCGTTTAGTGATTATGCTCAACTTTTGGACTAGTGTAAATCATGATAATCCCCTAGGTTCTGCTCATTGAATTTTTGTCAAACTAATTTTTCATGTTCATAATCTGCTTTCAACTACGAACATAACCACCGCTCTGTATAGGAAAGGAGTGTTCCCTGCTTTGACTAGCGGCGTAACCGCAAGGTAAACATATCCAGTGCCTGCGCCCTATATTCCCTCAGTCGGTTTGCCCTGTTATAGTGTGCAGAGTGTAGCTTCGTGGTGAACGTGACAACATAAAGGCACAACGACGCCATTTGGACTCCCTTTTGCAGGGTAGAATACTCGGCCGCCTGGAAGAAGGTCAGATTCAGACCGATGTCGCCCTACCCTTGAATGTGCCACAAAGTGTAATTTCCAGGCTTTGGAGACGATTTCGAGACACAGGAGTTGTTAGTCGTAGGCCAGTACCAGGTCGACCAAGTGTAACCACCCCGCAGCAGGACCGATATCTGGCCTTAACCGCTCGACGAAATCGGAGTGCACCCGCAAGACAATTGTCGGCGGAGCTCGCAGCCGTCTCAGGGGTTGCCGTTTCCGGAGACACAGAACAGCAGGGCTATTTGCCCAACGTCCAGCGGTGTGCGTCCTGCTTACTCGAGCACAGACTCGGGCCCTTTACTGTGGAGCCGTCAACATCGAAACTGGACCGTGAATGAATGGAAGCATGTGCTCTTCACAGATGAATCGCGCTTCAGTTTACAGACCGATTCTCGTCGCACATCAATCTGGAGAGAACCGGGTAGCTGATACAACCACAGGAACATCGTGGAACGGGACCAGTATGGTGGTGGTGGCGTCATGGTGTGGAGCGGCATCATGTTGAATGTCCGTACGGACCTGCACATCTCTATGAATGGTTCGAGGAACACTGTTAACGCTCGGAGATACAGGGATGAGGTACTGAGACGACATGTTCGATTCTTCAGATGTGCGGTTGGTTCAGACTTTCTCTTAATGGACGTTAATGTCCGACCGCACCGCAGTGCTCTTGTGGATGAATTTGTGGCTGGGGAAGACATTCATCGCATGGACTGGCAAGCGAGGTCTGCGGATCTGAATCCTATAGCACATGCCTGGGATGCATTGGGGAGGCGAATTGCATCCCGTCAGCCTCCACCAAGGACCCTCCAAGACCTTCGCATTGCCCTTTCGGAGGAATGAGATCGACTGCCACAAGAGCTCTTGGACCATCTGATAAAGAGCACGCCACGTCGCTGCGAAGCATGTGTGTCCGTTAGGGGTAACCATACACTGCGAAGCATGTGTGTCCGTTAGGGGTAACCAAACACCCTGTTTAAAGCATATTTTCTTCTGGAAGACATTGCCAAGTTTCGTTAGTTGTTCTCAAAGGTGCACTTTAGCTATCAGAACCTTTCCGACATTGTTTTTGGACAAATTGTGTGACATGTGGTGTGTGAGTCAGCTTCCGTTTGGTCAGCAATTCGTCTGATATTCTTATCAGGCGGTATGGCCTCGTTTAGTGATTATGCTTAACTTTTGGACTAGTGTAAATCATGATAATCCCCTAGGTTCTGCACATTGAATTTTTGTCAAACTAATTTTGCATGTTCATAATCTGCAGTAGTTATGTCTTCTTCATAAAGTTTACTATAGAATTCAGTTCTTAATTGTAGTTGTGTTTCTACAAATCTTTTCCAATTATCCATATAATCATAAGGATAAATTCCTTTTCTTATAACTAAATATACTTTATCTTCTGGAAATAACTTTTTAGTATTTTTCATTTGATCTTTATTCAAATTTGATGATAGTTTATCTAAGGAAGAAGCCATGAATCTGATTGTATCTAAGAACCGCATCTTTATATATTCAGTTCCTTTTCCAAAACTTATGTATTTTCCTTCGTTATTTGGAATCAAATATATAGGTTTATCATCATATCCATGTTCTTTTACAAATAAATGTGAATCATAACCTGATCGATTTTGGAGATGTATAGGAACAAATGTTGGGGTTTTAAGTTTGAGATTACAAGAATTACATAATGGAGAAAAAAAATTTCCATTCAGATGATCATGATGATGAACTTCATTGTTTTCTTTTGTATATTCTGATTTGCATAATGAACAAATTGTTGACTTTATAAAAGCAAGTTGTTCATCATTACTTAAATGTTTCATGGGTTTTATTTCAAAATAAATATTACCTATATCTTCTACTTCTCTTTTAATCATCTCAATGAATTTACTTATAGCATCTGGTCCTCTGTATACAGCCGGATCTTTATAATATCCATGAACATACTTTATATAGTAGCAGAATCCGGAAGGTTCATGTTTCTGAGACTTCATCGTATATGATTCATCTGGATTTGGTCAATTTTCTCCAACAAGCTCTCAAAACCAGCATATATCACAAATGGAACTTTCATTGTATTCTGATAATTTCTTATAAGTGATTTTTTCTCCTTTCTTGGTAGTTCTACCTGAACTGGTTTATTTACTAAGCAATCTGGAATATATTTTTGTATTTTTCTTCAGAATTAAAATGGAGTAAACACATATCAAAAATAATTTTCTGGCCATTGTGTTTTGTAATTTGCATTGATGCTAATCTAGATAAATATTTAATCCAACAATAATGTGAATTCTCTGCGTTTCGAAGTATAACAAATTGATATGTTTATCTTCCTTATTAGTTATTTTCAGAGGATAAACATTATATTTTTCATCAAATGAGTATTTCATTAAGTCATATATCTAATTTTCTCTTAATTTTTGAAATATCATAAATTTTTATTGGATATTCAAAATTCTGTAATTTTTCTTCATGTCCAACATTTTTATATTTTGGTGTTCGTTGAGGATCTTTTTCTGCTGGATATAATGCCGATTTTATTGCATATAGAAAACATTTTTGATCATTATTTTTCCACATTAATACAAGCTTGTTTTGCTTTCATTTCTTGCGGTATTTCAATATAATATAAGGATTATGCCTGTTAATTGCAAATTGTAATCCAAGAACTCCTTGTAATCTCCATCTTGATCCTCTTGTCTCAAAATCAGCTAGTCTTGCTAATATTCCACTTTTACCTATATGAAATATTTTTGATACCTTTTTCATAAGTAACAGTATGATTATATAACTGAAATTGAAATCTCTTAACTTGATTGTTATCGGGTAATTTAATGCCGCAGAATAATTAAGTATTCACTTTTAAACAGTTGTGAATCTTTAGATTGTCCTTAATTAACTGACACACAATATGTTCAATAGAAGTAAAGAAATAACGCGGATCTATCAAATTTTTAGTATTTTCAATATTGAAGGTCTTCAATCTGTTTCCAAGGGCTTTCTGAACTAAGTAAGTGTTGTTGGTATTTCTTGCTTTAGGCTTTTCAAATATATTTGTTGAGAATGGAAATAATTCCTCCAACTGTTTTTTTTTGTTGGCTCTTCAAATACATGTGTTGAAAATGGAAATATTATCTTGAGATCTTTTGATTCAGGTTCGGAAATTTCTTTTATATCCGTATCAGGAAATGGAAGAGCGCCAAAGTTTTCTTTCTTCACTTGATTAATATTATAATAATGACTAGCAATATTTCTGATTGAAGTATCTTTATTCATTCGATAATATCCTCTTATACCCAGAGTCCTAGCTATAGGTCTAAGTTCAAACTCTCTCAATGCGTTGAGATTTTGATTCCCCATTTATTTAGGAAAAAATTATATCAATATTTATTCATTAACTTTTGTTTTTTCTATATTCATGATTTTCTCCATATGGGCGCCTGTTTTTTATGTTTTTGAGATATGTTTTACATACATATTTCCCACACTCACAAAGAATTTTCTGAAGGACTTGTTCTTTGTTTTCATAGTACATTTTCAGCCTCTGATTATTCTGGATTACATTTCTTCTGGATAATGTTTACATAGTTATGAAAATATTGTCCAATTTTATCTCTATTATTCTTACAGTATTCTTTATTCATCTCATTTGAACATGGCTCACATGTGGTAGAATGTTTATCTTTTGTATTCTTATTTTTATAGAAATAATCTATGCTCTTGATCTCACCACATATATTACACATCTTAGTTGACAATGAACATTTGCTTCAATTTATTTAGAAAAACATTTTATCAATATTTATTCAATAATTTTTCCGTATATAAATTTTAACTAAAATGGCTAATCAGTTGTTCGCTAAGTTAAATAACTCATATGTGTTTATGAAACTGACTGAACTTGAGATTAATAAAAAATATAAAGCATCTAACTTTGAAATTGTAGATACAAACTTCGGTAAGAAAGTCAAGTGTTAGATGGTCAATTTAAAATTACATTACCAGATAGATTTGTTATGATATTTGATTTAAAAATACTCTGAAAGCAGTGAATGATGAAAAATATATTTTCATCTCATATAATGGTTTAAAAGAAACAAAAACTGAAAAGCCAATGCATGAAATACTTTTCTCTAATGAATGAATCATTGATGTTCTAATTTACTCATGTGAGGTGATTTATAGTCCGCCTCGGTGGTGTAGTGGTTAGTGTGATTAGCTGCCACCCCCGATGCCCGCGTTCGATTCCCGGCTCTGCCACGAAATTTGAAATGTGGTACGAGGGCTGGAACGGGGTCCACTCAGTCTCGGGAGGTCAACTGAGTAGAGGTGGGTTCGATTCCCACCTCAGCCATCCTCGAAGTGGTTTTCCGTGGTTTCCCACTTCTCCCCTAGGCAAATGCCTGGATGGTACCTAACTTAAGGCCACGGAAGCTTCCTTTCCTCTTCCTTGTCTATCCCTTCCAATCATCCCATCCCCCCTCAAGGCCCCTGTTCAGCATAGCAGGTGAGGCCGTCTGGACGAGGTACTGGTCATCCTCTCCAGTTGTATCCCCCTACCCATAGACTGAAGCTCCAGGACACTGCCCTTGATGCGGTAGAGGTGGGATCCGTCGCTGAGTCCGAGAGAAAACCGACCCTCGAGGGTAAGCAGATTAAGAAAAGAAGAAGAAGAGATGATTAATGTTTTAACATTGTCTATTTGCTTGTTCAGGGTGTTTTTCAGATTTTCGTGAAATGATTGATTTTAGACGTTTTTGCGTTATTTTTCGTAAATGTGTGTTTTCTCTTTTTTGCAGTTTTTCGTGCAGACTCGACGAGGGCAAAAAATGATGATTGTGAGATCTTGGGAAATTTGTAGTAAAAACGTGCTTTTTCATTGATATTTCTTTAATTTTCCCTAAATTTTATTGTTTTTGCGTGTTTTGGTAATTTGGGCTAAATTGCGCTGGCGCTCTCAATATTATACGTATCTCTTCATACAGGTATAACCAAGTTAAAGAAATGTGAAATCTATCACATAAGATTGCGAGAAAGCAGACAAAGTTTTTCGTGCTATACTTATACATGAGAGTACAAAAGAGTCCATTCTATAGCCATGAATTCTGTTTCCAATAAATCACTTTAACTGAAAGTTAGGCAACTGAGTGACAGACTATTCTCTTTATTGTCAGTGGGTTGGTTTGTGGAAATAACAAAAACCATGAAGCAATGTAATATACCATCAACGTTATTCTGACGTACATCTTAGCGAAAAGGGCTGTCAACCTAATTCCTCCTTAACTTTACAACTGCGCAATGCCCAGTATTTCATCTCAGCGGGATAGCTAATTACAGGTATAATCTCACCGAGCTCTAGATACTTCACAATGTAGAACAGCATTCCTCGGAAACAGACAGTTCTCCAAACGGGAACATCCTGTGTAGGCACTTCAAACGGGATACATGGTCAGATAATAGGTGAAAATGATATAATGTCAAGGATCGTTTAAAAATATACTTACAAAATGTGCTCAGGAGAGAACAAGGGAAGTATCTAACCTGTCTACAACGTAAATAAATATTAACATGCACAGACGCTCACATTCAACTGATAAGGGGGCCAACGTTACGAAGTATAACCTAAGGCTACAACAAATTTTGGGGTCAATGCAGAAATTACTTTTCAAACACACGAACAGGGACGTGGTATTAATTAAGCCACACACCGGGCGAGTTGGTCTTGAGGTTAGGGGCACGCAGCTGTGAGCTTGCATTCGGGAGATAGTGGGTTCGAGCCCCACTGTCGGCTGTCCAGAAGATGGTTTTTCCGTGGTTTTCGATTTTTGCCTCTATATAACTCACTCACTTTTATAGTACAGAGTCTCCGATGATATATTTGAGTAAGAAATATTGTATTAAGTAAAGATTTTCGAAATATATAAACGAATGAGTGATGATGTGAATAGCAGGAATATATACGACTCTTCGCAGCATATAAGCATAAATGAATTTCTTAAGCTGTGATTCCGTGTTAGCCGGGCTGAGTGGCTCAGACGGTTGAGGCGCTGGCATTCTGACCCCAACTTGGCAGGTTCGATCCTGGCTCAGTCCGGTGGTATTTGAAGGTGCGCAAATACGTCAGCCTCGTGTCGGTAGATTTACTGGCACGTAAAAGAACTCCTGCGGGACAATATTCCGGTACTCGGCGTCTCCGAAAACCGAAAAAGTAGTTAGTGGGACGTAAAACAAATATTATTATTATTATTTTATTCCGTGTTATTGTGCGAGGTTTGTTCAGGATGTGTCCAATTGTATTGTGCAAATGTTATTAAGTATCAGTGTTGTTTTAACCTACTTCACTTGAAATGTTTATTGTTTTTACGATGTTGGGAAATGATGCCTTCAGCTCGTGTCACTATACAACTGTGTGCTATATACATATATTCTCTCTTAGGATGATTCATTAACTAAATTACATAACTGAGATTATATCCGTGTGTCATCTGTCGTAAATATGCGAAGGAGTTTTGCTGAGGTTTAATTAAGGCTTGTTCTTCCATGTTCATTTGATGTCATTAACTTTTCGTACATGAAAACCCTCAAACCCTCAATAATAATAATAATAATAATAATAATAAGAATAATAATAATAATAATAATAATAATAATAATAATAATAACAATACCCGTGTGGGGATTTACGGTTACCTCCATCGGGCGCGTCCCATTGGAATTGGGGAAGCTCGCTGGCTCTGCCGCCAGCAGAGTCAGAGGGTAGTTGGGAAATAAAATACCACCATGAAAAAACTGGTCCCTTGCCAGGGTTACGGCGAAGACTGGTAAATGACCAGAAGCCAGAAAACATCTTGAGGCAACCTCTAGGGCTAACAACCCTAGTTGTAAAAGGATGGGTACCCGTCCAAAGCAAAGTCAAGTCAAAAAGCATGATGGCACAACATTTCAAGAAATATACCCCAGGGGGTAAATCTTCGGATAAATCCCTCGTCGTGAACGCCACGGCGCACGAGTCTCATTCGGATTCTGGGGAGACTCGACATCATGCAAGAGACGAGTCGGAGCGTCTCGGTGTACCCCGAAGAGTCAAAAACTCAGGCGAAAATCTAAAACCTTTCTAGCAACTTTCAACATAAATTCACTTACACAAACTGGCAAGCTGAAATCCCTCACCGAAGCTCTGCACGAAAATCAGATATCCATAATGGCCCTACAGGAAACAAGGTACCCAGATGAAGAGATTTTTGAATCCGAAGGCTACCGATTTTTCAAGAGCAAAGCTCAAAGAGGAATCCTCAATGGAGCAGTGATGCTTGGAACCGCGTTTGCTGTTAGAACCAAGATCCTTAAGTCGGTTGCAAATTTCGAACCTGTGAATGACAGATTGTCTATACTCACAATTAAATGCGTGAACAAAACCTACGCCCTAGTTAACGCACATGCTCCTACAAACGATAAGAACAAGTCTGATCCAGACGAAGTTGATAATTTCTGGGACCTACTGGATGAAAAATTAAACAAAATCCCCAAACAACATGTCAAGCTTCTTTTGGGTGACTTCAATGCCCAACTAGGTCGTGAACAGAAGTACAAGAAAGATATAGGAAATTACCCTGCTCACAAAAGAACCAATCCCAACAGCAAAAGACTGGCGTCCATTTGCGAAAATCACAACCTGCAGGTCATGTCAACCCACTTTTGCCATCTACCCAGAAAGCAAATGACTTGGCGTTCTCCCGTCCAAGCTCTCGGAGAGTTCCAAATTGATCATGTTGCAATCTCTAGGAGAAACAGCCCTGAGATTATGAATGTCAAGGTAAAGAAAGGCATCAATGTGGCCTCAGATCATTATATGTCTCCTATCAAATTCAAACCAATTCCCGCAAATACAAGGAAGACAACCAAACAGATCACACGCTTCGACAGTGATAAACTTCGGCAAAAGGTCGAGGAGTTCCAGGAGAAGGCTAGACCAAATGACTGTGACTTTAACAACGCCAAAAGTCTCCTTGTTGAGGCCGCCAAAGACGTTGCAGAAATCAAGAGAAGCAAAAAGCATGCCTGGTGGAATGGTACCTGCGAATCAGTCCTCCAAGAAAGACTCAATGCGTGGAAACAGTACTACTCTACGAAATCAGAAAATTTTTGGGAAACCTACAAAACCCAACGTGCCCAAGCAGCTAGGGTGTTCAGAACTGAGAAACGTAAATACGAAAAATCTCTCATTGAAAAGATAGAACAAAACTTTAGGAAGAATGAAAGCAGAGAGTACTACAGAGACTTCAAACGCAAACTCACTGGCTATAAACCACCATCTCTATGCTTTGAGCGAAAGGACGGCACACTGGTGACGTCAAATGAAGAAAATTGCAGCATTCTGGCAGATTACTTCAAGAATTTACTTAATTGCTCTAAACCGCAAAGCGCCATTGAGACCAAGGAACCCTTACTCAGGTACCCAGATTCCAGACCACCCAACAGAGATGAAATCAAGCGCCACATTGCCCGTCACAAAAATAACAAAGCGCCAGGGGAAGACTCAGTAGTAGCAGAACTATGGAAATATGCCCCAGAGAAATCACTTGATATCTTGCAAAAGCAAATAGAAGAAATTTGGAACAAGGAGACCCTACCCGAAGGTTGGAAAATAGCTTTGACCCATCCATTACACAAAAAAGGCAGCATGAAGAACATCAACAACTACAGAGGAATATCTTTGCTACCCGTGACTTAAAAAATTCTATCACTTGCCATCCTGGAGCGTTTGGAAGCACAAGTCGAACATCAAATAGGTGAATACCAAGGAGGGTTCAGAAAAGGTCGCTCAACAGCTGAACAGATCCAAAATCTCAAAACGATCATCAGATATTGTACACTAAGGTCCAAGCAGTATGTGTCTGTCTTTGTGGACTTTAAGAAAGCGTACGACTCCATTGACCGGGAAGTCCTGCTAAACATCTTAAATGAATTTGGAGTTGATTTGAAACTGCTGGCATTAATTAGAGCCACCCTGACCGATACAAAATCCAAGGTGAAGTTCCACGGATGTCTCTCGCATTCCTTTGACATCAAAACAGGAGTCCGACAAGGTGATGGGCTATCCCCGATACTCTTCAACTGTGTTCTTGAAAAGATCATCAGAACCTGGCGGGTTAGATTACAGGAAACCAACTACAGTCCATTGAGAATAGGAACCAAATCCAAGGGGATCGCAACAGACTGCTTAGCATTTGCCGATGATATTGCTTTTCTCTCAACCAACATAGAAACCGCTAGAGCTCAAGTTGAAATTTTAAAGGAAATTGCAGAACAAACTGGTTTGCAGATATCGTTTGAGAAAACAGAAGTAATGACTAACATCAAAGAGGCTCCACCAAAACTCCATACAAAATATGGGGACATCACCCGAGTAGACAAATTCAAATACCTGGGTGAGATCATCATGAAAAATGGACTGGACAAAGAAGCACTTCAGGAGCGAGTACGCAAACTGGAAATAGCCTACCAAACATCCCGCACAATCTACAACAAAAAATGCCTTTCCCAAAACACCAAGATACGTCACTATGAAACAGTTCTGAAGCCAGTAGTTCTATATGCAGCCGAAACCCTGTCTCTAAATGCCAACAAAGGACTCCTTGAAGAACTGGAGAAAAGAGAACGCAAAATTGTGAGAGGAATCTTGGGATCAAAGTACAGAAATGGAATCCATCAAAAGAGATCCAACAAGGAAGTCTACAGCAAAATAGAGAAAATTACCGACACAATAAGAAAAAGACGGGCACAATTTTACGGTCATCTGAAAAGAATGGACGGAAGAAAGTTAACTAAAGAAATCTTTCACTTTTTTATTCAAACCCCAAAACCACAATTCCCTGGTTTAGAAATACCAAAGAAGACCTGCAAATGCTACATATCTCAGCTGAAGACGCCCTTAACAGAGATCTCTTCCGCAAGAAAATATTGACGAACGGGCTAAACCGAGACGAGCAACCGAAGTGAAGACACGGTGCCCCTTGGACAGAGGAGCGTAAGCAGGCCCACTCACAAAGAATGAGGGAAATTTGGGCTCTAAAGAAGGCCAAGTTCAGTGTCAAATGCAACAAGACTTAACGTGGTCCTTGATGGCCCCAGCGAATTATATATAATAATAATAATAATAATAATAATAATAATAATAATAATAATAATAATAATAATAATAATAATAATAATAATTGTTACCGTGATTTGGTGGATCAACAGATGTGAAAGTGATATAGTGATGTATCTTGCTGTTTTATTATTATATTATTATTATTATTTTATTATTATTATTATTATTATTATTATTATTATTATTATTATTATCGTGTTTTCGTGGATCACAGAGGTGAAAGAAAGTGCGGGCTGGAATGGTTCTATCTACGAGAGACAAAGATTAATTTAAAACTTTGTAATAAATGTTATATTTCTATTGAGAAAATTAAATGTTAACAAACAATATTTCAGGTAGGGATAGTCAGGTACAAAATGGCAATTTTGATACAAGAATAGAAAACCCAAGGATTGGTAATTTACAAGTTTTGAGCTTCAAGCTCCAAATTTACAAGCTTCCAAAGTCGCTAATATTGAGTTTAGACAGATAAGGAGAGAAATCTCCCGAAACACATATTTCAAGAGCACTTTGCTCCAACAGTTAAAAATGTACGGCCTTCCCAAGGCACTACTCAGTATTACACAAATATCAGAAAAGAGCTTACATGCTCTCCAAATCAACCAATGAGACTGCTCTCCCTACCCTTAGAGCCTGATTATTAAAGATTAGAGCTTCTTTGCTCAATAGAATTATATTACTAGGCCTATCTAGGCACACCCTACAATTTACAACGCCATTGTAATTACCTTTTCTATTACACAGGGGTATCTAGTACCCACACTACCAGGCCTACGTAGAGAAGAACAGGCTACATTACTGGGCCAAACACAAAATATATGGAGGCGTATACTTGCGCTCCTTGAAAACCAAGTTTACAACATTACTGGGGCTTGCGGCCCGATGATGCAGAGGCTAATCCCAAACTACTGAGGTGACTAGAAGGACAAACTAATGTATGATTTACAGGAGAAAAACAGTTACAAAATCGTAGTCACCTCAAGATAAGTTGAAGGAGAATTCGAGAGGGTAACGCACTCTCTATCCCAAATTTACAGTTTAAGTCTCTAGGACTTACATGAAGTTTTGCATGAAAAGGAGAAATATTTACATTTTTAGAAAACGGATGGTTACATAGTTAAAGATTAGAAATTTCCCCTCGGATCAGTTTGCGGAGATCACTACTTAGATGTAAAAACTGTTGCCCATTACCTTACCTGATGTTCTGAATGCGGAAGATAATGGTCCCCGCCTCCTGCCTCACACACACACACACAGTAATTCGATGATCAATAAGACAAGTTAACTCGAAAAAGCCGCAGCATTTATACCAGAGAGGAGGGTTCGAGAAGGCTCTGGACTGAATCCGGACACACTCTCTCATTTTATTGGATAATCAAAAGTTAAAAGAAGCTTATGACTGGCTGAAAAATAAATACAGAAAATTTGCCATTGGCGAGACTCAGAAGCTGGCGAGATGAGAAGGAAGTGTTGCAAACCTTGAAGTACCAAACATAATGAAAGTCAATTCAGTTGAGAAAACGTATAAACACAAAATTTCTTGAAATCTCTAATTATTCCACTTTTCATCAGAGTGCATGACCTCAGTTCTTTAGTAGAGACATCCTCGGACAAAAGTGCGAACTTCTAGTGATACACCAAAACAAAACACAGGAATCCAGTCAGTTTAGGAAACTTTAAAATAACATCTTCCCCTGTTATTTAGTAGTGACATCTTCTGATCAATGTCCCAACTCCATGCACTATCAGTTTCAATATTTATTCGATAGATAGCGTTCGTTAAGGCGCTTTTTTTTTTGCTAAAGACTTTACGTCGCACCGACACAGACATGTCTTATGGCGACGATGGGGCAGGAAAGGGCTAGGACTGGGACGGAAGCGGCCGTGGCCTTAATTAAGGTACAGCCCTAGCATTTTCCTGTTTTGAAAATGGGAAACCACGGAAAACCATCTTCAGGGCTGCCGACAGTGGGTTCGAACACACTATCTCACGAATACTGGATACTGGCAGCAATTAAGCGACTGCAGCTATCGAGCTCGGTAAGGCGCTTCTTTTAAATGTGCGGGGTTGAGGTGTACCTCCCGGTACCAGTATTATTATTATTATTATTATTATTATTATTGTTATTATTATTATTATTAGTATGTGTATATGTGTGCATTCGTGCAAGCGCTTCGGTGACGATAGGATCCGAAAGTGTTAAGACTGGAAAGGTACTGGCTGTAGATTAAATAACTGTACAGCCCCAGCCTTCGCCTGATGTGAAAATGGAAAACCATCAAACATTATCTTCAAGCTGCCGAAGAAATTAGAACTGCCAACTCCCGAATGAAAGGTTACAGGTTCACGATCCGTACCATGTTATCAGCTCGCTTGGTTGAAATGTGTACTCTTATTATTATTATGTCCGCCTCCGTAGCGTAACGGTTAGTGTTATTAGCCACCGTCATCGGGGGGCCTGGGTTCGATTCCCGGTACTGCCAGGAATTTAAGATTGGCAAGAGGGCTGGTATGTGGTTCGAATGGTACATGCAGCTCACCTCCAATGGGGGTGTGCCTAAAAAGAGCTGCACCACCTCGGGACGAGGATACCAGTTCACTTCACTTTATTATTATTATTATTATTATTATTATTATTATTATTATTATTAAAACTTTCTGCTCCTTATATGGAAGGTCAGCGTGGTTGCCTCGCGTTCAAGAGGCTCCGGTTTCGATTCCCTGTCGGGGATGTTGACTTTAAATTCCTTGTCTCGAGGACTGGATGTCTGTTGCTGTCCGCAAAATCCCTGAAACCCATACACCACATTCAACACTACACAATGTAGTAACACTTCTCTCCCATACACAGCAGCTGCCACCCACCCTCGTCGGAGGGTCTGTCTTACAAGAGCTGCACCAGGTTAGCGATAGCCACACGAAATTATTATTATTATCATTTTTTTACAAGTTGCTTTACGTCACACCGACACAGATTGGTCTTATGGCGACGATGGAACAGGAACGAGCTAGGAGTTGGAAGGAAGCAGCCATGACCTTAATTAAGGAGCAGTCCCAGCATTTGCCTGGTGTGAACATGGGAATCCACAGAAAACCATCTTCAGAGCTGCCGACAATGGGATTCGAACCCACTATCTCCCTAATGCAAGCTCACAGCCGCGCTCCCCCAACCGCACGGCCAACTCGGCCGGTATGCAAAAAACTACAATGAATCCGAAATAATCATTGGATCCAATAATTCATAAAGCCTTATTTTCCGAGATGATGCTTGTTGTCCAAGGGGGTCCAAAATCGAGGTCATGATAGTACTAATTACTGGTAAAATAAAACCATGGTATTCCTCGCATGGTGGTACTAATCATAGGTAATATAGAACCATGGTATTTCTCATACAGTGGTACAGTACTAACCACATGTAACGTAGAATCATGGCGTTCCTCGCATGGTGGTACTAATCACAGGTAATGTAGAACCATGGAATTTCTCATATGGTGGTACAAAACTAAACACAGGTAACGTAGAATCACGGTGATCCTCTCATGGTGGTACTAATCACAGGTAATGTAGGCACATGGTATGTCACACGCAATGGTACCACTCACAGGTAACACAAACCCATGGTGCTTTACACGTGGTCCCTCACATAGTGGTACTAATCATAGGCTACGTTTACTCCATGGCGTTGCTCGCATGGTGGTACTAATCATAGGCAATGTAAACCCACGTTGTATCACACATTATGGTACCACCCACAGGTAACACAGACCCATGGTGTTCCTCTCATGATGGTTCTAGTCTCAGGCAACGCAGAACCGTGGTGTTCCTCACATAGTGGTGCTAATCATAGGCTACGTTTACTCCATGGCGTTGCTCGCATAGTGTTACTAATCATAGGCAATGTAAACCCACGTTGTATCACACATTATGGTACCACCCACAGGTAACACAGACCCATGGTGTTCCTTACATGATGGTACTAGTCTCAGGCAACGCAGACCCATGGTGTTCCTCACATAGTGGTGCTAATCATGGGAAAACGGCTATGTGGCACGGGTCCTGTAGCTGTAAGCTTGTATTCGGATGTTGGTGAGTGAATATAAACCCAACCATCAACAGACTATTGCGTATCTAGTCATACTAAACCACCTTTCCTTCGTCCCCTGCTAACTCATATTGAGGACTCTTCTTTTATAAACACTCGTTGACCCCATACTTGTTCGATTCCCCATTCAAACCTCTATGAGTTATGTATGCTACATGTGAGTGTATTTCGGACATGTTTCCACATATTTGGTATTAAGTAACTCCTTACACCTACCCTATACGGAGGATAGATAGACCTAGTGTCGTAGTAGTAACAGTAGCTTTTCTTTCCTATTAGTTTAACCTCGCATTAGCAGATCGAACATTTTCGGCAACACAAGGATAGGAATGGGCTAACATTTGGAAGTTACCAGCCGTGGTCTTAATTAAGGCACAGCCCCATCATTTGCCTGGTAAGAAATTGGGAAACCATGGAAAACTACCTTCGGAGCTGTCGACATTGGGAATCAAGCCCACCACCTCCCGAATGCAAGCTGAGAGCTACGCTACCCTAACCGCATTGCAAACGCGCTCGGTAGTAGTAGTAGTAGTAGTAATAATAGTAGTGATGGTAGTAGAAAAGGGGTTACGAAACGAGACGGTAAGGTCCAATAAACACGAACAGATCCTCGCAATTACTATATCGCTATCGACCCTTGTCTGCGTCAGAATTCTGTATTATTGCAAAGAAGCCGTTTCAATAAAGCAACATTGAGGTCAGTGCATTGATTTCCCCTAAATGTGAACTGCGGAGATAATGCCATCCTATTTTATTGAACCATAAATTTTATGTAGAATATCATGAGATACGCGACGAAGGATCGTACAGAAATGTTTCATACGTCCTTGTGCTCCAATTTCAAAGACGAACACAGATGAAGCCAAATATCAAATGCTCTCTCTTCAGGCAGACTAACAAAGTGAGTATGTTCAGTTGATTTCGCTGATAAATGGCCATCTTACTTTTAGTATTTTCTTTCTCTCCACTAGACAAATAATCGTGAACTATCGTGAAGAAATACGGCTACGATATTTATGGATTTCTATGTAAAATGATGTGAGGTTACTGATGGTCCCGGAATGGGAAGGTACAGCCCCTCCAGTATATTTTGGTAACCAAATCTTCAGGGCTGATTATGTTGGGATTCATACCCACCATCCTCCGAATTCAAGTTTACAACTGCCCGAACGTACCGCATAGCCGAGTCACTCAGTGATGGTTTTGCTGTCCACGGAAACTAGCATCATCTCACAAAGCGTAGCATTGATAGAATTGTACGATATTCAGAGATATTTGCAGATATGAAGTTCAACGTTAAATGATTCCAATATAAATGGCAATGGTACTGTAATGTCCAGACTCATTACATTCTGTTCTAGAAATTTGATCATTATAATCTTCAGCTTACTATCTAATGTTTAGTTTGTATTCAAGTAATTTCACTTTTGTCATATGTGTATCAATGGGCAAACACAGTACTGGAATAAATATATACTAAATAACACTCGCTGATGACTTCGTAATTAGTAACCTATACATTTACCAAATTGTTGAAAAATTAGCTTTTATTAATGGATGTTTACATAAAAACAGAGAAGGAAGATTGTAGAAGAACAAAACAATCAAATGAAACCTTAACAAGATATTAGTTAAGTAACAGATCAGCCAAGTTTAGGATATGAAAATTCTGGATATGAAAGAACGCCAGCATAGGGTGTGTGGATTTGTTTTAAACGTAGACTTAGGTTCGTCGACAACGGGTACATGGAAAGACATATTTCAAGACGCTTCTAGTGTTTGGGTAGGACTCACATATCGCCGAGAATATTTAACTTACGATTATGTTTAACGTCTCAATTGATGGAAAAAATAGCAGGCTATCTGGTGCAAAACAAAACTGAAAACATGAAACGTCATTTTTATGAAATAGCACTTCAATGTAATGCAAAATGTGTGCTAAATATGTGACGTCACACGCGCACTCTGTTATAATTCGTGCGCTCAGTTGGAGGTTAGCTGTCGTTAATATATCGTGGTCAGTGTACCACGTTCTATTGAATAAAATTTAGTTGTCATTTCTAATAAGTAAGTCTACGAAACCCTCAAAACCATTTGGCTGTTGCAATAGTGACAGCCTACCGCCAACATTTTGACGTTGACTGCCGTTTGAGAACAAATAATTAACTTGGCAACATCGCACAATAACTAGTCGTGGCCTTGTTGTAAACAGTCCTAGGAAAGCTAACGGGCGCGTATAATGTGAGTGCCATCTGCCGTACACAATGGACAAACAATGCCAGTGGTCACTGTTTCACCGAACACGTGCCAGGCGACGGCCACAAGCGTTGCCAACTGCTCACTTACATCACAATTTCGAAACTATACTTCACAGGATTTGGGTAAAAGGTATGTTTCGTTTCCTTTTCATAGAAGTTTCACGATCCTTCGACGTGCTCTACCACAGGGCAAGACAATTCATGGCCACCAGGTCGGCATGGTACCTACAATTCATTAGACGCCTTCTTTTTCAAGCTGGGTATAATCTCCCCACTTCGTATATTTAATTCCCGGTTTCGTGTCGATGAACTATTGCAAAGCGCATGTAATAATACGTAACCGCTCGACACTCCGTACGATTTATCGAACTCCCTTGAACAAGAGAATGAGTTTAGGTAACGGCGTGATTTTAGTATGGGCGATTTCTGCTTCGATACTAATGTCATTACTACTTTAAATAATAATCAATGCCGCATTATAATCAATAGAAGAAAAATTAATATTAAGTACGAACGTTTGAGTGTGGAGAAAATCTGTCGTAAAGAAAGTATTACCGACATAGAAATAACACAGATATAACTTACTTATCATATAAATGACACGAATAAAATCTTGCGATGCTCCTTTACTATCAAAATAGTATCTCTTTTGCTATTGAATTGATTATTTTAGCAGAGCTATTATTGTAAAGTGAAATAGAACGTACTCTCGCAGAATTTATTTTCGTATGTTAACAGCATACGAAGCTTAACACATTATTTTAGCTTTACGCTTGTAATCCATTAACATGTCAGAATAATGTATACAGAGGAATTGTACATTTGGTGTTGTTGACGACAACATTTACTTTGCTATTTATATTTTACACTTTACATGTTTCTTAGAACCGTATCAAAATATAAGTATGCAACAATTGTCTAGCTTCATAAATTTGTATACATAGTGGCATATCTTACGTAGTTCAGTGTCCTGCTGTCTTTATATTTTGTGGTAATCTGTTGTAATGAAACAGCGTATAAAACTATAAAGTCACAATACCTAGAGCCTATTTCTGTTACTACCAGGTTTAATTTTCCAGAAGGCTAGACGCCAGTATATTAACGATGCAAATACCAGAAAAATTACCTGGCTCCTAGGTTTGATGGCTGTCTCTTAAATTTAAAAACATTTGTCTTGGCCTGCTCTACCATTTACCAGATACCCTACTTATCATGAATATTCAATATGATATTCAATATAGTTCGCGCACCTTTTAGCGATAATTCGTTGTACGGTGTGAGGAGTAAGGAGGGAGCTCTCCCGTTTCCGGTAATACTGCCAAGCTTAATGGAAATGAAATCCGAATTGAATCGATAATATAATCGATCGATATGAATTTTCTAAACCTTTATTACCTTAAGCCAACAACTGTGTCATACACATATTATATAATATTTCTCGATGCGAATCTTGTTCCTAGCATGAATTCTATAGTTTGGCTTTGCTGTGTAAACAACAACAGTACTAGTACGTTAAGTGTACGCCAGATGTCACACAGCGATGCATAAGCGATTCATAGTTTGTGTTTCAAAGGTTGCCAATACGAATTTCGAAGATACCTGAGGTCGACCGATTCAGCACTAGGGTGTCCATGTATCACTAAAACGTGCGCGTACTATATCCAATCCTATAATTCAATTATCTGTGTTAAGTCATCTTGCATATCTTTGTAAGTATAAACCTTCCGAAATAATTTCAGCTTTCATTCTGACACAGAAATACCTGAAATCTGTACAGCAAATGCGGGCTAGCGTTGGTAAATTGGTGAGAAATTTCTGTACTTAAGAGTGAAGTTTCAAAAAATGTGGAGTAGGCACTGCTTACTATTTATGTGTCTTAGTAGATGGTAGAGTGTAAAGTAATGACTTGACTCTCCTGTAACTTCTAATTTGTGTGATGAATGTGTTACACGGTACATTGTTGGTTTAAAATGGATAAATATAAATTCATATATCCCTTAAACTTACCATCAATCAGTGAAATGTTTTCATATCTTCCGTAACCTAGTGAATAAAAATACCGTACAGAAATGATTTTTGAGGAAATCAAAATAGTAGTTAACCACTTGCTGGATGAAACAAACAAGTTAATAAATTTTAGTCTAAAGTGTATTCTCTGTTCTGCATGTAGGAGACAGTGTAAATTATAATATGAATTTGATTACTTATTTTTTCTAAGGGTTTTTTCTTAGTTTGTGTCTTGGTTTGATGAGATTTTAAATATAGCTGGTTGAGATAAGAAACGCATGAAGAACGAAGAACAACAGCAAGGAAGTGAGATTGATATTCATAAGGAATAACAGTTTTAACAGGAGGTCATTGCTGACATTCAAATGTATTTACACTGATTGAGCAAATGTCATGGGATAGCGGAGCACTGATGTGCAGGTGTGTTGTCTGCGCACCAGACGCCCCCTGTGCCAGCGGCAATTGTATAGGAGACCTTGTGAGTAGTGGCTGTGCATGTGATAGGTGTAACATGGAACGTCGTCATGAGCTGACACCGTTCGAACGCGGTATGGTGGTCAGTGCCCGACGGATGGAAAGTGCTATTTCGGAAGTGGTGCGGGAAATCGGCTTCACACGATCAACCGTGTCCAGGGTGTATCGTGAATGGTTGAATGCGGGTGTCACCGTCCACAACAGACGAACGACCGGACGTCAAGCCACCCTCGATGACCGTGACCGGAGATATCTGGGACGGATTGTCAATAGTGACAGACGGGCAACCGTGCGACAAATCACGGCTCAATTCAACACAGGCCGTGCAAGACACGACAATCCGTAGGAACATGGGTTCTATGGGGTATGGGAGCCGGCGCCGCACACGGGTGCCATTGTTAACCAAACGTCATCGGGCACAACGACGCGCATTTGTCGCTAGTCATCAGGGATGGACACTGGAACAATGGCGTAATGTAATATGGTCGGACGAATCACGATTTCAACTGCACCATGCCGATGGGAGGCATCATGTATGTAGCAGACCACATGAAGCGATGGATCCCGCCTGCCTCGAAGGTGTGGTCCAGGGCGCGGGTGTCTCTGTTATGGTCTGGGCTGCATTTTCCTGGTAAGGAATGGGCCCCCTAGTTGTTCTGGAAGAGACTTTGAATGGTACGCGGTATGTTGAGCTGCACGGAAACCATCTCCACCCATTTTTGGCCTTCCAGAACCTAGACAGTTCTTCGGTGTTTCACGATGATGACGCGCCGCAACATAGCTCCCACGTCACCCGGGAATGGTTCCAGGCACATGCAGTAGAGGTCCAACGACTGCCATGGCCATCCAGGAGCCCCGATATGAACCCTATAGAGCATATCTTGGATGTTCTAAAACGCAGGCTCTGTGCCATGGATCGTACACCCACGAACAGACCAGCATTGGCGGCCGCTCTGCAAACGATTTGGTGTTAGCTGTGTCCAGAGGACTACCAGGGACTTGTCGACTCACTTCCACGGCGTCTCACTGCAGTGCGCAGGGCCAGGGGAGGCCCACACGCTATTAGGTGACTATCCCATGACATTTGCTAAGTCAGTGTATATCGATAATGAAAATGAAATGAGGGTCCGAATAAAGTTCTGTATTCAAAGTAGTTCCTAGGGTCAGATATGGCTGTCATCCTTCACCTTTATTATTCGTACTATACGCGAAGAATTATTGAAGGGCACGGTATTGTTTGATGAAGATCACACGAGCAGACAAATTCACTGAACCAAAAATGTTATATACATTATCTTTAACTGACGTAAATCTTCAAGTAGAATGTATTTCATCCCTCTTTGCATTTCAGTTATAAAGAGAAGCATGGCATACGCATAATACATAAGTTGAATGATGAGGAGCACGGTAAACCGAAAAGTATTGAACACATAATTCTACCTTGCTAAAAAAATTGCAACTACAAGATGGAATGCAACCATACTTTTTATTGTAAGCTCATCTCGCGTTCTGTGGCGTGACAACTCACAGTGGGGAGCGAGCCACCAAAATTTCGAACAAGGTCGGAACATTTCGGCGGACCTCGGGTAATTAATAATGAAATTCTGGATAATAACCCTCATTGCGAGAGATTTCGGCACTGTCGTTAACAAACAAATAAATAATCAAGAATTTTAGGAAATATCTGATGAAGCTAAAGTCCAGATGATGGAAATGTATTTAAGTAGGCCTGGAGAAAAGTTGTCATCCATACTGGAAGAATAGTGTACACGTATCAAGGATATGGAGTCAAACTGCGCGGGAAGACTAATTACGAAATTAATTAATAACGCCCGTTAAAGAAACAGAAAAAAATCAGCAAACAACACCATCATCACTGGAAAAGTAGGTGGAATCTCTGGAGTGAGTCTCGAAGAAATCGGTCCAGTGGTCGTCAATTGGAATGATTGCACCGCAGTAGATAATGCCAATGAGAGCGTCCCTAGAAAAGGCTTTAAATACCCCCTCCTCAACCAAGAGCGTCAGTCGTCATTCTATGTTCCTAGAAGGTGAACCTACGTTAGTCAACATTAAGAAGACTTAATGAGGGCGAAATAGACTTGTAGAATCTCTAAAGCAAGTTGGCTTCTGGGAGGAATATTTTACCAAGTGGTAAATGATGATCGAAGACAAAACTAGCTATTGAAACATTGTAGTTACGACATCTATCACGCTCGGGGAAGAGAATCATAAGTTTAATAATTACATATTCTTAAACTTCTCTCAGGGAGACAGCAGATTAATAGATATCTTTTGTGAATTACTGCGCACAATGTTATTTTTTGTAATCGGTAAGGAGGACGATAGTCTGGCGGAGATAAGCTTTGTCTCTCACGGTCAATCACACCTGTGAAACATCTGGATAGGAAACAGTTGAAAAGATTCCACAAACTGCATTAGTTGAGTTCTCGACAAGAAGCGGGGTGGTTTAATTGTTTTATAAATGTATATAATAAAATTTATTGTCAAGTGTTTTTGATACAAAGAAATTTGTTTAATGTGTGTTGCTTCAAGTCGAGTGTAGAATCTGTGTATTTTTAAGGTAATGTTTAAGAAAATAATGTGTCCTGTAATTATGAAGGGCTAAATTTGAGGGTATTGGCACAAGATGAAGCCGAGATAATGCCATGCCAAACGACTACAATAACAGGTCTGCCTAATTTAAATATTATGCTTTGCGATGATGAGGAAGTGTCTCGTCGTCATTCTAGTATGGAGGTGAATTTTCTATTATTTATGTCAGCACGCGAGACTTCACAATGTATTTAAATGTCTTTAAAAAAATTAAAAGTGAAGTTACATATTGCAATGAAAATCAATGAAATAAAGTTCGGACCCGTAAAAGTTACAATAATGATAACGATAAAATAACCGTTATGAGTGCGTTAAAGTCAAGTAATTATGTTTACAAAAATAAATAATAATACTGAAAATAATAAATATAAAAATAATAATATTCACGTCAGGATAAAATTGAGATGATAAATTATGCGTTCAGCAGTTATAAGCGAGATTTGCGGTTTATATCGAAATCCAGTCAATCATGATAAGGTTGGAATTTTTGTGGAACTAAAATTTTGTGACAGCGTGTATGATGATACAGAAAACCACGGTATGCTTTTTTGCTCCTGAGGTGAGGAAAAATTTCGAGAAGTTAATTGCGAGATCATTATAAAATTGGTTGGTCTTGGGATTGCTTGTATTGTTTTTATGGATTGTAATGGAAATGAAATGTTATGAAAATAGTTAGGAAATGTTAAAGGCAGAATAAGTCTGTATTTTATGAGTGAGGTAGAATAAGCAGGATGCTAACGATAAGAGCTCCTGTATTTCAAACGAGAGGAATTTTTGTGACATGATGTATAGGTTGAGGGGCTGCCTGGTCGAGGCGGTAAAGGCGTGCTCGGTTTGCCCGGAAGGACGTTGGTTCGAATTCCCGTCAGGAAGTCGTAAAATTTAAGGAACGAGATTTCCACTTTCGGAGGTGCATATGGCCCTGAGGTTCACTCAGCCTACACCAAAAATGAGTACAGGTTAATTCCTGGGGGCAAAGGCGGCCGGGCGTAGAGCTAACCACTCTACACCATCACGTGCCGCAGTTAACAATGGTGGAGGCCTTTACCTTCCACTCCTCCAAGGGCCTTCATGTCTTTATGGAGGTGTCTTTGTCTTTGTCTTTGGTGTATAGGTTGAGATGTAATATTTCTGAGACAGGCTGTATAAGATAAACGATGCCCTGTACCAATCCAGAACGATTGATGAATATAAAGGTTGCCAAATCCAAGTGAGTTGTAACGCCTATTTTATGTAAGACCGTAGGTTAACAAAAATTAAGTATAAGTGATGGATCTATTTTATACCAGCGAAGTGCATTTTGCGATAGCCAACCTCACGAACAAAATACATTCTGACACACGGTCAAGATAATACTTGATTATAGTAAATTGAATTCTATTCTGTATCTTTACGAGACGAAACTATCGCTGACTAGAAACATTGCGGGTGTGAAAAATGAATTTGATTGCACTGAGAGTTTAGCTTACGTAGATCGATGAGAATTTACTTCACTGGACAGTCCACGATGATACATTTTGGAATGTTGACATGAGAGGTCAGTTGGAGCCTCACACTCGAGTTATACCGTGAAAAGCGTGATCATATTAAACGAGAGTTGAGTTTGCTTTTATTTACCGAACTTCACTGCGCGTGTTGAGATTGTATTGAGGAATAGATTAAACTATTCGTACATGTTGTTTAAGTTCGATTTCACGCTTTATTGTAGGAAGTAGACAGTAATATTTCCATGTTCCAGTTCATTTCTTATTGTAGCCAATTTCACTTCATGTGTTAGAGTTTCGATGAGGATAAGATCTAAATATCCGGACACTGGGTTAAAGTTTTGATTTCGCCTGACAGTATGAATGATGCATAGATACCATAACGTTGCCTCAATGATAGATTTAGGATGCCGCGTTCATTATATAACTTTAGGATGAGTAGACACAGTAGACTCAACGACAGGATACATAGTCTGTACATAGTCAAGTCATAGGTTAGGCATTTTTGCGAATCGACTTCAACGATGTTAGTGATTGTGGTAGTGGATACGACTGTGAAGGACATTAGCAGGTCTATTCAGGCCATGTTTCGGCATAATTCTAACTAGCCAGAAGGTGCTCCCATAATAGCGTTGCATCCGTAGCGGCATTAATGTAAGGGTTGTCCCACGCGGAAACCGGGCAAATGGAGACTGATCATTACTGCTTAGCGCGTACTGCGCGTGTTGAAGTTCGATGAAATTTTGTTCATATTTATTTACGTTCTTAACTTTAAGATTCATTGTTCGGGTGTCCGGTATATTATGATAGTGCCGTACGTTGATACTAGTTGATTTATGCAGGATTTACACTATGAATGAGGTTTCGATTCGTCAGCTGTTAATATATATTTCATTTTCACGTTTGTTTTTCACATTATTCATGTGAGACCGTTTTCCACCGATCATTGTTTTTAAAGACTCCCTCATACCTGCTTTATCAGCCATATAAAAACCCCATGGCACTACAGCCCTTGAAGGGCCTTGGCCTACCAAGCGACCGCTGCTCAGCCCGAAGGCCTGCAGATTATGAGGTGTCGTGTGGTCAGCACTACGAATCCTCTCAGCCGTTATTCTTGGCTTTCGAGACCGGGGCCGCTATCTCACCGTCAGATAGCTCCTCAATTCTAATCACGTAGGCTGAGTTGACCTCGAACCAGCCCTCAGGTCCAGGTAAAATTCCCTGACCTGGCAGAGAATCGAACCCGGGGCCTCCGGGTAAGAGCCAGGCGCGCTATCCCTACACCACGGGGCCGGCTTTATCAGCCATATGGTACTGCCCAATAGTTCTACTTTTAAGGCATTCCTTCCTATCACATTTATTTTTAACTACGACAAAAGCAGCTTCATGATCACTAATACCATCTATTACTTCGGTTTCTACACAGAGCTCGTCTGGTTTTACTACCACCACGTCCAGGATATTCTTCCCTCTAGTTCGTTGCATCACCTGAATCAGCTGTCCTACCCATATTAACTTATTTGTCATTTATTGGTCATGCTTTCTGTAGTTCGCATTACCTTCCCAGTTGACATTTGGTAAATTGAGATCTCCCGCTACAATCACATTCCTTTCCAAGTCGTTTCCCACATAGCTGATTATCTTATCAAACAATTCTGAATCAGCGTCAGCGCTACCCTTTCCCGGTCTGTACACTCCAAAGACATCAAGTTGCCTATTATATTTAGAAATGAGCCTTACACCTAGAAATTCATGTTGGTCATCTTTACTTATTCGTAGCTTACAAATTCTTCTTTCACCAGAATGAATACTCCACCTCCTACCATGCCTATCCTATATCTACGATACACACTCCAGATCCGTGAGAATATTTCTACATTCGTTTTATCATTTCTCAGCCATGATTCAACTCCTATTACAATATCTGGTAGGTATATTATCTGTTAAATTACTTAGTTCTACTCCTTTCTTTACAATACTACTACAGTTCAACACGAACATTTTTATGTCATCCCTACTTGACTTCTAGATCCCAGTAACCTTATCACCCCTCCCTAGGCCACCCCGTTTCCCTTAATTTACCTCCCTACAACCCTTTCAAACAAATTTCCTATCTTATACGTACCACCGACGTTACAGTGAAGGTCATCTTCACTTTCCTATCCCACCGTCACCCTAATAACTGATTAAAGCAAATTGTAAAAAAAGAAAGAATTAGGAGAGATTCTAATGCGAGATCTACACTCTAAGACCACCGCAGGACTAACCACGCTCTCCGCTGAAGGAACAACATTACTTACACTGACCTGTTGGGTTCATTCTCTCCTTTTTTGTTTGTCTTCTGTTCCTACCCTCTTACCTCTTGTATCCATTTTTTAATCCTTTTGTCACTTCCGTGTTCCTGTGTTTATTCGGTGATCCTCTTATCCTAGACTTTCCACATCAAGACTAAAATTTGTCAAGAAGGGCCTCCAATAAGCGTTGAAGCCCATCCTCCTGCTGGAGCTCACTGGAGTTGAGAAGAAAAATATCTAGGAGAATATTGCGACTGAAGAGGAGAGGGCCGATCTCTTTGAAGATAGCGGTGTATGAAGATGTGGCGACGTTTCTTGCTTTTTATTGTTTTCATGTTTGTTCTTGTTTCTTTTCTTATTGCTCCTTCTTCTGATGCTGACCTGTATTTCGGGGTTCTGGTAGTACTTTATACTAAAGTGGTTTCTCTAGTAATGTATCGCAAAGACACTATGAGAAAGGAAAAAGAAAATGTCCATAAACTGGGTAAATAAAATGATTTATCAGGCTTTAGTTCATAAACCATGGCATGCTGGACATGCATGACAGTTACACAACTGTGTCAATATCAGTATGATGGTACTCTGTCGTTTCGTATGTGTAACAATCTGTCAAGTATGACAGGTAAATCACTATAAACGAATTACTCGGTATATTAGAGGCATCAGTCATAGAACTGTCGGAAGGCATGGAATACATATTATTCACTTTGGATTCATTATAGAATGATTTTATGATAATGTCGAATTAATACCGTCTTCCACTTGTATATCAACTGAATATTTCTGACTCACGTTGGTTTTCAAATCACTTATTCGAATTGATCATGTTTCTATTTGCAAACACTAAAAATTTACACAACTTGAGCTTTATCAGGAAATTTATCGTAGAATGATGGAATTGTACCATTGAAAACGTTGTATATCTTGACAAATAAAATATATGGGAACTACTTATCCTGGAACAGATTCCTTCAAAAAATAATAAAGTTATGGTTTACGTCACACTAAGTACTTTTATGGTTTTCGGAGACGCCGAGGTGCCAGAATTTTGTTCCGCAGTAGTTCTTTTAGGTTCCGGTAAATCCACTGACACGGAGCTGGCGTATATTAGCATCCTCCAGTACTACTAGACTGATCCTGGATCGAACTTGCCAAGTTGCGCTTAGAAATCCAGCCCCTTAACCATACGCCTATCATTCACATAAATTTTTTATGCTATAAAGTAGGCTAATCTTCAGGACGAGGAAATTAGACAGAAGTACATGGATATAATTAGTGAGAAGTTTCAAACAGTAGACTGTAAGAAGGTTCACGATATAGAAAGAGAATGGGTGGCGTACAGGGATGCTGTAGTAGAAACAGCAAGGGAATGCCTAGGAACAACTGTGTGTAAAGATGGGAAAAAGCGAACAATTTGGTGGAATGATGAAGTGAGAGCTTGTAAACGTAAAAAGAAGACCTATCATAAATGGCTCCAAACAAGGGCCGATGCAGAGAGGGAATTGTACGTAGATGCAAGAAACAGTGTAAAACAAATAGTTGTTAAATCCAAAAACAAGTCATGGGAAGATTTTGGTAATAACCTGGAAAGGCTAGGTCAAGCAGCTGGGAAACCTTTCTGGACAGTAATAAATAATCTTATAAAAGGAGGGGAAAAGGAAATGAACAATGTTTTGTGTAATTCAGGTGAACTCATAAAATATCCCAGGGAACCACTGGAGAGGTGGAGGGAATATTTTGAACATCTTCTCAACGTAAAAGGAAATCTTCCTGGTGGTGTTGCGAACAGCCAAGCTCATGGGGAGGAGAGAAATGATGTTGGTGAAATTACGCTTGAGGAAGTGGAAAGGATGGTAAATAAACTACATTGTCATAAAGCAGCAGGAATGGATGAAATTAGACCTGAAATGGTGAAACATAGTGGGAAGACAGGGATGAAATGGCTTCATAGAGTAGTAAGTTTAGCTTGGAGTGTTGGTAAGGTACCTTCAGATTGGACAAAAGCAGTAATTGCACCTATCTATAAGCAAGGGGACAGGAAGGACTGCAACAACTATCGAGGTATCTCATTGATTAGTATACCAGGCAAAGTATTCGCTGGCATCTTGGAAGGGATGGTGCGATCAGTGGTTGAGAAGAAGTTGGATGAAAGCCAGTGTGGTTTCAGACTAGAGAGGGGCTCTCTGGATCAGATTTTCAGTATGCGCCAGGTAATTGAAAAACGCTACGATAGTAATAGATAGCTGTGTTTATGTTTCGTAGATCCAGAGTAAGCATATGACAGGGTACCGAGGAAAAAGACATTCGCTATACTGTGGGGCTGTGGAATTAAAGGTAGATTATTAAAATCAATCAAAGGCATTCATGTTGACAATTGGGCTGCGGTGAGAATTGATGGTAGAATGAGTTCTTGGTTCAGGGTACTTACAGGGGTTAAAAAGGCTGTAATCTTTCACCTTTGCTGTTCGTAGTTTATATCGATCACCTGCTGAAAGGTATAAAGTGGCAGGGAGGGATTCAGTTAGGTGGAAATGTAGTAAGCAGTCTGGCCTATGCTGACGACATGGTTTTAATGGCAGGTTGTGCTGAAAGCCTGCAGTCTGATATCTTAGAACCTGAAAATAGGTGCAATGAGATTGGTATAAAAATTAGCCTTTCGAACACTAAATTGATGTCAGTAGGTAAGAAATTCAGCAGAATTGAATATCAGATTGGTGATACAAAGCTGGAACAGGTAGATAACTTCATGTACTTAGGTTGTGTGTTCACCCAGGATTGTAATACAGAAAGTGAGATTCAGTCAAGGTCTAGTAAAGTTAATGCAGTGAGCTCGCAGTTGCGATCAACAGTAATCTGTAAGAAGGAAGTCAGCTCCCAGACGAAACTATCTTTACATCGGTCTGTCTTCAGACCAATTTTGCATTACGGGAGCGAAAGCTGGTTGGAATCAGGAATCAGTTAAAAGTAACAGACATGAAAGTAGCGAGAATCATTGCTGGTACAATGGCAGGAGGGTATTCGGAATGAGGAGATAAAGACTAAGTTAGGAATATACTCGATGGATGGAGCTCTACGCATAAACCGGCTTGGGTAGTGGGGTCATGTTTGGGATTGGAGGAGGATAGGTTACCTAGGAGAATAATGGACTCTGTTATGGAGGGTAAGAGATGTAGAGGCAGACCAAGACGACGATGGTTAGACTCAGTTTCTAACGATTTAAAGATAATAGGTATAGAACTAAATGTAGCCACTGCACTCGTTGCTAATAGAGGATTGTGGCGACGTTTAGTAAATTAACAGAGGCTTGCAGACTGAACGCTGAAAGGCATAACGGTCTATAACGATAATGTGTGTATGTAACGTAGGATATTTTCCGCATTTGTATTCATTTTAATGTTGT